>NC_134240.1:100171373-100796015 GCF_965152275.1 Natator depressus
TTTTCTATTCCATTACCAATGCAATGTTGTCAGACATTGCTCTTTTTTAGATTCTCTGAGACTGCAAGGACTGTGGCCATGTCCATTGCAATGGTTAGCCAGAGGGTAGTTCAGTATACCTATGATCACACCAGTCTTGTGATATATGAAATGCATGCACACAGAGATCACTAGGCTTAACATATAGTTGATTTGTTGACATTGCACGATGACAGACTGTAGACCCAGAACTGGAGATGAACACAATAATTAGCTCTACCTGTGGTTTTACTTTTATAATTTATACTTTCCTCCAAGTCATCACAGATAGTGTATCTGCCTGAGTTCCAGTGGCGAGTGCCAGGACTGATCACAGTCTGTGATAATACAGCTCTTTCAGCAATGGGCAAAAGATTATGAGCTTGTCATCAGTGATGAGTTAAGGATTGCTTTCTGAAGTTATTCTGAATTAACAATAAGGACTAGCTTCCTCTTACAACTCTTTTATGGTTGGGACGAGGGGTCTGCATGAAAATCAGTCATAAAGGGAACTCAGTTTGGATTATTAATATTGACTTTTATTTAATAGATGATTGTTGTAACCGAATATCTTCCTTATGCATATTGGGAAGTGAATATTCTCAACTATTAGGACGACCATTAAGTTCTAAATAGACTGTAAGCAGAAACTCTAAATTCCTGTTGGTTAAACCTACTGGGTAATACATCTAGAATGTTTCTAAAGTTGTATCATCGAGATTCTATAAGAAATTTTTTCCACAGCATAGTTTTCCTTTGCTCATTTTTTTAAAAATAAGTCCTATAGAATTTAATAGAACATTATACAGGTTTTTTGGACCATCCCAAAGAAACTAATATATAATTATATTCCTTGTATAGAATTCAAATGGATGGGGGGGGGAGAACAAGATTAGCATTTTCTTTTAAATTCTATACGTTACCAGAGCAACTTATTTAAAATGTTATTACATTTCTATATTATCCTATTCATCTAAGTCCTGTTAAATTCTACAGGACTTCTCCAAAAATGATACAACATAGTGTAGTTGCATCCATTAAACCACAGAAATAAACAACACACATTATTTTGCATTGTACTTTTCTGAGCAGTGAAACTGGTAAAAGCCAAATTCAAATCAGAACTAAATAGCTCTAGGTGGATTCATTAGGAATGGTTTCTTTACAGTATCTTCATCAATGATTATAATTTAATTTTATATGCTGCTCTGTTAACCCCCTTATTGCTGTTTGTTGTATAATACACTTTATGTCCAGCTTTCTATCAGAATGATTTCTCTAAGACTGTGCACATACTTTCCTGCAGTAAGAGAGCAAAGTTTTTAAAAGTCAATTTATGTAGTCATAAATCAACAATAGTAATCTGCAAATTCACAAATTTTATTCATTGAAACATGAATCTATTGTAAAAGTATTTTATTATGTTTTTAATAGATACAGTAAGGCAAATCACTTTAAAGACTGCATTCTAAAGTAACCTTTATTTCATGACAATTATCCCTTTTTTAAAATATATAACATTAAAGTGTTAGCGGTAAGGTGGATAGGCTCAAAATTTTCGCATCTTGAAGAACAGCTAATTATTCAAGGAACATGTAAAGTAACTTTATTTTAAAAACAATAAAACTCTGCATTCTCTAGTCATTTTTTCCTCATGTTTTATTACCTTGGATATTTGCATGAAAAAACACCCTGTTCTTAAGGCCCCATCCAGTAGGACCAAAAGTATTTAAATGCTGCTGCTGGTACTCAAAAGTTAGTTGTGTCAGAGACATGACTTAGCCAGGGGAGAGCCAAGATAAAGCATTAAGCAGATTCTGCACACCGAAAAAAACCCACCCACAACACAAATTGAGGGCAGCCCCCCCCCACACACATTTGAGAGAGAGAGAAAAACAAATAGGGTTGAATTAAGAGGAAGACAGAAATATACATGGTGGAGAAAGCAAGAGAGAAAGAGAGAGACAGTGATATACTGAGGGTTTATAGGGAAGAAGGAAGACGGTCAGGATTAGGGTTGGAGAAAGAAGTGGAAAAGGCTGCAGTCACATACAGTCTCAGTGGAGAGATTTAACTGGGAAAGCATCAGGGAGAGATTGCTGTGCAGAGTCTGACCATGCTGAGGCTATTGACATCCTCCTCCCCACCCCAATTATGGGATAGCCACCATCTTGGTCAGCACACGAGGTTTTAAGCTGGGCTCTCCAGAGCTAGAAGCATGATTCGCTGCAGCTTGAACTGAAAAGTCAGGGTCTGTAGCTGTGGGCTCTAATGGACTCGCATCCTTTTTGGTTCAAGCACGGATGACACGTTAAAGCACACTGGCCAGTAGATTCCAGACAGATCAGGAGAAAACGGTGACAAGCAAGAGAGTGGAGGATCACAGGAGGAGGCACTGTTACAATCCTAAGAATCTATGAGATCTGGAGGGTTCCCCTTGACCTGAGTAAGGCACAGTTCATACAGATGTGGCTAGCTCCCAGCCCCGCCCCTTCCCCCCGAGGGAGAGCATGCCGAGGAGAGTGTGTGGTGTCACCACTGCAGCCTCCCCAGTCCCAGGAAGGAGGGCGGCGTGGTGGCCCCATCTTGCCATCTTGACAAATTGGAGAACTGGTTTGAAAGCGACAAGATGAAATTCAATAAAGACAATGCAACGTACTACACTTAGGAAGGAAAAAAATCAAATGCACAACTACAAAATGGAGAATAACTGGCTAGTCGTAGTATTTCTGGAAAGGATCTGGGCCTTACAGTGGATCACAAATTGAATGAATCAATGTGATATGATTGTGAAAAAGGCCAATATCATTCTGGGGTTATTAACAGGAGTGTCGTATGTAAGACACAGGAGGTAATTGTTCCACTTTTCTCAGAGCTAATGAGGTCCATTTGGAGTATTGTGCCCAATTCTGGGTGCCACATCTTTCCTAAAATGTGGACAAACTGAAGAGAGTCCAGAGGAAAGTAAAACAAATATAAAAGGTTTAGAAAACCTGACCAATGAGGAAAGATTAAAAAAAAAAACTAACTGGACATGTTTAGTCTTGAGAAAAAGAACCTGAGGGGTAACATGGTAAGAGCCTTCAAATATGTTAAGGGCTGTTACAAAGAGGACTGTGAGCCATCCCATTGAAGATAGGACAAGAAGTAATGGACTTAATCTGCAGAATGGAAATTTAGGTTAGATATTAGGAAAAACTAACTATAAGGAAAAAGAAAAGGAGTACTTGTGGCACCTTAGAGACTAACAAATTTATTTGAGCTGCAGCTACAGCTGTAGTTCACGAAAGCTTATGCTCAAATAAATTTGTTAGTCTCTAAGGTGCCACAAGTACTCCTTTTCTTTTTGCGAATACAGACTAACACGGCTGCTACTCTGAAATCTAACTATAAGGGTAGTTAAGTTGTGGAATAGGTTTCCAGCAGGCTGTGGAATCCCCATCATTTGAGGTTCTAAAGGACAGGTTGGACAAACATCTGCCAGGGATGGTCTAGGTTTACTTGGTCCTGCCTGAGCGCCAAGGGCTGGATTCGATGACTTCTGGAGGTCCCTTCCAGCCCTGCATTTCTATATTCTAACACATGATGGGGTTGTGAAGGTTGGAGGGAGAAAGTGGAGGGGAGTGTGTGATTTCATTTTACTATAATCCAAAGTAATGGGGTGAAATTAAGGCTGAATTATTGGCAAATGCTTCCTAACACTGAGATCTATTAACTTTTGGGAATAATGTCCTAAGGGAAACAGTAGAAACCACTTGGGACATACACTGGACAAAACAATAGAAAACATACAGTAGAGAACAATTCTACAGTGATTGGAGCTAGGGACTAGATAACCCAGTACTTCTGGATTTTCCCATTTTTATCTTTTTGATTCTCCAACTATCCACATTTCAGGGTATGCAGTAGCTTTCACAACTGCAGAGCTCCTGTTGGCCACATGCCGTAGAAGCTGCCAGACTCTGTATTTGGCTATAGCTGCATATATTTGCCAACATCATTTTAAAAGTATTTCAGATTCAAGTATGTAAGATTTACCTGCAAAAATACAACACAAATGTATTTACTCCATTTGGATCTGCAAGAACATTGTACCATGTGTCTATTCTGCACAGCTAAGTAATCTTTCATTTAGATAATTAATTCAAAATTAAATATTAAATATTAATAAATATACTGCAGGTACTATACAACATACACTAATTTAATTAAAAATAGATTACAGTGTATTTTGCAAATGGAACATTTTTGTAAGGAAATATAATGGACTTGCTATGTTTCTGTTTTATCCTAAAAGTGTGAAAGCTTCTTGTACATTTAGCCCTTACTGTGTCTCATGAAATTTTAAAAATAGCTATTTTAATTGTCAAGCATTTGACTACTAGAAAAATTTGACACAAGTTTCAATTTTGCAATATGCATTTTTAATGAAGACTTCTGCAGCCTGCTTTATCTGTAATCCAGTTTTATTTTAAAAATTCAGAATATACAATGCTTCAATATTTGCATGAAGAACCTCCTTAATTGGAGCACTTCAAAAAAATACACAGTTTAAATACATATATGGTACTCACAACCTTATCTAGAACTACTAATGGATTATTTATTATTTCTGTTACAACAGTGCCCTGTTGGGTCACAGTCACAGCCAGGGCTCTGTTGCGCTAGGCACAAAGTAATCACAGAACCAATAGCTGCTATTACCATATAGAGACCCATGACTTCAATGGGGATCCACCCATATAAATCCAGTGCAGGATCAGGGCCAATAAGCATCACAGCAGAAGTGGCTTTTGAGAAATAATCTGAGAAAAAGGCTAAGAGCTTTAGACATGGTCTTTCCCTTGCAAAGGGCAGTGTGAATGAAAGTGCAGTATCATTTGTGGGAGGAGCAGGCACGCCGGCTCTTCTACAAATGGATGCTATTTCAATATTACATTTAGGAATGACAAAAATGAGGCTTTAACTCTAAATGGAGGCTTTCATACTGAACTCTTTCTACACCACACTTTAAAAAGACACTCTCATTTTCTGGTTTCAGAGTAGCAGCCGTGTTAGTCTGTATCTGCAAAAAGAGAAGGAGGACTTTGTGTCACCTTAGAGACTAACAAATTTATTTGAGCTACAGCTCACTTCATTAGATATCAAAGTACAAAACATTCAGTTGTTACTTTGTTTCAGCCTCAGGAGCTAATTCCCCATTGAAAAAATATGGACATTTACCCCAGAAATAGCTACTTTCATATGTATTGAATATAAACTCTGCAGGAGTGCAAGCAGTGGTATAAATTGCATATCAGCTGGTCAGAAAACAGATGTAAGTGGGTATAAGTGATAAAGTAGCATAACAGTGACTTGACATTCATGTGCACACAAAACAAGTATAATTTACCTATTGAAAGGAGTGGACTTAGTGTTGTAAACAGCAAAAGCAAATAACAGAAAGGATGTAAGAGAAGGTAAGAAAGCCTGTTTTATATTACAACCTCCACTCATTTGTTTTTCCCTGCTTATATATAGATATAGATATAGATATAAAACCGTCCTGGCAAGGATGAGCAGACTGAAAAGGGACATGCCATCACTGGTCTGGATTCTGGCACTGGTGTAAAAGTAAAGTTATGATATTAGAAATGTTCTTTTTTCCTTTCTTCTTTCTTATGGCTTTCTTTGTTTTTGTATTCCAAAGGTCATACATTTTACACTGTTATGCACAGAGATTTTGGAATTGTTAGTTCCCCTACTTTCCAGAGGGAGTTCATCCATTAGATCTCCACATGTTAGAACAAATCTAAAAAACCATTAATCAGTCCAAGTCCACTACTATCTCTGCTCACCCTTCGTGGCAAAGCAAAGAAAAAAAATGCTTTTTATTCTTTCTTATCATAAGAAAATGAGAGCGCTAGTTTTTTCTGTGCTCTTTTTTCCCCTATTAATAAAACTGAATAAAGTTTAACAACAGGGAGGAGGGAACATGTCTGTGTATAGACAGCTTTGCCCACTTTCTGAGAGGAAGCGTCTGTACATCAGTGCAACACCAGGGGAACTGCAATTGATTCACTAACAAGTTAAATGGATTTTATGTACCTATTCAATGTGTGAAATACCCTGGCAACTCATGAAGACATGTCTCCTTCTGGGATATAGTCCCATCCTAAAGAAATACACTTACACCCGTAAAAACATTTTACAGGGTTTTAAGTGGAAATGTGTGTGGCTGCAAGATAAGATAACAGGAGGTTTGTTTTACCACTGGCATGAGCACGGAATCTTTTGCCCTTTTTACCAGGCCTTTTTCTCTGCCTTACCTGCTCCACTTTCTCTCAGCCCTCATTTCTTTTTTCACCTCCATCATCCCCCCTTTCCTCCTCCCTTCTCTCCTAGTCTGCTTTCATGAACTCTACCTCTTCCTAAAATCTTGCTTTTTCTTACTGCCTCCTTCCTTTTCTTTTGTTCTGCACTCACTTGTGTCCTTTCCTTTTCCTCCTCTTCCTCAATGATGATGATCTCTGTCCTAACTCTCAACTTGACATATACTTGTGCTCTCCTCCTACCCTATTACACACTCTTCCACACTTAAGTACTTTGTTCCCCATCTCATTATTCTGTCTTCCAAGCTTTGATGCTCTCCTCACTACTACTGACAACTTCTGCCACACTTGCTGCTACCTCAAAAGAACGCTGTCATGTGCCTTACATAGATACACCAGAACATCAGGGCAAGTAAGATACCCCTTTACTCTCCAGCATGGCCTCTAGCCTACATACAAGAGACACAGCAGGCCAGGCTTTGGGGGCTGCTGCTCAACCTTGAGCAGCTGGATGAGGAGAATGTAGCGAGTGGTGGGGAAACGACCAGAGTCTTGTCACCACCCTAACACTGTGGCCTGCGTGGAGAGGGAAGTAATAAATTACCGGTTTGGGCCAGTACCAGATTACTTATCTCTTGCAGTAAAAGAGTTTTTTCTGGGCTGGTCCTAGCTAAAGCTGTGCAAATAACTTATTTTTCGGTTCTTTGACAGTTCTGAAAATTCTAAAAAAAAAAAAAGAAAGAAAGAAATTGGTTCAACCAGAAACAAAATATTTGGGGGAATTTTCAGCAAATCCAAAAAGTCAGAAAAAATTGTTTCAGATCAAACAAAATGTTCCATTTGGAGTATCTGGAATAAACGCAAAAGAAATGAAGGATTAAATTCACAGAAACCATAGTGTGATGGTGATGCCTCCTTTATGGCCAATAGCCCAGTAAGATCTTTTTTGCTTTTAAGTTTCAGCCAAAACAATTTGTCAAAATTGATATGAATTTGTAAAATTTTTTGGTCAACCTGAATTTGCATTTTACAGCCAAAAAAAAAAAAAGTTTTATCCAGAAAATTTCGCTCAGGCCTAGTCCTGAGGAAGTGCAACTTCACACTGCCTTTTAGAGGGTAAAATCTTGGCCTCATTGAGGCCAGTGGCAAAATGCCCAATCTTGCGTTGGTGTTTAACAATAAAACAGTAAAAGCAAGATATTTGATTAGATTTTTGTGCTTTCTTTGTAACTATTTTTAAGACACTCCTTTTTGGGTTGTAGGAGGTTTGCGAAACAGTTAGTTTTTCCTGCCTTTCTCTGAATTTAATTGGGCATGCATACAGTACATTCACGGGCATGCATTTAACCATAGCAGTTGATGGTTTTTGTTGGGGGTTTTTTGCAGCATCTGGACGTTCAGGCATGATTGCAAAATGTGTTTTGTAGAACAAAGGCCACCCGCAGGTTAGGCCCTGCAGGAATGGGATGTGGGTGACAGAATGCAAGCCTGTGCAAGGGGCCAGCTTAAAGCAGTGGAATAGACAAGGGCCTCTTGTGGGACTACCCCAGCAAAGCAGATTGGTCAGATTTGGGGGATGGGTTTAATGGGGGGTTCTTATCCCCTTTATGTAAAATAATAATTAAAGTCAGGGGTGGGGTTTGGGTATGGTTTAAGACAATAATTCTGCAGGAATGAATTGGGGGTAGAGTGGCCAGGCCATTCAATCAGTTGCCTCTGGAGAACTTGTGGGTTTTTTCCCCCGAGGGTTGGCCCCCCGAGAAGGCTCCAGGGAATATACATTACTTCATATCCTCTCTGGGATTGATAATGGCATAGCAGATGCCTTATCTCATTTTCAGATCCACAGACTTCTAAAGCTGGCACCAGGAGCCAGCCAGCTCCCAGGCAGATGTCTCTAGCGCTATGGAACCTTGGTGTAGGATGGTCTTGGTGTCAGTGTGGTCTGGAGATCAGTTGCTCCGCACACGTGGCAGAGCTATAACTGAAGTTTTAATGATGTCATAAAATTTCAGGCTCAGGAAGGCCGGTCAACAATATGGCCCATTACAGAGGAACAGGTACTGCGGTACATGCTGTTGTTGGCAACCCGTCAACTGGCACCTCCACAGTCTCGAATCCCCTTTCTGCCATTACATTCATCTGTAGGCTAAATGGTGATCCAGATCCTTGTAGTGTTTTTTTAGTTTGAAGGATTTTGGCGGAGTGGTCAAGTACCAGTGGCCCCAGGGAGGATTCCCATCGTCTCATTACAGTTTACATGCTCAGGGATCTCACACAGATTCTTGGTGCCATGTGTCATAGTAGACAGGAGGTGGCCTTGTTCAGGGCAGCTTTCTTGATAGCATAATTTGGTGCTTTCATGATCAGAGAGCTAGTACCGGGGTCCATTAGGGACTCTGGGAGAAGGGCTTTGGAACTGCGTGATATACAATGACATGAGCATTCAGTGATATTACACTTGCAAAGGTCAAAGACGGATCAAGTCGGCTGGGGTGAATTTGTTATCCTCTGGGAGGGTGGGAACCCTGGGCTCTGCCCCATTTAGGCTTTGAAGACCTACATGGCAATAGAGCAAAAGGGGAAAGGCCTCCTTTTTACGCATGGTGATGGGAGTCCCCTCATAACATATCAATTTGTTACCACGTTGAGATGGGGACTGCCAAGGTTGGGGCTGCCAGCCCATGAATTTGGTTCCCACTCATTCAGAACTGGGGCAGCAATGGCAGCAGCATAGCTAGGTATGGGAGCAGAGGCTATTCAAGCAATCGAGTGTCGGCATTCGGGCGCACAATGAAAGGATGTAAGACTTCAGGTGGTAAGTCAGTATTAATTTGTTGTAATCTCATTACAGATGTTGGATGACTGGCCATGCAGATGGTGGTGTGGATCTGCGGGCACAGTATTGTCTTTTGGGTGCATAGGATGCATTCAAGTTGCCCGAGGGTCCGCAGCTGGGCTTCGGTGGTGAAGCAGTACTCAGTCGGCATGCAAAGAGAGGCATGTTATGGGATCCACTGATACCATTGCTGTATGCTGTGTGGGCCCATCAGTGGCCGCAAGATATAATTGCAGTACACCTTGGGGAAAAAATGATTTGGGAATGCTTAAAGGGGTGGAACGAATGTTCAGAGCAAGGAGGAACTTGAGGCTGATCCTTGAAATTTTTCCAGGAGTTAACATTGTATGGTCAGACCTGCTTCAGCACAAGGTCTAGTGGGAAGCCATGAGCCCCTTCCCCCAGGGTAGAAAGGCAAGGAGGTGAACAGGGAGGTGACCAAATTCCTTGGGACCCTAGGAGGGGCAGTAATTTCACATCCTGGCACAGTATATGGGGCACCAGTTGTTTCGGGAGGATGGGGTTCACCTGTCAGACTTAGGTGCTGTCATGTTTTTGACTGATATAAAAGAGGGCATTATGAGATGTCTGGGAACCCAACTGGGTTTGGGGAGGAGGCAGCCAAGCTAATGGCTGGCACCTCCTTGTGGTGGATGTCCAGTGCAAGTACTCCATAGGAAAGGCATACAGAGATAAATGGATAAATGGCTTGGAAAATTACTTAAAAAGAGGTGTTCAGTAAAGGAGTGAACAGGGGGCGGTCGGGGACTCCTGTGATTGGTACGGCAGGGAGCCAACCCCCATTATTATAGCCTACCTTAACCCTCCTACAAAGGGTTGCAGGGAGAATGGTAAGGTCCCTGCAATGGATTTGCTGGAGGGACCTGGATGGAAAAAGAGGGGGATCTGGTAGAAGCCCCGGCTAATTATGGAATAAACATGGGGTTACCTGAACTGTACACTTGTATCTGCTGATTAGTCCCAGACATCTAATAATAAAGCCTGATTAAACCCAGATCAAATGTCTCCTGTCCTCCTTTCGGTATCGCCAGACAGTGAGAACATGCTGTCCACATTGGGGCACAATTTGGATTCTGCTTTGATGTGCTGTTTTCTGGCTCCTCTACACACAGGGATATAACCCCTAAAGATATAACCAAAATGGCCAGCCTCAAACAGGTTTATACAAGGGATATTTGTGAGTCCCCTGAAAAGACTGGGAATTTCAAAGATGGATTCTGAGGGGTTTTTATGAGTATGTAAGGCATGAACTAGTGAGGTAAATAGAAAGGAGCATAAACTCTGCCAATTAAATGTAAAAATGTAACAAGAAAAGCCAAAAAGGAGTTTGAAGAACAGCTAGCCAAAAACTCAAAAGGTAATAACAAATGTTTTTTAAATACATCAGAAGCAGGAAGCCTGCTAAACAACCAATGGGGTCCCTGGACGATCGAGATACAAAAGGAGTACTTAAAGACGATAAAGTCATCGCAGAGAAACTAAATGAATTCTTTGCTTCAGTCTTCACGGCTGAGGATGTTAGGGAGATTCCCAAACCTGAGCCGTCTTTTGTAGGTGACAAATCTGAGGAATTGTCACAGATTAAAGTATCACAAGAGGAGGTTTTGGAATTAATTGAGAAACTTAACAGTAACAAGTCACTGGGACCAGATGGCATTCACCCAAGTGTTCTGAAAGAACTCAACTGTGAAATTGCGGAACTATTAACTATGGTTTGTAACCTGTCCTTTAAATCAGCTACTGTACCCAATGACTGAAAGATGGCTAATGTAACGCCAATATTTAAGAACAGCTCTAGAGGTGATCCTGGCAATTACAGACTGGTAAGTCTAACGTCAGTACCAGGCAAATTAGTTGAAACAATAGTAAAGAATAAAATTGTCAGACACATAGAATAACATAAATTGTTGTGCAAAAGTCAACATGGTTTCTGTAAAGGGAAATCATGTCTTACTACTCTATTAGAGTTATTTGAAGGGGTCAACAAACTTATGGACAAGGGGGATCCAGTGGACATAGTGTACTTAGATTTCCAGAAAGCCTTTGACAAGGCTCTTACGTAAATTAAGTTGTCGTGGGTTAAGAGGGAAGATCCTTTCATGGATTGAGAACTGATTAAAAGACAGGGAACAAAGGGTAGGAATAAATGGTAAATTTTCAGAATGGAGAGCGGTAACTAGTGGTGTTCCCCAAGGGTCAGTCCGAGGACCAATCCTATTCAACTTATTCGTATATGATCTGGAGAAAGGGCTAAACAGTGAGATGGCAGAGTTTGCAGACAATACTAAACTACTCAAGATAGTTAAGACCAAAGCAGACTGTGAAGAACTTCAAAAAGATCTCACAAAACTAAGTGATTGGGCAACAAAATGGCAAATGAAATTTAATGTGGATAAATATAAAGTAATCCACATTGGAAAAAATAACCCCAACTATACATACAGTATGATGGGGGATAATTTAGCTACAAGTAGGCAGAAAAAAGATCTTGGAGTCATTGTGGATAGTTCTCTGAAGACGTCCACGCAGTGTGCAGCGGCAGTCAAAAAAGTAAACGGGATGTTAGGAATCATTAAAAAAGGGATAGAGAATAAGACGGAGAATAACTTATTGCCCTTATATAAATTCATGGCTCACCCACATCTTGAATACTGCGTACAGATGTGGTCCCCTCATCTCAAAAAAGATATACTGGCATTAGCAAAGGTTCAGAAAAGGGCAATTAAAATGTTTAGGGGTTTGGAACAGGTCCCATACGAGGAGAGATTAAAGAGGCTAGGACTTTTCAGCTTGGAAAAGAGGAGACTAAGGGGGGATATGATAGAGGTATATAAAATCATGAGTGCTGTGGAGAAAGTGAATAAGGAAAAGTTATTTACTTGTTCCCATAATATAAGAACTAGGGGCCACCAAATGAAATTAATGGGTAGCAGGTTTAAAACAAATAAAAGGAAGTTCTTCTTCACTCAGCAGCAGTCAACCTGTGGAACTCCTTGTTTGAGGAGGTTGTGAAGGCTAGGACTATAACAGGGTTTAAAAGAGAACTGGATAAATTCATGAAGAACTGGATAAATCCATAGCCAGGATAGGTAAGAAATGGTGTCCCTAGCCTCTGTTTGTCAGAGGGTGGAGATGGATGGCAGGAGAGAGATCACTAGACCATTACCCATTAAGTTCACTCCCTCTGGGGCACCTGGCATTGGCCACTGTCGACAGTGGTAGACAGGATATTGGGCTGGATGGACCTTTGGTCTGACCCAGTATGGCCGTTCTTATGTTCTTATGAACATAAAATTAATACACAAAATTTACAGTGAGCTTTATAGGCAATAGGTTTATTGTTGCACTTGCACTGACTGTGATTAATACTGTATTCCATCTTCCAACTCTCGCATCTTACTGTAGCAAGTGATGCTTCATTACATTGTCCACAACAAAACAGAGGAACAACAGATACAAGAGAAAGGAAGCTCTCTCTGCTCTTTTAATCCCCTCTTCTCAGCATCATAACATCCCCCATAGATGGAAGAAAAAGATCTATTTCCTGACCTCTGTAAGGTCTGTCAGTTTACACTGTCCCACTGAAAGAGTACTTTTGCTATTGAATGCCAGCTATGTTTAGGCTTTTTATGGTGCGACATGGCCCCATAACCAGTATCCCAATAGTAAGTCAAGATGTCTAAATACTCAAAATAGTAACAATACTTGCCCATCATCACAGCCATCATTGTGAAGGGAGCCTTACATACCAACAAGTATCTGTAAACACTCTCACCTTGAAATCAGCCGCCAGCATTGCCTGTGCTTGATTTTTACCCATGCATTTTGTTTAAACCCTGGTCACATGCCAGTACCCATCTGTGTAAATCTGCAATTTTTCTAGCTGAATTGCACATCCACATCCCCAGCTGAACAATAGAAAGATCATGTAAATAATAGAACCTGACAGCATAAGTAATTTTTTTTCATGTATCAGACCCCATGGTTGACTGCTGAACTGTGAGATCTGCTGTTTTTAGGCCAGACTATGCTCTCCCCTCTGAAGATTTAAGACTTTTCATATCATACAACTCAGTCAACACATGTTCACGTCTAGGCTATGACCCTTTCCCAGTATAAGCTATATCTTTATGTTACCATTGAAGAATTCTGGTAACATATGTAACTGGGAACAAACTAACTGACCATCACAAACATCCTTTGGGTTTTTTTTTGTTTGTTTGTTTGCTTTTAATTATTCAGATGTCACTAAACACTAAAGAAAGAATTAAGGAAAACTAACGCAGTAGAGAACTTTTAATACTTTGTTTTCCTCAAATGTTGAGAAAAATCTCATTAAGTCAGGAAATCTGTCTTCCAAATAAATACTAGAGATTAAAAATAGAGAGTACAATTATGTTGAGGACCAAGAGACTCTGTGCTTTTAAAAAAATTCACAGGTGTATAACACAATGGACTGTGTAATTGGTTCTTTTGAAGTTTCTAATCACTTTTTGTAAGATCAAGTGAAACTGACAAGCGAGGCTGTCGGAACACTGACTCTATACAATGGTGGCACATGGGACTCGAACCAGTTTATGTGGTAACTGTTAATTGTTTGGGGGCTTCTTTTAAAACACAAAACATATCTGAAGAGTTACTATTAAAAAAACTTGCAGAATGAATTATGTGGTCGGTATTTCAGATCTCATACAAATCATTTGCCTGTGAAAATGTTATCAAAATATGAGCTATCCCCTTCAAATATATTTTAAACAATGTTAATGTATTTTCACATGTCATCATTTGACAGCTCCACCATACTCGCTAGTCAGCCACCAGGGAAATTTACATGCATTTGAATTCACCCTGCCAAGCACAGTCATCCCAGACTGACAGCCCATTTAACTAGGTGATAAGTTAATCTGTACAACATTTGATAGATTTCTGTCTTTTACCTAAGCCATAGTTTGTGAAAATGATTCAGCTTCAAAATTTGCAAACCATTCATGTCTCAGTTTTCAGTCTCAGTGGGAGGTGTTATATTTCTTAATGTATAATTCTGTATACCCATCCAAACCAAGCATGTAAAGTTAATGCAACTACCCATCCCAACTTAAACATGTTTAGATTAATATTTTATGTCCTTTTCATTTATTATATCACCTATTAAGCTAAACCTGTGATTAATTATGTAATTACAGATGATTATACCAAGATAGCCACTTGTCTTAATCCACTTCCTGCTCATAATTGCTCGCTCCTGCCCTCTTGTTAAAAATGAAGTATTTTCTTAAGTTCTCATTCAGCATCGCATGCTCGTCAGTTTGTATTAGATCATGTGTCAGGTTCACCATGTCACATGACCCAATGCAACATGATGTGGCCATCACATATCACAGCTTTTAAAATGCAAGCAGAAGACACTAGAGGTGCAAATATCACACATCGATCCTGGATTTTCAGATGTCTCTTGTGTTCAGAGGTACCAACATTACTACCAAGTAGCTCGACACATTTTAAGCTATAGTAGACCTTAGATCTACTGATTCCAACTGCTAGCATCCTGATTTAAAAAAGACATAAATTGGTGGACTTGGGCATATCATTGCAATATCTGAAATATTAATTCTAAAGTCAATCCAAATGAGGGTCCCTGGTCTTCTGATGGGGTTTATATTTAACCACAACAAAATGGAGAGGGCATGTTGCAGTCTGGAAATGCCCAGGAGGAGGGTTATATTTACTCTTTTTTACACACTACATTACCAAAGCAGGGAGACTCAGCAGTCAGCAGGATATTATTTATTTATTCAAAACATCTTTCATTTCCTGAGATGCAGTATGTTATTTACAGGGCACATACTGTTGTTACATGAAGCAAACATCAACAGGCAGAATAAATCAAGATACTGCAGCCATAGTGGTATATCCTGATAACGATAATTTTAAAACAGTTGCTAAAATGTAAAGAGATATCTTAGGGCTTTGCTAAGAATTTAGCCAGAGACAACACTCCAAAAGGATAGCCAAGGCAACAGAAATACTACTATAGTAGATGTGCTTGGTGAATGATATTTTAGCTATAAAGATCCTATACCAATGTCACTGAAGATGGAAAGCAACAAGAAGATATAGAAACAGAAAAGATTAATGTGCACTGAGCCATTTGTTCAGACACTATTTCAAACAAAAGTAACACATTTGCTGCATTTGGAGTGGATCATTTTCTCTTCAAGGCAGAGGCACAGTTTTAAAATATTAATTAAATAGAAATAAAGTATATGTAAACCCTGAAAGCAGATACCAAGAAACTAAATATCTTGAATCCAAAGATAGGCTAAAGTGGAAACACCCATGGGAAAGTTCCAGCATGGGGAATGTAGATCACACATTTCAGAACATAAGAATGGCCATACTGGGTCAGACCAAAGGTCCATCTAGCCCAGGATCCTGTCTTCCAACAGTGACCAATGCCAGGTGCCCCAGAGGGAAAGAACAGAACAGGTATTCATCCAGTGATCCATTCGGCTAGGGACACCATCCCCGCCCATCTTGGCTAATGGCCATTGATGGATCTATCCTCCATGAATATATCTAGGTTTTTTTTAATCCCTGTTATATAGTCTTGGCCTTCACAACATCCTCTGGCAAAGAGTTCCACAGGGTGACTGTGGGTTGTGTGAAGAAATGCTTCCTTTTGTTTGTTTTAAACCTGCTGCCTATTAATTTCATTTGGTGAAATTTGGTGACCCCTAGTTCTTATGTTATGAGAAGGAGTAAATAACACTTCCTTGCTGTAGCTTACGAAAGCTTATGCTCAGATAAATTTGTTAGTCTCTAAGGTGCCACAAGTACTCCTTTTCTTTTTGCGGATACAGACTAACATGGCTGTTACTCTGAAACTTCCTTATATACATTCTCCACACCAGTCATGGTTTTATAGACTCTATCATATTCCCCCCCTTACTCATCTCTTTTCCAATCTGAAAAGTCCCAATTTTATTAATCTCTCCTCATATGGAAGCTGTTCCATACCCCTAATCATTTTTGTTGCCATTTTTGTCTCAAATTAATTGCCCATAGCACTCCCATTAGAATAAATGGGGTATATGTTTGAGATACTTCGGAACTTAACTCTACAAAGGGTATAAACATATAAATCTCAGAGTGCACATCAACCTTCACCTGTCCTGTGCAAGCCTCCCCAAAATTGTTATGACCCCTTCCCAATGTTCTCGAGAGATAAAAAAAGGTCGATGTGATAAAATACCTCTGGAAACTATTTAGTCATTTGCTAGAGTTAACAGATGCACAAATGTATCTTAAGACAAATGCATTGTGGACTCGGAACTGTCATCACACCAGTCCAAATCACATTTTCATCTGCTCATGTAGTGTACACCTGTGGCTTGTTGACAATGCAGAAATTAAACATTCTGAGGCAATTGAATACCCTGTGAATTCTTGCAGTAGATCAGCACAAAGGTATTTAGCACAGGTGTTGCTGTAATTGTGATATATTATAAAAATTCACCCTGTTCTGTGGTACTCAAGGTCACACCTCTACTTGGGTGGTACGTAAGGTTGGCAGGAACAGGTCTGGAGAGTTTTAAACCCATTCATAAAAAGGTTTGTAATTTGCCAGCACAACCAAAGCTTTCAAGGCTTGGGTTTATTTTTTGAACAGTATTTTTAGAAGGGGATGGCGAAAGAAGGAAATCTAAATGACCCTTCTCCCTCCTACCTCTTTAAATAGGAGCCAGAATAGACAAAAGACAAGTACACCTCTACCCCAATATAATGCAGTCCTCGGGAGCCAAAAAATCTTACCGCGTTATAGGTGAAACCGCGTTACATCAAACTTGCTTTGGCCTCGAGCATTTCCGTTATTAATAGACACTTCCCGCCCCCTGACTGACCCCTCAGAACCCCCGACCCATCCAACCCCCCCCTGCTCCTTGTCCCCTGACTATCCCCTCCAGAGACCCCCCCGCCCCTAACCACCCCTCCCAAGACCCACCCCCTATCTAAGCCCCCCTGCTCCTTGTCCCCTGACTGCCCCCTCCAGAGACCCCCCCATCCCTAATCACCCCCAGGACCCTACCCCCTACCCAACCCCCCTGCTCCCTGTCCCCTGACTGCCCCGCCCCCTATCCACACACACACACACACACACACACACACACACACACACACACACACACACACACCCGACAGGCCCCCTGGGACTCCCAGGCACCCTATCCAATGACCCTGTTCCCTGTCCCCTGACCGCCCCACCCCAGAACCTCTGAACCATCCAACCTTCCCTGTCCCCTGACTGCCCCCAAGACCCTCTGCCCCTTATCCAAGCCCTCGTCCCGGCCCAGCACCCTTAACACGCTGCTCAGAGCAGTGTGTCAGAGCCAGACATGCTGACGCGCTGATCCACCAGAGCGCGCAGCCCCGCCCCCCAGAGCGCTGCTTTACCACTTTATATCCGAATTCGTGTTATATTGGGTCGCGTTATATCGGGGTAGAGGTGAACAAGAAGGATCAGGTGAGTGCAGCGTTAATAGCCATAATGCTTTCAAATCAGGATAGCTTGTAGTTAAGGCACAGGTCTGAGACTCTACAGATCTCTGTTCAGTTCCCAGCTCTGCCACAGATTCTGTAACCTTGGGCAAATCACTTAATCTCTAATCATAGTCCTTCCTTTCTCCTACTCTTTTGTGTGTCTTGTCTATTTAGACTGTAAGCCTCTTACATGTGTAGTACAATGGTGCCCCAATCTCAGCTGGGCCCTATAGGTGCTACTGTACTACAAATAGTAATTAATAATTCTTGTAAATGAATAATAAAATTAGCTATGATATTGGGGTGTCACATTAAACAGGAGAATTAATATGAAGAATGGAAGTTGTGTGATCAGTACTGAGCTTATAGCAGGAGGTAGCCTATAGTTAGGGAGCAGGAATAGAGGTCTAGAACAAAGAATCTGTGCCTGGAGCAGAGCATGGGATTCTTTTAGCAAAGACGAGCAGAGGCTGCAACACAGCTAAAATGGAGCAGGGTGGGGAGTGCTTTGTTAATTTTTGCATTGCTTTTCAGAGGTTAGAATTCACTAGTAAGTTTCATTAACATTTCTTTGTTCTGCGAAGACGCTTGGCACTGGATGTACATCCCATTAACAGCACAAATGCTGGCAGCAGCAGGCCTAGCAGCGTTGAGCTTCTCACTCATTCACTTCACACAATAGATTCAGATGAAGACAAAGCAGAAACCCATTGGACTGGCCCTAATAGTTTGGGCTGTGACTTTCCTTTTATTCTTCAGTGTATATGAAAGAATGAGAAACTGAGATCACAACCCAAGAAGCCCCAGAACATTATTTTATTCTTCATGCAAGAATGTACTGCTACCAGCTATAGCTCTAGAAAGACAATCTAACACAAATCTCTCTGTAGCAAATACTTCTATAAAACTGAAGGACCACGTTTTCAGCTCCTTCATCCCAGATGATGTGTGTTTACACTCCAGACTACTCTGGAGATATGCAGGTTTTTGTGCACCCAACAATTCTGATTTGTGCACAGGGACCACCCCGCTCTATAACTAGTTTCTCTATGTTAAAAATGAGTATTTCCAATCAGTTGCTGCCCTGATACTAGAATGTCTCCCTCTTCTTTGAATATAAATAACTGCTGTTTGATACCACTTTTTTCTAACTATTGTTAAATGTTGACTTTTTAATGTTGCCCATTGTACTTGATTTGTTCACGCAAATGCCCCTTGCACCCTGGGCAAAACTTGGGCTTCCCATTTTGGATGAAAAATGTAACCATCACCTTATATAATTGAGCCTTAACTTTTCTAACTTCTCGCTCAAAAAACAAAACAAAAACAACCAGCTAACCCTCAAAATAGTATTTCAAAATACTTACTCATTGGCTTGGAGCCTGCTGGGAAAGACTGAAAAGCAACCGCAACATGACCCCAACATGTTTATATCTAAGACTCTGTTTTTAGGATGTTCTTCAATCTTGAAGCTCAAGTTTAGAGAGCAAGAGAGAAAAAAAGAGCCTTCTTTTCCCTAGAAAACAAAACTCTATAAATCAAGTCACTTTCTTCTGAAAGCCAGAGAATATGTGCAACATGCTAAACATATGGATAACAAGGAAGTGGTTTCTCCTGAATGGTAACTATGCACAAGCACTCCTTGTCCCCTTTCCCATATGGTGCTTTAGCTGCTCAGACAGTGCAGGTAGCAGAAGGAAGCACTAAGAATGCAGCCTGACTTTAAAGCACATGAAGCTTGGGAGGGTCTGACTGTGTCTCATCTGTACTGTTTGCAAACTGTAGAATACCAGCAGCAGCGGCATCTGTAATCCAGAAAATCAGTTGGCAGAGTTTTAATTTTTAAAGTAGTTTTGAACATTTTTTTCCCAGCACCACATGGTGATTTTTGTCCTTCTGAGAGCCAAAGGCAAATACAGACATGCTGAACATACATAGTCAAAGGGAGTGGTTTCCTAGCAACAATAATGATATGAAAGGAGCTGAAGCTTCCTTTCCAATCCCTTATGCGATATTAAAGCAATCTGCAATATACAGGAACTGAAGAAGTAGTATCTAAGAAATCTGGCTGTGCAGCTTTTCCGAAATAGAAAGGCAAAGCAGGTGTCAAATTTTGCTAGTACTACAATTGTCCAACACTTTTAAGTGCAGTATAAAATACAGAAGTAAGTGAAGCAACTCCTGTAGTCTGCTATTCATCCTCTCGCTGAATAATATACTCTGTCTCACTCACTCCCCCTAAGGGCCATATTCTGTCCTTGATTCAAATCTGAGGAGCTAAAGGCAACAAAATTCTCCCTAATGAGAGAAGAGATATCACCTTTGCCATTTCTTACAGCTTGTTCTCAAACTACCACAACAATCTGTTTTATCTGGATTAAACGGCAGGCTGTTCTCTTTCATCCAAGCCCAATCCTGACAATATATCTGGAATGCTCAACAACTGTACCAGCTGGATTCTCCAATGAAAAGAAAACATGGACTGGAGTACCATCTACATAGAAAACACACCGAACATGCCACCTCAATAGCATCCTTCACAGCATTACACACATCCAACAGGAGGGTATCGGAATGACAACCTTTGTTATGTCAAACAAGACAGCCATTGTAGCAAAAGAGCAGCTCCATCTAAGGCCTGGCCCTGCAGCCATGTCAGTACACTTTGTGGTCAATGCTCTCAAAGGTGGCTGGTAGATCAAAGAGAATCAGGCGAGCACCTGAATTTTTTTCTATTGGCAGCAGTTCATCAGTCAGGAAAACAGGACAGGCAGTCCTAAAACCAGATTGGCAAGGATCAAGGAAATATGAGGACTTTTGCAGACTTGTTTTGAAACCACCTTCTCTATAACCCTCCACCCCCACCAAAAAACAACCAGGAAATTAGACACCAGGTGATAATTAACGAGATTATCAATGTCAAGAGATGTATAAAAATGCTTATTCAAGAAAAGCCAGTACCCTGACCACCCCAAGAAAGGCAAAGAATTCTCTTCAGTAATGGAACCCTTGTCTCCAACTAGGAGCAGTATGGGTCCAAGGTGCCTCTGGTAGCCCAAAGTTTCCATGCACATTGTGAATTTAATTACAGAGAACACCCAGCATTTATCCTTTCCAGAAACACCGTTGTTGGTGGAAGCCTCTCAGCTCTGGAATTTGCTGCCTAGTTTCATCTAGCAAAGCCCAAGTTTGTTTGTTTATAGGATACAGTGCAGGATATCTGTTCATTCTGGCTTTTTAACCGAAAGGGGACTTATCTTTGACAAATGGGAATTTGGGTCAGGAACTGATTTTAAAAAAAGAATAAATAAAAGCTAATAGTTAACCAAGTCATGCTGATGCTTTTGACAGATGAGCCCTAAACTGCTCTCTATGAATGTAGCAGAGAGTAAGGGATTATAAAAAATATTGGAGGGATGAGACTTGACCAACTACATTTCACGCTTGGCGAAGTAGGTGCTTATTGTGTGTGCCAACTACACTATATATCACCAGGACAGAACAGGCCAGGCCAGCTGGTCCCAGGACAGAGGAAACCAAAAGAAAAATATTGCTAAACCAGATTAAAATCTTCAAAAAGATTCAGAATTATTCTGGAGGATTTTTTTTTAAAAACTGCAAAATACAGTGGTATTCATCTTTATATATATATTTTACATATAAATGTTTTAAGTAGATGGCAATAACTGTGCGAGCTCAGATACCACTCTGCATTAACCGTTGGTAGCTGCTGACTTTTGAATGGCAACCACTGTATTTAGTTTGAATTGAGATGAAACCATACAGTATGGGTACAGTATGTTGCCCAGATCCAAATAAATATAACCTTAATGTATCCAGCTTTTGAAGTTAACAAAATCAAAATGTATTCAAGAAATCTAAACATTTACTTTAATGAAACATTTACATTCATTACCAAGCAAATGTACTGCAAACAAGTCTGTATAAGCAAATGTAGTTTAACTCAAGAACTGTGCAGGCTAATGGCTATGCTGACCAGCTTCAAAGCTGTATTACGACTACTTATTTTTTATTATAAAATGCTTGCACAGAGGGAGAGACCTAATTGTCTGATGAAGATCCCAACCCCTGTGGGTATCACAGCATACTATACCTGTAAGAGTCAGGGCTCATTAGCCTAATCACAAAGAATAATACTGGGAGCAGGGCTGTGCAAAGCTACGGAATTTTTGCTTCCTAGGAGTGTCACAAAAACACCGGCGGGTTTTTTGTTTTGGTTTGGTTTTGGTAGAATTTCTGACCGGCAGCAAACAGCCTTCTCCCCACAATCTTCACTGCAGACACCAGCAACACCAGACTCTGCAGGGCCATGAATGTTCAACATCTCCTATTGTATCTGATTAATAATACCCATCCCTCTACCAAGCATGGAGCCGTAGTGCTTGCTGAAGCAGTAGCAGATGAGGTTGGTCAGCAGATGGGTGGGTGGTGGGGCTAACAAGGGATCTTTTAATTTTGCATTAATCTTCCACGTATAGGCATTGATGCACTGTGGATTTCTCAGTCCCTGTAATATGTACCACTGGTTTACCAGACTAGAAGCCTTTCTGTTTTATTGGCTTGGAATATAAATAAATATATTCAGTGTGTATTTCTCTCTTTCCCTGTAATGGCACGTGGTATAAGATCTATATGTCATTTTAATTTTTTCTATTTTCCTTACATTATTCAGTAAGTTTTCAATATTCCCTAACAATTCTTCCTCCTCCTACCAGCCCTTTTTACTTTCTTCTACAAAGCAGCACTGGACAAAGGTGACAGCAACCTTTTTTAGTGAGAAATACTGTAGGACTTCTTTAATCAGGTCAGTTATATATTTGTGTTTAGGAAACATCAAAAATTGCATCTTGCATCCTTTCTAGCACAGAATCATGAATTAGAGAGAGAAAATACCCATTAGATCATCTCGACCACCACACTCTCAATGGAGGATTTGTTCTCTACAAACAGATTTTACAGTGCTTTGTCCGGTCTAGCTTTTTAATGGGACAAAAAGTTGGGGCTTAGTTTTAAATGGCACAAGCAATAGACTCCCTTGAGAGACTATTTCACATCTTAAAAGATTTCATTGTCTGGAAGTTGTTCTTGACGATCAACCAAAGTCTGTCCTTTCTTAATTTCATCCCATTACTCCTAGTTATAATTGTCCCCCCACTCCAGACACAAATAATTACTCTTTCCTTCAAATATTTGAAGACTTATCATTTCCTTTCCTTCTTCATTTAGTTAGATATCATTCTTATCTTTCCTCAGAAGACAGTCCCCAGCCTCCTCTTCCATAATCCTTTTTGTTTCCCTTCTCTGAACAACTTCCAATTTGTCAATATTCTTCTGCTGCCCAGAATATTTGATTTAGAGAGGGACTATTACCATACCTCCCAGCATTGTAATATGACGCATCTGATATGCATCACACAACCATCTAAGTTTCTGGTACCCTTCTGCATTGCAAACTCATCGTATTGTTGTCACTATCACCAAACCTTCAGCATTACTGTTTTTCAGGTTCCTCTCTGAGAAATGGTATTTTGAATGATTTTTCACCAGATGGAGTCACTTGCATTTTCCCCAGGTTAAAACTCCATTTGTTTCTTTTAATTGTTCTTCTAAGATCTCTAGGTTCTTTTGTATTTATTTACTGCCCTCATTAGTATTTAGAACCTCTCTCAATTTCATATCTTCTGTGAGTTTTGCTAATATGTTATTTATAGAATCACAGGACAGGAAGGGACCTTGAGAAGTCATCTAGTCCAGTCCCCTGCACTCATGGCAGGACTAATTATCAAGACCATTCCTAACAGGTGTTTGTCCAATCTGCTTTTTAAAATCCCCAGTGATGGAGATTCCACAACCTCCCTTGCTGCAATTTAAGCCCATTGCTTCTTGTCCTATCCTCAGAGGTTAAGAACAACAATTTTTCTCCCTCCTCCTTGTAGCAACCTTTTAGATACTTGAAAACTGTTATGTCCCCTCTCAGTCTTCTCTTTTCCAGACTAAAGAAACTCAATTTTTTCAATCTTCCCTCATAGGTCATGTTTTCTTGACCTTTAATCATTTTTGCTGCTCTTCTCTGGACTCTCTCCAATTTGTCCACATCATTCCTGAAATGTGGTGCCCAGAACTGGACACAATACTCCAGTTGAGGCCTAATCATCATAGAGAGAGTGGAAGAATTACTTCTCGTGTCTTGCTTACAACACTCCTGCTCATACATCCCAAGAATAATGTTTGGTTTTTTTGCAACAGCATTACACTGTTGACTCATATTTAGCTTGTGGTCCACAATGACCCCCAGATCCCTTTCAGCAGTAGTCCTTCCTAGGCAGTCATTTCCCATTTTGTATGAGTGCAACTGATTGTTCTTTCCTAAATGGAGTGCTCTGCATTTGTCCTTATTGAATTTCATCCTATTTACTTCAGACCCTTTCTCCAGTTTGTGCCGATCATTTTGAATTTTAATCCCTCTTTGAATTTTAATCCTTTATTCCCTCTTCTAGTTCATTATTGTAGCTGTTTGATAAAATGGGACCCAACTAGTGCTGGGCGAATAACATTTTTTTTTTCAGTTTGCTGCCAATTCTGAAGCGTTGGGAAAAAAAATTCAGTTTGGGATGAACCAAAAACTTTTTTTTTTAAATGAGCAAACTGAAAAGCAAAAGAAGAAGATAATTTGGGGCTGAACATTTCATTTGACCCAAAATGAATCTTTTGGTTTTGGTTTTGAACATTTAACTTTTAATAGTTTTAAAACAAAAGAAAATTTCTAAACAAAACATTATTTTGAACTCAAAAATCAAAATGTTTCATTTTGAAAATGTCAAAAGAAAGCATTTCAATTTATTTTTTTTATTTTTTTTTTATTTGGTTCAGTGTTCCCAAATTTATATTTTCCACTGAAAAAAGATCTGGATCAAAAGTTTCACCCAGCTCTAGATTTAACCCCAGTTCTGATAGTACCCTACTAAAGGATTCCTCCAGATTAGATATGATCATTTTACCCTCTATATTTGAAGATTATACTCAAAATACACAAGCTTCCTTTCTGTATTTCCTGCCATTTCCTGTTCAGCTTCTCATTTACATTGGATTTATATTCAGAACCAAACACAAATCAAGGTCAGGATTTACTCCCTGAAAGTTTTTAGTGAATAATTCCATTTGATGTGAGTTTGCATTTAAATACAAAACACAGCTGTACTGGCAAATAATACAGGGAACATAGTATACTTGCAAGGTAATGCAAACTGCATGGTATACATTAAAAGCATGCATGTGCATGAGGCCTATAGCATTGTGTTCAGAGCAGCTTGAGAAGGGGCACGCAAAGGTAGCCTGCACTGGGCACCAAACTAGAGCCACAAATTATGGCATCTTGCCAGCATCCCCAAGAGGTCAACATGGCAGCTGGGGATAAGCAGAGAGTAGGGGATAACTCTAGCAATAGCGTCTTTCCTCCAGCCATGCCCCTTACACTGACATTAAAAAATATTACCTAGCTCTTACATTGTGCTTTTCATCAGTAGATCTCCTTAGCAACCACAGGTCCAGAAGTTGTGAAGGTACATAACAACAACATTCAACCAGGACACATTAGAAATGCAAACAGCATATATACTCTTAAGATGGAAGTACTTTTTACTCCCAGCTTTTTGGAGTTCATGCTTACCAGATTCATGGGGTAGCTATAGCAACATGTGACAAGGTTGTAATCACTGCCATGAAGTCATAAAAGTGACAGTTTTTCACATATAGCTTGCTTGCAAATTCAGCTACCCTTATCATTTATAAAATGTAGGCTTCGTTATCTGCCAGGAAGAACTGTGTGTGCAACCTCAGCAAAAATTAATGAGAGAAGAAGTATACTCACAATTTAAACCTTCCCAAAAATAGAGGAAAAAATAAACCAAAGCTGTCATCATGACTTAAAAAACTCAGAAAGATCAATGCAAAATCATACATACAGTCTGTGACCCTGCTGAAGGCCTTAGGTTCCTATCGCACTCTGTTCCAGAGAGGAGCAGAACAGAAGTCCTCCAAGTGGCCTAGAGTGGTTGCAGGGAAGCAGCTGATGCGGGAGGCTGCAGGGAGCAGCCAATCAGGGCCCAGCAGACTCACATAAAAGGAGATGCAGGGTCAGAGTCAGTCAGTTGCTGCCTGGTGTTCAGGGAGTTAGGACTCTGTTCCTGCCTGGCTGAAGAAGCAGCAGGATCATGGACAGATCAGTTGCTAGCAGGGACCAGGGAGCAAAAAGGAACACCTGGCTGGCTGCCGGGACTGAGTAAGAACTGAGCCCAGGGAGGGCTGCAGAAAGACAGTGTCTGCAGAGAGGAAGCCTTCGGGCTATGTCCCATACCCGGGGTCAGGACTATGTAAAGACTGAGCCTGGGAAGGGCTACAGAGATACCATCAGAGGGGTACTGGGATAAGTCCCTGATGGACTGCTTATCTGTTTCACTGACAAAATGTGTGTGTGTAGACTCGGCCAGAGGGCTGAGTCACTGAAAACCCACCTGAGAAACCCACCACAAACTGAGAGAGTGCAGGCACACGCACTCGACCAGAAGGTGCTCACAAGAGGTGCATGCCACCCTATTCCATAGTCCCCTCCTTTAAATATAAATGAAGGTTGCTAAGATATGTAGTTTTCTCTTGTTCAAATCTTGGTATACAAGATTATCATATTTTAGCAACCTCCACTTGTACTCAAATTAACAGCTACATTAGAATGAGATAGGCTACAAAGATCCAATTCATTTGGACATCAGACTGGGACTCAGGAGACCTAGATCCTATTGCTAACTCAGACACTGACTTGCTCAATGACTCAAACTGAGTTATTCCACATGTAACCCTTCTGCCAGGTGGAGTCAGCAGCACCAAAAGCCAGGTTCAATATCTAGGGGCTCCTCTTAACAATCTGGGGAAATGAGACACCATCCCGGATGCCTATAAGAAGCAATACTTCCCCATTCACAAGCATTGAATCTATGTATAATAAAAGAACACTTTTATTAAAAAGAGAAAGGAAACCCAACACAACCACATTCAAAAGCATGGAACCATAAGCAAATACCCACCCCGCAGTATGTTGGGCAGCGTTCCTTGCCTCATTTTGTCACGTAGCGGTGTGAAAGTCCAAGCAAACGTCCCTCTAATATGCCACTTCCTTTCCCTCCGCTGCACCCCAGAGTTCAGATGTGCATTCACATGGATCCACCCCCCACCCCTGAAAGGGAGGAAGGTGTCAAACAATGCTTCCACTCTTGCCAACACCCCTGTAAATGCCTCGCTGCTGCTGTCCCTGTTGTCTCTGCTGCTGTTCACCAGTGCGGCTGTTCGCTGCTTGCTACAGGTGTTCTCTCTGCCGCCACTGGCCACTTGTTGCCACTTCTGCGATGCCATGTCCTGAGGTTTCTCCCACTTAGCCTAGCTCTTAGTGATTTCACTGGGTAACAGAGATCCTCTGTGCTGCTGCCTCTTCATTGGCTTTCACTACAACATTGTCCCCATACCAGGTCTCAGGCTTAGCCACTAGACCTGCTCATCCACCATTTCAGCTCTAGCAATCACGGAAGAGAAACAATGATTCTCAGTTGAGTCCAGTCATTTTTAACACTTCAAACACTGGAGAGTCAAATAGTGTCCAGGACTCTTTCGGCAGAGTATACACCATCAGGTACAAACACCTGTTCCCACCCCCTGCTCTTTCCCACTGGCATTGGCATCCTTACCCTCTGCTTAGCAGATGAAGTTCAGTTTAGGGTGACACCTCCCGTCAGGGCATACTAAGTACCATTCTGCTGCCCTTTACTCATACAATAAGATTAACAACATTTCATTACCCCTGCATTCAATACTAAAGTGAGTTGTAACCCAACACCAGACAAAACTGATCACTTTGGCAAAGCAGGTCTGTCTGCTGAACACCTAGGCAAAGTAGGTGAGTCTATGGTCTGCTCCTGAAGTCTTTTTCCCCCAGTGCATTGCTAGATGTCATGGGAGAGCTCATTCAGACCCTGCTTACACAAGAATGAATTTGGTCCAAGTATGAAGGGTACAATGGGGACATAATCCCTAAGTAAGAAACATTGTTAAGAAGATTTCAACAATAGGCCATTTGCCAGGAGATGCAGAAGTCCCAAAGGTATTAGGAATATCTCCAACAACTTGATCCAATACCCATTAAAATTAATGGAAACATTTTCAAAGCCTTGACAGGCATTGGGTGGAGCCCCAGATGAGGACAAGGAGGCATCTGTGGCAACATGAAGAAGTGGAAAGGAAGGTCAAGGAAGGCCCTGCAATAAATTGACTCTATAAAGTCTAGCATTTTCTCCATTGGGTGCTAGGAAAGCGTCCCTTAGAGGTAGGGATTAATCTAGGTTTATAAATTCAGAAAAGCACCATGTACACTTGAGAAGGTGTAAAAATATAAGTACCTAATAAGGGTCCTGAATTATCATCATCTCTATTTTGTTGAATACTGACTATTTGATGCAATATGGAGTGCAGAGTAGTGCATGAGAGTTGATGTTGAATTTATCAGAATGTTGCAGTCCTTACTCCTACTGAGTTTGGCACACATAAGGACTGTAGGATCAGGCTTTTACACTATCCCTGGCTTGAAGGATGGTAGTGTGTACATTATGCCCCCTCCTTTTGTGGAAGTGGGAGTTTATGAGTGCTTATTAACTCCTAATTAATCTACAAATACAACCTACCCTGATGGTCCATTTTAACTCAACAAGAGCCATATAATGCAAGGCCAGGGCTAAAACTCTATGCATAATATCCCAGTGCGTCTAGTTATTTTTACACATTATTATATCCATGTGGTTTTCAGTGATGGCCCCCCAATAAAGTTGTTAAAAGATAATGCCTCCACTTTAATGTTGAAATTCCTTGATTTATGGACGGAACTGGCAAGGGTTTGGGAGAGATCACATTTGTTTAAGTTATATATTTTCTAACTGCACTCAACATTCTTCTGCTAACCGTGCTTTTTTGAGATAAAGCCAGTGTGACCTCATTGGAAGCTTATGTGAAAACCCAGTATGCTCTTATCTTTCCATTGAGAATGGCTTGGCACTGAAAATGTGGGAGCCAGCTAGCCAAATTTAGCCCTAGCAACAGAGTGTCCATTTTTTTTCTTTTTACTTGCTCCAGAACATTCCCTGAAGCCGCATATTCTTGCCAAGAAACTCAGGACATCACTCATATTAATAATTACAATTAATTCACAGTCCAACAGATGGTTGGACATTTGGATGCTCCATGAAAGAAAGGTGTTTAAACTCAGCAATACCACTCCCTTCTGTTCCCACTCTTCGCACACCCCCAGTTTCCCCTACCCTTTAGTGACTTCCGCCAGAGAGAAACATACTGGTTCAATTATGAAGAGGCCAGGAGTGGAAAACTAAATAATTATTTGAGCACTCACTCTTCCCAAAATAATAAAATTAAATAATAATAATAATGCTCCAAATCCTCTTCCTTCTTTACCCAGAGCTCATGTTCCCCATTGCACAGTCATTTGTGAGACTGTATATTTTAGAGTTCTGGAAGAAACAAAGACAAGTCCCTGCTCCTCACTCCACTATTACATTTTTTACCCTTAGGGAGTTTTAAGATTTAAGGAAACAGCGGAAGGTCAGCTGTACATAGCTTATTCCAACTGCCCTTCTCCTCATTGACATTGTTAATAATTTTTACAGTGGCCAGAAATATGCTGAGAGCTTTATGAAATAAATAGGAAGACATGGATCCTGACCTGAAAAGCTTGCAACCTAATTTTAGATCTCACATAATGCCAGCACACACACGCACACACATACACAAAAATTTTAAAAAAATAAAAAAGAGGAGAGGGTAAATATTTGAGGAAGGAGAAGGGTAACACGGTCACCTGGTTGCTCATTTTAGGTGTGTATGTACACAGCTAGATAGCTAAATTAGAAGGATTTGCTTGTTTGTTTTCATTATAATGATTATTATTGACTCACTTCTTCGAACATCAAGGAAGAAATGCATTTTCAGGAGAGGTTTAAATGAAAAGATCTTACCCTGATTGAAGATGTACTATGTGTGCTCCAACGATAGGGGACCATGAGCTAGGCTCACACCAGTTTTACATATAGCTCAGGGTTTCTCCATTGGGTGTATTGGGAGAGCCATTACAGTTTAATGCACTGACTATTAGCCTTATACCTTATGAGAACATTCAATATACAATACTGTATGCACTGAAACCACACACACACACACACACACACACACACCCACCCTCTAGCCACTTTTCAATGCTTTGGGTTTTATTTGTTAGTTCAAAAAGGAAAAAATAAATCCTCCCAAATTGGTCTATATTAAAGACTAATGCCCTGACACATTTCATTTTAAAAGGCACGTACAACTGACCTCTAAAAGCAGTAAAAAGTATCTGAAAACTCTTACTAACACTTCATACTTCTATAACTCAGAAATATACACAAAGAAGTATACTCTTTAAAATGGGGGGGAGGGTGTTGCTGTGCACAGAAGATGGTGTTATATACCCTCAACCATATCTATTTAGTGTATATTTAAAGTAAATAGGTCTGTTGGTACTTGGCTCTTTGGGATAGGGATTGTAGCTTTTCGTATGTTTGTACAACACCTAGTACAACTAGGCTCAACCTGGTTGTGACTTTTATGCACTACCATAATAGATATGTTGAATATCAATGAGAGTACTAACAGGAGCCTAGTACTATAACATGAGTGCAGGTGCTGTACAAATATCCCCATGCAACTGTGACATTGCACCTCATTTCTGACCTGAATCACCAGTTAATCCAGTCCTAGGCCACTCTAGGAGCCAAAAATTGCCAACAGACTGATATTTTTGTCCTGTGGACAAAATTAACACATGCAGAGCACTTACACAAGGCCTGTGTCCCACTCAGGGCTGTCTGAGTTTCACCCCATGGTGCATTTCACCCTAAGGAGATGGTTAAAGAAAGTACATAATGAAGTGGATTGCATCTTCTACTATCCGTTAAAGAAAGCCAACTCCTATAAACTTTAATGAATTTATCATAAACCAGTTTGTTCCCTTCAACTATCATTCCCCTGCACCCACCCCTGTAGAAAAAAACTGTTGCTTTGAAGAGTATCAGATTAATCTGTGGCCTATGATATTGTTATTTTTTAAATCATCTTGGTTTTTTTGTTTTCTTTGCCTGCTGTTATCAGCCTTGCAACTTTGCCAGGCAAGGAAAATATATTTTTTTATAAAAAGCAGACAACTTCAGATTTGACAAAAAACTCTTTTTCTTCATATTGATAAGCAATCATCATTTCTCTTGCAAATGGGTATTGGCCCTACAGCACATTCAGGAGATCACTGGATCTCAAATCCTTTGGAAATCAAAATAACAAAACAATCCTCACCTGCGTCACTGATGATCAAAGATAACCAAAGACAGGGCAGCACAGCCTACAATGTATCAGAAATAAGAGATTTTCAGTATATTACACAGACACACACACACACACAGGCACCTTTAAGCCTATATTTTCAAATGCCTAGAATTTAAATACATACATACATATGTATTCTGAAAATCTCTTATTTGTGTCACACACACACAGTAAGAGAATGATCAGGATTTGTAGGTGTGCAGAACATGGGAGATTTCTGTATGATTTTAATGAATATTGTGTGCCTCAGTTTACCTGCTTGATATTATTCTATCCAATTGCATGGAGGTTCTTATGGAGAAACAAAAAGAAAATGACACAATGACAGAGTAAGAGATCTCCAGAGAGAATACCAAGGATTTTCAGCAGAATAACTGGGGAGCTATTAAATAGGAAGTGCTCCAGCCCCAGCAAAAGCCGTATGATCCCAGCTCCAGCCCTGGCCATGGGGCAGGGGCATGTAGCCCCAGCTGCAGTCCCGTCCGAAGCCACAAGGGAGGGTGCACAGCCCTGGCTCCAGCCCCAGCAGCAGCAGTGGGAGGGGTGCACAGCTCTGGCTCCAGCCTCTGACAGCTGAAGCTGAAGAAGTCACAGAAGTCCAATAAAGTCACAGAATCCGTGATTGCTGTGACCTCTGTGTCTAAATTGTATCCTTAACCATAGCCATAGCAGATCAACAATGCTTGAAAATTTGATACACTTAGTTTGGCATACTGACCAATGACCTGAGCTTCTCTCCAGATTTTTATTGGGAGAACTCAAACATACTGATAGCTCAGTCTTCAAATTGGCTTGTTCTCCAAAGCTTGAGTTGAAATTACATAATCTATATGCAGATCCAAATCACTGAAAGTAATTGCCTGATTCTCAAACCAATAGATACATTTTAAAATGGGTAATCTGTATTCCCCAGTTAGTAACATCAGAGAGATGATAAAAAACACCTCTTGACTCTGAAAGTAAACCCAATCAGATGTGGTTAGGGCATTTGACTCTGCCTTTGATGAAATAGCATTTAATGAAGAACAACTATGATAACCTCCTGACTCTAGAAAAATGTTAAAATGAAGCGCAGCAAGAATTCCTGATTGTTTTACTTTACCTTCTGACTCAGGAGTTCAAAGCAGCAAAGTCTTTTCAAAGACAGATTAATATATTTAGATTTTGGTAATTGATCATAAGTTTCCTGTATGCTTACATATTCATCCCAATGGGGAGGAGATCACTGTCAGCAGCTGTAATTGGTCTAGAGGCATTTTGATTAACTGAAGATTACCCACTTCTTAATACGAAGAAGTAGCTGTCAAGTTGCTCCACAGGATTCCAGAGAAGTTTCAGTAGGAAACTAGATATTATTATGAGGACTTCCGACACCAGATCTCATCCACCATGTCCACTTAGAACTATGCAAAGTGGTGGTCTCCATGCTTCCATGCCTTAACTAAACCTGAACTACTGAACAGAAAATAAATTGCTGAATACCATTTGTTACACACAAATTTAGACCCACAGTCCTAATTGCAAAGGTTATGCTATTGTACTAAGACCATGGCATCCTGCAAGAGTATTGAAGCTGGAGAAGAAATGTCATTGAAGGTTTGGAGACTGGAACCATGAATCATATGCCATATAGTACTGGCTGTTCCAGTTTATTACATTTTAGTCTTTGGTCGAGTTTAACAAAATGGCTGAACAGTGATTTTCCATTACAGCATAAATCATTTTATCAACCTTATTTTTGTGATATTTTAAAATTTCAATACATTTGCTTTCTTCTGAATATTCAGATGCTTCAAAAGGTACCCAAAGGATGCAATTAGACCCAAGGGAAATATGCTATTATGTGCACATATCATGTTTTGCATAGGCTTTCCATCATCTACATAATTTATGTTTTTCTGCATAATTTTTCCTTTTTATGTTTTCTATGTGTTTGTGAGATAATGCAGAAGTCAGTTTCCTACCACCAAAAATACAGAAATAACTTAAGTCAGTATTCTTACTTCACCCAATCTGCTTTACTTCCTGTGAAATCCTTGGAAAAACCTCTTGAGAAATCCTTTCATATGCACCAAACATCAATACATGAGGAAAAAAATTAGAAGGTTCAGGAAGCTTTCTGAAATGAAATAGAACCTTGTCCATTCTCATAATCATCTGGGTATTCAGAAGTTCCTCTGATGAATAATGTTAAAATGTTAACGCTTTTAAACTGTTTATAATCCTTTCTTTGGATTTGAAATATACAAAAAATAATGCTCAAAAACTTTAAAGTTGTTTTTTTAACTTTTAGTGCAAGTTGCAAGTTTGTCTTTCATACAAAAAAAGCAGGAGAGGATATAGGTAACATTTTTTGCTACATTATCCTTTATAAACTGTTAGGAAGTGGGGCTGGGAGGTTGTTTGTTCAGGCTTATTTTAATACAGGAAAATTAAAGATCTGGAAAAGTGTCCTCCCCATGTTCTCTTATTTTAGCAATTCAAATCATGCACAGTCCCACTGGTCTTGTGATGGAAATGTCTCTTGGGACAACAGTGACACCTAGCAGTGAGGACTGAGCTATTTCTAGAACTGACTTTGTTGGACTGCAGGGGTGAAATCTTGACCCCTTGGAAGTCAGTTGGAGTTTAGCCATTGATTTCAGTGGGGCCAGGATTTCACCCCAGAACTCCCGTAGTTTTTTCTACTTTACAGTTAACAACCAGAAGAAATCTAACTAAGTTCAGATTTCTTTTCCTCCACTAGAAGAAATACTAACTTGATTTAAAACTAGAAAAACAGCAATGATGGTTGATATATCAAACTAATCTAGAGTAATACAATATCTGTTTGCAGTTTAATACTCACTATATCCTCTAACATATGTATATGATGGAAATCATATCCTTTAAAGCCAGGGCAATGAACTACACTATCACATAGATCTTTTCCATTATTGCCAACTCTCACAATTTTATCTTGAGTCTCACATTATTTAGGATTTTTCATATATCTCCAGCTCCTGGAGTCACTGGATTGTGTGAGAACCTCAGCTCTAATTAAAAAAGAAGTACATTTCTACCCGTCATGACTGCAAAGAAATGCTTGAGAATGTGAATCCTTACCACCTAAACCATTAAGTCTCATATAAATCATTAAGTTTCATATAAAATAACTCAAATTTATTATTTTTTACACTCATGATTTTAAGCCAGTCTCATGATTATTTGTGAGGATAACTCATGATTTTTTAACACATAGGGTTGGCAATACGGTTTCTTTGATTTATAATCAAATGGGCCCCTATTTTCTTACAGATTTAATATGCAGATAAATTGGCTAACATTATACAGACATTTGTTTGAGTTTATGTGGCTGTACTGTTTGGGAAAATCCTTCTTTGCAAGCCCAAATATGTAAAAACAGTATGTGAGAGAGAGAGAGAAATGACCATCTAGATGATCATATTTTTCAAATCAATGCTTCCTCCATCCCCTAAAAAAAAATCCCATAAAACGATATAGTCCCTAAAATATACTTTGCCAAAGAAATCCACTAGAAAGTGGGATCAGAAAGACCACTTCCTTTGCCACTTATCCTTAGCCTCAATATCACAAAGGAACCCACTTAGGTAATAGCTACCCTTGATTCCATGAAAAGTCAATCATGGACCAGTAAGGAGAGGCTGCAATATGCTTTCCCCGTCATATCATAACAGCTCCCAAGAAAACAGAATATTTACCTTATGAAATGCACAGTATGAAATAGCAGAAACAAAACAATCTGGTAAAATTTCAAGATTTTTTTTGTAGAATACATGAGAGAACACCTGCTGCTTTCCTTATTTTTATTTTTCATAATTAATATACTCAAAACAAACAGCAGAAAAAATAATGAATACTTTTCATTAAAAAGTTCATTTGAAGTTGAAAAATATGTATGATCAACTGATCACAACAGAGTCTTGTTACATAAAAGACTATTGACATATGTTTTTAAATCATTCATATAGCAGTGTAACTACCAAGGAGGACCTTTGACAATCAAAGTTATTAATAGTCCACACTAGAATAGTCTACCTGTGGTAATAAAATATTGTGCAATATTTTTTAAATCACCAGTCCTATTAAACAGGATGAGAGATATGTGGAGGTGACTGGTGAGAGATAACTTGTATTAAGATCAAAACTACAGACCAGCAGAAATTATTTGCAGAGAGCATTTTAGTTTCTTTCAATAACTCTATTTCTTTGTTAAAGTTAGTATAGCAAGCACTGTCTCTCCAGTCCTCACACCCACACAGCGTAACCAAACAAACACACATGTAATTAGATAATCATTCAGTGTAATTAACTTAAACTGTGAAAACAAAGTTTCTATTGATGCAAATTAAGATATTCTTCCACTAAAAATGATTTGGTATTTTGAATTGATGTTCTAATTTAAATCACACACACTCTGCACAGCATTTTGTACAAAAACAAAAAACAGAAAAACAAAAACCACAAACTCTGAAAGGCCATCTACAATACCATCAGAAATCAATGAAGTCAATGGGAGATTTGCCTGATAAGAAGGATGTGGCTTTTGCTTTGTTTTGACTTGTTTTGCTTTGATTGTTTTCGCTGAGTGAAGACTGCAGGATTTGGCTAGGATAAAATTCATTGAAGAAAAATGGAAAATCTTTATGAAAAACTTAAGCACGGTGGGCCAAATTCTATCCTCAGTTAGGTTAAATTTAGGTTAATAAATATAGGTGCGTTAAATATGCGAGATGACACTTCCTGAAAAATATAGACATAAAAGGTCATTTTGGGGCTCAGGTGGAACGAATATTCTGTAAAATGAGTCACACAGATTAAATCATTTTGGCTCTCAAAGTATTTTCTAAGACTCGATGCTTAATTATAGGCAGCAGTCTTTAAAAATGCTTCTCACTGCATGCTGTGTAAGAAATAGTTATTCTTCAGCAGTGCCTGGCATTTCAAAAGAGCCTAAAACCAGTTATACTAAACCGGTCAGCCTCACCCTTACATTTTTGAAAGGAATCATGCATAGTTATGACAGCATTGATTCCTTCTGTCTTTATGATATTACTGTAATCTAGACATTCAAAGAGGCTCTATGATACATATGCTGTATCATTCTTCCCAGTGCAATAGAAATATTAAAAGCAAAAACAAAAAAACTCTGTGGGATAGACAGCCCCTTGCTCTCAATTTTAATTTCTTCATATTTAAGGCAGAGATGGGATGCCCATCCAATAGCTCCAGTTGAAGATATTTTTCTCTGTGTGTATGTGGCAGTGGGGATGGAATTAGGTAAAAAAAGAATACCCTATATACAAACCACCTAAACATCTCTTTCAAGTACATATTTTATGATTAAATTAACCTTTAAAAGGCGATCTGGGGGCAAAACTAGCCCCAAATGTGTGAATCAGAGGTCAATCTCATTGTGTTCTTATGAGCATCAACACAGCTTTGTTCCTTCCCCTACACTGCTTCTTGGGAAAATAGGGTCAAGGCCATAACATTGTGCTCTGTTGGGGGACTCCCTGCACCTCAGTATACAAGGACGGACTAAGGGAGGAATACAGTCTATATGGATCTAGGGCTATTTAGAACCACACACCATTCTGTCGTGCCAAGGGTGATGTAGCACATACCTGTCAACATTGTTAGAGAATGTTGACAAGCCTTTAGAATTTTCAGAATTAGAAATTCTGAATTTTAGAGCTTTGGGGATTATATCAAATCTGCATAAATTTGAATACATCTGCCTTGAGATACCGAGAATGGGAGCTAATTCAAGGGAGGAGATTGTAAGACATTTGAGCATCTCCCCTTTCAAAACATTACATCATTTTCCCCCCCACCCCCACTGCAACATCAGCATTTCAAAGCAGTCGCCTCAAACCAGGTTTGCTGCAAAACAAAAACAAAACAAAAACCAAAAAGAAAAGGAGTACTTGTGGCACCTTAGAGACTAACCAATTTATTTGAGCATAAGCTTTCGTGAGCTACAGCTCACTTCATCGGATGTAGCTCACGAAAGCTTATGCTCAGATAAATTGGTTAGTCTCTAAGGTGCCACAAGTACTCCTTTTCTTTTTGCGAATACAGACTAACACAGCTGTTACTCTAAAAAACCAAAAAGGCAGCCAAGCGAATTCATGGAGGGAGGGGAAAAATCCCTATCAAATCCTGTTGCATAAAAAACACAAACCAACTCCACTGAAAAATAAAATAAAAATAAATAAAAATCCAAACCAACTCCATTGCAAAAATAAACCACTCATCTCACAACTCTATTACAAAAAAACCAATCAACTTCATGCAAAAAATCCCCTCAAAAATAAAAATTTAAATAAAAACACAAACCAAGCTCACTGCAGAATGAAAAACAAAAAAGCATCATTGCTTCCCCCCAACCAATTTCACTTCAAAAACTAACTCCCCAAATCATTTCTATTGCAACTGTCCCCAAACATTTCATTGTGTAAAAAACAACTCCTCCCTCTAACCTTTAGATCCCAGGAGGCTAGAAGGGTAGTAGCAGCATAATAAGGACTGTTCCCTGCTCAAGCCTGAGGGCAAGGGGACATGGCAGAAATGGGTATTTACCATTTGACCCTCCCAATTTCAAGGATGAAATACAGCCAGCAGAGCTGGGAGGATCACTGCACTTCTCCACCACCCAACTCCGTTGCTGTGAGAGGAAGCAGCACTAGAAGCCTAAGTAGCAGTTTCAGAGCTAGTAGGAGTGGCTGCCTTCAAGCCACCCCTCAGCACAGTTTCCCACCCACCAGCTAGGAGGCAGGGCCAGGAATTGCCTCCTGCTCCCTGTGCTGAGAGACGAGAATGTGCCGCAGCACGAGGAGCAGTTCTGATAGGCTGCCCTTCCCCAGAAGGGCTAATCTGATGGAAATTTCTCCATAGGTTAGGGGGGTTTCCGAAGAAGCAAGGGAAGGTCTGAAAACTAGCACTCTGTGAGGAAGGATAGAGTCAGTGGGTCTGGTCAAAAAAACTGGTCAAAAAATGCACCGGGGAAATGTTTGAAAATTTTCAAAAACATTTTTCTTTGAAATTTTTAATTAAAAATGAAACCCTCAGCAACTATATAAGCTGGCCACACAACAAAGGGTGGGGGGAGGAATCACAAACAACTTCTGCAAAAACAAGTAGTCGAAATTTTTAAAACTGAGACATTTCTGCCCAGTTCTAGTCTGCAGAAATCACTGCAGTAACAGCCTGAGACCTCCTCTTTAACTGCTCTGCAGGATGAAAACAGGAAATCCTCAATACATAGCCCAGTTACTCAGCTAGCCATTTGCCCCTCTCTCCCAGGTAGCTGCTCTGCACAGTACAATTATCCTCCTCTCCCCTCATTCCTCCCTCTTTCTAGACCTCCTTCACATTTACATTAAGATACTGGAGCCCTTTGAAAGAAGCCTTAATCACTTTGTTGCTGGTCCAGTACTCCATCTGTTTGGCTCTAAGCTGGCACCTGCTTGAATGAGTGGGCACCATGCTGTACAAAGAGCATCCATCACGAATGGGGGTATTTTAAAGTCCTGAGATGTATCTGTCAGCTCCAAAGTGCATTGTTACAGCACTGAGGTGTCGCAGTCAGCTTGATAGTCCCAAAATATTACCCTTGTCTTGGCAATATGACTTAGTCATATGTTTGTCTATGGCCCACTGAATGCACTTTAGTCCCTTTGATACAGTTTCCAATCCATTTTGCTGGCTTTCTGAATTCAGTTCCAGAACCATATGCAGCCTTGATGGGTTGGGTTGCTGATTTGTTGCCCTCAGATGAAGCAGTCTGGGGAGGGAGGAATGTTTTTAGTCTAAGTCCAGGGAAACAGAAAGGGCTAAGTATGATCCCTACTTCAGCAAGATTGAGCATTTTCTCGTCCTCAAAATGCTTTTTTTTAATGTTAAATGTAATTTTTTTTGTCATTGTAGGCTATGAGGATGGTTTTTGAAGAACTTTGTGATTGGCTAAATGAAAGGATCTCTTGGGAGACTGGTGGGAAGAGCAACCTGAGACTTCATACAGGGACAGTCAGGAAGTCCCATTTGGGAGATTGTATGCAGTTTCCAATCCTGCTCTATTCCACTCCTAGCTGATCCTTACTGCCAGACTGCATGGAAAATCTTCTACTCTTGCTCTCACCTTCCTCTATGTTGCGAATATCCTCCACCTTCCGATGAAGTGGCCTGGGCCCTTCTCAACCCCATCCCAGCTGCAACTTTCCTTTTGCCTTCTCAAGGGACAGATCCTTCCTGGGAGCCTGGAACAAGCTATGTACAGGCAGACCTGAAGTTCTTTAATACAACTTTGACAGATCTGAATTTTTCAATACTACCCTGTTCAACACTGTTTGGTTGGTGTGTTCCCCCTCTTCTTGAAATCAATGGTACAGAATGGGTGTTTAATGCATTGGTGACAATGTCCATGGCACCATTGTATTGTGTATTTGTCATTTACATTGAACTTCATTGTCAAGCTGCTGTGTACCACGCATGGCTGACTCAGTCTCTTCTCTGACTCTACTATAGAAAGCTTCTTTGCTAAAGTCTCTCACAGAACGTTAGAGGGTTGTTTCATTTATTACAATCTAAGAATGCATTATTACATTCTCCATCTGAAATGTGATCTTAAATAACAGCTTGTACAATAATTAAATGTAGTAGTGAGAACATTGTTAAAATCAATGACCCAGTGCATTGGCAGTTTAAACACATTTTAAGTTAACTTCATTATGGTGAATGTAATTCAGGAGAAGTTAAATAAGTGCGAACTATGTGTATGAATGTCTAGAAGCAGTATCTTCATAGTTCTGAAAATGGTCTGTGCACTTCAAGTAAACTGATCTCATATCTGTATTGTAGAGGCGCACCCAATGCTTTATCAGACTTGCGTTTGACTACAATTGTCAGTTTAGTATTTCTGGAACTCTTCACAAGTAGTACAAATACATAAAACTCATTACAATAAATAGTTTAAAGATAGTATGAAAGAGAACAACAACTTTACTCAATATTATGGGACCTAAAGCACTGAAAATGGAGGAACACTGAAATATGGGGAAATGTTAGAATAGCTGATGAGCTGATTCAATTTGTACTAGAGTTAGGGGAATGCTGCAATATTTTTCTATGAGCATTTTTCCTAATTCAAAAGTATTCCCTTCAGCCATGCTCACACTCTTTGTGAGTTTCCTGACTGTGAGCATTCTAGACATTGAGTTTTATTCACACTAATGCTCGCAGAAAATGAAAGTTATTGGATATTTGCATGGAAAAGGGTACATTTTATATGGGAGGGTCACTGTTAGATACAGGTTTCAGAGTGGTAACCGTGTTAGTCTGTATCAGCAAAAACAACAAGGAGTACTTGTGGCACTTTAGAGACTAACAAATTTATTTGGGCATAAGCTTTTATGGGTGAAAACCCACTTCATCAGATGCATGGAGTGGAAAATACAGTAGGAAGATATATATAACAGTACATGAAAAGATGGGAGTTGCCTTGCCAAATAAGGGGGTTGAGACAGTTCAATTAAAATTCCTATACTGTTATAGAGGTTACAGGGCACTTGGTATTAACAGACAACTATGGAAATGAGAAATGGAGTGAAGCCCCAAAGCTCAGATCAGTACACTTAGGTCATACAGTTCTTAAAATAGGCCAGCCCTTTCTTTAACTCTTTAATTAATGTGTATTCCGTGGCACTCAAAGTGCTGTAAATAAAGTATGTTCACTATAGAGAAATAAGGCTGGAGGGAGGGGCGGGGGAAGAAAGGCATCAACCTCAATGTGAAACCCAGAAGCAGGCAGCCTGTTAAATCTGTTCTGGTGAAGAATTTACACTGGGTGAATATGCAACAAACCAGGCAACCAAAGCCCTTTCTGAACCATTCAGCGGATGCTTAAGAGGGTCTCAGAACTTGAACAGCATATTTGCGGTAGAGAATAAGGTACCCACAGGCCCTGGGGTTATCCAAGATCCAGAGCATGGAGAGCAAACTACAATACAATCGCTAATGCAAAACGTAACCTGGAGCAAATGCAAATTCTGCATACTGAGGACAAGCATAATCCTAGTGAGAAAACAAGAGTTTTGCACAATTTTAAGACATTCCCATTTGACTGGTCTTTCCACTGGGCAAATTCAATTATTGTAGTCCAAGCATGAACAAAGAATACAAATCAACACTTTCAACTATCAGTTAGTTAGGCACTACTGATTTCAATATTCTTATCTTCAGATGCAAAGTATTGTTAAATACCTATACTATTGGGCCAAGTTCTGCCCTCAGTTACGAAGGTGCAACTCCCATTAATGCCAACAGGAATTAAATGCAAGTGCATGTGGTAGAATTTGACCCTATATTATAATTTTATTTCAAAGAAACAACTGAGTTGATCCAAATTAGACAAACTTCTTCAGGGCTTTTCACATTTGAGTTTAGGCTGTCATGTCCCCAGGATAGATATCAAAAGTAGAGCTGGTTTGATAAACATTACCCCTTTTTAACATTTTTAAAAGTATAAATAAACTAATATTTTGATTCAAAAATATAAAAATGTCCCATTCTGATAAAGTTCAAACTTTTAACGAAAATTTAAAGTGGGAAACTCATCAAAACCAACCCTTTCTTGCAAATTATTTCAGTTTTAGCAAAAGACACAAATTCACAAAGTCACAAAAATTCTAACAAGCTCTGATCAGAAATTAGTCTAGAAACCCAAAGAGTAAGAATCCAAAGATTAAGAATCAATGGCTATGACAGAATGCATTGGTTAAAGGGCAGTTTTTCTATTTTGGACAATTGCCTGATATAGCAAATCCAATATTATTTACAATATACAGAAGTACAGCTACCATACACTTTATGTAGTATATAAATAACATTCTATTTGTTAAAGGTTTTGAAGTTTACTGGACAAATCCCAGGCTTTCTTTACCTTGCTATTTAGAGAGACCTTTGCTGGTTAAGAGCCTGAGCCCATTTATGGTAAATAGATGCATTTTCTCACTCAACATTTTATTTATAAGATTATCAAAAATAAATATAATATGTTTACAAGAAGTGTCACCATTTTAAAGGAACTCAAACATGGCAAGTTTTGGACTCTATATTTTTAGTTTTTGCCCTGTTTAAAATACTGTTCCATAAATATATTTCTACAAAGAAAATAGAAAACTGTCACACAAACATCACAACCTAAAGCTGTATCTTCCAAAAATAAAAACTCACATATATGTGCCCTTTGAATGAATTGAGCGTCCTGGCAGACCTTAATGATATTAATAATGCCAAAAAGCACCTTTATATTTTGTACCAAGGAACCAGACGTCATCACTGAAATTCCCTCCTTATCTGCTGGAAGCTGAGACTGTCTGTATACAAAAGAGTAGTTGAGTTAATAAGAACAAATTCTTTCAGCAGATGGCAAACTATCATTCCCTTCTAAGCAGAGTATCAGTCATAAATTTGCCATGGAAAATAATATCTTGTATTCATATAGTGCCTCTCAACCCAAAATTTTACATGCTATATTTGAAGATAAATTATTGGTTCATCCACCCCTAAAACGTAGCCACTTCTGGGGTGGACTATAGTAGTGATACACACAAATGGGAAAAACTTCAGCTCTACCTCTCATCCAAAAAACTACACTTTCAGCAGTGCATTGCCTCTTATCTAACAGCTCATAAATAGACTGCTATTTCTCTCCAGAATATTTATATAAGGAAAGGCCAAACTTACCAATATGAATGTCTGCCTCTGCTCATCACTCGCTACTCCTGCTCCAATGCTTGGCCTTTCTGTTCTGTTATTCTCTTCTCTAAAAGCCACAGCTGCTGGGATTTTCACTTTTCTCCCTGGTAACTATGGTGACAGAGACTGCTGAGATCTTCCTTCTCCACTCATGAAGACCACAAGGAGGGGAACTTCCAGCATCTTCAGCATAGGACAGTGAAAGAGAACTCAGGTCTAATAACTCTTGCATCAGAGAAGACTAGTGGTGGTGGAAGACTTCTTGTCCTGTCTGCAACTGGGGAGGCTTCTTCCTCAGAAGAAAGTAGATGCAGTTTAAGGGTTCCTTCTCTTCTCTGAGTGTTAGGTAGGGGGAGAGTGCCTGACCTGTGCTGGTTTAAACACCACTGGCTGATCCAGGCATAATTAGGAACAAATTGGCTCTGCCGGGTCTAAGGCTCGAGCCCTGATCAATAAGTTCCTAGCTCAGGTCTGTTGTTGACAGTAACTGTTACTATCTGTAACCATAAGAAGAAGCTAAATAATGGCATCACAAATATCAGCCAATATTAGCTACGGTTGGCAGAGCACATATACACAATATTTGGCATATTCAGAATTTTTTTATTCATTTCATCCATCCCTTACCCTTAAAGTGAAGTTCTCTTCTGCAATGGTTTCTCAAAAAATGCATTGTGGGATTCCATGTTCATTGTTTCTCTCTCTCTCAGTGATTCCAGATCAAATTTTTGCAATTTGCCAGTTAAAAATGTTTTGTTTTGATTTTCCTATCTGCCAGCCCCACAAACTCAGCCGGGGATACGAGAGTTAACCTGGACTGGTTTTGGCTCACCCATCATCACCGGGAATAATGATTCTGCAAATTTGCCCATTTGGTATTATCAGTGTCCAGTGCTTAAAATGAAAAAACACACATACACAGGGAGACCATTGTGATTGTATATCACAAATTGTAACAGCTTTTACCCTTCTGATTATTCAGTAAATCCTCATCTACACATGCTGGGTCATTCATCATTAATGACACACCTGATAGAAACAAACACTGTGCAGCTTTTTTATGGGATTCCACACTGACCATTATGATGTTCAGAAAAGCCTATGCTAAGAGGTCCTCTTGCTGACATTATCGGCATCAGTTGAGCCAGTTGTTATAAATGAGTGTGTGTGTGGAGTGAAAATAGAATCTTGTAATTGATTATTTAGTGCAAAAGAGGAAGAAAATTATCACAGGTGGTGATGGCAGATGTGACAGCCCGGGATACTTGGCAAAATACAGAGCATTTTTGACTACTGATATGGATGTTTCTGAGGGGTTGGCTGTTCAACTTGTTCTTAGTCCTTTCCATGGTAATGAGTTATACACTAAAAAAAATTCCAGTTAAGAGTATTTTTTCCCATTTTTAAATACCTAAATCATTGACATCAATAGCAGCTGCTGTGTGAAATTAGATGGCTAAGTAAGGCTATAAAATTCCTTCAATAAAACAATAGCAGCAATTAAATGTTTAAAAACTGATCATCACTGTCAGATCTCAAAATGGATGCATGGCCACATGAAAGACAGCAGCCATAGATATTATAGTTGGCACAGGGCCAACACTACTGCATTTCCAGGCAGTGATTCAAAATGTTATTATTATAGTTAATTAGTGTATGCTAATGATTTTTATGAATTTTCTGGGGGGGTGGGTTCTGCCTCCAATATTCTAAAATTTTGTCTGGTGGAATTTCAGCAAGAAGCTCTTGCTCCCAGTTTATATGAAATATTTACGGAGACTCTGTCAGCAGCTGCTCCTATCCAGCCACCAAGTAACTGGAAAGACTATTCCCATACCCTGCCTTTAAAATGGAAGAGAGAGCAGTGTTAAGCCACGGACCCACTCTCAAATTAAATGGGTATGAAGATTACTTTTTGAAAAGTCAGAATGGAGATCTATTTGTCTAAAGATTTTTGAAAAGTTACTTTGTGGGTGAGAGCAACACTTTAAGCGTGGCTGGCAACTAGTCCTCCTGAAAGGAAGCATGCACAAGCGTCTTCAATAATGGACTCAATTTTTCTCTGCAACCTTTAATCATCCATGAAGGACATGGATTCATCTCACACATGGTTAGTCACACTCACAAAATCTTAGTTAGCAGAACTCTGTGAAAAACACAACCAGTTCCCCATTTCAAGCTTTATTACGGTCAGTGGATGACAATTGAACACCATTTTCAAAGTGAGATACAAGAGATATAAAGTTATCTGTGCACCAATCAATTGGATGTGTATATCCCGGCTATATGAACGTACAAATTGTTATGCTGGTTCAGACCTTCCAGTCCAGTGCCCTGTCTCCAGCAACCGTCAGCAACAGGTACTTTAGAGGAAGGTATAATATAGGATAATCTGCCCCCTCACACACACACATGCCTCTCCTCATTACGCCTCATCCTAATCTCTAATTATTAGAGATCAGTTTGAGCCCTGAAGTATGAGGTTTAATATCGCTTCCATATTTTTTGTTAGGAATAACCATTACAACTCTGGATAGTCTTGTTATCCATATAAATGTCCAATCTCTTTTTGAATCTCATTAAATTCTTGATTTCAACCACTTCCTGTAGCAACGAGTTCCACAATTGGCAGGATCTGTGGTGTAGATAGGTGAGAATCCCTACTGGAATCTCCTGACTGGCTCATGGCCACCCAGGAAGAACTGCCTGTACATTCACAGATCCAGAGGGAGCCACACAGGAAGAGACCAGACTCTAACAAAGACATACAGTTCAAACAGCATATACAAACAGACCGTCACTGCAGACTGATGTATTTCAGAGTTCAGGGGCAACTCTTGCCCCCACTGCTGCAGACATACAGGATCATTTTGCAGTGGAGCTACCCAAGCGACAGCACAACGCAGGAGTTTCAGCTGAGGTGGGTGCCTGAAGATCCACTTCTACGTGGTTCCTTTGGTTCTTCACTATGTTGCCAGGGACCTAGGGATGTAACCAATCAGAATAACATCTGCAGAGTGGCTCCACAGTTCAAGTAACTTGCTGGGCACTGGGCAAAAGATTTGCCTCTCCGTGTATATATTCTTCAGTACAGTTGAGCAGGAAACCGTTTTCCCATCCCACAAAAATTTGAGATATCAAATATTTTTCCCATCCCAAATCAGAGCAAAAGGTCAAAATCTCAAATGTTGATGAACAAAAAATTCCCTCCCTCCCCCCAAAAAGGTTGTTTTGATCAATAGAAACATTTTATTTTGATAATTTCAAAATGCTTTATTTAGATTTGACCATTTAAATGTTTTATTATAATGAGTTTAAATTTCTAAACAAAAAAGTCATTTATAAATGGAAAAGCCATAGGTTTTTGTCTCAAAAATATCAAACAAAAAAAAATGTGAAATTGTCAAAACATTTGATTTTGAAAAGTTCAGCAAAACTAACCTCTTTCTTGTGAAAATTTCAGTTTCAACAAATTGGCATCTTCCAATAAAAACTTGTGGTCAAAATATCCCTGACCAGCTCTATTTTCCAGTTAATTGTATACTGTATACAGTTCATTATACAATAAATATTGGTATAGGTTTTTCCCATTATATGCAAGTGTATATGTGATTTTGGAATGTGTGATGCATGTGATTGTGGATTATGTCCCCAAATATACCCCAGAAACCATATCCCTCTTTTGCACCACTTACAGACTTCCTGATTCATGAACAGATGAAAACAAAATTTCTTTCAAGCTCCTCTTTAGAATACTTATTCTTGGGATTGCATAAGTATTACCAGAAGATCATAGCCTAGAACAGAGGTAGAGGCAAACTTTTTCTGCCTCTGCCCTCTCCCTCCCCCCTCCCCAGATTAATTTAACCAGAATTCAAATACAGACATATTATTCTTTAAGAAATATCATGAATTGTACTGAATGTACTGAACATATTGTACTGTAATAATAATTTATTATGTACTGAACATAGTGTACTGTAATAATAATGTACTGAATTGTACTGTACATATCACCAAATGTACTGAACTCAAGATATTGGCTGAAAAGGTGTTATAATGATTTAAATGAAGGCAAAATATTCACCTGGGGTATGTAAGTGAGATGGGAATGTAATTTGTATGCTAGTACATTTGATCTAAATCTTGGGCTTGGGAGTGTGGGGAGCACTGGCAGAAGAACGGGGCATGGCTTTTCCAAAGGGTCATTCATACAGGGGTGATTTAAGAGGCAGTAAGGGCAATTAAACTCAGTGTCTAAACAGAAGTATCCCTTCACACACACAATTTAACTTGGACATAGCACTAGCTTCCAGGCAGAAGGTAGTGTCTGCACCAGCAATGTAAAGCTGAGAACATAACATACAGTATACATTCTTTGATAAAGTTCCCATCCATTGTTTGCTACAGTTAAAAAAAAAAACCAATAAAAACTACGGGCACTGTTCAACATTTCATACGACTTAGCAGATAAACAAGATTTATGAGGCAGATTGACTACAAAAATTTAATTGCTTTCAGTAATGTGCCTTATTTAAGACCAGTTTAACTAGATTAATTAACTTTTCATACACTCTGTTTATGTATTTGCATGCAGAGTTCTGTAACTTTAAAAGTTTCATATCCAAGTGTGTATATTATTACATAATGTTAATATAATCATTTTGTTATTTTAAAGGACATTTTTTGGGCTCGTAGATGGACATAGATATAGCACACATCCAAAGCATGAAAGCATCCTGCAAGCAATGAAGGAGACTTAGGCACAGAGAATATAGCACAACAGTCTCATGGTGAGATTAAATATCTGGAACTTCACATTTTAAAGATAAATAAATAAAACAAAGAAACATAAAACCACTCCCACACATGCACAAACACTTAATATATCAGCACCCATATAAAGAATGAATTGCTGCTCCATATTAACCCTCCCAGCTCTACCTTCACAAAGATCATAATAGACCAATGTCACTGGTATACAGAAAAGTTCCCACAGCAGTTCATCTACGTCAGACTCAGTAAAAAATTTTGTTCTGTCTGAAAGAGTTCACGTATGGCTTCCATGCCTCATATCAAATCCTATACAAATCTTCTTATATTGAGGGCCTTTAGACAAAAACAGTGGATTGGATACCATAAATCTCCAGAGAGAGACAGAAGATGGATTGTCCTGAATCCAACATGAAAAGATATGAGGTCAGAGATCATAAAGGCCCATGCTCACACCCCTTTTTATTGAGAGTCTCTATTTGGGAATTAAATGGGACCATTCAGCAGTATGAAGAGATGGAGACCTGGAATAACCACACTGAAGCAATTAGATTGTTCTAAAATAATCTGGACCCATAGGAAGCAATCCCTCAGTGTTCCCAGTAAGCAATCCTCTCCTTGCATTTTAAACTAGAACTAGACCTAGAAACAAAACTATTATATAAAGATGGAGTGAATTTCCTATGAATCTATTGCTTCAGAAGTCTGATCACACATCTGTTAGGAAGGTGGCCAAAGAGAGTGCTGAAATGTACAAAGAAGATGACAGTTTATAACAGGGGTGGGCAAACTACGGCCCATGGGCCGGATCTGGCCCATCAAGGCTTTGGATCCAGCCCGTGGGATTGCCACCCCCGTGGCGCTGCGGGGCTAAGGCAGGCTCCCTGCCTGCCCGGCCCCGTGCTGCTCCCAGAAGCGGCCACACCACATCCCTGTGGCCCCTGGGGGGAGGGCAGAGGGTTCCGTGCACTGCCCTTGCCTGCAGGTACCTCCCCTGAAGCTCCCACTGGCCACAGTTCCCCTTGCCCTGAGCCCCCTCCTGCACTCTGCACCCTTCCCTGCACCCCAACCCCCTGCTCTGAGCCCTCTCCTGCACTCTGCACCCCCTCCTGTACCCCAACACCCTTCCCTGAGCCCCCTTGTATGTCCTGCACCCCTCCTGCACCCCAACCCCTTGCCCTGAGCCCCTTCCAGCACACTGCACCCCCTCCCACACCCCGCACCCCAACCCCCTGCCACAGCCCTACATTCATGGTCCTGCATGCAATTTCCCCACCTAGATGTGGCCCTCGGGCCAAAAAGTTTGCCCGCCCCTGGTTTATAAGGTAGCCAGCCCCCATACTTTGTATAGTGCTTTATAGATTAAAGATGGTTCCTTGAATTTCATCTGGAGGCAACTGGTAACCAGTGCAGGCTACAGAACCCAGGGGTCATATGGTCCACATAGGAGGCACCAAAAACTAAGCAGGCAGATGTGTTCTGCACTAGCTCAGAGTTAAGAGTAAACCCATGTAGAGCATATTGCAGTACTTACAAAGACATAGATACCAGTGGTGAAGTCTGCATCTGTGAGGTCAGCATCAGAGAGGAGATCTTAAACCTCCTACTGAGGCACAGATGAAAAACAAAAACTCTTGGCTACTCAGTTGTTCATGGATTTTCAGATAGCAGCAATAGTCAAGAGGATCTACAAATTGAGAAACTCAGTAGCAAGGGAGAGTTGTGTTCCTTCATTAAAAAGAGACGTTATCACATCTTTACCATATCTTCTAAATGCTTCCCTTTCCCCACATCAGCACCTCAATTTTGTCTGAATTGAGCTCACTGCTGCCTAACTCAGTCAAACACTGAAAGCAAAGACACACCACCGTCCAGCCCCCCAGAAATGAGGCAAGGATTGTGTTGCCACTCTCTCAGCGCCAATGGTAGGGGAAAGAGAAAACTTAACAGCATCAACATGAGTTAGAGGAACTTAATTCTTGTGACACCAATGTAAATCAATTAGAGCCAATGTTTAAAACCAAATTAAAAGTACTTGTACAGAAAGAACTTCTCACTAGCATTAACAATGAGGTTAATGGTTCAGAATGCAAACTGGGCTGAAGTTCAACCCAAATGAATGGATCATGAAACATTTGTAAAAGATGATGTAGTCAGAAAAGTAACTTGGTTAAAAAGAGCTCTCATTATTGCAAACATTTTCCTTCTTTATGGTGTTTAGCAAATTAAAAAGATCTATCTAGTGCTATCAAAGGGAGGACTGCAATATTGTCAGGCCTGGACAACAATCAATACAGTTCTCTCTCATGCATTATGTTCTATGCACTGTTCTCTGTCAGCATCATGAACCTGCATTCTATTCTGTCTTCTGGTACCTACGTTTTGAATCAAACATCTCTATGGTTGTTGAAGATGTAAGAAGGTATTTGCAAATACCTGCTTGAGTTTGCAGTTAGGAAAGTCTTGTTTTGCTCTATAAAGTAAGGCATTTTTGAAAGAGAAATATTGGGGGGGAAATAAATATGGAACCCAAACATGTCATCATTTTTATAGCATCACTTTTCTGACCCTAACTGCACTTTAGGTTTTTCATTTTAATTATTTACAACTTTTTGCTCGTTTGCACAGGCTCAAGAGATACAGATTTCAATTTGACATACCATGCTACTCAAGCTTTCTTCTGCACAATACAAACAGTATAATCAGGACAGTCAGTCTAAACTAGAAAACAACCAACAGCAATGAGCAGTCACAATTTCAGTTGATCTTAGACCAACAAGGCTTCCTAAGCTAAATAGTTTAGGATATCTTTTAACCAGATAATGTTGGGTGCCTATTTGCAATGCACAGGCAGATTATTCCAGTTGTTGAAACCTGAACAACTTTCAGACATCCCCACCTCATCCCCAGCACCTTTCCTGACATCCTAACAAAATCCATCAATAGATCTTAAGCAGGCTATGCAATTTTAGCTGATGCCTTCAGATCCAGTGTACTGTGATATCAGGGTTGTAATTCATTCTATGGCACTCTTTAAATTTGAAAAGCCATGGGAACATGAAAGAGTTAACTGAAAAATCTTCCGAGATAATGTAATAGACACAGAGATAAATAAGAACTAGACAGACACTGCATTTATCAACAAGTAGTACAATACTGTGTTAACTGTTATCTTTTCCTTTATTTAAGGCACATTCTTGTAAATATTATCCAGATACTGTATATTTAATAAACCAAGAGCATCACCTTAACTTTGTTGCATTTGTCTAATTTCTGCCGTCTTTTGCTTCCAACTATATCAAATGTATTCACATGCATACTTATTCAATCGATAAACATTTTGTGATAGAAAAACAATGTGTGATTTTTAAGCAATTTGATACTAATGGATATGTAATGAGTGTTAAGTAGACACACTAGAAATAGGAAATATTCAATCACATTTACAATTAGTTGAGAAATGGCATGAAACTATATAGTAATCAAATCAGTGCTTCAGCAGGTTCTGTACGGTACATTGTTAACTAAGTGCTCACAGAGAAAGAAAAGACAGAAAACAAGTAAAATATTTCCCCTGTATATGAATAAATAACCAGTTTTCTACTGCCCACAGTATGAGATACAATTCTGTGCTGTTAAATTTGCTATAATTGACATACAGTGTCTTAGTAGGATGTCAATTGGGTTGAATTCTACCAGCCATTACTATCTATTTGAGTAAACTTCCCTTTCTGATGCTTCCAGGTTGACTACCAGCTCCCTTAAGTATAAACTTTTCAACGTGCCTATTGCTCAGTGCACCTATTTCAGAGACAGAAACAGCTGGGTCAAATCCATTTAGTAACAAGGCAGAAATTATTGCTATCTATTAAGACTATATTCCTACTCTCTGTCATGAATTTCATGTGGAGAAAAAGAGAGCAACAACTTCTTTTTCCTTACAATGCAGACTTAGCAACCTGCCACTTCTGCCCAAGCTTGTCATTGTCTTAAGAACTCGCTTGCCTGCCTGGGGACTTTATTGTAGAGAAGCAGAGATAGTCCTTTCATTCTTCTATAATTCCTCCCGAATACCTGCACTCTGCTGACTGCTAGGCACTATTCTTCTTACTCAGATGCCTTTAAGAAATCTTTGAACGGATTACCTTAGTAACACACATCAACATGGATGCTGACACTTTCTAAATACAAATTCTTGTATAATTTGTTACATGACCATTTCAACAGGATTTTCCCCATCTATTTTGAAGTGATTGTGTATATATCTATAGCTATTTACAGTTTAACATAACAAAATTCCTCAGAGGGAGGGAACAACATCCTGTGATCAAGTAAGTCCATTAAGAAGTCACCATTAGATAGTATCCAAAAGGGCTGTACGCCCTTATTAACTCCAGGCTCAAGAACATAAAACTGTGAATGACATACTCTAGATTTTGAATGACATGCTCATTGCAGAAGCAAAAAAAAAATTCAGTTTTGCTTCCTTTTATACAAGGTGTAGTGTATATTTACTCTTGTCCTCCCTCACCCCACTCCCACCCCATTTTACGCATGAGATTTCCAGGCTGACCAGTAGGCCAAGTATTATGGGAAGTTCCCCCTCCAGCCTGGCCAACACATCTGGTAAATGTTGACATTTTTAGTTCCATAAATGCAGTGATGCTTTGTAGAAAACTTCCTCAACATACACGACCTGAGAAGTTGTGAAGAGACTCAGATGAAAACTTGTCACCCCACTAGCTGCTCTCCCCTGATTCTGGCTGTAGATGGCCAGCAAAGAACTCCCTTTTGCAAAGGTATAAACCTGGTGGTGGTTTCTATCCCAGCCATCCCTTCATTTCATTATAGGAGAGAGGGAGCAAGGTGAGGAGTGGGATGTTGATGTGGCAGACCAGCACTCTGTTAAACTGATCTCTACTGGCGTAAGTTAGAGCAGCTCCCCAGGCTGTTCTCAAATTGCTTCCAAGGCCAAGTTGGTGCTAAATCAGGGACCAGTAACCAGCCTTTTGAAGCCCTACCACCTTAAGCCCTGTGCTGAATGGAGATTAGACACATATACAGTTATTTCTAAGTCACCATAATAATGCTTAGCATTTATATAGCATGTTTCATCTCCAAAGCACTGAACAGACTTTCATCTGCTTAATCTTTAGAACTTCAATCCTTCATAATGCAATGGAGAAAATTAAGCAGAAAGATGAAATGACTGTCCAAGGCCACATAGAAAATCAATGGCAGAACAAGATTAAAACTCAGGACTTGGAGACTCCTAACTCTGTACATATTGTCCCAGGTGATGTTGCCTCTCTTTTTGTAACTGAAATCATAGAACACTATCTGCTGATCTACCAGGTCTGAATTTCACTCAGAAAGACTTGATCTGAGGAATGTTTATACTAAAAATGTCCTATACTGTCAACTGTCTGGGAGCAGAGTTGGGCAAAGAATGGCAAAAAGTATTTGCAAACATTTCAGTGTTGCCAATTCTCTGATCTATCATGAGTCTTATGATATTAGGTGTTTTTCATAAAGTTCCAGCTCCTGAAGGCAAGCAATTACATGAGAATCTCAGCTTTCATTTTAAAAAAGTAAGTTACTAGCCATCATGTTTGCTGAAAAAAAAGCTTGAAAATGTTACCCCTCTGCACGTTAAATATTCAAAAACCAGAAGGCAAATTAAAAAACTGCATTTTTTAAAATCTCATGATTTTTAACCCATCTCACATTTGGGGGGCCCTGACTCAGGATTTTTTAAGACTTGGGGTTGGCAAATATTGCACTGTTGCAAATCCTGAATTGCATTTCAATTTATCCATGTTGGCATCCACTCCTCTTCATTTTTCTTGAAGTGAAGTTTTATTCATACAACTGTTCATGAATAGCGAATTTCATACCTAGAGCCAAAAGTCACTTAGTCAAGAAGCCAAATTCATTCACAGGCTAAATTTCATGAAAAAGCTGAAGTATTTTAAAAAGGTTAGGGTTATTCAATCAGGAACCAGAAACATTACTGTGTGACTTAAACGACCAAACGCACAGCTCAAATAATGAATACTGAATATTATTCAATGACTATGCCCACTTTGATGCATTTTCAAACAACCTATTGGCTGAAATTTGTATGCATAAAACTATTCAATCAATTTCAAATGGACAACTGAGAACAGAAAAAAAAAAGGAAAATTCACCATATGTATCGCTCACAAAGAGTAGCCAAACCATTCTGCTTATGGAATGATACAAGAAAGATGGTGAAGTGTATTTCGCACAAGAATTTGTGGGGGAATATTATGAATTGGGGTCCTTGATAATTTTGGCATGAAACTCAGTCTCTCTCTATCTCCCGCTACATTCAAACTTTAGTTTAGAAGATGGAAAGAAAAGAAAACCTGACATTTGTCTGAACAAGAGGTTTCCAGATTTTAGATTTGGACATGGAACATATGACTCAAAACTCTGGGGATCGTGTAAAAAGTACAGATTTTTGGTATGCACAAATACTGAGCTGCCTCAGATGGCCCATGATGAAAGATGAAGCCAACTTATCTCAAGGTCTATAGCATTCCCAATATTTTTATTTAACAAAACATTGGAAAGTCCATATTTTGTATCTAGGGCTGTCAATGGGAAGCACATAAGCATTCATGAGAATAAAGAGGTTATAGAGAAAGAGGCAGAGTGAGAGTGACATGGACTGGGACCGTTACTAAAGTAGCTTTGGATAAAATGATAAAACAATGCACGGTATGGAATATTCTGTTACTAAAAAAAGAAATCATGATACATACAAATGTAAACAAAATTAAATTAGTTTCTATTGCAACAGCACAATGTCTACGAAACCCTTAGAAACCCTGACTACTCAGTCCCAACCCTATGCTTGTCCTGAACTGGCACTAGGGAAATATGGGATGGAGCTCTGTTAAGCACAGAAAGCTTAGTTGTTTCTATGACTTTTCATGTTGTGCTAGCAGGCTTCTTGACTAATGTATACTGCTATGCTTCCTGGGATCTGATGTGGTAAATCAAGACCAGCTCTGATAATTCAGCCCCAAGGATTATAGGTATTCTGAAGCTGGACACCAAGAGTGCCAAAAATCTCTTCTTGCAGCCTATGTATCTTGGCTGATTCCCGAATGGCTGAATTAAAATGTCTTGCCCGTTTTTTATCTTTATCAATTTATAAATTCTACAGATAGTACACATTTGCAAGGCCCAAGTGACAAAAACCCTTTGAATGAGCATAGTTGTGTTTTCTGCCAAGTCATCTCTTGCGTGGGCATTCAACAGCGGTGGCACAGGCTGGTTGGATGTCAGGGGAAATCTAAATTTGGAGACTGGAGATGCCTGGAAGTCATTGCCTCCTGGCTCACCTCCAGTAATCCACTAAAAATCAGTATTGGTAAAGTTCACACCATGAGCACTGAGATGTGTTGTGAAATGTAAGGAAAATGTGGGAAATGTTACATCTGTTGGGAAGTAGTTTAATAAATGTTTAAGGAAACCATTGCTGTCAGGATCCAGTTCCTCTTCATAAAATTGTGATTTTTAGATTTTTGTTATTCAACTTGTTTGTTCTAAAACTGGAGCTGTCTCTATGTATTTGTGTGGCCATGCGTGATTTTCACATGTTTATACATAATGTGTTGATGACATGTTGCAATGTGATTTACCTTGAATCCTCTCTAAGCTTCCTCTATTGTCCCTCTGCAATGAACATGGAAAACATTTTTAGCTGAGTGGCATGTATTTTAAATCAGAGTAAAGTTGAGTGGTTCTGATGACCCCATTCAAAATGCAAATGGAACAGTATTTTTGGAGATGCCTTTTATATCTTCTTTTTGAAGTATATAACTACATTACTCTGTCTGCACAGCTTTTTGTCTACAAATAAAGAGACATAAGGGTTTTGTTAGATTTGCTAGTAAATGATGCTCTAAAATCCACAAACACATCTGACTTGTGTACCTGATGCAATTCCACCATGCACAGTAGCCTTGATTTTACATATATTTGATTTGAGAATATACAGAAAAAAAGCTGAAAACGCCTGGAAACAAGTTAACCCATGGTCCATTCATTTAAATTGTGTCTTTCTCTGCACTCCACATCTTGAGAACTTTCACAATAGGATTTGTATGAGCAATACAACAGACTTATCGACCTCACAAATTTCTCCTCTCCAATTATCCCACTAGAGAATATCATAAGAAACACTCATGGAAGACCCTGTTTCTTTTCAGTGTGGGGATTGAGATAATGGTCGTAGCTATTGAGCCTTTACCCGTAGAACAGAAGTTTAAATACAGCAAAGGTTAGTCATGGCCAAAAGTTATCCGATGGCTACACAATGGACTATGTGAAGAGAGTTGATGGTTTAGGTCCAGGTCTAAGTGTCAAGACCACAAAAACCACTGTGACAATTGATGATAATTGGACTTCTTGTTGGCAGTCTCCATAGAGTGGTCAAGAATGGGAATTCCCATTTGATCTCTAACACATATTCTTTTGTTAAGGAGTTGTCATATCCAAATTAATCAATTCAGTTAAAACAAAACTAGTTTCCTATGCAGCTTAATGGAAATCAGTAGAACAAGCTCCTTGAATTTACAGAAAGACCCTCAAAAGGGCAAAATTAAAATTAGTTTAATTTAAAACATAACATGGAACATATTGGATGTCTGCTCCACTGCAAAGATGTGGATTTAGGACCCAATCCTGCAAGATGCAAAACACCCTTTGGGATGGTGAGTGCCCCTAATTCCAACTAATTAATTCATGCAGGATTTAGTGACTTAGGCCCAGATTTGTAAAGGTACCCAACTGTTGCTTTGTTCAGCATTGCAATGCCTAAGCATTAGGAATCCTGCCCCTTAGCTGAATCCCCACCCCAAAACTAAGTACCAAGGCTTCCCTTGCTAGGCACCTAAGAGAGAGATCCTCAGAAGCCAGAAAGCTGATTGGGGAGCTCCCTAAAATAGCCAAGATTGAAAGAGAGGCTAGGAGAGGAGCAGGGTGCTTATGTAGCTGATGTGATGTGCCTAGCTGATGGGCCAGATATAGGTGTCACCCTCCACAAAGGATCCTTAGCCACAGACCCTCTCCTGGAGTTAGGCACCTAAGCCAGACCATCTTTCTCAGATACATAGTTCTAAGGACAGATGGGACCATTGTGATCATCTAGTCTGACCTCCTGTAGAACACGGGCCATAGAACTTCCCCAAAATAATTCCTACAGCATATCTTTTAGAAAAACATCAAATCTTGATTTTAAAATGGTTAGTGATGGAGAATCCACTAGATCCTTGGTAAATTGTTTCAGTGGTTAATTACTGTCACTGTTAAAAATTCACACATTATTTCCAATCTGAATTTGTCTAGCTTCAACTTCCAGCCTTGAATAGTGTTATACCTTTCTCTGCTAGATTGAAGAGCTCATTTTGAAATATTTGTCCCCGATGTAGGTATTTATATAATCAAGTCATTCTTTAACCTTCTCTTTAAGCTAAATAGATTAAACTCCTTGACTCTATCACTAAAAGGCATGTTTTCTAATCCTTTAATCATTCTTGTAGCTCTTCTCTGAACCCTCTCCAATGTATCAATGTATTCTTGAATTGTGACACCAGAACGGGACACAGTATTCCATCAGTGGTCACAGGTACCAAATACAGAGGTAAAATAACCTCCCTATTTCTACTCAAGATTTCCCTGTTTATGCATCCAAGAATTGTGTTAGCCTTTTTCGCCACGGCATCGCACGAGGAGAACATGTTCAGCTGATTATCCACCATCTCCCCCAAACCTTTTTCAGAGTCACTGCTTCCTAGGATAGAGAGTCCTCCATCATGTAAGTAGCCTACATCCTTTGTTCCTAGATGTATACATTTATGTTTAGTCATATTAAAATGCATATTGTTTGCGTGAGCCCAGTTTACCAAGCAATCCAGATTGCTCTGTATCAGTGACCTGCTCTCTTCATTATTTACCACTCGCCCAAATTTTTTGTCATCTGCAAACTTTATCAGTGATGATGGTATGTTTCCCTCCAGTTAATAAAATCAATTAATTAATTAATTTATAATAAATATTAGGGCTGTCAAGCAATTAAAAAATTAATTGATTAAACGAATAAAAAAATAATCATGATTAATCGCACTGTTAAACAATAATAGAATACCATTTATTTAAATATTTTTGGATGTTTTCTACATTTTCAAATATATTGATTTCAATTACAACACAGAATACAAAGTGTACAGTGCTCACTTTATATTTATGTTTGATTACAGGTATTTGCATTGTAAAAAAACAGAAATAGTATTTTTCAGTTCACCTAATACAAATACTGTAGTGCAAGCTCTTTATCATGAAAGTTGAACTTTCAAATGTAGAATTATGTACAAAAAAAACTGCATTCAAAAATAAAACAACGTAAAATTTTAGAGCCTGGAAGTCCAGTCAGTCCTACTTCTTGTTAAGCCAATCGCTCAAACCAGTTTGTTTACATTTGCAGGAGATAATACTGCCCGGTTCTTGTTTACATTATCACCTGACAGTGAGAACTGCCAACCTGCACTTAAGCAGGGAGGAGTTTGGCTGGCTGGCCGGAAGAAGAAAGCAATGGTTTCTGGCTTGGGGGAGGAGGAAAGACGTAAAGCTGCTGAAAGAGCAGTCAGGGTGGTGGATGACTCACAACCTAGGAATGAGGGGTTTAAAAATGTCAACTGGGCCTGTCCCCTCCCCTCTTCTCTTGAACGGGCTGGGCAGCACCAATCTTCCGTCCCTAATTAGGTCACAAATATGCCGGGTGTTTAGCTATATCTGCTGTGGGCATTACACTAGCCGCCCCACTAATGGGGGCGGGGAAGGAATTTTTCCCTTACCACCATATTGGCCAGGTGCAGTATGGGGGGGTTCGCCTTCCTCGCAGCAGGTTCAGGTAGGATTTGTTCATGCATAGCATGATGGGCAGTAGGCCATATGTCGCAACTCTTTATTTAAGTGTATAGCAGATGTTCAGTGCAGGTACTCCATAAATTAAGGCACAAAAGAACGAAAAAATGGCTTGGAAAAGGAATTAAGGAGAGGTGCTTGGTAATTGAGCAAGCCAGGGGCAGCTGGGGACTCCTATGATTGGTACAGCAGGGAGCCAACCCTGCCCCCCCATCGTTATAGTCCACCTTAACCCCTCCTATGAGGAGGTGTGGTCAGTAAGGTCCCAGCAAGGGAATTGCTGGAGGGACATAAATTGCACCTGCACCTGGATGAAAAAGTGGGGGGAGCTGGTGAAAGCCCCCCCTGGAACTGGCTGGAATTGGTAAGGTCCCAGCAGTGAATCTGCTGGAGGTACATAAATTGCACCTGCACTACACACATTTTATCGACTGGGTTAATCCCAGACATTTGTCTAACAATAAAGTTGTGGCCTGATTTAATCCATTTCTAATGTCTCCTCTCATTCTTTCGGCATAGTCAGACAACAGGTGTTCTCATGGCACTGTTGTAGCCGGAATCACAAAATATATACGTGACAGATGCACTGAAAATTCATATGTCCCTTTAGGCTTCAATCACCATTCCAGAGGACATGCATCAATGCTGAAGATGGGTTCTGCTCGATAAGAATCCAAAGCAATGCGGACCGACACATGTTCATTTTCATTATCTGAGTCAGATGCCAAGAGCACAAGGTTGATTTTCTTTTTTGGTGGTTCTTTTTTGGTACTGTAGTTTCCGCATTGGAGTGTTGCTCTTTTAAGACTTCTGAAAGCATGCTCCACACCTTGTCCCTCTCAGATTTTGGAAGGCACTTCAGATTCTTAAACCTTGTCTCATGTGACTTTGGCTCCTAAGTCAGGTGTTACAACACTGAGCAGAGCAAAGCCTAAATATCTTTTAAAATCTGGTCCTTAGGCATATATAGAGGTGGAATACAACATCTCTATCCATCTTATGCTCAGATACCAAAATAAGTCACTATTGGGGACACATTATTTATATTTGACCAACACAGTACAAGACTGCCCACTGCAGGAACCTGAAATCCATAATTGTGCATGCTTATTTAAATAATCATGGGGGGAAATATAGCAAATTGATCTTCATTGCACTGTTAATTACAAAGCTTTTAAATGCATTTCTAAATAATACTGTATTAGGAAATTATTATTTATGAAAATGTAATGTAAGAACCACAAAATGACATGACATGTTTTAATTGAAATATGGTGATTTAGAGAACCTTCCAGAAATGCAAATACAACATACTTTTCAGAAAGTTTAAAACTATTTTTAAAAATGATTGGTGATGTTTTGGGACCAGGAATTGGAATAGTTCAGATCTAAAGAGCTATATTCTTTTACTTCTTCCTGCTCCCCCTTCGCCCCCAGTCTCTGTCATGTCTATAAACTTATCTAAATTTATGGAGCAATATGATTACCACAACAGACAGTGATATGGTCATCTGCCTGTATGGATACTAAGTGAAATATGCTTACTGTTTAGTGATTGCATCATTTATGCCATGAGAATATTTATTGGGAAAATGAATGAATGGGCCAGAAGACTGAACTCACCTCTCATCTCTATAATTAGTCCCCTCCAGATCAATCTTCAGGTGCATCGGCAAAGCATTATGGGGAAGATTGCACCTTCTCTTGGTGTGGTGCCTGCTCTGTGGATGAACAGAGGGTCTCAATCTCTAGGAGTACCAAAATACACTGGCACATTTCACCAACAATAAATCCACAAAAATAAATTCAAGAGAAAACAGTGTATAGCAGGCTATCTGAAAAACATATACATTACTCAGTCCATCCATTTTAAAATATCTTTGCTACTATGTGTCTTTTAATAATGAAGAAGAAAAAAAAAAGACACCCATCGGGAAGATGAAACGTAGTAATTCTTTGTGAAGAACGTTCCTTATGGTAGAGTAACACTACAACTGGTCACAGTTGCAGATGTATCAGGGCTATAAATTAAAGTTATAAATTACCAGTAGAAGGTAGACTGGGAATTTAAAATGCTATAGTTATACTGGTATAACTCCCCACATGGACACTATTATTCCAAGGTAAGAGTACCTTTTTCAGTTCAGCATATGTCCCTTTGGAAAGGGCTCAAGCTAAACTGAAAAAAGCCACTCTTATTCTAGAACAAGAGCATCCACACAGGAGTATGTGTTATATCAATTTACTGACACCCGCATATTTATAGCTGGTACAATCTTCCCATGTACACACACCCTCCACTTCTATTTAAAGTTTTCTTCAGAGTTTATAATTCAGCCCATGAAAAAGTCACTCTGCAACTATGCAAGGAGTACAAGATGTTAAGTGAAAGCAATCGGTGACTATTTTTTAAAATAGATTTTCAAAATATCTATCAGTTTAGCAGTTTTTGAGCTACAACTACGGATGGAGGAAAGACCAGAATTTTACCAGAGTCTCTCAATTAGTGTTCCTATGCAGTGCTTTAAAATAGCTTCTTGCTTCAGAATGGAATTTTGCAGGCTCGTCATGAACTGACACTCTAACTCATCTCAGAAATAAGTGAATAAAAAGACTGAATTTAATGTTTGGCCCTCTATGAGCAGACCAGAAAAAAAGCAGCTTAAAACAAAACAAAAACAGCATGTTACAAAACTACCAGCAGCTTAGCCTTTATAACAGAACTGTGTTTTGCACCAAAACTGAGAGCAAGGGAAGGAGTACCCTCCTTTCCCTCTTCTATAGCAAGGCTGCACTGAATAATGAAGTAATTGTCTTCCACCTTAGCACAGTCACTGTCCCACTTAGCCGTGTCTTCTCCCAGTTAAGGGCTTACTAGCCTAATTAACAAAGCCACATTTTAACAGGGCCAGCTTCTCCTTTAGGCCAGAACATTAGGGCAGCAATCTGACGATGTTCCCCTGTTCATCAATAGGGGGCTTTCCCTTCCACACACAGACTTCATCTCTACAACTGAGTTGGTCTAGCGATGGATTGTATAGACCCAATTAGCCAGATTATGGATTGACACCTGTCAATCAGTTTTTTTTAAATAAACAGGACTTGATTTTTATATATATATCCTGTATCTGCACTTTTATTTTTCTTTAATTTAGGTGGATACAATGACACATCCTGGATGGTCTGACCTACAATGATAGGCACTGATATAGTATTCAGTACCTGCATGAATAATATATGTCTGGAAGTTGTATAATAGTACTATACACGGTATAATTTTTGCAGTTATGAAGTATTTTTCAGTAATGATTCACAAAGCACTTTACAAAGGTGAGTAAGAATTATTATTCCCATTTTGTTGAAAGAGAAACTAAGACATGAAGATATTCTTTTGGCCTGCAGCCATGGTGGAAGGAAGGGGCAGAGCCCTAAGGATGGGCTATACCCGCCTCTCCCCCCTGGGGCTGCACTGTTAAATTCATCAGCCAAAGGGACAGTTCTGCTAAGAAAGGAGTTCTCACTGGGTAAGCCAGACACTTGCAACAGGTTCTGAGATTGGCTGGCTAGGATACAGAGGTGATTCTGAATGGCCCTCCACCACAATATCCCACTCCTTTCCCGCCATCTGTATGGTTATTTGTGTTGAATATTAGCAAATTTGGGGTTTGTCAGTTGTGGTTCAGATTTTACAGGAGACTGGCTCTGTAGCTATTGATTTCTATGAGTCTCGGGGACAGTGCATTTTGTGTGGTGTGGTTATCCATTGACTTGAACACTAACAACTTGGATATTGAAGCACTTGGAGAAATTGCACTTGCTCCTGTGGGATTTGAGGATTTATGTGGTCAGTTTGAGCACTACTATCTCTTTGCTAAATCAGCATGGGTTTTCTTTGGTTTATCAATATGTTGTTTGTTTTACATGATCACAAACTTAAGTGGTAGACCTTAGCAGTGAGGTGGCAGTAGGGTAATTATTGGGCTTAGTAATTGCTTCACCCCAAATGTGTAGAGGTCTGAAGGTTTAGGGTTTAAACTACCATCTCCTTTCCATGCAAATTAGATAACAATGCACCTTTCTTAGGAAAGGGAACTTGATTTTCAGGGAAGCCTGACCACTCCTATAGAGTGTGGTGGTTTCCAGGGCAATAAGCTGTTCTAGATTTTAAGTATTGGATGTGATGGAGGCTCTGAAAGACCCTTGGTTTTACACAAGTGGATTAAGCCACAGGACTGCATGATACTCTAGACTGGAGCATCAAAAAGGGGAATAGCAGGTAACAGAGTACCTCATTTCATTAGAATACTGTCATCTTATCCCTTTCATTGCTGGGAGGATAGGGTGCCATGAGAAGTTATCCTGTCTATAGAATTAATACATTTGCAGTCACTTAGCCAAAAATCCAGCTATCTTCACCCATCCTCACTGGCTCCTGCCATTTTCAAAGGACATATTCTGATTACAATTGTACTGCTGTAAATATGAAATAACTATATTAAGATTTAAAACAGATCATTCAGGATTTAAAAAGGCAGACAAGAGGGTAGAACTGGGTTAAAGATGTTTGTTCCACAGTTTTCAGTTCATAGCAATTACTTTTTAAAATGTGGACTAGTTGGAAGCATAAATTACTGCTGCCTCCAGATATCTTTAACTTGCATGACCAGCACTTGTGTAGAGGAGGTCATAGGTCTTCTTGACCCTGGTAGCATTAGAGGGTTCATATTTTCAAACAACTGCACTGTGCCTGAACATCTCCGCTGTGTTAAGGCTAAATCTGCTTTCTTTTAACGGCAGACGTGCCTCATTTCTCTTTTTACTTATTTGTTCTTCAACAAACATAGTTACTGGTACCCCAGGAAGGAAAAAACTCACTCTTCATTCATGTTGGAGTTTCTCTGAGTTTTCAAATAGTAACACAGGGCAGCAATGCACTATGAGTTTCTGCTCCTCATTTGTGTATATTTATTGTTTTTTCCAGTAGTAGTTCCTTTTTTGTTCTGGTGACTCAAACATTTTTTTTTCATTTGCAAATTTTTTAAGGTCAAACCTGCCAAATGAAAATAACGTGTGAAAGCCTCAGATGTAGAAGCTTTGGGATGTGTGTGGTGTTGAGTCTATTCATTTATTTGTATGGCAGTGTGTTTGCTGGCACAAAAATATTATAAAACCTACCTGACAGAAATGTCAGCAAATTGTTATGGATATGAAGGGCTTATAGCATTCAATGACTGTATAACTATTCTACTGGGGCTAATGGCTCTAGCCATCAGTTCTACCCAGCTATTCATTATTATTGTTTTTACAATACTCCAAATTGCACTACATACTTAATCACTGTGAATGAGGTGGAAATGTGGGAGGCCAGAGAGAAAGAGATTGAAATAGTCAAGGAGGGAAATGAATAAGACACTAATTAGCATTTTAGCTGAAAAGATGGAAAAGGAAGAGGCAGATTTCTGAGAAAGTGGGATGGATTTTCATGCTGACATTTTTTGGATAACAGCTCTCCATGCTGTTCACCTCCAAATTCATCATTCATTCTTAACATGTGGAATTCAGACCTATTTGTAGATGCATTAAAATGAATACTGCATAATATCCTTGCAACATGTAAACACTTGACTATAGCTGTATATTGAAATGTGAGCCGTACTTGTGAAATAAGAATAAGGATGCACAAGCATCCCACAATGTTAACATTTTACTGTCATTTAATAAAAATTCCACTACATAAAAATCTGACAAAAATATCTAAAGGACCTTTCCTGCTGTGGCAAAATTGATAATAGGAATATAATACTTCTCAGCTCTCTGTCAGAGTTTAGAGAAGTCAATGCAACATATGCAAGAGGAGTCTTACAATTAGGAAGAAAATAGCTATTTCTTCATGGTTCCTCTCCCCATTTTCTCTTTCCTCCCTTCCACTTCAATCATGGGATCTTACTTACATTGCCTCTTAATCTTTCTGCACTTTACTTTTTTCCCACTAAGGAAGCAGGGGTTAAATATTCTGTGATAAACTTCTGCAGAACAAATAAGGTATCTAGCATATAACTGAAAAGCTCTTTCACCTTTGAAATTCTCAAGGGGCACATTTTCAAAAGCCCCAATGGCAATTAGGCACGCAGCTCACATGAATTTTTTGATGGGTGTTGTCCTAGGTGCCATTTGGGCTTTTAAAAATCTCCTCCCAAGTCACTGGATAATTTGTTACATAAAACATCTCTTAAACACAGAGCAAAATAAAATTTTACTGAAGGTTTTCAGAGTATTTCTCCCAACATTGATGAAGGTGAATAAGACCACTCTAAGTTTTACTGAAATTGGGCCAGATTCTGCTTTTAGTTATATCCCTGCAACCCTATTAGTTTCAGCTAAGCTAAACAGGTTTAACTGAAAGCAGAATTTGATCCATCATGTGCAGCCTCCTCTTAATCCTTCGCAATGAATAAGATATAAAAGTTCTATAATCTTCCACTCCTCAGAAGTTAAAACATCACATTCATGTACACCCTCTGTACTCACTTACTGCCTGATGCAAAACCCAATGAAGTCAATGGACTGATTTCAATGGCCTTTGGGAGCAGGTCTTTACTGCTGTTCTACCAGAATTTCTAGAATGTCACAAACACGTTCCATCAAGTTGGTATTTTCTCTTTTATTTGTGCCTTTATTGAGTGCTTTGTCCTGCTGTTCCCAATTCGTTTTACAAGATTTTATGGAGTAGGTAAAATGGGTGAAGATTTGCAAGTCTCTACCAGAATATGTTTGGTACCGTCATCCTTCTCAAAACCCGGATGCTGTATCATGTTCAGACAACTAGCCCTTTCTGATAGTATTTTAAATATATCCCAATAGAGCCTTTGGCCCTCTTTTTACAATGTTGGCTCTTTTGCTTCTGATAAAATCAGAAGAAAGACGATGCAAGTAACACTGGACACTGCAATGGAGTTAGAACATTTGATAGCATGGTTAGTTATTGTGAGAACTTTGTGAAAGACTGGTACTTCTGCTATTGTACCAGATGAGAGTGATTTGGGGGTGAACCAGAAACACTACCTTAATGTCTCCTCTTCTCCCCCATTTTGCCGTAATCATTGCACTAGCTAGGATGTCCTACTCTGAAGGGAACTCCCCTAGAGGTTGGGGAGGTTTATTGCCTCATTCCATGACATCACTCTCTTTCTTGTTTTTCTTCTCTCTCACCCCTGCCTCTTTGAAGAACTCAGTATTTGTTACTCTTTCTTTCTTCTCTTCTAAAAAAAAGTGAAAAGAAAAAGACAAAGAGATGCTTAACCTCCTAGTAGTTACTAGAGCTAGGATCCTCTAGATAAAGTTGGTCTAAAGTTCTTTTTAAGTTCAGAAATAGCTTAATTTGAATAACTCCAGAAGCTTATACAAATTTCAAACTTTGTACTCCATGAAGTAGGATTGGGGAATTTATAACCTGACATGCTCCCCACTTGAACGACCACATCTTAATTATGTAACTCACATCAATTACATTATATTTGGAAAGACAACTTGCTGACATACATTAGTTGTTACATTCACCCTAGTATATACTATTGCTCAGAATTTTCAAAGTGATCTAGACACCTAATTAGCCCTTTAGGCACTTAAGCTAACATATAGGTGACCAGATGAAAACTAAAAAAACTTTCAGAGGAAGCCATAAGCAGGATCTGAGACTAGCTGTGCCTACATTTTAGTAATTGTGGGCCTGGCGAAAGGTTCAGGCAGACAACAGAGATTTTCAAAATGGCATGTGAGCACCCAGAATGATTTAACTCATTAGATGCAGTGTACTCAGAATCACTGTAGCATAGGAACTGCCATACTGGATCATACCAGTGTTCCTTCCAATCCAGTATCCTGTCTCTGACAGTGGAAAGTGTTAGCTGCTCCAGAGGAAGAACCCTGCAGTAGAAAGTTATGGGATAATCTGTCCCTGGAAAAGTTTTCTCTTAACCCCCCCAATATTACAGGTTGGCTTATGCTCCAAAGTTTGAGCTTTTACATCCCTTTAAAAACTCCTGCTTATTTTTTAAAAATATTGGCAATTCAATGGTCAAATCTTTTACAAATACTGTTAAGCTCTTGGTCTCAATGTTATCTTGTAGCAATGAGTTCCACAGAGTAACTGTGTAGTGCGTGGGAAAAACATGTCCTTTTATCAGTTTTGGATCTGTCACCTTTTAATTTAATCAAATCTCCGTTTGTTCTTGTATAACACTGGGTGACTAGAAGTTCCCAATCTATCTGCTCTATACCATTTGTTATTTTGTATCCTTTTACTCAGCTACTCATTGGCTGTATTAGGCGGCCTGACTATTGACTTTTTCTAGGAACTATTGGGCTGACAGTGGATACTAGTCAATCGGCAGCCTCAGTAGCCCTTTCCCTCTTCTTAAGGGTCTTGTACAAAACCAGGAATTGCATCACTTTCACCAACTCCAGGGGATACTATTATTGTACTCATCATACTGCTATGAGCCCTAGTCATGGATCAGGACCCCATTATGATAGGTGCTATACAAACATAGAACCAGAAGTGTACTTTGTAGGACACCCATTTGTGAAAACATGGAGCTATTCTTGGGAGATTGATGGCATGTTGCTCCTGGGTGACTGAAGTAATCTCATTCAGTGATTCCCTGATTAGGTCCTGGGCAGCTCTGTTTGCCTGAAGACTAACATCACTCCCTGTTCTCCCTGGGAAACCACAAAGCATGCATATAAGTGAAAAATATGCACATTACCATGCTCAAAAATGGGTGCTTTTCCACCCCAGAGATAATCACAGTTCCATGGTGTACATGGATTGGGTGGCAAAGGAGTGTGAAATTGCAGAAGCATCTAAGGAAATCAGGGAGAAAAGTATGATTGGTAACAGGTAGGTTATCTCCAAGCACCTGTCAAGAATTCAAGCACAATCAGATAGACACAATTCAGCAATAGGTTTCAGAGTAACAGCCGTGTTAGTCTGTATTCGCAAAAAGAAAAGGAGTACTTGTGGCACCTTAGAGACTAACCAGTTTATTTGAGCATAAGCTTTCGTGAGCTACAGCTCACTTCATCGGATGCATACTGTGGAAAGTGTAGAAGATCTTATTATATACACACAAATCATGCTTTGTCTCTAAGGTGCCACAAGTACTCCTTTTCTTTTTGCGAATACAGACTAACACAGCTGTTACTCTGAAACCTCTTTCTGTACTCACAGAGCTTAAGGCCAGAAGGGACCATTGTGATAATCTAGTCTGACCTCCTGCACATCACAGGCCACAGAATCTCACCCACCCACTCCTGTAATAGAACCCTAAGCTCTGGCTGACTTACTGAAGTCCTCAAATCATAATTTAAAGATTTCAAGTTCCAGAGAAACTACCATTTATTCTAGTTGAAACCAGCAGGTGACCCCATGCTGCAGAGGAAGGAGAAAAAAAACTGACCAATCTGGGAGATTCCTTCCCAACCCTACATATGGCAATACCGTGTTATGCTGGCGATGTGAGATTGTTATGAATATCATATAAACATTGTTTTGAAAATTCTTCTCTTGGCATCTATAGACATAGGAGTGAGCACACCAAATTTGGGACAGTGTTTTTTAAATAAAATTAGGCATATAAAATGTTCTTATGTTAAATTTTGAAAATTACTATGGAATAATGAGTGGCCAGGCTCTGGCTGCCTACCAGAGCTCAGCTATGCACTTTTGAAAATTCTGCTTACTAGAGAGAGTTATACACAGATATATCCTTTTGTAAGGGAAATCGAATTTGTGTATATGTGATGCTTAGTGAACAACTCAGCTTTAAATGGTCTTTATGTCACATCTAATTCAAATAGGCTCACAGGGAAAAAATGCTGTTTTGGGGATTCCTCTTTCCATTTCTTAAAGGAAGACTGAAAAATAAACACATAAGGGCTCAAACAAGCTCTGTTCCCATTTAAACCCCTAAATGAAAGGGCCAGATTTTCAAGAACTCAGCCATTCCCTCCTTGTTGCAGGGTAGAGTCTCCAGTCTTATTACTGGGAGCAGTTGAGTGTTGAGCACTTGTGAAAATCTGGCCTGAATTTTTTATTTGGCTCATTTCCCTCTAGCCCGTGTGATGTTAATGGGATTTAGGGGGCAAAGGTCTTCCCTGATGTATTCAGAGAGTTGAACCACTGGTGGGGATCCACTAGTTTCTTCCACATCGAACAGTTTTCCACACCGGATTCCCACTTCCTCCAGTTTTGAAACTAAACAATTCCAACTGTGAGCTATTTGTGGAGCAAGTACTAACACGTCAGCAGTGATACCGGCACACCTGAAGCGTGCATGCTACGCACCTGGTCGCTTACATTTCATTTGTACATATTAGGTATCCATCCACTTGAAATAGGCATGTGCAAATATATTTGTGCAATTCTACCTAATTTTGAAAATCTGGCCATTAGTTTTATTTGATTTGGGACACCATGTATGAGAGAACCGATAGAATAAACACTTCCTATATAAAATGGGAGAGAGGGCTGAGACATTATGGTTTGTGGCACTGCACATCCGTAACATGGAAGAAATGTTACGTTGCACTGCTTCTTTACCAGGCTGTGCCATACCATGAGCTACCATTTACCACACATGGCACAGCCTAAGTAACAAGTTTTAGCAAAAGAAAGCAGGCATTTGACTATGTCTTTCATTTTACTGACATCATGCAATCTATCACAAAACTCTGGGACATCTTTCTTTTGGAATCTAACCTGTTGACAGTAAACATGACTTGACTGAGGGTTCATCTGAAGTTATCAGACCTTTGTACTGCCCCCGTACCCCTTTTCATACATCCACGCCCCCTATTTCTGAAAAATGACATCTGCAATAATCTTTCTGGGATCAATCTCTGGAGCATAAAATTGTTTCAGATACATTAGTCCTAAGTAGGATTATCTTCTGTTTAAATTCAGATGAAAGATTTATTAAAGAGCTTGTTCTTTTTGGAAATAGGAACAAAAATCTACAAAACATCAGTACTTGCTTCAGTTTAGAGGTCACAGATCTGAGAGCCAGGACACCTGGCTTGCATTCTAGATTCTGCCATTGACTCACTGAGTGACCTTGAAAAAGGTCTTACCCGTGTTGTGCCTCACTTTCTCCATAAGTTAAAAAAAAGTGGATGTAACAACACTTACCTTTGTGAAGTACATTAAGATCTACGAATGAAAAACATTATATAAATAGCAGGTGCTATTAATTAATATTAATGTGCAATATGGGGCCAGCTGTTGAGTGAACAACATGCTGTGTGTTTCAGCACTGCAAATCTGTAAGGACCTCCCAGAGCTAGAATTAAACAGTGAGATCCACATTGCAAGGAGTGAAAACTTTGGATTGATTTTCACTGGCATGATCTGCAGCTAATTGGGAGATTTGTCCACATATCTCCACAACAGTAGAATTTAGGCCTTAGTCTCTCAGCCACGAAAACTTAGAAGTATTTAGGTATTGCTTCACTCAGTGTTACAACATTTATCTTTATGACCCTAAATCTCATTTTCAAAAGGTATTTAGGCACCTAGGAGCAAAAATCCCACTGGGATCTAGGCTCCTAAGTGCCTAAATCACTGTTTAAAATGTTTAGGTTCCTAAATCAGTTAGGCTTTGCAATGCTAAGCACAGCAATGCCTAAATATCTTTACAAATCTGGGCCCTATTGGGGGGAAAAATAATTGAAAGCACTGTTTTAGTGCTGTCAATCCCCTCTACCCTTCCTCCCTCTCATATTCTGAAGTAGTCAGTGGTCTGGCCTCAGGCTCCCCTCACTTTGCAGTTGGTGGGGAAAATAGTTTGCTGAAGCTCTGGTTATAATAAATCCTTCAAAAGAGATGCTCATAATGGAAACTCTGACAGACTCTTACCTACAGCAGTGCTAGCAACCTCTACAACAGCACTGGCTTACACAAGGCTAGGAATCCATTGTATAGGAAATGGAAGTGCCTATTATGTGACAAGCTTGAAAAATCACAGTAATCACCCCAGCCATTTGGGACTGCCCATTCACGAGGGTGGAGGTGGGGAAGAAATCACAGGGCTTCAAACAAACATTGCAGGAGGAAGAGTGACTTATTTCCAATTTGATTTAATTGAAAGAAAAATTGTCACAGCCTTTATACTCTGACCTACCCATCGCATTTCAATATCAAGCACTAACAGCGGGCAAAAACCCATCACCTATCAGTCACTTCACTTGAAAACTTTGCATACTCCTGGGAATGTTTATCTACCACAGTAAAAACTTTGAGAAAGACTTGTAAGCACTAATGATTTTCAGATTTTTGCTGTGCGAGCTGTGGATTTGACTGATATCATTCCACTGGTTTAAAAATCGTCTCTAAGCAACAAGCACTAAAATGTTTTCAAATCGTTTTTTATTTGACCCAGGATTTGTGCTGAGTTAGATGAGTAAACACTGGCATGATGTGACATTCTTGTTATTTATGTTACATCCAAATAAGTGAAAGATAACCTAGGCAAATTTCCATTAGCTAATTATAAAAACCTCCTCATATTCCCATGAAACTAATTTTATTTTGATGAAACACAGACAACTTGGAAATGGATTTCCTATGATTTGAGAGATAAGATTAATTCTCAGTATGTTCTCAATTTACCAAAGACTCCAAAATTGGAGGTCTCTATTAATAAACATCATTAGTTGCTCATGAAGTTACTTTGTTTTATTGCACAAAAAATGATTGCTAGATTTGGCAATTTCTGTCGTACTATCCACACGCTCTCTCTTTTCCTCCCCCTGAATGCAATATTAAGTGGTTTCTTCTTGGGGGTTCGCTGCAGCGTGCTATTACCTGACAAAGCCCCTGTGGGGAAGCAAATGCAACATTTACCTTGGTAGAAGATAGTTGTGCCCAAGTCCTGTGTGACGGTCATACAGATTTAAAATATTGATACTAATGAATTATCTAAATTATCTTTCAAGCACTGAATCAAATAATTATAGAAAATTTGTTACAAATACAATTTACAGTGCAATTAGCCATGAATATAGCAAACGATACTTTGACTCGTATTTCTTATTTTAGGGCCTAATCCTGCAAACACTTACCAATGTGATAATATCAGTGGCATTACCTGCATGAGGAAAGGTTAAACTCTAACACTGTTTTCATAAGATTATATTCTCTGTAATTTTTACTTACAAAAGGGAAGCTGTACCATTACTGTAAATAAAGAACAGCCAGGGAAGCACCAGACGTACAGTAAGCATTCAGAGTAGCAGCCGTGTTAGTCTGTATCTGCAAAAAGAAAAGGAGGACTTGTGGCACCTTAGAGACTAACAAATTTATTTGAGCATAAGCTTTCGTGAGCTACAGCTCACTTCATCGGATGTATTCAGTGGAAAATACGGTGGGGAGATTTATATACACAGAGAACATGAAACAATGGGTGTTACCATACACACTGAAAGGAGAGTGATCAGGTAAGGTGAGCTATTACCAGCAGGAGAGCCGGGGGTGGGGGGGAGGGGAACCTTTTGTAGTGATAATCAAGGTGGGCCATTTCCAGCAGTTGACAAGAACGTCTGAGGAACAGTGGGGGGGGAAGGAGAAATAAACAGGGGGAAATAGTTTTACTTTGTGTAATGACACATCCACTCCCAGTCTTTATTCAAACCTAAGTTAATTGTATCCAGTTTGCAAATTAATTCCAATTCAGCAGTCTCTCGTTGGAGTCTATTTTTGAAGTTTTTTTGTTGAAGAATTGCCACTTTTAGGCCTGTAATTGAGTGACCAAAGAGATTGAAGTGTTCTCCGACTATTTTTTGAAAGTTATAATTCTTGACGTCTGATTTGTGTCCTTTTATTCTTTTACGTAGAGACTGTCCAGTTTCGCCAATGTACATGGCAGAGGGGCATTGCTGGCACATATCATAAGACATAAGACATCATATTATGATGGCATATATCACATTGGTAGATGTGCAGGTGAGCGAGCCTCTGATAGTGTGGCTGATGTAATTAGGCCCTATGATGGTGTCTCCTGAATAGATATGTGGACACAGTTGGCAACAGGCTTTGTTGCAAGGATAGGTTCCTGGGTTAGTAGTTCTGTTGTGTAGTGTGTGGTTGCTAGTGAGTGTTTGCTTCAGGTTGAGGGGCTGTCTGTAAGCAAGGACTGGCCTGGCTCCCAAGATCTGTGAGAGTGATGGATAGGTTGTAGATCCTTGATGATGCTTTGGAGAGGTTTTAGCTGGGGGCTGAAGGTGATGGCTAGTGGCGTTCTATTATTTTCTTTGTTGGGCCTGTCCTGTAGTAGGTAACTTCTGGGTACTCTTCTGGCACGTCGGTGGAAGCACTCTGTGTAGAAGTCCAGTCTGTTGTTTTGACCTTCAGAAGGTGTCCACCCAGAATCCTTCTTTTTGCAGTCTTGGTAGTCTCTGTGGGTTAGTATGTTGTTCAGAGGTGTGTTGGAAATATTCCTTGAGTCGGAGACGTCGAAAATAGGATTTTAGGTCACCACAGAACTGTATCATGTTTGTGGGGGTGGAGGGGCAGAAGGAGAGGCCCTGAGATAGGACAGATTCTTCTGCTGGGCTAAGAGTATAGTTGGATAGATTAACAATATTGCTGGGTGGGTTAAGGGAACCATTGTTGTGGCCCCTTGTGGCATGTAGTAGTTTAGATAGTTTAGTGTCCTTTTTCTTTTGTAGAGAAGCAAAGTGTGTGTTGTAAATGGCACAATGAAATGAAATTGTGGAAAAGCAGCATCACTTGCCCCATAACCTCAGCCGTGCAGAACACAATGCCATCCACAGCCTCAGAAACAACTCGGACATCATAATCAAAAAGGCTGACAAAGGAGGTGCTGTCGTCATCATGAATAGGTCGGAATATGAACAAGAGGCTGCTAGGCAGCTCTCCAACACCACTTTCTACAAGCTTTTACCCTCTGATCCCACTGAGGGTTACCAAAAGAAACTACACCATTTGCTCAAGAAACTCCCTCAAAAAGCACAAGAACAAATCCGCACAGACACACCCCTGGAACCCCGACCAGGGATATTCTATCTGCTACCCAAGATCCATAAACCTGGAAATCCTGGACGCCCCATCATCTCAGGCATTGGCACCCTGACAGCAGGATTGTCTGCTATGTAGACTCCCTCCTCAGGCCCTACACTACCAGCACTCCCAGCTATCTTCGAGACACCACTGACTTCCTGAGGAAACTACAATCCATCGGTGATCTTCCTGAAAACACATCCTAGCCACTGTGGATGTAGGAGCCCTCTTCACCAACATTCCACACAAAGATGGACTACAAGCCCATCGGTATCCCCGATAATGTCACGGCAAACCTGGTGGCTGAACTTTGTGGCTTTGTCCTAACCCATAACTATTTCACATTTGGGGACAATGTATACCTTCAAATCAGCAGCACTGCTATGGGTATCCGCATGGCCCCACAGTATGCCAACATTTTTATGGCTGACTTAGAACAACGCTTCCTCAGCTCTTGTCCCCTAATGCCCCTACTCTACTTGCGCTACACTGATGACATCTTCATCATCTGGACCCATGGAAAAGAAGCCTTTGAGGAATTCCACCATGATTTCAACAATTTCCATCCCACCATCAACCAGTCCACACAAGAGATGCCTTCCTGGACACTACAGTGCTAATAAGCAATGGTCACATACACAAGAGATCCACTTCCTGGACACTACGGTACTAATAAGCGATGGTCACATAAACACCACCCTATACCAGAAACCTACTGACCGCTATGCCTACCTACATGCCTCCAGCTTTCATCCAGACCACACCACACAATCCACTGTCTACAGCCAAGCTCTACAATATAACCACATTTGCTCCAACCCCTCAGACAGAGACAAACACCTACAAGATCTCTATCAAGCATTCTTACAACTACAATATTCACCTGCTGAAGTGAAGAAACAGATTGACAGAGCCAGAAGAGTACCCAGAAGTTACCTACTACAGGACAGGCCCAACAAAGAAAATAATAGAACGCCACTAGCCATCACCTTCAGCCCCCAACTAAAACCTCTCCAACGCATCATCAAGGATCTACAACCTATCCTGAAGGACGACCCATCACTCTCACAGATCTTGGGAGACAGGCCAGTCCTTGCTTACAGACAGCCCCCCAACCTGAAGCAAATACTCACCAGCAACCAAACACCACACAACAGAATCACTAACCCAGGAACCTATCCTTGCAACAAAGCCCGTTGCCAACTGTGTCCACATATCTATTCAGGAGACACCATCATAGGGCCTAATTACATCAGCCACACTATCAGAGGCTCGTTCACCTGCACATCTACCAATGTGATATATACCATCATGTGCCAGCAATGCCCCTCTGCCATGTACATTGGCCAAACTGGACAGTCTCTACGTAAAAGAATAAAAGGACACAAATCAGATGTCAAGAATTATAACATTCAAAAACCAGTTGGAGAACACTTCAATCTCTTTGGTCACTCAATTACAGACCTAAAAGTGGCAATTCTTCAACAAAAAAACTTCAAAAACAGACTCCAACGAGAGACTGCTGAATTGGAATTAATTTGCAAACTGGGTACAATTAACTTAGGCTTGAATAAAGACTGGGAGTGGATGTGTCATTACACAAAGTAAAACTATTTCCCCATGTTTATTTCCCCCCCCCCCCACTGTTCCTCAGACGTTCTTGTCAACTGCTGGAAATGGCCCACCTTGATTATCACTACAAAAGGTTCCCCTCCCCCCCCCTCCCCGGCTCTCCTGCTGGTAATAGCTCACCTTACCTGATCACTCTCCTTTCAGTGTGTATGGTAACACCCATTGTTTCATGTTCTCTGTGTATATAAATCTCCCCACTGTATTTTCCACTGCATGCCTCCGATGAAGCTCACGAAAGCTTATATTCAAATAAATTTGTTAGTCTCTAAGGTGCCACAAGTCCTCCTTTTCTTTTTTAGTAAGCATTCAGCAATGCAGAGCCGGGGTTGACCACTTTTACTCAAAAATAAACAATACAACCTCCAGATTTTCTAATCTAAGGTGAAGATTAATTTAGCTAATCAGGGTGGAGTGGGGGGGCAGGGAAGTTCTGAATCCCTGTGGATCTCACACATATTATTTATAAAATGTATTAATATTTCATTCTTTTCATTCCCAAACAGTCTTTGAGGGGGGAAAATAGCTTGAGACAGGGAACATTAATTGAAATTAATGGAAGTGGTTTGATTTTGCCTCTGAGAATATAAAAATCTTTTTGAGGGGGGGCAGAGAAAAAAGTCTTAAGTGTCAAAGGTAACCTGAGAAATATGAAAAAAATGTGGGTTAAAAAGAAAATCCATTCCCTGCATTTCACTAAACCTGACTCTCTGCTTACCCTTACCCTCTAGTAAGAAACATATGAAAATAAAGGCTGATTCTGAAAGGTAACGAAGATACATTTTGTTTGCTTTTTTAAAATATTGGTTCTTGAATGCATGGAAAAATAAAGGGTCTTTGGATCAGATATTGTCCAGACAGCTATATTACAAGCTTTTCAGTGCTGCCTGCCAATGACTTTAACCTTTGGCTTGGAACAGTAAGTATAAGAGGTTTTTATGCTACCTCTGTGCTGAGCTAGTCCTGGGCTGCTAAGTGTGCCAGATTAACGTAGGATATAGATTGTTGTCCACTGAACACTTTGCTGACTCTCCGTTGGACTGTTTACAAGAGGTTTGCCAAACCACTGAGGCACTGAGGTATTACCAAAACTGGAGGTACTAGCCAACTGTAGGGATAGTTTCGTTGCTACCCTTTTTATTCATCATCCAAAAACAATGAGATTGTGAAACCCTTTCTGGTTATAATTTTGATCAAATTAGACCTCTAGAATCTTCTAATATGGTTTGCATACAATAACTGCAAAGGTAAAAGCAGGAAGAGAGAGAGAGAGCAAGAGCACAGCATAAAGTTCTACTGAAAGGGGATTTGGGGGAAGGATGTGGATGGAGAGTAGTTTCCCTTAAGGAGTTCAGACCTAGGAGATGTATACATTACATGAGGGGAGAGGCAGATTAGGGGTTTGCCAGAGCAAGTCGGGGCCCCTTCCTCCTGGAGTTCCCCCCCCCCCGGCGCTCCTGCTGGGGAAATGGGGTCGGGGGCTTGCCTTGACCCCACTCCCCAGCAGATGCGCCAGGCGGGTGGACAGATGTGGGCAAGCCCCCGGGCCCCAGCCATGCTCTCCGGCAGGAGCACCGAGCATGCAGAGCAAGTTGGGGCATGGGGGTGCATACTTTTCTGGGGGCCCCGCAATTGGCTGGGGCCTCAGGGAATGGGCCCCATTGGCTCAGCGGCTAATCCACCACTGTATGACCGGATTGTGAGTCTGAATCCCATTTAATTACTATCCAGCACTTTTTGCTTTTGAGAAACTTTAGAAAGCTTTGTAAAGGTGTGTGCCCACTTCATTTTAAGTGGTCTCCTACACCCTCTGTGAAGTTTGTCCCTTGCACCAAGAGAAGTTGGTTCTATACAAGATTATTACCTCACCCATCCTGTCCTTCTCATATCCTGAGTCCAATATGGCTACAACAACGCTGCAGACAACAATGGAAGATTTAGAATTGAGAGACCTTTCATTTCCTCAGTCATCCCTACTTGATATGCTGTGTCATACCTGATCCATCAGACTTGGTTACAGCTAATGAAACAATCTGAACACTAACTTCTTATACTGGAAAAAAGTATGATGTCCTGATGATGAAATGACTCTTATAAGCTTTCTCCCTTTCCATTTATAGATAAGCTTGGGATAGCGAAAGTTAAAAAAAAATCCTCCTCCTAATGAGTCAAAAATATCCAACATTCAAGCTAGGGGAATACTGATCATAATAAAGCACAGAACTGATACTGACATTAAAGTGACTGTCAATAGCTACATTCATTCTTTTTTCATTTGACTGTGCCAGTCTAAATGGATCTTCCTCAGCCATTCATGGTTAGTCAGTGCAAGGCCACCATTTGTTACAACATTAAAGTCTACTTAATTTTTTTATTTTTATCATTTCATATCTTAGTCACAGTAAGTATACTCTGAGGAGCAACCTTTCCTCTTATATCTGTTTTTCCAGCATTACTGACAGCTTTTGCAATTTTGTGGCCTGAAATTTTATTTATTTATTTATTTATTTATTTGCACATTACTGTTGTGAAATGACAAACGCTGCTGGTCCTGTATCAAGCTCTAGTTTGATCATGACTCACTCATGACTCACTGTGTAATCCAAATCACATTTTGATCTTTGTCAATTAGGCTAAACCACTTTGGGCATGCTGTGCCATTATCAGGAGAATCACCGTCGGTGTCAATGGTGCAGGGAACTTTGGAATCCCTTCCTTCACCTTCTTAGGATGCATGTTTTACAATTAGCTCATTTTTCTGTACATGTCCCTGTTTCTGCCACTTTTTGTCCTTAAACCAAAAGTCACTCGCACCCTGGGGATCTCTGCCTACCCATCACATAAACAATCCATCTTCTGTTTTGCAAATGATTTGGCCTTTGTTTTGGTTCTGATAATTTTTCTGACACCACCGGGAAATCTGTGATTGTGACACTAAGGAATTGTGTAATTGTGTAATGTTTCTAGAGTCTCTTTGAGTGTTTTGTCAGCTGGTTTGTCTGGAGCATTTAAACTGAGCAACAAATTATACAATTTTATGCCCGTCACATTCAATAGACTAGCATCTACTTACCCCGTGATAACATTTGCCTTAAAGTGCTGTTCCAATTTTTTCAATCCGACCCCTCAGCAGCATTGCCAAAGAAATTCATTTTCATTCTCTTATTTAAATTCTGGAATTGCATTTTAATAAGGTTGCTAAGTACTCTGCATTCACAGAACAGTCACAGATTTTGTTCTGCTACTCTGGAAATCAGATCAATTGAAAATTTTGAAGCGGCACAGGGCAGTGCAAGAAGAGTCCTGCTTTTCCCCAGCACCACTCTTCATGGATAGCATACACTGCTTACGTACCAAACTTGGAACTCCTTGGAAGCACCAATACTTTACAATCGGAACCTTCATTCAAAGGAAGATGTCCTATTGGCTGGTGGGTATTACAGCACAGGAGCCTCAATTCCCCATCTCACTCTCCCATAATTGTGTGCCAACTCCAAGGGCTGGTACATCTTGTGCCTCAAAATTACTGACGTCTCTTCTATATTAATGCTCAACATACAGAAGTGCTGCAACAGCACCCTAGAATCAATGACTGCTTGTCAATCAACATTTCAAACACTGTCTTTGGAGAGGATACTCCAGTGTAGCTGTTAGAAATTTAAAGAAGGCATGACACCAGACCTAGCCAGATTCACCAAGAAAGTGTGAAAAAATTAAATTGTTAGAAATAATACTTGAGAAGGAAAGATGATACTTTGAGATAATCAGTTAAATAATATTAATAAAATCTAAAATATATCAGAGAAAACAAAAGTATATTAGGGAAAGTAAGAAAAATAATGGCAAGTGCTTTAAAAAATAATACTGTGAAAATGTACAAATACATGTCAATACTACTGAAAATCAAATATTATAGCAAGCAGAAGAAAATTCCAAAAGATATATATTTTTCAAAAGTTATCAAACTTACTATGAAACAAAGAGAAAAATAGTAAACAGATATAGAACAGTACATAATACATGCAGTATCACAAATACATAAAACAAATCAAAATAAATATGTCATAGCACTATATTTACTTCCTTGTCCCTCTTATGCTGGATGGCTGAGTTATAAATTGAATATGGATGAGGCGGAAGGTTGTGAGCTTAGGTAACATATCCTGAGATTTCAAACATAAATATGTAGTTGTAAAATAAGGAGAACAAACCCCCTCCCCTTTGATAAGTGAATATGTCCTGGAAATATAAGGTATAAACATGTAGTTCTAGCTTGACATTTGAATCATTTATAGCTTTTGAGGGGAAATGGCACAAGTCTTATTTTTTCTAAGACAGGACCCACATGTCTTTATAAGCAGCTAGACTGTCATTGATAGTGCTCATGAGTTTTTCCATATCTGCCATAAACCATGTGTTTTGGAGCCCCTGTGCTTTTGTAGAGAAGTTATTATTCAGCAATGTCCTAATAAGTGTGCACGTCATGCTAACAAGCCACAGTCACTTGATTTCCCTCTTCCGAAGGATACAGTTTGGGGGTAATTTCCATTCGTCATAATTATGTCCAGGTTAAATGAATCAAAGTTTCCAAGTGCCTTTATCACACCTGAGTTCCTTTTGCTAGCTGAGTACAATCTTTCCTCCCCATTTGTCATGCAGCAAAGGGGCAGAAATAGCTAATTAGATACATCCAGCCCAACATGCCTTACAGCCTAGTTTCTTCCACTGGGATCTTGTTGAGGCTATTGCTATTGTCTAGTGGTAGCAAAATAAACCACTATATCTGGGATGCACATTCTTGCTTGATCCCTTGCTGTTTAGTTAGCTGACAGGGCGCTCAACATACTGGGAAGTGAAGGGAGCAAGTCAAATGCCTCTCTAACATCTCCTCTGTCCAAACCAGAGGTGACTATGACAAGATTTTCAATGAGCCACATGTATAGTAAGTAGCCCTTGGCTGAATTTATGGTTGGTCTGATGCAGTAGAGGGGTAGGGAAGTAATGTGGGGAAAGACCCTTGGGGATCTGCCTCATGGAGAGCTTTTAGGCAGGGAGACAGTCTCCAGATATAAAAAGCAGAGAAGGTTTCGTTTGGGAGAAAAAATTGCCACACAATTTTTCTAATGAGGGAGATCTCATTTTAGTGGGTACAGAAACACTCTATATAGGAGAGGTCACAGAATAGTCTGTATTAAAATCCCCTTTTCACTTGTAATTTTGGGAAACTTGCAGGCTGAAATTTTCATACGTGGTGTTGGCTGAAAAGTGTGTTGTTTTGTTTTTTTAATTTAATTTGAGCAAAACTTGTTTGGCTGCTTCCAACCACAGAGAGTGAGAAAATTCACTTTTCTAATTAAAAAAAAAAATCTGACCATTTCTGAAGACTGAGATCTGAAAGGTAAATTTGGCATAGGAACCATCCTCCCTTGAAGAGTATTACAGAGTCTTATAAGAGGTGTAGCAACTGGATTGCCTTATGAGGATTTAAAATTTGGGGCCTGATCCAATGCCCATTAAAGTCAATTAGAGTTTTTCCATTGACGGTAGGGGACATTGGATCAAAGCCTTGAAAAATACAGAGTTGATTTTATTTTTTTTGCAAAGTCCATTCCGTGCCTTATTCAACGCACACTGAAGTCAATGGAAAGACTCTTATTGACTTGAATGGGCTTAGGATAGTGTTCTTAGAGAGCACCTAAATTGGCTTCACTGTAAGATAGCTAGATATATAGGACCAGGGCAAGGCAAGTCCTCTTTAGGATTTTGTATGCTACACAGGGGCTGAGATGTGGGAATTGGATTATGGAATTTATATACCATATTTTCAAAGCTGGTAGAGCTTCAAAGTCTTAAGATGAAATCCTGGCCCAAATGAAGTTAATGTGAGTTTTGCCATTGACTTCAGTGGGGCCAGGATTTTACCCCTGAAGATTGAAGCTTCTTCTATTAATTTATTTTCCCTTTTCTTCCACATCTTAAAAAAAAATGCCATACCAAAAACAATATTGAGTGTGTTAAGGTCACACAGTTAAGAACTCAAAGAACAGGAAATGACTACATCAGAATATAGATATATCAGAATATGCATGCAGCCTTAACTTTCTCCCCTTGTGCACATATATTAAGATATTACTTCTCAAATACCACAATGAATGTAGGAATTCATCATTTTTGATAAATCATTGCTATAGTTTGTATCCTTCAAATAATACTTGAATATTATTAATGTATATAATGCTGTAAATTCTCACAGCTGCTACTTAAAGGCATGTCCCACCAATAAGAGTTTACAATAAACCTGTACAGTCAAAAATAGTTTAAACTTATTGGAAAGAGAGATGATCTTCTGAGCTTGCACCAGAGACCTAGCACAAGTCCTAACACAATTTAAATCCCACTCTATTTTGAGGACTTAAGTGGTACTTCACCCTTTTGCTGGCCCTGTGCACCAGGATCAATGTCACCCTGTATAATTTATCCTCAGTATTCCAGCCAGTACTACATTTATAGAGTGAATATCTTTCTAGATATGGACATGGACAGATGAGAGCAATAAATGCAGCATATGACTCATTCAAATGTAAGGCTAAGCTTCCAATGTCCAAGTGGAACTCATTAATGTGGATGCCAAGATTTTAGGATGTTATGTAAAGTGAAAGAAAAGGACCTTATTCAACTGAAAAATATATTTTATTTTCATTTGACATGTGTTTAAGACATCTAGAGTTAAAAAAACATACATTAGATTCTAAAAACTATGTTAAAGTAATATTATAGGTCATCAGCTACCATGGCCTGAACTCACAATTTCTTACTTAGTTTGCCAAATTATCTGCAAAGTTGTTTCAGTGTAGTGTAATCATTTCATTTTTAATGTATTGAAAATATGAACATTTTAATCTCTACAATCTTGTAATCAGATCCCCACTCACTAACCCTAATGCCAGCCTAGAGTCTCACTGAAGTTAATGGCACTCTGCAAGGAAGCAGGGGTCTGTCCACCAGATATGTTTGTAGAACCAGGGTCATGGGATACAAACTGCCATTACATCAGTGTAATGGATTTTCCATTACACATATAATACCAGTACTTTGCAATTTCACCTTTGCTGCAACAATTGACACTTTATAACCAAATTCCATAATGCCAGCAATTTCCTATTGAATGTAAAATATAGCAGTTCTGTTTGAATATTTGAGCAGCAGCGTGGTCTAGTGATGACAGTAGAGTCCGGAGATCTGGGTTCTATTCTTGGCTCTGCCATAAACTTCTTGTATGACTGCACCTCAGTTTCCCAATCTGTAAAATGGAAGCAATAATACTTATCTTTCACAGCATGTGTTTAATTCATCAATGACTGTAACATGCATTGGGACCCCTTGATCACTACGTAAAGGGGAAAGTGGTATTATGTATGTTATCTCATACAAATTGTGAGGAAAAATAAGTCAATAAGGCTGTTACTAGCCACTGCTAAAGCAGGACCTACATTAATTCAGTGGTTTATGCTCCAGTGCTCCATCTTCTGCTGGTCTACATTAGATGTTAGCTAACCAAGAGATAGAACCTGTAAATAGATCCACCAGTATCTGCATGGATTCAGTGACAACCTTTAGTACCTAAACTGTTTCCAAAGCTGCAACATATACCATGAAATGACTAGATCCTGTTCTCAGTTTCTCCAGTCGGAGTAGAATGAAAATTCCTGGCCCCATCAAGTCAATAGGGGTTTTGACATTGACTGCAATGGGGCCAGTATTTCACCCGAAGACCCTGATCCTACAATTGATACATGGACCTTTGTTCCTGTGCAGAACAACACTAAACTCAATGGAACTCCATGCAGCCACAAGTATCATCCATACTGATCTGATAACATGACATATATTTATCAAGTGACTATCAAAACTCAGAAGAAAGCAATATATATATATATTGCTAAATGGAAAAGGAGGAAAATTTGTAGTATTTTGGGATATTACTAACTATAAATTTTAAAAAGTTTTTAATATCTTGGGATATTAAAAACTTGTAAAATAAATTTTAAGAAGTTCTTAAGTTGTTTTTTTGTTTTTTTAATATTTGCCAATTTTTTTCATCAGGGATAATGGAAAATTAGCTTGAGCCCTCGAAGATGTTTTTAAAAGCTTTTTGAGTTTCAATTCTTTAAAAAATATTTAATAATAGAATTTTTCTTCTTTTATGTAGAGATTTCACATATTTAAATTTGAAGTAGTTTATATCCATAGCTGAGATTTTGAATTCAATTAAAATCACATATGGCACCTTGCTGTACATTTAAAATGTATTAGTGTGTAGGAAGAAACAAATACCATATGAATCTACATCATTTTTGGAAAAGGTTCCAAAACTTGCAACAAGCAAATGCTTGCATTAAGAGAAATATTGTTCTGTCATGCCATTCATGATAAGATAAGAATCTTGGCTCTCTGGTTTTATTAGGATATGAATATGAAAACATTGCTCATTATTAACAAGAGTTTTATCATCTTCCATCTGAGTCTCGTCATTGACTAGGACACCATTGGAATGTGCAACAGGAAACAATGTCATGTGCCTCTGCAGAATGGCATTGGGAAATTATAGACTTAGCAGAGCTCTGCAAATCTTACCTGTTTTAGTTTGCTTGGTTTGGACTGGCCTTTTCACAAGTTTGTGTGGTTTTTCAATCTTTAGGTTTTCCTTTCAATTTTTAGTTCATTGGCACCGATTATGAAATTCGAAATAAAATAGTTGAGTTCCAATAAGCTGTATGGATTATGAATGACTTCCTGAATTGTTGTAAGGATTTGTTTGACCTAGAAAACCTATCATTAAGGGGCTGTATTTGTTCATAGAATTTGGGCTGTTTTTCATGGAACAAAATAGTAAATTTTACAGGCAATATTTCATAGTCACATATTTTAATGACAATAACAACCAAACATTGATTTGTAGAGGATAGTTTTAAAGTCACTGGACTGGGACTCAGGAAATCTAGGTTCAATTTCCAACTCTGCAACAGCCTTTATCTCTGGCTGTGGGTAAGTCACTTAATCTTTTTGTGCCGCATTTCCCCATCTCTTAAATGGACATAATAATACTGCCTTTCTTTCACCCTTTGCCTGTCTTATCTATTTAGAATTTAAGTTCTCGGGGCAAGGATTTTTCATACTTTGTTTGTACAGAATCCAACACAATGTGCCAACTGCAACCTTTATGTGACTGGATCTTTGTCTGACTAACTGGAAGAAAAGGAGAAGCTGTTAAGGGCTCTCTTACAGCAGGTGGGGAGAAGGGAAAAGTTTACAGGAAGGGGCAGGAAGCATTTGAGGCCAGGTCAGGATAAGCTCACTGCATTGCCCTTCCTGCTGACCAGAAGAATGGGGGAGGGGTTATTTATACCCCAGACAGCCCTGTAGTGGCCCTCTTTACCAGGATGGGCTGGCAGCACAATAGGGCCATGTTCCTATTTGGGGTCTCTAGGTGTTATAATAATACAATACAAACAACAAAAACAACAAGATGCTAAACAGACCTCCATGAAGAAAAATTTAGCTTATTGGAGTTTCACTTTGAAATATTCCAAAAATCAAAGGATAATTTGTGTATTAAATACTCTCATTTACAAATTCAAAATTTCCTTTTTCAGATATTCTATAATATTCACCTAATCGTTTTTCTCATGAAAATTCTTTTTAGAGGCTTGGTTTTCTAGAATATTTGTGGAAAGTGCAGACAGAAAATGTGTAGATTCAAGCAAAGTGAATTCACATTAAAAGTCCAATGAACATTTTTTTGCAGTATACACCCACACCAAATATACCACAATCAACAACAAAAAAGTGTTGGCTGTTTGGAGTTTTTTGTGAATTTGCGATCTTAATTCCCATAAAGCAGCATTCAAATACAGGCATGACTTTCAATGAGCTTTAAAACCAATTAAGATCAGTGGGCCTAGTCTTTATTTAGAGCTTAAATCAGGCAAAGCTCGCATTGATGTTAGTGGCAATTTTGACTGAATAAGGATTGCAGAATTTGGCCTAAAATTTATAAAATTTTGAAAGCAAATTTCAATTTTTTTTTTTTAGAAAACATTAGTAATAAATCTCTAAAGAGCATAAATGGTTTGGTTTTGCCCTGGTATATTCAAAATATCTTGGACCCTATTACCACTCCTTTGTGCTGCTCTGGCAGTGAAAATGGTAATAGAGAGATAGTTTAATTACTACCTAAGGATTCTCTTAGCATAGAGGAATCACTGGGTGTAAAATAACAGTAGTGTGTCTACATCCCATTTACAGACCACCATGTAGGAAAAGAAGCCATGGGAAAGGGAGAATGGCCAGGAAGCCAGTGCACTCCAGAGATTTCTGTCTATCAGAATGGTCCTTGAGGTGTCTGGCAGCAGAGTATAAATTAAAGCAGCCCTGAAACTGCAGTAAATTGCACATGGGGCTAAACTAACCCCCCAAAAGTCCCAGGATTTGGAAGAGCATCCTTCCCTCCCCACATCTTACCCCAAATATTGGATCGAGCACAGCTTGCATAGACCAAAGGATCTGAACACACTTGTCATAAATATAAAGGGAAGGGTAAACACCTTTAAATCCCTCCTGGCCAGAGGAAAAACCCTTTCACCTGTAAAGGGTTAAGAAGCTAAGATAACCTCGCTGGCACCTGACCAAAATGAGGAGACAAGATACTTTCAAAGCTGGAGGTGTGGGGGGCGGGGGAACAAAGGGTCCTCTCTGCTGGGTGATGCTTTTGCCGGGACCAGAGCAGGAATGCAGGTCAGAACTCCTGTAAAGAGTTAGTAAGCAATCTAGTTAGATATGTGTTAGATTCTGTTTTGTTTAAATGGCTGATAAAATAAGTTGTGCTGAATGGAATGTATATCCCTGTTTTTGTGTCTTTTTGTAACTTAAGGTTTTGCCTAGAGGGATTCTCTGTGTTTTGAATCTGATTACCCTGTAAGGTATTTACCATCCTGATTTTACAGAGGTGATTCTTTTACTTTTTCTTTAATTAAAATTCTTCTTTTAAGAACCTGATTGCTTTTCATTGTTTTTAAGATCCAAGGGTTTGGGTCTGTGTTCACCTATGCAAATTGGTGAGGATTTTTATCAAGCCTTCCCCAGGAAAGGGGGTGTAGGGCTTGGGGGGATATTTTGTGGGGGAGACATTTCCAAGTGGGCACTTCCCCTGTTATTTTTGTTAGACACTTTGGTGGTGGCAGCATAAAGGTTCAAGGACAAAAAGGTAAAAGTTTGTAACTTTTTAACCTAAGCTGGTAAGAATAAGCTTAGGGGGTCTTTCATGCAGGTCCCCACATCTGTACCCTAGAGTTCAGACTGGGGAAGGAACCTTGACAACACTGCTTCTGTAGTTGCACAAACATTGACAGAACCATATCTATGCGAATAAGAAGCAACAATATGGCATATGTACACCTGAATTTCAGAATGCACCTATGTTAGTCTATTGCTAGGGAGGCTCATACCAGGTTGATTTGCTTCGTATTTTGCCAAAGATAGCAACCTACAGTAGGATATTCTCACCTTGATCATTCAGAGGATGTCACTGCTATTAGTAAGATTAAAGCAGTTGGAGATATTTTGGAACCATTTGGCAACTCTAAACAAAACATAATGCGAGATATGTGTGAAAATAAAGCAGAATTTGCTCTTCTTCATGCATTATTAAAATTAAGGTTTTAAAAATTAAAACTTTATTTTTCCTTTAAAAATGTAACAGATGTATGTGAAGATAAAACTAGTGACTATACCACGTTGTGGAAACTATTTTATAGTTATGTTAAACAGTTATGTGAGTAGAGTGCTATGGAATAACTGCATGTATCAGTCATATCTTAATTAGGAGAATCTGTATATAGCTGAGTTTTATAGGCTTGTTCAGGTTTAACAGGGTATTATAGTTACTGAATGTGTTGGAAAATATTTTTGCAATCACTGCAGAATTCTACACATTTTTGTGTACATTTGTTGGGAGTAGGAGGCAGGGCTGGTTTTGTTTTGTTGTATAGCTATATTAATACAAGAATCAGAACAAAGTTGTGAAACCATGCAAATCATAATCATCATAAATCACAAGGCTCTCAGCAACAGACCATAATTTGAGTAGGGAAAAGAAATTATAGACTGATAGATTTTAAGGCCAGAAAGGACCCTTCTGATCACCTAGTCCAGGGGTTCTCAAACTTCATTGCACCGCAACCCCCTTCTGACGACAAAAATTACTTCACGACCCCAGGATGGGGGACCAAAGCCTGAACCCACCCAAGCCGCACTGCTCGGGGTAGGGAGACCAAAGCCCGAGCCCCACTGCTCTGGGCAGGGGAGCCAAACCTGAAGCTCAAGGGCTTCAGACCCAGGCAGGGGGCCTGCAACCTGAGTCCTGCCGCCCAGGGCTGAAGCCCTCAGGCTTTGGCTTTGGCCCTGGGTAGTGGGGCTCAGACTTCAGCCACAGGCCCTAGCAAGTCTAAACCAGCCCTGGTGACCCCATTGAAAGAGGGTTGCGATCCAATTTGGGGTCCCGACCCACAGTTTGAGAACCGCTGATCTAGTCTGACCTCCTGCACATCACAGGCCACAGAACCTCACCCACCCACCCATTCCTGTAATGGACCCATAACCTCTGGCTGAATTACTGGAGTCCTCAAATCATTATTTAAAGACATCACATTACAATGAATCCATCATTTATTCTAGTTTAAACCAGCAAGTGACCTGTGCCCCATGCTGAAAAGGAAGACGAAAACCCCCTAGGATCTCTGACAATCTGACCTGGGGGGAAATTTCTTCCTGACCCCAAATATGGTGATCAGTTACACCCTGAGCATGTGGGCAAGACCCACTAGCTAGATACCTAGGAAAGAATTATCTGTAGTAACTCAGAGCCCTCTGCATCAAGTGTCTCATCCCTGGCCATTGGGGATTTTTGCTACTAACAGTCACAAATGGACACATGCCATTGTAGGCAATCATCATACCATCCCCTCCATAAATTTATCCAGCTCACTCTTTAAACAAGTTAGGTGTTTTTGCCCCCACAGCTCCTGTTGGAAGGCTGTTCCAGAACTTAACTCCTCTGATGGTTAGAAAAGCCTTCAGTATCTGTGGTTCTTCCAATCATGTCTAGTTATTAATATAGGTGTACTGAATATATAGAATATTAAGAAATAAATACATGGTCTCAAATCTAAATGGTGAATCCTTCAGCCCTTACTCAGACAAAATTCCTATTGAAGTCATTCTGCATTTTGTCTCAGGACTGAGAAAGAGAGATTTGGGTGAAATGTTTTGAAAAAGCAGAAGGGTTGCCCGCAAGCAAAATCAACACAGAATAAAATTCAGTACTTTTCATTCAGTTACTCAGTAATCACTTCATAAATGGTCAAATCCAGTTTATTTTACTCATATGAGTTATTCTATTACCTTCAATGGGACTACTCATGTGAGTAAGGCAAGGAAGGTTTGGATCAATCTTACCTTACAAATAAGGTAGATCTGAACATAAATCAACATGGATAAGGAATCCTTGTGGCTGAAATATATACCCATATTTTATACAATTAAGATATTTAAAATACAATCTTTACTTTGGGAGATATGACATATATCAACAAATCACATTTTCTACAATAAAAAAAATGTGAATTTGTGGACTAATATTTCCCAAGTTTTCACAAACATCAAATGCCTCCTATCATAATCTTGTTTTTCTGAGCAGCAAATACAACAGTGAAAAATAAATTAATGTTGAATTCTGTTATAGTTATTATTTCCCTTTTGGGGATTTATTAAGCATGTGTTAGGAATTAGGTCTAAAATGAAATTATTGTTTTTCTACATGGATGTCTTCTGTGACTCTCTGTAAAATTTCATTAAGGTGTTAGACTTGATATTGCAGATCAAAGTAATCCCAAGAGATTAAGGAGACCCTGCTAATTGACTACGGTCATGTACTGCACTTCCCACTGGCACTTTGGCCTACATTGACTACAGAGCAGTAGTCCCATCTCAAAGGACTATTCTATCAAAATACCATTTTCTTTATCCATAGTCCAGTTTTCACACAGTTATGATAACAAGGGATTTCAGAAGTCCAGGTGGACTGATTAGAGTTTTGAGTATGTAACTTTCTGAGTAAAAAAATATACATGATACTTTTGAACAGTTCTGACATTTTATCTTACCCTTTAAAACTCCCGGGAACATATTGCACATTAGGTGTTTAAGTATAAAAAGTGTCAGCGTCTATATCAAGTTCCATCATTCAAACCTGGCAATCAGAGGATACTGAAAGTATTGCTGTTAAACCATTAAAGCCAGCTAATTTACAATGAGCAAAGACATTGTTCCATGAAATTCCAACTTGGTCAATAATTAGGCCCTGATCTATCCAGATGTGGTAAGATAAAGTTCCTGAAAACCTTTTCCTCTTGATTAATATGTAAATAAGCGTAACTCCCTGCTGGACAGGGATTGTCACTATCATGTTGCAATACTATTGACGTAGGAGTAAGTATAAAGAGGTGATATCACTGCTGTATATGAAAGTGGAAGACCATTGTATTGCTCTGATATTGTGTCCCATTTTGGTGTCTCCTACATTTTATAAAGGATTTTGAAAAATTGGAGCGGGCCCAGGAAAAAAAAAAAAAACAAATTTGAGTTCTGGGCAACATACCTTATAATGAGAGTCAGTTAAGAGAAACTTAATCAAGGTTTACAAGTGTCTAGGAGAGGAATAAAACAGTTGATATTTCAGGGCTCTTTAATTTACAGAAGTATGACAAGATTCAATGGCTGGAAGTTGAAGCTATAAAATTCCAAATTGGAAATTAGGTGCTTTTAAAAAACTGCAGGTAATTAACCATTGGAACAATTTACCAAAGGATGGGGTTTATTCTCCACCACTTGAAATCTTTAAATTAAGACCTGACGTCTTAATAAAAGATATGTTCTAGTTCAACCACATGTTATTATGCTCGATGTTGGAAAAAAGCTCTGTGACTCTGTATTATGCACGAGGGCAGACTAGTTGAGAATAATGGCTCCTTCTGGCCTTAAAACTTATGAATCTATGAAACGCCTCAGGAAAAAAAACAGCTCTGACAAAGGATCATCTTTCTGGTTCTTATTAGGGCATGTTTTTTCGCATGTCTGTAGAAAATGTCTTCACAAAGCCCAAACCCACTGTAATCTTTTTACAAGAAGTGGCTGAATAAATTAACACCTTTTATGTAATTTCACTGGTTGGCACTACCTGTGTTAGGAAACCCTTATCACCTTTGAAAGTGTCCTTTGGAAGCAAGACTCCAGTCTCCTGACTCCACCTCAGTGCCCTAAAATATAATACACTTACTAGGTCCTCTGAATTTTTTCCTGCTAAGGTAAGGAACTCCCAGATCCCTAGAAACTTCTAATATGTCAGACTGTTCAGGAGATGCACAAAAATAAAATAATGTTCTTTACTTGCCCCCATGGATATAACAAAAGAGTTAATTTAACTAATTTGCCACAATAGCGGAAACCCATTACAAGTGTGACTTAAGGCCCAGATTTTCAAAAGTGGCTTTTAAAGTTGGATGTTTCAATGTTTGAGTGTCCAAGTAGAGACACCTGGACATTTGGGCTTAACTGTTTCAAAAGAAGGACAAATACTTTACCTGCAAAACCACAAGCATAGATGTCTCCAAAAATATGCATTTAATTAATTCTTCCACATTTTCTGGAATTTTACCAAAATTGTTACACATTCAATGAATCTGAAACTACACCCTTGCAGAGATTATAGTAATGCTAGTTCTAGTCAGATGGTGGGGAAGCACAGGTAAGCACAGGTAAGGGTATAAAAGAAGAAAGGGTGATAGTATGGACATTTAACAGACTCACAGAATGGAAAGATTATAAATTCTTTTGTTTTTTTTTTATCCATCTCCCTCCATCACTTTTTTGAATATGTTGTTGATATTCCACACTCCTGTGATGGTCTAATTAACATTAGTTTTGTAAATTTCCCATAGTGTCCAGCCTAAATATTTACCTTTATCCCCTTTTCTAAATACTTCCCGTTTCTTAATGCTGAAGTCATTTAAGTATGGTTTGATTTGCCAAATCACCTACTAAGAATCTTTTAGACCCATTTTTAGGCCTTTCAAACCTTTCTTCTGTCATCATCTATCATTTACAAATAGAGCTAGTCAAAATTTGGAATTTCCATTTGGGAAATTGTGATATTTCAAAAGATGTTTTTGATCTGAATTGGAACCAAAAAATGGGAGTTTCCTATGTAACTAAACTTTCAAAAAAGTTTTTGTTTTGGGTCAAATGATACATTCTGTTGTGATAAAATTGAAATCTTTCATTCTGATTGATTTTTTTATTTGATGTTATAATTTATAATATAAAATAAAATAAATTTTGAAATGAAAAATTGTTTTGGAAAAAACCCTACACATTCTTTTCTGACAGAAGTCAAAAAGTTCCATTTCAATTTTATCAAAAAACTTTAAAAGATATTCTAAATGATATTTTATTGAAATTGACATGTTCACATGGTAAGTTTGACTTCACCGCACCTTAAGCAGGAGGGACTTGCTGGAGGAAGGTAGCAGTGCTTTCAGGGGTGGGAGGAATGGATGTCAGAAGCTGCTGCAAAAAGGTGGATGGAGGTCAGCTTGGCGACACTGACTCATCCCCTGGGAATGTACGTGCAGAAGGCTTTAAAAGGGGCAAGCCTGGGTGTTAGAAGCCCTTTCTCCATGCAGCAGGCAAAGCAATACCCACCCTCCCTCACCTCGATGTGGCAAGCACCAGGTTTGGTAGGACCTGCTCTGGGCATTGCACTAGTTGTTCCTTTTGGGGGAGGAGGGTTGGGAAGGATTTTTTCCCTCACCACCATATTGGCCTAAGTAGAGCGGAGGGGTTTCTCACCTTCCCCACAGCGGGTTTCAGGGAGGACTTACTATGGTAAGGAGGAAAGGGGTTAGGCTATATGTTGCAGCTTATTTTGGAAGTGTGAGGTGGATGTCCAGTGCAGGTACTCAATATGGAAGGCTTCTAGTGACTCAATAAATGGCTTGGTCAAGGGCTTAAAAAGGAGGTTTTAGTTAAAGGAATGGAATGGGGGGTGGGCGTTTCAGGGCTTCCATGATTGGCATAGCAGGGAACCAACATCCCTTTCTTATAGCCCACCTTAACCGTCCTATGAGGCAGGGTGGATGGTAAGCTCCAAGCCATGGGTTGGCTGGGGGACTTGGATGGAAAATGAAAGGAAGCTGGTGGAAGCCCCCGGGCAGTTATTGAATGAACATGGAGTTGCCTGCGCTGTACACTTTTATCTGCTGGGTAGTCCCAGACTTCTAATACTAAAGTTGCAGCCTGATTAAATCCATATGAAGTATCTCCTCTCCTCCTTTCAGTTCAGCTGACAATCAGTTCTGACAAAATAGCATTTTCTGATGGAAAAACATTGTGATGGAAAATTTTTGACCAGCTCTAATTTCAAACTCTTCGTCATTTATTGTCCTCTAGTTTGTAAATGTCCTTCTTGCCCTGAACTCCCAAACTTCATGCAATTTCAGAAGCAAAATGGTTATACTAAATAAATATTTTTAAAGATATTCTACACTATCAGTGGAATACTTGCAGTAAAAGCCGTCTGTATTCTCACAGGGTGAAATTTACCCCTTTGCTCTAGGTCAGTTCATTTACCCGCAGGTCAGTTGAAGGCCTATGATACATTTAACGATGGCCACTGCATAGGGGTGAATTTTAACCTCAAAGTCTAGAAGCCAACAGATTCACAGTATCCATTATATTCACCTCCAGAATTAATTTAATTAATCATCGAGGGCTCATTTCTGCCACTATTCATACTTATTACCTTACTCCACTATTCTTACTGAATACCTCACTCCAGTAAGTTAAATGGGACTTCTTGAAAAGTAGTGTTATTCTGTAAACAAGTGTGGCAGAATTAGGCATTTTCTGAACAGGATTTTGAGAAATCTCTAATTTAGAAAACTCAGTTCTGATTTACTCCAAACTAAACTAAAATAATAATAGGTGAATACATTATTCAACATATTTTGCAGTTATTCAATGAATAGCATTTAATTAGCTATAGAACTGGTTAAATACGGTAACATAAATAAACTGTTGAATAAAGTTTTTGATGAAAACAGGTGCATTCTCGAAATAAAATTTGATTAGCTCTCATATTCACTCTTCCAAATTTCTTTTCTTTTGCAAGTTGGCAGGAAAACTCTTTAACCCACTGTCTTTAGTAGAAAACTGAAGATTTTAGTTCTTATTAAAGGAATTGGCTGAGTTTAAGGTAAGCTAGTTTTCACACACAATACACAGGGAAATAACATGCTTCCAATGTTTAATATAGGTCCATTTATTTAGATGTGCTCCTGATCATGGTATCTGTGTGGTGATATCTAGCCATTAACAGCTTTTCCTTTTTTTCTCTTCATATCCAGATGGAACTTCCCCTGCCCCTTGATTTTTCTTCCATTACTCCTACTGTAATTACAATTTCACTTAGATATGGTATTCTTCCTCACTTTTTTCCTAAACTGTAGTATAATGGTCAAAGAGACATGAATTCCCAGGTTCTAAATGTGATTGACATTGTCTTTTGGTGAAACCCATGAATTCTTTGTGCCTCAATTTTCTCCAACTGTAAAAAAGAATTAATAATATTTCCTCACTCACAGGAGAATTGTGAGGATGAATTGATTAACTGTAAAATACTATGTAGCTGGTATAATTTGTGTTACTGTGTGTTTTTATTTTTTACTATTGCATTCAGCGATATGTGAAGTGATACTGAATTATAAAGCAGTTTTTAAAACATTTTTGCATCTTTGGGATGAAACGTGTTAAAATAAAGATAATATTCTTAATTTTCCTCATCTATTATTGCTATGATCTTTGGCAACACCTACTGGTGGTAAAAAAACAATGGTATAGCCACATTACATGCATACCCATATCATTACCTCACAGCCCGTTACCCAGACACATAATATACCAATTCAGTGAGTGAGTTTAAAAATATGAAGTTAAATTTATAGAAGAAATTGCATTGGGTTCATTGTCTCAAATTACTCTTTCATATTAAAACGTTTACTTTTGCATTGCTTATACAAGATACTCCTGAAGATACAAAGTTGCAATTTTATGCAAACTTAATATAAAGAGTCGTTTGTACAGAATGTCTCCTGTACTCTGTCTAGTAACAAGGTCTATTGAACAATAATATAAATAACCTCTAGATACTTAATAAAATCCACTTTTTTCTTTGCTATCCGATGCTCTCTTTTACATACAGTACAGTGCTTTACTGCTATGCTATGTGAAAGTCTGTAAATCTGCAGTAACTGAAAAACAACAGAAGGTGCAGCAGCATTCTTTATGTTAGTCTATATTGATCGGCTCTAATGAGCACCAGTGGAGCTGTAGCTAATGGTGCTATGTCTGGTGTTAAGGGCAAATGTGGGAGAAGATTATCAACCCAAGGGGTTTAACAGTTGCTGGACTGCCCTCAGCCCTCAGGGCAATGATGCACTTGAGAGGTCACTGTATCAAATGAGGGAAAACATTCAGCTTGTGCAGCTGGAAGAAATGCAGCAGGAGCTAAATTTTAGCTGAGACTACAGGCATCAACAAAACAGCTAGTAGAAGCATTCTCCACCCCTCAACCCCCAGTAAGGCCATTGTCTACCTGGTATTGCATTTCTAATTAAGACTCATAACAGCAATCTGGTAATGAATAACACATTGCAGTTCCTGCTGATTTAGTTTTACTCAGGTATGCAAAGTATGTAACTCAATATAATCTGTATAAGGGTCTTGTGCAAAAACCAAGGAGATTGACAAGTTATAGTTTGTAATGCTTTTATACTTGATGTCCATTACCTGGAGGGTTATGCTGCCATTTGATCTGAATTTGCTTGATATTTCATTCACTGTGTTGCTTGCCACCCCCTTCAGAGATCTGAAAGAGGTAAGATGAGTGACCACAAGAGCAGAGAAGGCCACTGGCCTTCAAGGGAAAGTTAACTGGCAGATACTACAGAATGCTTGCAGTAAAATGTTAGTGTACAAAGGAAGCTAGAGGTATTAAAAAAGATAAAAATGAACAGAGAAATGCCTTGAGGTGTGAGGCATGTTGCACATTCTGTGCTTTAATAGCATAATGGAATAATTTTAACCATGTAAGACTCTAAAAGATACCAAGACAACTCTGTTGAGACTCGAGCATGAAAGTTCAAACATTTACCACAATAAATACTCAGATTTTTTTTAAACCAACAGAATGCTTAATTAAATGTTGTAAATAAGCATATTAAATATTATCCTAACTCTACAATAACATGTTACCCTGTGGTTATGGCAAATTATTTATTAGGTCTTTAAAAATTCTAAGACATGGATTCCTCTGATCCTTAGAGACCTTTGATGGGTCAGATTATTTTTAAAAAAATATTTACAACTCTTTTTTTGTTTGTTTTTTCCAGCACTAATATACCGTAGGGCTGAATCCAGCATTCTTCATTTAAACCATTGACTTCACTGGGAGCCTTGCCTGAGCAAGGATGAAGGAGGGCAGGATTTGGTCAATAGTGAAGAATGTCTAAAATGCTATGATAAGTGTGCTGATGCAAAAAGGGAATATGTGGTGGACTTGCACTGAAGTTGAAAATATTTGGCACATTCGTTTATTGGGAGCAATGGTAACATAAATTAGGCTATACATCATATTAAATGTTGTCCACAAAAGGACTAGTAATGGGATTTGGAGCCAGCTCAGGATTTTACTATCTAATGGTTCCCACCAGTTTCCAATAGACAGACATCCACACCAGAAAAGCCATGAGTACAAGTGACACTAACCTGTTCCTTTTGCTAACACCAGAGAATCCAAGTCTCACCAGAGGCCAAGATTTATATGGCTGTAGAAATGAACTACTCTTCTATCCATGTCAGGGTTGAAACACTCTGGCAGAAAGAGTGTGAAGAAGTTTGCATTTCCATTGTCTATGCTGTACCTGGTCCCAAGTTTGCATTTCCGTTGTCTATGCTGTACCTGGTCCCAAGTTTGCATTTCCGTTGTCTATGCTGTACCTGGTCCCAAGTTTGCATTTCCGTTGTCTATGCTGTACCTGGTCCCAATGCAGCTTCTTTCACAGGCATTAAATACAAAAGAAAACTATTAAAATACTATTGATGTTACCTTTTCAAATCGGGGGCAGATCCAAAACATTGATCATTTCTATAGCGAATGCTGGTATCCAAATAGCAAGATTTCTACTGACAAATATTTACCTCTGTTTTAGTTTTTCTGCAGTTTCCCCTTTCATCCCATACATTTATACGTTACCCAGACTACAAAAATAAGCTGGTTAGTCGAGTTGATTTTTTAGTAAAGGCAAAGAAAAACTGTATCTTAGCATATTCAGGGATACTTTGGGGTGATTCCTCAGACATGAGAATGCCTAAATATGGGTGGCATAACAAAAATTCCCATTAAACATTCATCTTTATATTTTCAAAGCACTGAACGGGATCTGTCCACACAACTCCCACTGTATTCTAAATGCATCACTGTCTTCCATAATAATACATGGACTATGTGCTGTGTGAACATACAAGTCATGTGGGCAAGCTTGTGACATCACACCAAATTTGCCCTCTAGTTCAGAAGCAGCTTGAATGGGCAGCCTGATTTACACAGCTGCAGAATTTGCTCTCAGTTTGAAATACCCCACTGCTAGCAGCTGTATAATGTCTATGGGAGGAGTCTACCCCATATGGCAACCAATCTCATGGGAATACTGTTAAGATATACATTACTGATGAACCAGTCTGGGAGGGGGAGGATTTTTCTGACTAATAACCATCCTGGAGCACAGCCAGGAAAATGAGGTGAAGGGTGAGGTTGCCTCAGAATTTCTCTTCCTGATCCGCTCTCCAAAGTAATAGCTGACTGAGGGTGCAGAAGCCCAGAGGAGGAACCATAGCGGAAATCCTCAATGCAGCAAAATAGCAAGCAGAGACAGGAATGGATTGGGACTAAATGGAGCCCATACCAACAGGAATTTCAAGACTCCTTTCCTGAAGTTTCTCACATGGTGGAGTGGCTCCAAAAGGCCACCAGATTGTTGTACTGGGTCCATTGACTCGTTTTCAGGTCTCTCTGACTATTTTCTGACAGAAGTAGTTGAGCACCAACCAGCTTGCTCAGCACTAGAGCAGACAGACCCAAATTGGGAGCTATAGCTCCCATATTGAAAATGGCAGAACCTGAAAGACTGGTGTTCACTGGATCCCCAAGCTTCAATGTTCCTGTCTTATTCCACCATCAATCAGAGAAAAATGTTTCATCATACCAATGAACCAAATGAATTTCAAATGGCTCTCCATCCCCTCTCAGGTAGTTTTTTTTTAAATATATTCGACCACCTGGAGGCCATTCCCACTCTTAGGATTGTACAAGTTGGGCTATTTTAGGTCTAGAACTAGAATAGGACCTCCTGCTGGCTTCATGACCCCATTGATGAGATAAGGGACAGACAGCTTGAGTTTTCAAGGCTGGGATCTCATTTCTATCTACCTAGCTATGTGCCCCCCCCATGATAACTGAGTGCCTTTACATGAGTTCTCCCAATAGCCAAGCTACTTTTACAGCTCTCTGCCACTGATCTGCAGAGTTTGGGAATATTTCGTTTAATGTCCCCTGAATTCAAATTATGGATTTCAGAGGCCGTTTTTAATCTAAAAATCAAAAATTACCATCTGATTCCAGACCACTATGGAGTCCCTTGATGTAACAAACATGTTTAGTAATCAACAATTTTCAAAAATTTCAAAAAAAAAGTTTCAATCCTCTAAAAATACTTACTTTTTTAAAATTAGAACGTACCATTTGGCTGACATTCTGCATAAAGGGTGAGAAGAAGAATACTGAGTAACAGTTCATTTTCCTTACTTACTTTCTCAGCACTGTAATTGTTACTCTCTGTATTGGTCTTTCTGTGAAGGAGCTATCTGGTTTTGGATTTTTTTAGTGTGTCATTATTTTTCTGAATGTATTGTAGTTTAGATCAGATGAACATGTAGAGTTTGAAATCAGTCCTTATTAGTTTAGCTGAACTGACAAGAACATGCTGAAAAGAAAACAAGTGTTGTATTATCTGATAGTTCAACAGCTGTATCTGTTTGGTTTTACATAAGTACAATGTGTACATATGTGAGTTTCCCAAAGTCAGTTGAAGAATCAGTTGGAAATGCACCTATTAGAACTGACAGGATAGTGAGAGTAAGCTATGCTTAGCTGGGTCTATGCTATGTTACCCATATCATGGCTGTTAACTCTAAAATCTAATTAATCCCAAATGATCCTTCCAAACAAATACTAAAATGTAGAAGAATTCAAACCTTAATGTTACCATAAAACTAAGCCAATAACTCAGTGCCCATAATTATATTTATATAATGGTGCAAGACGGGATTGGTTTGCTTAGATAGGTATATAGAGCTTGATCCTGTGCTCTTGACACCAATGGCAAAACCCTATTGACTTTAACGGAGCAGGATCAGGGCCTAGATGAGAAACTATCTGGTACAGTCAGTGTTGACTGGCGATTTTGTAATGTCTGCTTTCCCACTTAGAAAAGTATCGTGTATTTACTTATTTATTTTCTTTCCTTTTAAATACCAAAAATAAGAGATCTCACCCCTGTTCTAAGCAACATAACATTACTTTAAAAAAATAATAATCCATATAAAGGATAGCTGCCCAGCAGCATAATAAGTCCCCACACACAATACTGAAATATATTTTCATCACAGTAATTTAATCATCCAAGAAATATACCCCCATCCCACTCAAACCTTCAGCTGTCCCCAAAAGCCCTACCAAGAAGATGGTCTTTATAACCTGTGGCACAAATAAAATTACTCTAGTATTACGTTTCTTCTCCCATATGCATTTTCCCTCAGTCAAATGAAACATAACAGTATCTCAGTTTTTTTAAGCAATGCACCTAGTTTTGTTTCCGCTAGAGGCTTTTCATTTTGCAATAACCTAGCCTTCATCATTTAAATGCCACTAACTCCCACTAATGTTCCCAAGACAGTGCTGTTTAGTTCAGTCCTATCATTGTCAGTGATGCAGGAAGTACAGCTGTGTGAACCTATCTTATCCACACTTGAAAACAGAGGTAACTTTCCAGGTTTTGAGATGAACCCAAAACTCAGAAACCCTCTACACCTCAGGGAACACTTGTTCCAGTCTGAAACTGCCCTGGGACCTTCCCTATATCACCATAAATCTCTTTTCATATCCACAGGTCCCCTGGAAACCCCTATTCCCAGGAGACAACCCCCCCGCCCCCCAGCCGCCATCTGTCATTGTGGGGAGGGAAAGGTTCCTTGCTCTTCCTCTCCTGTTGTCTTCCAGAGGATGCATATGTGGTGCTTTTCTGGTTCTGTTCTTTGGAGAGGCAGGGCTGCTTCCAGCAGGGAGTTCTGAGAAGCAAGCTGCCTTCTTCAACTCATTCACAACAGCAGTCAAGAAAGGCTCTTGCTCCTGATTTTTTTTCCTGCTCTGGGACTTGATCCAGCTTCCATTAAAGTCAATAGGAACCTTTCCATTGACTTCAATGGGAACTGAACCTGGCCCTTGATCCCTGGGGGGTTTGCTCCCTGCCCAGGACAGTCTGGGGTTTCGGAAAAGCTTGCAAACTGAAACTGCATGTTATGCTTCACTGAAACCATTAAAATCCAGACCAGCAAGCTTGACATACGGCATTAGCAGCAATGTAGTTCTACCATCCAAGGCCACGCAAGAGCTGTTTGCTGAAATTACAGTGCTTGTCCCTTTGATCTGTGGAGCTATGTAGGTGGCAGGTACATTTAGAACAATGTCAGGAATCTTGCCAAACCTTTGAAATTTTTCAAATAGTTCTAAGGTTTCACAAAACATTTAAAATGTTTCAACTGCCTTTTTTTTTTTTTTTGGCACAATGTGGGTTCATAATCTCTTGCCTTTTAAAATCACAAGGAACCAGTCAAACAGTTTACATAAAATAAGAGGCAGCCCAAAGCTACCATACTCCCTCCCTCCATAACACAGCTTGTCTGAGGTTTGAAAAAGTTTGTCTCACTTTTTCAAATGTTATTCATATTTGCACTTCTCTTGCTCCAGCCAGGACTCAAAGCAGAAATGAAACATACAAGGTTCTTCTTCCTGCATTATTTCCTGGTTACAGGAGATAGCAGAAATCTCATTCTTGATAGGAATCCTGTTCTTTTGGGATTTCTAGTCTAGCTTTGCTGATCAAAAAGATTTACTAAACACCTGATCTTCAGTTGGTTTAAATCAGTATAGCACCATTGACTTTAGTCAAGTTTCACTGAATTAGACTGACTGAGGATGTGGCTCCAGACTTCTGAGTACTTATTAGAACCATGCCTCTGGAGGGTTAACCCATCACTAGTAATAATGTACTATATGATAGAGTTTTTTATTTTTATTAAGTAAATTAATTTATATCTTGTAGCAACAAAAATGAATTAAGATCTCAGACTTTCAAGCCAGGCAACTGGGCTTTTGCTGTATCAGGTCTTTGGGCAGTGGCCTTTGGCCATGAGTCTTTAGGACCCTCCCTCTGTGTTTCCAGGATCTGTGTCTCACTTTAGTTCCATCTACATAGTCAAACAACAAATTTTGGCAATGCCTGTCAACTCCGTTTTGGCCAAACATCATCATTATCAAGGGCCAAATTCTGCTTTCAGTTAAGCCCATCCAACTCTATTGATTTCAATCAGGCTGAATGGGTGTAACTAAGAGCGGTATTTGGTTTTCAGTCACACCAGTCAGTGTGAATGAGGCCAAGTCTCTACTTCGGTATTTTAAAAGCCTATATTTTTAACCTGGTTACAATGAAGTTTTGCCCTTTACACACAAATTGTCCTAATCTTGTGACAACACATTTTGCTTCAAATAAGATTAACAACCATTAACCAGGCACAATTAACCATTAACAACTGTCCCTCTCTCTCTCTTTTTTTTTTTAAACAGTATAACTGGGCTTCTGTCTCTCTCATTTGTTCTTTCTAGCAGACTCTCTCCCTTTATAACTTTCACTCTCTTTGCTTCATCCATCCTATCCCCATTTTTACTTCTTGTCCTTTCCTGGTCTCCTCTAAAGTCTTCTTCTAGATCAATAACGCTGCCTCACTAGTCATTTGTTCTACCATCTGGCACCTGACTGCATTGCTTTCATGCATCTAAATTTTACAAACATGTAGCTCTGCTCTAAAGCTGCTGATGGCTATGCCACTTGACCACTGCCTCTTGGTTTGGTTTTAGGGTTAGTTAACTGTCATTCAAATCTCACCTCCCCACCTATTCTTTCCAACCAGCCAGCAAGATAGGCCAGTACAAAGAATCCCCCAAAAGAACAAGCCTATGCTGTTGAAATGGGTGCTTCAAACTTTCACTAAATACACTTTTGTCCCTGATGCTGAAATGCTGTTTTCTGTTATAGCTAAAATTGAAGAATAAAGATTTTGTTTAAAAAAAAATTACAGCAACAGCATCAGTGACACTGGAATGAAAAAGAAAATAGAGATAATGAACTCAACATGGAGAAAAGTTCCTCGAGTGAAAAAAAACAAAAATGTTATAATTTTATTACAAGACTTCATAAAATCATTAGCGGTAAAAGGAGAACGTGGAGAAGAAAATCAACCGCTGAATCACGAAAGGAGTCAGCAGACCTTTTATCTGTGAACTCTTTAGCAGAAAAAATGAACATCAGATATTATTTCCAATTATTTCTCAAATTAGGGTAAAGAAAGGACGGGGGGGGGGAACTACACAAAACCCTCCCTGACTTGGTGTTACTTCATTTTGTAGCTGGAAGGAAAGTCCTTGCTTATATTGAAGTAAAGTTCTGAAAATAAGCAAAGAACAGATTTATTGATTTTTGGTGAAGTCTGGGTGTAAAAAAAGAGAAAGAATAAAGAAGTGCTCTTTGCCCGCTATGTCCAAATGACATCCCAAGTGGCCGTCTTAATGGTGGGGGAGGGGAGGGGGCAGGTGTCTACCCCAGCACATGGATAGAACTGCCCTTAGGCTAGGGCTAATGGTATTGGCTGAGCCTGCTGTAAGCCTCTCTTTTCTAATAGCCAACTTTCTGTGTGCGAGAAGACAGACAGATATTGATTGGTCCAAATGCCCTTGAGTTGACAACATCTGAAATGAAAATCCACAAGGCTAGCACAAACTTTCTGCAAGTTCAATTTCTGGAATCTGATTATGAGACTGGACTGTGAAACCATTCAGACATGTAAAAGGTCTCCTTTTTGTCTTTGATTTTGCACACATAATTATTGTGAGGTAGGTGAGCTCATCAGATCTGCTAAACAAATTGCAATTTTTAAGAGGCAATTAAAAGATAATAGTGTTTTGATTAAAAGAAAAATGAAAACCATCTCCATTGTCAGGTTTAACAACAAAGGAACTAATTCTGAAAGACACAAGTCACATTTCCTGTCTCTAAGCAGTAATTAGGCATAAATAAATAAAATATTCATTCTCTTTTCAGCTGCTGCTAAAAGGGGTGTTTTTAAAAGTTATTTAATGATGATGGAGAAAGATATGCAAATTTAAAAGTGTTCCTCTTTTAGGAAAGTTGGTTAAGCCTTGCAAGGTCTAAGTTTTAAACTTGCATTTTCTATATGCCGTGCAAGTTATATTTTCTAATTATTCTGTGGATATTTTTTCCAGAATTAAAATGCTGAAGTTACAATTCACAAATGCCAAGCACTGGGAATTGTGAAAGCTGTAGGAGTTTATTTGTATCTTATTACACATTCTTCTGTATTCTACAAATTCCTCCTAAATCAATACATTGATGACTGTATAAACCTTAAATAAAGCATTATTAAACTGGAAGTAGTGTTCATGTCTTAGTGGGTTATTTAGAAGCATAAGAGATACACTCAAGAATCACACTAATGCCAAGTAAACTACAGATGGAATACACATTAAATTTATTCAGTCATTGATTTGTAATGTTGATCCTCTCTGGCTTCATGTTTCTTTCCTCATTAATCTTTGTTAACCCTCTCAAAACAATGCCAGCATTGTCGTTTGATGTATTGAAGATCCAACATCCATAGGATACTGCTTTTCAGGATTGTGATTCCTGCCATCAGTAGGACTAAAGTCACAGTACCAAAGAATCCCCTTTTTGTTTTTATATTAAAACCTCAAAGATTCTTTTCTTCCAGAGACTAGTCCAGAGGAAGGGAATCTGAATGACTTGGCTACAGAATCTTAGCAGATCTGCAGAAAGTCTTCTCTGAGGCAGGCAGCAGGCTTGTTGTGGCTACCACAGCCAGTATGAGAAATAGTCAGCATCCAAATTGACATCTCTTCACTGATAATTTAACCTGAGTTAGCTAACCTGAGTTAACACATGTTCTTGTGCAGTGAAGACATACTCTGTATGACCTAGTAGTCTCGTGCTATGGAAGATTCCATCTCGCACTTAGCATCAGTACAGAGTGACATTAATAGTTACTCTAGTGAGGCCAGTTCTTGAAAGGTATGTGCATGTCCCAGTAGACAATGCAGTTTTCAGGTATTCTTTTCATTCCCCAATTAAGGGCCTGATCCAGCTGTCTCTATTTCAGTGGGAGTCTTTCCATTGACTTTAACAGGAGCTCAACTGAGCTTAAGAAATTAGAGTGTGTATCGCATAAAAATGAATTGCCATGTCCAGACTTCATCTGATTTTTCACATGTATTTTGCATGTAAACAAAATGGCACCTATACAATGTAAGACAAACATTTCCCCATAACCTCTATTTTCTCAATGAATTATTCATATACTAGAGGAGCTCTATATCCACTTTTCATATGCATGTGTAACTCCCATTAATGTCCACAGGAATTATCCTTGTGCAACAAGGAGAACGTTTTTAAGTGGAGAAATACTATGCTGTAAACATTATCAGCAAACACGAGTCTTGTTTTCAATAAATCCATCCCTTGAAACAAGTATGTCCTTCAAAACCAAATAGTCTTTCCAAAACTTTTGTCTTTTCAAATACTATTTTTAATATTAAAACAATGATTCACAGCAAAGTGTATTTCTGGGAACTTCCTATGAGAGCTGGCTTTGAATAAGAAAGTGCAATTGAGTTAAAGCAGTAGGAGGGTTATCAGTCAGTCAGTTTTGTTGTGATCAGTTGATCACTTCCCAGTAGGTATCTCCGCAGTCAATGGCAATTACCAAACACCATTTCAACGGATATGGGGGTAATTCAGCCAACCAAAAAAACAAAAACAAAATAATCCCATCATAAAATATGTTTTGTTTTTAAAAATAAAAGCCCTATTGCCATCTGAAAAGTAGAAATACGTTAGCCTGCTTTGAAGGCTTCCTGGTAAATAGTGCTACTTAGTTAAGTAGAGCCCCGATGGGGAGATTTTCTTATTGAACATACAGATTGTGAATCCCACTTCTTTCTAAAAAGAAAAAAGAAAAGGAGTACTTGTGGCATTTTAGAGACTAACCAGTTTATTTGAGCATGAGCTTTCGTGAGCTACAGCTCACTTCATCGGATGCATAGCATATTGTGGAAACTGCAGAAGACATTATATACACACAGAGACCATGAAACAAAACTTCCTCCCACCCCACTGTCCTGCTCGTAACAGCTTATCTAAATTGATCATCAAGGAGGGCCATTTCCAGCACAAATCCAGGTTTTCTCACCCTTCCCCCCCCCCACAGATGTGTGTCTGTGGGGGGGGGGAAGGGTGAGAAAACCTGGATTTGTGCTGGAAATGGCCCTCCTTGATGATCAATTTAGATAAGCTGTTACGAGCAGGACAGTGGGGTGGGAGGAAGTTTTGTTTCATGGTCTCTGTGTGTATATAATGTCTTCTGCAGTTTCCACAATATGCTATGCATCCGATGAAGTGAGCTGTAGCTCACGAAAGCTCATGCTCAAATAAACTGGTTAGTCTCTAAGGTGCCACAAGTACTCCTTTTCTTTTTTCTTTTTACGAATACAGACTAACACGGCTGTTACTCTGAAACCACTTCTTTCTGCAAGCTTTGAAATCTTTCAGAGATAGAGGACACACAGAGGTGGCAGTTTTCAATATTTAGAGTTTGTCACTCCATTCATGCGAGTATGTCACAACACTTTAGAGCACAAATAAGACATTGTTTGAGACAATTCTGAGACGATAATACAAGTGAAAAACTTACTAACTACCAGCTAAAATGTGTGTCAAATTTGCCTGCACTATGAATGATTCTATGTGGTCTGTCATGGATTTTTTGCAGAAGTGCACAGAAGGCTTTTGTAGTCTATGCTGCAAATTCTCATTATTTGCATTAGGTTTAGAACATACATTAGCATATTGAATTGCACCTGGGTGATAAAAGCCAGGACGCATTACTACGCTAATACAGCTGCAAAGCATGCAGATATGAGGTGTAAAATCATTAGGTAATTTGCCTTTTCAGTTACGTCTCTGATCTATCACCTAAGAAATGCTGTGAAAAACTCAGCAAGTCTTTTCATATCAGCCACTTCCTTGTAAATATACATGTATTGCAAAACTGAATGAACACTATCTTGCTAATATTCTTTATCTGTATTATTACTAAAACAATACTCTTCTACCACTATAAAGGATGATAGGAAAGACAAGCTGGAGTAGCTGCAGGGGATCCTATGCCTGTTGACTGCCAAAGCTGCTTACTACTTAAGAACTGATCAACAGGCCCCCAAGGCAACAGCTTAACAAGCCCCAGTAGAAGTGGACTCAAGATTTCTTCCTCAACAGAGAAAATGAAACCATTTACCTGGTATGACCAATATCTAGAAATCAAGTGTTACAATACCAACATTTCAGATCCCTAGTTCTTTATCGGGGCAGGCTTTTTTTTAAGCTGGAATTCATCATGTAAAGAGGTAACCTAATAATACTGCAATAGGCTGAGTCCACAGACTGTCATTTACTATAGTACATGTGTAGCCTTTACATCTGAGCATCCAGGGGCAGAATTCACTTCTATATACTGTGTGAGCATGCTGCCTAAAACACTACTGTGAAACCTGTGGGAGGAACAGTGTATGTAGACCTTAGGGAAAAATTTGGCCCTCTCTATATATTTATATAAATAAATGATTCACTACTGAAATGTGGCAATTCCTCTGAGGTGAAATGTAGCAGCTGCTTAAAGCACAATGCAATTCCATGTAGCAATTTAGGACAGGAAATGAAGAATATTGTATTCAATTGAAACTATGGTGGGGATTTTAAGAGGACAGAATTTAATTCCCCAAGTTGGAATTTGGCCAAGACACTAGGGTTAACACCTCTGCACTTGTGAAGAGTGCCGGGGATCTTTAACAGTAACAAATGGCCAGGAACTTGGATTTATGTCTCATCTGAAAGACGACACCTTCAAAAGCATAGTGCTCCTTAACACCACCTAATCAAAATCTTAACCAAACTTCCTTGTCTTCACAAAACTGAACTTGAGATATCATGAAAGCAAGTTTCCTTGTGAAATTTCTGGTCTCTTAGGTCCAAAATACCTCTAAAAAAGGCTGTCTTGCAGTACTTTAGCACTTCTGTTCTGGTTCCAAACAGAAAGGAAGTGCAGAGGTGTGCTAAAATGCAAACAGAAATTGACCAAAAATTTTCAAACCTTGTGGGAAATACAGGTTGGTTCCTAATTTATCCAAACTGGTTGCTTCAACTCCATATCTGCTGATAAGCCTGAATCATTCATAAGTGGAACATTCCTCTAACTCCATCACTTCTCTGGTGAATAAATAGTCTGTTTATCCTGGTCTTTCAAAATGAGCTCCAGGACCTTTACTTTAACATGCTTCAAGCAGGAACTTAAATTCTGACAGCATATCCCACATAGCAGCACAATTGAAATGACAGAAAAAGCAGCCCAGTAAGAAACATCCTCCACTAGTTGTCTCATTACCTGAATTAAATGTTTCAGAGGTCTGACTTTAAGTTTTCCCACAAAAGCTATCAGGCACTGGGGAGGTAGGGAGAAAAGGCTTTATAAGCAAAGTTTGAGTGACCTGTTTACAACTCATCTGTTTTAATGTAGTTTTATTGGCATTGTGTTACTTGCACCAGATGTTCAAACTTATTCAAAAAGAGACAAGACTTCAGCCTTATAAAATCCAGTTAAGTGCCCACAAACTTCCTAATATCCTCCAACTTTTTTTTTTTTTTTTTAAGTCAAGAGGCTGCCAAAATTTCCAGGTACCTCCTAACAGTTTGCAGCAACTCTTGGAAGGTTTGAAGAGTTTGGAGTCTTCAAGAAAAGAAAATCATGTAGACTTATGATCTTAACCCATGTCATGTCAGTCGACCAGATGGAGATTTTGGCAATACCAGCAAGTTCCTGCTGCCTCCCATGCGGATGCTTAAACCCCTATGGTTTGAGCAGCCCAATCTCCATGGTATGTTAGAACACAGCTGGATAGATGGTGGGTAATGAGAGTACACTGGGACCTATCCCAGAGAGTAATCACATTTAAGTAATGAGAGAAAGCCAAGAGTACCCTGGACTAGAAGCAAGAGGTACAGTGTCACTAATGACAACCATACTAGTAGTTGAGAACTGTGAGTCTAAAGATTGAGAGAGGGGACACATGGTTTTAGAAAACCATCTAAATACCTAAAAACGAGTAAGGAACAAAGATAACCTATATATTTACATTTAACAAAAGCAAATCTTGGACGTGAAATTCTTGGCATAATAGCTGTCTATGTCCTGTGACAAGAAATAAATTGTGAACACTATGGCTGCTTGCACCAGGAGGATTTCCTTACCACAAGTCTTCCTGGTTTCTGTTGCCTCATTGGAAGATCCTCTGACAGAAAACACTAGCAACGGAGCAATGTAGTAATTGACTGACTCACTTTATGGATAAGATAAGTGATGCACATTAATACAGTCCAAACTCACCTAGAGTGTTTCTTAGAATTATAACTAGAGGCATAACAATCCAACCTCCAACTTTAACCTGTGGCAATAGCTGTATTAACTTTCCCAGCTCTGTAGGACCCTAGGGGAAAACAATATCGATCTTCACAGACCCACCCTGCCTCCACTCCTTTCCCCTGCATTGACATCAGACCATAGTAAGAGGGTTTTGCAGAATCCGGGGGAGAAAGTGCCACATAAGCCCTTAAATTCCCTTCCACAGGAAGGAAGGGATTTCCTCATAGGGATTACCCCTCCAGTCATTCATCTAGGTCAGCAATAATACAGTATGTTGCACTTTTAAAGCATCTCATGTTCATGGATCTGCAAGCACTTACTGTCTATTATTAAGTCTCATAACACTCCTGTGAGATAAGTATTAATGTTCTCATTTTATAGATTACGGAAGTGAGAAACAATGGTTAAGTGACATACCCAAGGCCACACAGAGCTTTTGCACAAAGTGTTGCCTGAGGCACAGCGAAGCAGAAAATACAATCCTGAGGTGAAACTGTAGGCTCCCTGAGGTCCATGGCAAAACTCTCATTGAGTCAATGGATCCAAGGTTTCACCCCAGTTCACCTAACTGCCACAAGACTAGCCTTTCAGTAAACTACAACCAACACAGCTGTGACGTACATATATTTTGGGTCTTTTCCCCACCTCTTTTATTCTACAAAAAAAATTATGACAGTCCTTGCAACAAGGAATACTCACTTTAACAGTCCAGTTCTGCTTTCTGATATGCGAGCATGCATTGCTGCTCATCCTCTAAAATTAACTACTGCACACAGATTGCATATTGCATGCGCAGTAATTAATTTTATGTTCTGTGCAGAAAAGATCGCCTGTGTATTCAAGTGCAGACTCAGGCCTTACGTGTTATGCTGTTCATTTACATGGAAAACTTTCCAGAAAAAGGAAATCCCTATGCCCACATATGAAATCAAATGCACCCAGAGGCAAGTGGGCAGCCATTTATTTTAGATGTTCTTTGAGCAGGATACCAGGCAAGCAATAAACTCATCCTGCCATGAAGAATATTCAGAGTAAACAAAAAATGAGTCACAAATACCAGTTTAAAAAGCCAAAATCAAGCCCTAAATAGCTTCTTCCTAAATGTGCATCTTAAACATTGATTGGCTCCGCGTTCAGTCACATTTTCCACATAAAATCATGGAAAAAGTAATTGTTCTGTACCTTAGGGAATATTTGTAAAAAGAAATAAGATCAGATTTACAGAGGGAAGTTTAACCTTTCAACACCCAGAATTTCAGTAAACAAGATTACAAATTGTATTTTCATGTTATTAACTCATATCTTTGGACTCTTACTTGATATAGTTCTAGAAATAAATATTCCTAGCTAATGAATAGAGGGAGTAAGTTACAAGGATAATGTGAAATACAATTACCCATAGCACAAATACTCAACAAATATCATTGCTTCAGAATTTCTTTATTTGTTAAGATATGTGGGTTTCATGTTGATTTATGATGTCATTTGGCCAACAATACATGCATAGGAATATTTTTGTCAAAATAATGCTAAGCTCTGAATATAAAAAATATGCTTTGTATTTCAATTAAAAAGAGCTTTTTCGTTCTCTCTCTTGCTTTATATTGAGAGGAGTAAATATTCCCATTAGAAAACAGAACAATCAAAAGATTCATTTCAACTACCAAGTTTATTTAGCATGGACTAGTCCTGAACTTAAAGCCCAGGGAGACCATTACTTTTTGATTCAATACAAAGCCAATCAAAATTTAAGCAAGAGTATAAAACATAACCTGGACCTCCCTGAATTAAACCTGAACTTCTGCTGCGTTAATTTATTTAGCATACAATCTGCACAGGTCTAAAGGGAATCACATTTTCATGTAGGTCCTCTTAACCATGGATCTACCAAGAAATAGTATATGCATGATACAAACATCAGCTCCATTATCTCAGCTGCTTGATATTGCAGAAATGTTAAGAAATAATTTAGTAGGAATGAGCTGGAGTGCCTACGAGAAGCGCAGTCAGGAAAATAACTCAAATACTTTCCTGGTGGACTGTTTTTTCTAAATGGACAATCTATCATAAATTCTCAATTACTGAGGGACAATCTTCACTCATTGATATATTTTGCTTTCCGCCACCAACTCTCTGTATAACTTTTTTCATGAGTAATGTACTTGAATACTTGGATGCTAAATATCTAAACTGTATTCTTAAATTCATTGACCTAAATTTGGGTTATTGCTGATTATGCACTATATCTATCTTATGACTTTAAAACCAAACTTTGTATTTGTGGATAATCTAAGCACTATACCCAGATGTACAAATACTCTTTTCTCAACCTGTATATTATATAATTTTAACATTAGCTTTAATAAAATTCTTAAATCTGTTAAAATCAGCCACTAAAGCTTTTATTTCAAAATCTAACAAACCAAGACTTCCTATGCTCCTTAACTTGAAATGTTTATTATACTGTATGCACATCAGAAAAATAGATGATATACCTTGTCAGCTACTAACCATTGTCTCTCAGAAATAAGGCAAAACGATGTTGTGCAGGTGAATTGCAAAGTAATAATTTGAGTGGTCAGTGATAGATTACATCAGACTAATTTACTCATTAATATAAAACAATACACCTTGTAGGCAGTAAATCTTGATAGGATCACAACAGTTGAACTCACTGTTTTGTAGATACACAGGTTTGACCCAATCTTAAATTAAAATGGTTTAAATTAAATTTGAATTATTAAAAAACTGTAATTTTATGAACTATAGGCTCTAAGAAAAAAAACAGGTTTTGGGTGACAGATATATAAAGTTTTGTATAACATCCCATACAAACACAGATTGTACAATTATACTCATATACACACATATATGTATTTAAGTAAAAAATTACCCACTTATCCCTTGACACTCTAACAACTACATCACAACAATTAAAAATGACAGGTCACCTCCAAATAAAGTCATACTTTTTCCTTACCCTCTAAGGGCTCTATAAAAGACATGCTTGACTAAAATGGAATTACTCACACTTACCTTTAAGCATAAGTCATTGCGGGATCAAGGCCTAAGTCTAGGCATGCCATTTTTTCAACTGGTTATCAGTTCCTCCATGTACTGGCAGAGGATATATTGGCTTGGTAAGAGGATTGCTAAGGAAGAAGGAAAACAAACAAAATAAATAAACCTGTTTCTAGTTAACAGGGATCTAACGAAGCAAGCACGTGCTTTGACAAATGGAGATGAACTTTTTGGAAGAGATACTACAAAAGACTTAAAAATACTCCCTTCCCTTTTAAGTACAAGTATCCCCAATCTAAACTAAGCCTTACAAGCTTGGACAGTTTGTTTAGCTTCCCTGGGAGCTTGTTGAGCTTAATTTCAGTGCAGGTGATCCCAAGAGCATACAGCTTTTATAATCAATTCCACATGTACTAGCTTATTCTTAATATAAAGACGACTGCTTGCCACATAATAGTGTCAGTTTATCAGGATTCAGGTCAATAGCAATATTTGTTCTCTAGATTCACCATGACATCCATTAATTTGATAATTGTATATTATGCATACATACTTAAAGGAACAGGACTAACCAAACTCAAAAAATTCTTCTGGTACATGACTAATTTCTGTATCAAAAAGTATTTTTATCACATAAAGGCAGCAGGCTCAATTACTAAACTCTGCTTGAAATGTAAAAGTTACATAGGACTTCAAATGCTTTGGGGAAACGGAGAGGGCTTTTTTAAAAATCATTTTATGGTTTTTAGGATTTAAACAGAATAGGTGTAAGTTGGTATCTTATAAAACACTGAGTGTATGTTCTCCCTCTTCACTGACAATCTAAAGAAATATGCCCTGGCTTCCCCTAAAATATATATTTTTATGAGTCTAGCAGATGCACTATGACCCATTGCAAGTCATCTTTAAAGTAGTCAACTCTGTTTGGTCTAATCAACTAGCTGCATGAACTGGAACACCAAGGGATTGACAACAGTCGAGAACAGCATTTAGCACTTTGCTGACCTTGAATCCACCTTTTCAAAACTCCTTCTGGAACCAAGATTTTTTCCAGCCATTTTCAAGTGATTTTTCTACTTTCTCCAGAGAATAAAACACTTGATTGACCCGTGATGTTAAGCCAAATTCTCTCACTGGAAAAGAGAAATTGTTCATAGTCCTAGTCATGAAAATATTCATTTATTTTGTGGTTGAAATTAAAATCTTCTGAAATGTTTACAGCATATTCGACATATGTCTAAAATATTAAATGTAGTCTATTTTGGAGTTTTTCTTTTGCTAATAAACAGACAGACACAGACAAACACCTATAAATAGATATAAATTTTAAAATGTACTTTAATCTTCTTGATACTGCAGCTATCATCCTCTTCATTCACTTGGTTGTCAGTGTGGAAAATATCAGCATTATAAGGATTAATACTTCATTACCCGCTGTAACTACTAAGTATTATTTATGATTATGTTTTCATTCCTCTCTAAACAGTGCATAAAATTACCTATGTAATTTGGCATGTGCCTATAAGTCAGCAGAATCGTGGCCAATAATTAACGTATTTCTTTTATTTCTTGCAGGCATTAATCTGGGACCCTCATTATTTGAGGCTTTAATGGTTTTATTTGGAGAGAAAGTTAGCTATTGCTAGAACTGTAAAATGTACAGAGGATGTTGGGTGAAATCTCTCTGAAGTCAACAGCAAAACTCGCACTACTTATAGGAGCCAGAATTTCATCTGCTCTGCTTAGGGGACCTAAGGCCCCAATCTCTTAAATGCTTATGCATGTAAATAACTTTACACATATCAGTATTCCTATTAATACAAAACTATTACAGTGGGCCTATTATAATTTATTGCATATTATACTATTCTAGGCCCTGATCTTGAAAGTAGATGGCCTGGTGTGGATCTCTGTCCCCATCCCTCCACTTCCCAAGTCCTTCTAGTACTCTGTGTGGGGCAGGAGTCTGGGTTAAATTATCTTTCTAAAAGAACATCTCTTCAGTTTGGGTATGCAGACCACATGACTTTAAAAACCAAACCAAACCAATTATCCATAAGACACAAAGTAAGTAAGTGATGGTAACATCGCTTAAAAAGGACCAAAAAATAACTGCTGGAGTAAGAAGGTGCTGATTTCAACAGAGTTGTGCTCACTTCACATAGCATATAATTTGGCCCAGGGATTGCGGGCCTGAAACATGGATTCATTACAGTCCTTTTGCCCTACTTCACAAGCATAAGGGGCCATAAATGGGTCAGATATGACCACTGGGGAATACTCTGGCACAGGAAGTTCCCCCAGTGGCATAAAGCTGGTGTAATGGCTCTAGACTACCCCCCTTGCAGCCCCAGACATAGGGAGGGCATGTCCCTGGTATGAATGAAACAAGGGGGGTGGCTTCAGTACTGCAGTGCTCTGGCTATTCTCAATTGGTAGAACAGACCTTTGTGGCTGCTGCAGCTGAATTTTCTTTATAGCCTCTCTGGGACATAATTGGCTTTGGTTTGCCCAGGAAATCAAGGAAAGCAAAGGTGGTGGAAAAAAAGCCTCCTTTTCTCCTGCCCCTAGGTGTTGTACTGAGTGAAGCACGGTCAAATCCAGGAGTTGGGCTTTGTACGTATACAGTATGGAACCACAGAACTAACAATTTTTTAAAAATTATGATCATTCAGGCCATTTAGTAAAGTTATTTAGCTCATATTATCATCACTGATATGGCAAGCCAGAACTTTAAGTTTCAGTCCTTCCATTATAGACATGCCAAAAATGATACAATACAACTATAATCACCTTTGGAGGGCCACACAAAATGAAACCCAGATCTAAACCATGGTTAGTGTTTGTAGATTTGCAACAACAACAACAAAACCTATTTTGTCCGTTACAGAGAGGTGTCCTTCAGTGGCATAGAAAGAGAGCCTCAACAGAGTGCAAAAAGTTATGGGGAGAATAATAGTTGTTCCTGTGCAACAGTCGTCTTTGGTCCAACTAGGGTTTCTGTGTTGCTGGATGTTCACTGTCTAATATGATTTCAGCTGATATGGTTTCGCAATCACTTGAACTCTTTAAATCAAGATTGGGTGTCTTTCTAAAAGATATGCTGTACCTCCACCAGAAGTTATGTACTTGATTCAGGAATTACTTTACTAGATGGAATTCTATGGCCTGTGTTATGCAGGAGATCAAACTAGATCTCTTCTGTCCTTAAAAATCTACAGGTGAATGAATTTATGAATTTGTGATATAATTTGGAAGCTTGTTTTCATAGATACACTTGAGGTTAAATATAATTGGTTAGCTTTAATGATTTTAACATCTGATATTTGTCAAGCAAATTACTCCAATTCCAAATCATGACCAAAGTGGCTCTTCATAGGGTCAAATTGTGGTAAAAATTTATAGTTACATAAAATTAGTTCAGTCTGTTCCAAATGCTTTGGGTTAGTATTAAACACGTTGTCTATTTATCCTCCCTAAGGATTTTTAATCCTCAGTAATGTTTTCCAAGACCTGAGGAAATTGGTCCACCCACTCATAAAATATAGGCAATATAGCCAGCTACTTAGGACATGCGTTGATCCAGTGAGCATGTGCAGGGGAATTCATCAAATGATTGCCTTATAGAAAGCCTTCCAAAAGTGAACTAAAAAATACATCTTTTGTTGGATCAGCTTGAGATCTTAATAAAAAAGAAACAAACACACACAAAAACAATAAGATAAATCAATAAGATATTTATCAAGGACAAGATACCTGAAAGGCAGGGAACCAGAAATTTTTTTTAAATAAAAAATAGTAATAATATGTAGGCACATAACTAACTGGTTTAATCTTGATTTCTTAAAAATCTCTTTGCTGGGGAAGAACTGACCATTTTTGAGTTTTGTGAATCAGATGGGGAAAGAACTAGGGATGAGGGAAATGTATTTGTATGAACTCTATCCATTGTGCGTGCTTCGTCTGGGAATCTCCCACAATAAAATGCTTCCATATTGCAAAAGATCTTTGAAAATGTGGGCTGAATGGGTGCAGAGCCAGTAAATAAGCAAATGCAATTATCTGTTTAGTAAGAGAATGTTGTGTTAAAGTGGAAAGTTTAGAAACAGCGGTGTTACATTAGATTTCATTGATAGTCATTATTGTGAGCGTGACCATAATAAGTTGAGGAGGCAATACTATTTTCAGTTGCTCATATAATACACTTTCCACGTTATTAAAAAAAATCCCAATATTTTCTTGAACTGCTCCAGTGCTGAACAGCTGGGAGTAGAGAGCTGAAATGTAGCAGAAAATAGACCTCATTGAAAAGAAGTGCTGTTGAGTGTTATAGTGAAAGCTGGGTTTGATTTGAGCAAGTTATGAACGTTTGAAAATCACGCACTACGCATGCATAGTACAGTTTTCTATGCTGCAAATGTATGCCTAGTGAACTTCACTGTGAAATGAAAAAATTAGGGGAAAAGACTATGATTTGGCAACAGCTCTTCCTTCAGTCACTGTTTCACTCAGAAAACTCTACAGACTCAGGCACCAATCTGTGGCGGAAGTTGGGCCAGATGCTAGGCTAGAAGGAGGGAAGGAATCCACAGAGTGGACAGAACTAACAGAGTGACTAGACTAACCTCCATGCATACTACAAATTAAATATAACAAAGCAAAAATGAAAATTTGCTTCCCACTTTTCAGCAAGGCTACTTTGTAGTTAACTGCTTCCATTCCCAAATAGTACCTATGGAATTCTGTGCTACTGATTGAAAAGAAAAGGTATAGTCAACTCCTATATGATAAAATATATACCTTAGAAAGGAGAAACTTTTCATATAAAAAGTCTAAGTCAGAGGCAATTATAAACAACAAAAATAGTATAAGTATACAAAAATAAAAACATTACAAGACCTTAAACATGGGTATTTAAGATTGTAAAATAAATATGTTTTACACAGAGAGAGAGAGAGAGAGAGAGAGTCTTAGTTGAGAAATAGTTTATTAAAGTACAATTTAAGAAAGTATTGTAATGGATACATATGAAGGGGCAGAGTTAAGGTCGCACATGTAACCGTACTTTCATGATGTCCTGACTTTTGAGCATGATCTTAATTTTCTCTTCAATGTTGTTTTGCTTCTAGTGGAAAAAACACACATACAGCTGATAGAAAAGTGTACTCAAATATAAAGTGCACTTCAGATTAGTTGTGCTTCTCATCACCTTTAAACTTTCTTTGTTGATTAAAAGTAAGGGTTTCAGAGTAGGACAATTGATGAGATACAGTAAGTCGTTTTCTGGCCTCAACCTTGACAGTGTAATCACATGCATGGCATGTTTAATACGGGTCAGCTAATACAAAGTTTAAAAATAACTGGAAGTCAATAAGGAAATAATAAAGGAAAATGATCACCCCTTTCCATTCCTATTTTGAAACCTTATATGACAGGCCAGTAATAAATAAAAAAAAATTAGTCAAGAGTATTACAATAGGCCTCCTTTAGCCCTCCAGCAAACAATTTAATGATTTCAGGTACCCTTTAAACGAACTGGCCAATCACCGTTCATTCCTGTGGTATTCATTGTAATAACATTGATCATGATGAACTCGTTTGGTATTAATGTGAATGTAATATATACCTTTTTAATTATAGCACAAGAAAATCTAATTACCCCTTTGCCTCATCAAAGCTCTTTGCTAGCTATGACTGTTTAAACATACATTATAAAACATTTAAATAGAACAAGACACTTGTGCAAAGTAAGGGCCAAATCCTGCTAGATGCTGACCATCCTTAGCTCTCAGGGATTTCAAGTGGCATTGACATGGTAAGCCCTTTGCAGGAGATGCTCAGCACTTTGCAGGGTCAGGCTCTCATATCACATAGCATTATACAATATTTAATGAGGCTTGAGGACACTGCTAACTAAAAAGCCAGAAAACATTTGTTTATATAATAGAGCGGAGGCTGCCATGAATAGCTAAAATGGTATTTGCGGGAAAATAATGTAGGCAGCAGCAAAGGGGAAAAAAAAGATGGGAGTAAATTATTTTTATTTTATCCTATTAGCCACAGTTTAACACTTCACATTGTCAGATTGGCATCACCTAAAGCAGGAGTTCTCAACCTTTTTCTTTCTGAGCCCCCAGACCCACATATGCTATAAAAACTCCAAGGCCCACCTGTCCCACAATAACTGTTTTTCTGCATATCCAGTTGATTAAAAGCCAGGGCAGGCTTTGTGGAGTAGCAAGCAGGGCAGTTGTCTGGGGCCCCACATCACAGGCCCGGGAAGCTAAGTTGCTCAGGCTTCTCCTTCAGTCCCAGGTGGCAAGGTTCAGGCTTCAGCTTTCTACCTTGGGCCCCAGGATGTCTAAGGCTGGCCCCACTCTCTGGTTTATTTTGGCCAGCCCCCTGAAACCTGCTTGCTGCCCCCTAGGGGGTTCCGAACCCCTGGCTGAGAACCACTGACCTAAAGGTTAGTTTGTATACCATCTCTAGCAAGCAAGGGATAGTCTAGCTAAGCTATGATTTGAAAATGATCTTTGGAGAAAAATACAAACCTACACAAGGGACCAAATCCTGCTGTTCCTATCTAGTGCTCACACTGGGAAAACTCCCATAAACTGAGCAAAGAGTGCAGGATTTAGCCCTAGAGATATAAGAGCAATATTACTGCAAGCTCTTTGGGGCCAGGAGCATGTTTATGTTCTGTGTTTGCATAGTGCCTAGTAAAAATGGGCTCCTGGTCTGTGACTGAGGCTCCTAGATGCTACCATAGTGAAAATAATAAACACCAACACCACCACACACTTGGATGGTAGTAGTACAGGAAGTGCCAGTATTTCTGCTATAAATCCCATTGCAGATACTCAGCTGATGTAAATCAGCATAGCTCCATTGAATTCTATGAGCAAGACATTTTTAAATCACAAGAGCTCAGTAGAAGCAGATAAATGTAAAGTAAAGCACATTGGAAAAAATAACCCCAACTATACATACAGTATGATGGGGGCTAATTTAGTTACAACTAATCAGGAGAAAGATCTTGGAGTCATCATGGATAGTTCTCTGAAGACGTCTACACAGTGTGCAGCAGCAGTCAAAAAAGCAAACGGGATGTTAGGAATCATTAAAAAAGGGATAGAGAATAAGACGGAGAATATCTTATTGCCCTTATATAAATTCATGGTTCGCCCACATCTTGAATACTGCGTACAGATTTGGTCCCCTCATCTCAAAAAAGATATACTGGCATTAGAAAAGGTTCAGAAAAGGGCAACTAAAATGATTAGGGGTTTGGAACGGGTCCCATATAAGGAGAGATTAAAGAGGCTAGGACTTTTCAGCTTCGAAAAGAGGAGACTAAGGAGGGATATGATAGAGGTATGTAAAATCATGAGTGGTGTGGAGAAACTGAATAAGGAAAAGTTATTTACTTGTTCCCATAATATAAGAACTAGGGGCCACCAAAGGAAATTAATGGGTAGCAGGTTTAAAACAAATAAAAGGAAGTTCTTCTTCACTCAGCAGCAGTCAACCTGTGGAACTCCTTGCCTGAGGAGGTTGTGAAGGCTAGGACTATAACAGGCTTTAAAAGAGAACTGGATAAATTCATGGAGGTTAAGTCCATTAATGGCTATTAGCTAGGATGAGCAAGGAATGGTGTCCCTAGCCTTTGTTTGTCAGAGGGTGGAGATGGATGGCAGGAGAGAGATCACTAGATCATTACCCGTTAAGTTCACTCCCTCTGGGGCACCTGGCATTGGCCACTGTCGGTAGACAGGATATTGGGCTGGATGGACCTTTGGTCTGACCCAGTATGACCATTCTGATGTTCTAAGCCAACAGAGCTTTGCCAATATACACCAGTTGGGTATCTAGTCCTCTCATAGTCAAGAGGTCATAAATTAGTCATATAAATTAGCATAGTGGTTCTCAAACTTTTTTTTTCACAGACCACTTGAAAAATTGCTGAGGGTCTCAGCGGATCACTTAATGATCTTTCCAAATGTTGTTTGTACCATTAGCTAACTATTGTAAAGTGATTTGGATAAAAGCGCTACATAAAAAAAACCTTAATAATAATTAACATTTTTTTGTTCTACAAATAAAAGCACACCACTCATATTTTAATATCAGCAGTCTTACCTTTCCAATGTGATGGATGTGCCCTCTCTCCTGCACTGCGGCAGGGCTGGGAAGGAGGGCCATCTGTTTCCAGTGGCCGCAGCCCTGGAGCTGGGGCAAGTCGCCTCTTTCTCTGGCCGCCGGAACCCTGCACGTCCCACATTTCCCCCCAAGCCCCTCTTCTAACCTCACTGCCTCCTCCCACCTTCCCACTATTCCCACCAAGGCCACCAACCTCACCTTACATGTCCGTCTTCTCCAGGTTCTAGGCACCTAATTAGTGGAGCCACACCTGCACGGCTCCACTAATTAGGTGGGTGGCCCTTCATTCTCTCATGTGCAACCGCCCAGGCACGCAACTTAGAGGGAACTATCCACGGACCACCTGAATGGAGCAGGCAGACCATAGTTTGAGAACCTCTGAATTAGCATTTGCCTGACTGGCTGAAATGTTACACAAAGTCTGAAGTTCAGAGTTATTCCTCTCCCTCCCTTTCAAAAATTTAAAATAGGTGGTTTAGTCATTTTTAAATCACAAGAGAGCAAAACAACCCCTGGTATTTACTGCTGTTGGATATCAATAAGACTTTAAATAGCCTTTTTTTCATTTTTTCATTAAATTTTGGAGTATGCTAGACCATTTTGATCCTGAATTCCTAAAGTGTCCATTAAAGTGAATGGGAATATGTGGATGTTCAAGTAATGCAGGCCCATAAAGGAATACTATTTTTGTTCTAAAAATGACTATATCTATTTCTATTAGAAAAACAGCTACAATGCATGCACAGTAACTGTTTTAAATCCCAAGTTTCACTACTAACTTGTGTAAAAGTGAAGGACCACAACATCCTTGAAGTAGCCCTCATAGTATATTATACAATAACCTGGATATTGAGAACACCCTAAAATACTCAACAGACAGCTGTTTAGCCTCTTTGGGATGCACTGGTCTATTGAATGACTCATTCCAAATGAGCTGTAAGGTGGATGTTGACGCTGATCCACAATTTAAACATTCCTAAATATGTTCTTACTCAGTAGGTCCTATGTTATATTGGGTTAGTAGAGTGCACTTCACAAATATGTATTTACACCGTATATCAAGAGGGAACCAATAGATAGTGTCAATTAAATACTTACCTCAAGGGCTACCATGGTCTTTAAGAAGTTCCAAATCAAGCATTGATCAATGATGGAATTTCATTAGTTCATAGCAAAATATTGGGGTTTGGTCAAATACGTTTATAATGGTCTCTCACTAGCAACTAGCCCGACTCAGCCTCACTTCAGAGGTGATTTATTTTATTTTATTTTATTTTATTTTATTTTAGGCCACGTCTGCAATTCAGCCCTCTATAAGCAATACTTATTTGAATGAGTGTTTTTGATCTATAGGGTCAACAATGTAGGTTTTAAAATATCCCTAGGGATGCAATATGAAATTTAAGTGAATTTATTTTCTATTTTCTGTTATTTAATTTCAGAACTACTATGAAATCTGCACACAAAAGAAAATATCATGACACTGTTGTAGATTAATTTGATTACAGTTGCCCCAATGGCAAATTACAACGGAGATAGCGTGGCGCACTGTACATAAGTAGATGTAATATCAGAATGAATATCAAATGAATTGCATACAGCTATGATATACAAGTACATTTAAACAATGCATGCTCTTACAACAAAATAGTATTGTCATCAGGTCAGACTGTAGTTTGTAAAATATCACTAAACATCTATGAACTAATTGTTGGATAGCTGTATCTCCATTCCAACTAGAACCTGTTTAACTTGAAAGTAGTAGCCAAAAGAACAATACCAGATTTTCACAATGAAAAATCCTACTTTAATGCTACATGAGGCAATATAGAATTAATAAAGATATTTTAAATATATTACACATTGGTCTTTCTCTAAAAATTGTATTATAAATACCTTTCTTAAACGTTATTTGAATAAAGCCTCATTACTCACAGTCCAAAGAAGTTCATTAGGAGAAGATCACTTTGGAAAGAATTCAACTAACTAGCCATTCTTCTCAGCAGTGAATTACATTAGCTACTTCCTAGTTATTTAAATCTTGAAATAAAAGATGTAAACGCTACAGCGACATCTTAAGATCATTGGTAAGGCAGGTCTTCCATGCACAAAAATGCCCAGCTGGTCTGGAGATAAAACAGACTGATAATTAGTTGCAAAATGTAACATTTCATCAGGAATATTTTGAATAATCCAATTTATCTTTGTCAGATATGCAGCACATATTTTTCTTTGGAGACTCTTTGTTCTTTAACATAATATTATAATTTCAGCCTCCTAATTAAAGCACCAGTCGGTTGGACCTGCCTTGATGTCATGCTGCAGATTGTAGATTGACTGTACTGCACAGAGATAAGGTGCATGCCCTAAGCCACATGCCACCACTAACTACTGTGGTTCCTGCTGCCTGCTTACCATCCTACTGAGGCTTTAACTAGTTTGATATTGATGAGATCAAAGATAGTCAGTTTGAAGGGAGGAGGGCTTCACTCTGCTGGCTAGTTTGAGTGATTGGGGCCAGTGTACAGCAGCTGGGACCACTATTTCTTTGCACTCTCAAAGCGGAAAGCAGCCCACCAGCATGAGCTCCTACTGGCTCAGGTTTCTAATTAACTGATAAAAATGCATTGTCCCTCCTTACTGTCTGACTGTAACCAGGGTGATAGAGAAATCCAACTGGATGTCCCGGAGCTGAACCTCCAACTCCCCCGGTGAACAAATGTACAAGCTTTTGATGTTCCTGATTGTGCTGTGTTAATTCCCCTCAGTGGCAGTATAAGGGGAGAGGGCTACATGTCTTTACAGGGAGAAAAAGGAAAAGTGTTGGGGGTGGGGGGAAGGCGAGAGAAGTTGAAGAAAGCAACAGCAGTTTGAATGACACAGGAGTGGTTGTAAATACATCTTAAAGAGCTGCCAATGCCATCTCTACGGATCCCCTAGTAACATGAGACAGTTATTGTCTCCCATGCTGATAATTCCTTTCTTGTCATAACTTAACACTTTACATAACGCCTGTTTGAAAAGAGGAAAGTTCAGTGTATTTATGCTGATTTGTAAGAGCTACTTAACATTTGTTATGGGATCTATAATGCTTTTTCCCAGGAGTGAAACTTCTTAAAAACAAGGTAAGACTGGACTGCCCAGTTATAAACATTCTGGCCCTGGCTAGAAAATAATATGGACTTGCTTCAGGCAATTCTTATGAAGGTAAAAACTACCATTGACTTCAGTGGAGGTTTCACCTGAGTGAGGACTGCAGGATCAGAGCCATCGATCTATGGGATAAAATCCTGGCTCTGTGAAGTGGGTGGTAGAATTCCCATTGGCTTTGGTGAGTCCAGGATTTCACACATGTACTATAAGGAATGCTTCTTAAGTAAACACACTTCTTAAATAGGCACAACATAGGGCTCGACTATATCATCAAAATTATAGAGAACAAAATCGCATTAAGATAGAAATTAGAAAAGTTCATTAAAGATTTGAACATTTTAACTACATGAATTGCATTTCCCATTCATGTGTGAGTAATTGCTCCAAACACTGCAGATTCAAGTCACCAAGTCATAACTAAAAGGAAGTGATCCCAGGTCATATTTTAGCAAGTCATTGTCTCAAAGATAGTACAATATCTGAACATCTCATCTGGCAGAAACAAGGTGGTAAGCTGAAAGGTTTTTCATTAGCTCTTATGAAATAGAAGGCATTTTCTGCTGCCTTGCATCTTGAGTAGTCTTTTACACTTGTGGAAAGTGTGTGGGAAGTGCAACTAGAGAAGAATGCTGGTGTATTACACATTCTTGGGAAAGGTGTAAACAAGCATACAAGATCCTAGTCAGTGGAAAAGCAGGACCATCAAATTTCTTCTAAGACACTTTTTACATTGTTGTTGGTAACTCCACCAATACTATTTTTGAACAAATTCTTTTTCATATTCAGTTAGTGATTTTTTTATTTCAACTGGTATTTAAAAAAAAAAAACAATTACATCTGTGGACCTAGATTAAAGTTTCTTGTTCAGCACTTCACAAACTATCTTCAATAAAAGACGGAAGTCATCTCCTCTTATCATTTTGTACCTCTGATATGATAATGATATCTGTACCTTCCAGAAAGTAGGTCACAGTAATTCTTCATAGCAGTTTTTGTAACCTACTCAGGGACTACAAGGCCAGCTATTTTAAAGATAATCTGAATTTCTTTAATAAGATTTTATTGGATTCAGATAATTGATCCGATTATTGAAACCTGGGGAAAGTGCGATTGACCTGAATACAAATCATTAGTTCCCTTTTAAATGAATTTAGGTTACTGAAAACTTATTGCCTGTTCAGAATGTCAGGAACAGCACTGACTACAGTTCTGATAAACATGAGGAGTCCATTTCACATTTTCATACTTTTTATAGCTTTGCCCTCTGTCTGTGCACATGACAGTCCAAACTATACAGTTGACTCATTCCTCACAATTTTAAAATGTGTCAAATGCTTTTAATACGAAGTTAATGTGAGCAGGACTTGTTTCAGGTATAACATTTAGAAACATATGTGTTGCCTTCTTTAATATTTTCTCCAGTAGGTAATATCTGTAGGAGTCTAAACAGAGCTGGCACTCACTCGGTGTAAGCAGACTAAGTTACTAAGAAGGGGGGCCCCTATTAGCTTTTTATTATGTGTTGGGGGGGGCAAAAATATTTCTGTTTATGGCCCCTAATAGATTAGCATTGCCTCAGACTATACCACCCAAGTCACTTCTTCTAGATGATCTTACTTCCTGACTGATCTTGTACTGTGCCTCAGTTTGACTTTCCTGCTGGTTTCCTGGCCCATCTGAAGCTTGGACTCTGACAAAATGTATTGGTCCTTTTCCTATTTCTTTTCTACTTTGCCCTTTACATAGGCTTTATTCCCCATGTAACCACCTCTAAGAGATTTTCTCCATAATTTTGGTTTGGGAAATTTTTTATGCAAAAACTAACTGCCCTCCTGCCCTCACTCTCCACTTGCTTGTTTTTTTCTTGCAATGAAGGAGAAATGTGGACTGTCAGTCATTTCTAATTACCTCTCCTCATAGTCCCTCTTGTTCATTACCTGCCTCGTTGCCCAATCTATTTCAGTGTGGTTATGAGGATGCAACTACTTCACTACATCCTTGTGATCACCAACCACTTAGAATTCCCACCACTGGTCCTGCATTAACACTTGGATCCCAAATACACATTCTTGACCATGTGAGGTGGTGTCTAGAGGATTATCTGTAGGATTCTACAAGGTCTTAAAGGTTTTTGCAAAGGCTACAAAATTCCCTGCTAGGTAGTTTTGGGTAAGCTACAGTAGACATTGCACAATGATGTTTCAGCTATGACACCTGCTTAGCATAGGTCACTGTGGGTAGAATCCTGCCTGTCCTTACATTTATTTCTTGCTCAGTTCTATTCGAGATTGCAAAACAAAAGACAAAAAGACTTTGGCCATTAAAGAGAAAAGGTAATTTTCACTACTTTTTGTAGTTTATTTAGTCTCAGTTTGGGATGGCTAGCCTGTTCTACTTTTCCAGGTATGTCCCGCTCTCATAAACACTTTTGGCAGTTCTTCTGAGGCCACACTGTTCACTCTAATTTTGCTCCTTAATTCATTGCACTTGATAAGTTTTTATATACCAGATGCAGCAGTGATGGGCATGATAGAAATACACACCCACACAGAAATTGGACATTCTACAGTTTTCTCATTCCCACTGGTGATAGGTTCTTGAAATTGTTTGTACAACCAGTTCTTGGACCTACCTCCATCATTCCAGCTCAGTTACTGGTAAAATAGTACATCAGATACAGAAGAAGCTGATAGTCAAGCAATTCACCATTTTCCCTTCTTCATCTGTTTTATTTAATTAATCTATTCATTGACATTTTAACCCTATTTTAATTTGATTATACTCATTAATTACTGTGTTTACTTTGATTGTATTTTTGCATGTAGCTTTTTCTTTCATTAATACATGACAAAATATCACTCATGCCAGTTTCAGTATCTTCTCTTCACCCAGTTCCAATCCTGCAGTCTGCCTTCACAAACTTCCCCCAGACCACCTGATTTTAGTCCTCTAGCAGCTCCGAAGCAAGATCCAATCCAACCTTTCATACACTTAAAATATCACCCTCTCCTAAACAACTTCTTCATATTAATCTATGGTAATTATAAAAGTGATCTTTGTAAGTATCTATGAACATATCCACAGGCATTTATGAAGCCTGAAAATTATATACAGTATTGCCTATCTCAAAGCAAAAGTCTGTGACCTTCATTAATTGTTATATTTTATATGGCTCAACTACACATACCAGGGGGCTCTGGCTATTCTAATACAGATCTCACAATTGTATTCCACGCTTTGAGCACCTCCAAGCTAGACTCTTATGATGTGCTCTGTTTAGAAATATCCTTCAAGGCCACCAAGAAGCTGCAGATAGTTTAGAACACGCTTCAAGGCCACCTTTTAAATGGGATGATATGATGGGAGGACAACGCACGTACTCAGGTCTTCGTATGAGCTTCTTCTTCGCTTCCAGATGCCATTCAGCATGATAATGAAAATCTTGGCCTGGGACAAAGTTAATTTCAGAGGTTGCTGTATAGCATGTAGGGGTGAATATCACCCTCACATCAGAAAACATATGTCTATTATGAAAAAGATTTAAGGAACCAATATTCCTTTAAACTTAAAAATCAAGGCAACAAAAGTAAGAAAGGAAAAATAACTAAATTTTAGATATAATAACCATAAAAACACAACTCCGAACTACAGCTGGGCAAAGTTTTTCAAGCAAAATATTTTATTCACCAAAAAATGCATTTCTGGGTCTACCAAAACTACACACAAATTACGATCAAAAAGGTAAACAGTTTGGGCTCTAAAAAATAAAAAAGTTTTGAAAAAGTCTAAACATTTCATGTTGACATTTTCAAAATGATGTTTCTTTTCCAACTTAAACTAGATTTGTTTAAAACAAAACACCAACAACAAAAGGGAGGAGGGTAAAAAGACACCTGAAAATGAAAACCAAAAAAATTTGAAAAAAAAACAACATTTGAGTTCAAATGAAACATTCTGAATCTAAAATGATTTGGGGGTTGTTGTTGTTGTTGTTCCAATGAGACAAAGCAAAAAAATTCATTTTGGGTTGGCCTGAAACCAAAAAAAATCCAGATTTTTTGGTTCAGCACCAAACAAAAAAAATCAGTTCTTCACTCACCTCTATTTTATACATATTTATATAATAATATAAGGTCAAATCACAGCCCCATCTAAGTCAATAGGAGTTTGCCACTGTCTTAGATAAAATCAAGATTTGACCCACAAGTTTGAACTCTTGTACAGTGCTCAAAGTGCTTTACAGAGGTAAGTATTATCTCCATTTTACACATGGGGAAACTGAGAACGAGAGAGATGAAATAACTCTCACAGTGAGTCAGTGACTGCAGAGGCAGAAATCCAGACCTCCTGGATCGTAGTCCTTTGCACTATCCTTTGAACTACACTGCTTCCTTAAACGTACTGTTTGGTGGTCTGTTTGAACGTTCATGGAATGAAAAGGCCTGTACATTTTTTCAATTAAAGAAGGTTGACCAATTCTAGAGTCAATAACACAGAGTGACATTATTGAGGCTGTCCTCTCCTACTACATACCACACCAGCTCCCTGACATCCATCTAGCCAAGGAGAAGGAGCACAGGGCAAATCCAGAGCACAAGCATCTCTTCCAGGCCATCTGGTTTACCTGGCAGCAGCGGTGATGGCAGGGGAAGTATACTGGTGTCAATCCTGAGAGGGCCACGGCGAGATAGCAGTCTGGGAATATGCTGAAAACAACCCTGAGGGAGAATGTGCTGACAACAGGCATGGAGAAAAGGAACCTCAGATTTTCTCCAAGGGAAAACACCTACAACGCGTGGTTTGGGACCTTCACTAGGACTGAGAGGAGGATTGTGTGGAGGTTGAAAAAAATTAAGTAATTATTTAAAGTAAAGTCTGTGGATCCCCTCCATCAAAATGGGTAGCAGGGTTTTGAAGATGTGGCACTTCATAACCAGCACGCAGGAAGTAGAAGGAAGAAATGCTAAAACTTACCAGACTGCATTACACCAGCTTCTGCGAGCAGGGGCTCCAGAGGGTCACAGAGCTCTAGATTAGTAAGCGACTTTCTCAGAAAAAAAAAATGGATTGATGTTATCCAGGATGGGGAAGCAGGAGAGAACTAGGTGCTGCTGAATGACTGGAGACAGGTTTCAGCAAAGCTGAATAAATGGAAGAAAAAAAGAGAGATTTATTTTATACTTTGTTGGAGAATTGACTGTTTCAATAAGATAGTTACATCCTGTTAGAGTTTGTCAGGAATTTTTTAACAGAACATTTTGTTATCAGAATATGCCAATTTGTTAAAAACAAAACTTCTTGTGGAAATTTATCAGTATCAATGAAACTTTCAATCTGGAAGATTCTTTGAGTCCAGGATGTGGGGTGGGAGGGCAGGGGGCAGGAGAGAAAGGGGGAAAAAAATCCACCCCATAATAGCTAATAGCCCAGTGATTAGGGCTCTCACTCAGGTTGCAGGAAACCCAGAATCTCCCCTCTGTTTGATTTGGAGCAGATACTTGGAATCTGGACCATAGAGTCAAACTTTCTCTGGCCCATTGAATATTCAATTATTTATATAAAGTGGAACAACTTCAACAGGAGAGAATGATTGAGAGAGACACTGACTCTATAGCCTGGTGGTGTCTGGGATGTGGGAGATCCATGGTCAAGTCCGGGCTCTCCCTGATTCAGAGCACCATGCCCTAACCACTGGGCTGCCAACCGTTCTGGGATGGGTGTCTTATGTTTATTCCATGGGAAATTTTGAAAGGGCTCCATTTCATTCTAATGCACGGCCAAAACAAATGTGAGACAACTGAACTTTTCACCAACAAGAATTGTTGTTTTCTGGCCAGCCCTAAATCTGTGGTAATAACCTTTCAGCAGCACTTGCAGGAAGGAAATGCTGCTGTGATGTCACAGAGCACATTTTAGCAGGATTTGTAAAAATCTTAACTGCCAACTCAGCACGCTCAGAGAAGATTTTTTTTTAAATCACAATTTTGATTGTTAATTTTGTTTTCTTTCCAGATGGCAGAAGCTGTAATCCTCATTACATGCTATTTATGTGCAACATTTAGAGCTCTTTTTCTAGATTTCTTCTCCATGCCCACTGCTAGCTTATTCTACCTCAGAGCTGTCACCAACATGTTCCGAGACCCTTTTCTGACTGTGACCCTGTCAGAATCACCACCATGATGAAAGTTTGGGATTTTGGTTTTGTTTGGCTTATTGTTTTTTTAACAGTCAAAACTGTTATATCCTATAGAATTTAATAATGGTGATTCCTATAAGTTTCTAAGTAAATGTAATAGTTTTCTATTTAAGTTACTCTAAAAACCTACAGAACTTAATAGAGAATGGTAACATTTATGTAGGGTATTTGGTTTTTAAATCCTGCAAAATCCTACAGAAGGCTAGAACACTATTACGATACAATGATTCAGAAATCCTGTAGTTAGGTTTAAATTTTCTATTATATTGCATAGGACTTTTCCATTAAGGAGTTTCCTCAACCCCTCCACTCCCCGCCCCCAAAAAATGACCTCTGAGTTGAGACCAAGCCTCAAAGGTGATTTTTTCAGAAAGTTAGGAGTAGATGAAAACATGGGTTAGCATGAAAGTCTTGACATAACCTTCACTATGACTTTCCCTACAACAAAATATATAGCATGTGGGCATTTGAACGTTGGTTCTCAGCATCACTGAAACTAGGGGGGAAAGATCAGATTTGACAAGAGCCCTTTTCAGACATCACAGATTTGAAAATTCAAGCAGTGGATTTGTATTCCAGCCAGTGGAATCTATTGTGGAGGAGAGACATAGAAAAAAAGCCACTAAGAAATTGGGGGTGAGCAGAGAAAGAAACAAATACAGAAAGATTTAGTAAAAGGAATAGAGAGAGGGGTAGAGAAAAAAAAGACAATGAAAAATACTGTATATTATTTTTTGCAAAAAATATAATATGTATAGATCTTCTCTGTTCCAGCCTAGCTTTTGAGGGGTACTTCTGGGCATAATACATAGTGGGCATCCTCTCTATCTAGAACAAAAGAGTGATTTTTTAAAATTGAATCACTTTTGAGAAAAATAGGTTTAGCTAAAGATACATGAATTCTAACTAGATTTGTCTCCTTTCACCTTCCCTCTCCCTCCCTCCATCAACCCACAACCTCAGAGCCTTATTTGAGAGACTTGCCAGACCTCATTCTCCCTGAGATCCTCTCATCCCTACTTAGACTATATACCGTTCTTACAGAACTCCTGCTAATGTCAATGAGAGTTACAGGCACAAACTGAGAGCAGTATGTGGTCCCCTGTGCTTAACTTTGCCACAGAAACAGAGTTCCTTCACTTAGAACATTCTTACTGAACAGCCGTCACATTACTTTGCTAAGGAACCTTTTCCACTGGCTTAAACATGTGTTTCTGAAACGTTGTTATTGGTTTGTGTGGTTTGGGTCTATTCCTGATCCTTGGATCTGCTTGAATGGTAAACGAAAACTATCCAGGATTATTTGGAATTAGGATAATATTCATAATAGTTTCCATTATGTAATATAAGATTTTAAAATAATCTTACTCTGGGTTACCAATAACCAATACAATTAGCACAGAAGGTAAATCTGTTGCCATCTTTAACTATAGATTAATTTGCTTTGAAACACATTTGTAAGAAACATGACAATTCCTACTGTCTGAAGTCTAGTTTTTGGCTCTATTTTGGATGATTTCTCCTATTGAAATAGTTGAAAGTAGAGCTACATTTTTGTATAACTAATATCCTCCTGCTAGGATATTCCTTCTCCAAAACAAATTGTTAACTCTTATTATTTAGCATTCTGTAGTTACTTTAAAGCAAAAATAAGCAAGGACAACCACAAAAAGTATGCTTCTCCGTATGCATAAAATGATCATCTGAGAGAGCTATAGATTATCTGTGTATAACATGATCTTTCATCACAGGTTTATGTTGGATGTGCTGCAACATTTTATATAAACTGTAAATGGTACATAACTCAGCTGCATGCTGAGATGTATTCTGGAGTTTGCAGATTAACAAAGTAAATGTATGAGTAGAGGAAAATGACACTTTGTCACTAGATGAGAAGCTATCATATTTTCATGGACTGAATAAATATATCACCTTCACTCTGAAAGGCACCATTTCAGTCGATTCTCAAAGCAAAAATAAAATGGCACCACTAAAGAAAATCACAATACTGGAGCCTCTTCACGGCATTCTCTTAAAAGAACAGTTTTCTCTCATGGCTTGGCTTCACCCATTTCAGCAAAATCAGGTTTTAATCTCTCGCTCTAAAAACAAAACAAAACAAAATCAAGAAATCCCAAACAAAGATAACTCCAGAAATTATAAATAAAAAGTAGGATACATATTTAGTATTACATCCACGTTTTGTGAAGAAACTAAAATGGTTGTAAAATAAAAACAGATTAAAGTCAGTACAAAAACCAAACAATCAAACAAAAACCCTAAATTAAATCCACTGTTTCTCTCCAGCAATTTGGTCAACAGCTCCAACTGTCATCAGGGGATAAATCAATTTGCAGCAGCTGCGGACAGCTATTTAAGTGTGAACCCTGAACAGCTTAATTGGGGAAGTGTGTTAAAAGTTAAAGGACCGTGCCATTGTGGTGGAGGGCAGGTTGGGGGGGGGGGGGTGTTGTTTACAAGAAAATCTGTTTGCACTGAATTCCTAGAATCTTGGAGTCATGATACGCTTCTTGTTATTAATCAATGAAATGCCCAAGTCTTGGTGTTTCCTGAGTTGTTGCACTTTAATTTTGAAAAAAGATACAAACTGTAGCACATAAGGGTTATTTAAAGTTATTTACAAACATCACAGAATTTATATTTCTTTGTTAACATAATATTACCACATTTCTTTATATCTCTGACAAAGGGTAAGTTTGGTTTCTTCGGTGAGGATCATGACACTATATGGGGAAAAGAAAGGATATCAGATCAAACCGGGGTTCTTCTACTTTACCATACTGTCTCTGTTAGCAACCAGTACCAGAAGCCTTAGAGGAGGGTGCCAGATTGCCTGGCTATGCCAAAAGGAGGACAGGAGGCATATGACATGGGTTTAATCAGGCCGCAAGTTTATTATTAGATGTCTGAGACTAATCAGCGGATAACAGTGTACAGTGCAGTTAACTTCCATACTTATTCCATAATTACCTTGGGGGCTTTTACCAGTGCCCCCTCTTTGTCCATACCCAGCATGAAGGGCTGCCTGGAAAGCCACCAGCTCCCCGTCTTTATCCCTCCCAGTCCCTCTAGCAAATCCATTGCCGGGACCTTACCCTCCACCCCTGCCTTGTAGGAGGGTTAAGGTGGCCTCTAAGAATGGGGGGTTGGTTCCCTGCCATTCCAATAATAGGAGTCTCCAACCGCCCCCCATTTGTTCCATTAATGAATATCTCTTTTTAAGTCCTTTTCCAAGCCATTTATCCGGTCACAGTATACCTTTCCTATGGAGTACCGGCACTGGACATCCGCCACAAGGAAGCACCAGCAATTAGCTTGGCTGACTCCTCCCCACACCCAGTCGGGTTCACAGACATCTCCTAATGCCATCTTTTATATCAGTTAAAAACATGATGGCACCTAAGTCAGCCAGGTGAACCCCATCCTTCTGAAACAACTCTGCTGCCCCATATACTATGCCAGGATGTGAAATTACTGTCCCTCCTATGGTCCCAAGGAATTTGGCAACCTTCCTGTTCACATACCTCCTTTCCTTGTCCACCCGGGCGGGGGGGGGGGGGTTTGCTCACAGCTCCCTGCCAGACCCTGCGCTGAAGCATGTCTGACTACATAATGTTAACTCCTGGAAAAAGTTCAAGGATCAGCCCCAAGTCCCTCCTTGCTTTGAGCATTAGTTCCACCCCTTTAAGCATTCCCAAATTGTTTTCCCCAAGATGCACCATAATTATATCAGGGGGACGCTGACGGGCCTGCACAGCATACAGCGTCAGTATTAGTTGATCCCATAACATGCCCCTCCTTACATGCCAACTGAGTATCATTTCATCACCGAAGCCCAACTGCAAACCCTTGGGCAACCCAGCCGTCTGCTTATGGGCCCGGCCCAACAGACAATACTGTGCCCGCAGAGCTACCCCACTGTCTGCATAGCCAGTTGTCCAATATCTGTGATGAGATTACAACAAATTAATGCTGACTTACTGCCTGAGGTCTTACATACATTCGGTACACATCTGAATGCCAACACCCGATTGCCTGGATTGCCTCTGCTGCTGCTGTTGTTGCCCCGATTCTGAATGAGTGGGAACCAAATTCAGGGGCTGGCTGGCAGCCCCAACCTCATCAGCCCCTGAAGCAACATGGTAACAAATTGATATGCTGTGAGGGGACTCCTATCACCATGCATAAAAAGGGGCCCTTTCCCCTTCAGCCACATAACCCTGTAGGCCTTCAAAGCTCGAACTGGACAGACCTCAGGCTCATCACCCTGCTAGAGGATCACAGAGTCACCCCGGCCAACTTGATCCATCTTTGACCGATGCAAGTGTAATATCACTGAATGCTCATGCCATTGTATATCCCACAGTTGCAGAGCCCTTCCTGTTGAGTCCCTACTGGACTCAGGTACTAGCTCACTGATCTTGAAAGCATCAAAAAAATGCCATCAAGAATGCAGCTCTGAACAAGGCCGCCTCCTGTCCACTATGACATACAGCACCAAGGATCTGCACTAGATCTCTGAGTATGTAAACCGTGATGGGACAACGGGAATCCATCCTGGGGCCACCAGTCTATGACGACCCAGCCAAAAACCTTTGAACTAAAAAACCACCGCAAGGATCAGGATCACCATTTAGCCTACTGACGAACGTAATGGCAGAAAGGCAATTTGAGATTGTGGGGGACGTCAGTTGACGGGTTGCCAGTGACAGCATGTATTGCAGCACCTCTTCCTCTATAATGGGCCATATTGCTGACCGGCCTTCCTGATCCTGAAATTGCATGAAATCATTAAAACTTTTCTCATTGCTCTGCCATGTGCACGGAGCAACTGATCTCCGCACCACACTGACAACCATTCGATGCCAAGTTTCCATAGCGCTAGTGGCTTCTGTCTGGGTCCCCGGTTGGTTCCTGTTGCCAACTCCAGAAATCTGTAGACCTGAAAATGAGACAATGCATGTGCTATGCCACTGTCAACCCCAGAGAGGTTATGCAGCAATGTAATTCCCTGAAGCCTTTCCAGGAGCCAAACCTCAGGGCAAAACACACAAGTTGTGCACAGGCAATTGGTTGGATGGCCCTGCCACTGGTACCCCCCGAATTCATCCTTGGGGAATTATTGTCTTAACAACATGGCGAAACCCCACCCTTAACTTTAATCATTATTATTTTTCAGAAAGGGGATACAAACCCCCATTAAAAAAACCATCTCCCCCCGAGCCATAAAGCACCATTTCCTTCACTCGGCCTGACCAGCCCAAAAAAATCCTGCTTAAAGGTGCAGGGCGGTCATTCTAACTATAAGGAAAATTTTTTCCTATTTCCCAACTAGTGGTTGGCTTACTCCCTGAAGCATGAAGTTTTACATTCCTTTTTTATTTTCTCACCTAATGTAAATGTGGATAGTCTCATTCAAATAAATGTCTAATTCTTTTTTTTTTAAATCCTGCCAAGCCCTTGACCTCAGTTATATCTTGTGGTAATGAGTACCACAGCTATGCATTGTACAGCATGTCCATTTATCACTGTAAGATCTGTTGCCCTTCACTTCCATTGGATGTTCCATTGTTCCTGTATTACGAGGCGAAAATAGGAGCATCCAATCACCTTCCCTATGACAGTGATTATTTGATATACCTCTTTTTACATCATTTTCTTTCTTATTAGTCTCCTCTCTAAGCTATCCCACTCTTTTCAATCACTCACCACACAGAAGTCTTTTCCTGTGTCTAATCATTTACATCAACTGTCTCTGAACCTCTTATATGTCAGCTGTATCTTTCCAGAGATGGAAATGAACACAGTATTCAAGGCAAGGGTGTATCATTGATTTATATATCATCATTAAAATATTTTTGTATTATTTTATATCCTATTTTTCAGTCACCCTGACATGTGGTTTGCTTTTTTCCCCAGTGCTGTATACCGAACAGATGTTTTCTTTCAAGATAGTGTGGTCTGATGATCAGTGCCGGGCTCACAGGTTCTCTTCCACTCTCTGCTACTGACTTGCTGTGTAACTTAGTGCAAGTCATTTAATCACTGTCCTGCAGTTTACCCATACAAAGATTATATGAAAGCTAGTTAGTGCTTGTAAAACACTTTGGAATCCCCAGGAATCAAGCACTATAGAGTGCTCTGGATTATTATATTATTGATGGTGAGCCACATTTTGAAGTCCTTAGAGAATCAAAGCTCCCACTTACCTCATTTGGAATTTTAACTATGGGTTGCCTACCTTTTGTCCAGGCAATACTTATTAATGATATTCTGCAATTTTAAGATATGCTATATTATGTGCTGTTAAAGGGGTCTGTTCAAAAATGGCAAATATACAGAATAAATAATAGTTACTCTATAGACCAAGCTTATGTAATGTCCAAATCTACTTGGTTTACAATGTTACTTAAAGAGACTTTTGAAGCTACTTCCTTATCAGCTAAGAATAGCAATAAAATGGTTATTTTTTCTAGATATGGAGAACCTCAATAATATATCACACCAATCTCTCAGCAATAAAGGTATTTTATAAGTAAAGCAGAGAGAGTTCTTTATAGGTTAGATGTTGTTGTCCTATTGTACCACAGCTTGTATTCTGTTCATACGATACGTGTCTTCTCTACTTAATTTTTAATGTATGTATTTGTTTTTATATTAAAATTCAATATAAGTTTAATTATAAAACATAATATATCACACTGAAGTATATATCTGCAGCGTGTCGCATCTGTGGTTTTACAACAGATGCGCATTTCTCTGCAGATATATACAATGCAGATTTTGCCTCTAAAAAGAGTATGTATCTAGCTTGATTCCATTTCAAAATAGAGGGTAGGCCCAGGCAAAATACTCTGCTGTGCTGCTCAGGGCATCTTAATGTTCCACTAATCTCACTAAAAAGTGGATACGTGTTGACAGGATATAAGATGAAGAACCAGCAGCAAAACGGTTAAAGAAGAGAGAGAATAAAATCCTTAAGAAGCCAAAGGAAATGGAGAAATAACATACGTAATTGCCTTTTCCACCGATCTGTTTTTATAGGTCCAGGTGGTCCTTGGTTTGTTTGGTTTTTGCTGTGATCAGCTGAGAACATCTCATTTTTGCCTGGCTCACCTCTTTTTGGATTGTTCACCCTTTCAGCTTGCAATGGGGTAGTCCGGGGTGAAAGTAAAAAGGAGCTCTTACCAGTACGGGACCGCCCTGGCCTCCCTGCAAGGGGCGGGGCCTTGGGCAGAAGAGGCAGGGCTGAGGTCAGCATTCCCCAGCCAGCCCATCTGCGCTCCTTGGCCCATGCCACCCAGGAATGGCAGCTGGAGCCCCGGGCCCTTTTAAATCGCTGCCCTGGGGCAGCTACTTCTTTTGCGCACACCCCATTGGCAGCTAGGGGGGGCAAAAGGAGCAGTGACATTAAAGCGCAGTCACGGCAGCGCTTTAAAGTCAGCAGTAGGGGCCGGTACTGGTGGCTACTTTTTACCGGTATGCCGTACCGGCCTGTACCACCTTACTTTCACCCCTGGGGTAGACAGACATTTTCCATTAGGAATATTGTGGAACATATACACTTTTCCCCCCTGATCCTGCAATGTCACGTGCCTGGGTGGATCTTCATGTCTGTACAGGGCCTACCTACTTCAATGGGGTGGGAATTGCAGCATACACCTAAGTGCTGCACTGTAACTGCCTGGATGGATGCTGCTTCTGCAAACTATAAAGTGCCTACTTTGCATTAATGAAGTCAGCCTCAAACAGGGCTACCTTAATGCGAACCAGGTACCTTTTAGTTTGCACCAACAGCATTCACAGGGGGCAGCTACAGCATAGCACTTTTGTGCATGCTGCAATTCACACCACTATAGTCCAACCTGCAGGGCTGTATAGACAAGACCCAAGTCAACTGCTGTATTTCCATTGATTTCAATGGCCTTTGGATGAGACCCCACATGCCCAATTCTTTTCTTAGATCTTATAGTTTGTGCCAAGCTGGGATGCCAATCTCCCCCACACTAGCCTGCTATGGACTAACTATCTCTATGGATCCTGCTGATATACATTAACAGTTCACGAATATGCTTTGATCTAGTCCTCTTTGAAACAGAGGCTTTGAATCTAATCAGATTCAAGCGAGGCTTTGAATCTAATCTGCACTAACCTGCCACAGACTAACTGTCCACGCTGAACCCTGGGTTCAGCGTGGACAGTTAGTCTGTGGCAGGTTAGTGCAGATTAGATTCAAAGCCTCGCTTGCCATAAACTAAATGTTAGCGTAGACAAGCCCTCAGTCACATGGGTGTAAATCAGAAATAACTTCACTGAAACTGGTGTGAGAGGTGAAATCAGGCCGTACATTAAGCGACATTTTCAGACAAAAATATTTCAAAGCACATCACACCATGTGCTCCAAACAGCACTCACAGTTACACAAATGTAAAAATCTGGAGTAAACCCTGATCAATTCACTCTATATTTATATGGATGAAACAAGGAGCAAAATTTGGCCCAGGATATACAGAGGGCTATTATTGGAATGCAGCCCCACTCTGCACCATTGACTGCGCTGCACTGGTCAGACTCTGGTTAAATCCACAACATTTTAGGAGGGAGGGCAGTGAAAATCAGCTTATCCCATTGAAATTATAGGGGGAATTCAGGTAGACAAAGTAATTACTGGAGTTGGAATTTGGCCAGGACACCAGGATTCCAAAATGTCCTTTTTTCAGCTCTTTTATCTATCTTATTCTGTAGCAAAGCTTCAATTTTTCAGTGTACACTCTAACTTAGAATATGGAATATTTAAATTCTCAGCTGAATAATAAATAAAAATAAATCCTTATAAATTATCCAGAGGAATATACTGTAACACACTACAACTTGTTTTGCATTACTGTGTGCACATATTAAATGCTTAAATTGGCATCTTAGACTTAGAACATTAAACATTTCCTGCATTTTCCTTATATAGAAATGGAATTCAGATTTAGAAATGTAGAAATATTTTCCCATTCATTGGCCACATCATAAGGCCGACCCATACGTTAAGAGAGAAGCTGAAATCTTAACCAAACTCCACAGAGATTACATATGATATTGTTTTAACTGTTTGCTGAACTCTTTTTATTAATTATTATTATTATTTGTGCTTAATTTTGATGAAATGAATATATAATAATGTCCCATTTGGGAGCATTAAATTCTAGGAATGAGTTTTTAGCAGTGCAGCCGTTCTTAGAGGGAGAAAAAAATCTGACTGTGAGTAGAAAGGTCTGCAGGTTGTCTACACCTTTAAAATATTTATCCATTGGCAACCTTCCTACTCTGGACCTTATGAAAAAATAATTAAAAAGCACATTATATAGAGCCAATAATATTAACAACTTGAGAAATTGCAAGATGATCCCTTTTTCAGAAAAATCTATCAGCTTTTTAACTCCTAAAACAGAATTAGTGTTGGGGAAGAGGTTGTTTTTTATTTTTAAAAAAATGAAATATCTGTTGACATTCTTGAAAGCTAGGTTTAACTGATTGCTAATGATCAGTTTCTGTCATAATTGCAGCAAGAAACTCCAGCTAAGTCTCTGACTTGGCAGTACTCCTGAGGAATACACAAAAAAAAGTAGAAAAATATTCCTCCTCAAACTTTTGCAGATGGTGCAGATTTATACTACCTATTAGACTCCAGAATTATTTGCAGTCTTTGCCCTTTAAAAATATCATTTTATTAATAATCTTGGCATTTTCTCTCTATGATTAGCTTTTTTAAAATAATAAATGTAACCAATGTAATTTTAACATCATGAATAAGCTTAAACCATTATGCCTCAAGAATGTAGATGGTATTTGTGAAGAACTTTCCCTTTTTATTCCCCTTTCTCTTTTCTACCAAAGGCCAAAACCTGCTATCTTTTAACACTTTCAAATATGATAGAGACAAGGTAGGTGAGATAATAACTTTTATTGGATCAGCTTCTGTTGGTGAAAGGGAAAAGGTTTTGAGCTCCTCTGGTAACTTTTAAAGTTCACTTTTTTGTGCCACATTATGCCAAAAGAGGAAGACTAAGACCTAATTAGTTAACTTGATTTGTCAAAGAATTCCATGTCACATTACTTTGGGTATTGAACTCTGGAAAATGTTTGAAACTAATGCACATGTGTGCACATGGTAGCTATATATCCGGGATAGTTTGGCCCCTAGCAGCAAAAAATAGGCTGGTGGGATGGGGGAACACTGCCAGAAATTGAATTCTACATCACATAACCATGATAAAATCATAACCATGTGTGGTGTGCTGGGGCTGATTTTTTTAAAACTTGTCATTCGGGGGGATTTTGTTTTCTTATTAAAGTCATTTGGGGCTCTAAAAGAACGGTGACTCTGTGCTGCACTCCGCACACTACTCCCACTAAACGGGTAATAAGTGAATCTAACAGACACCCCAACCCACACCAAGTCCCATAAAATTAGGGTGTGAAGCATAAGGGAGAGAGATTCACATTAATAATTCATGCCAAGCAACCCCCTGGAGCAGTTTTACTATGATATGCTATGCAGAATGCTTCAAGATGCTAATTAATATTTTTCAAAGTGTTCCATGAGCCCCTTTTAAAAGCACTTTTGCCATCCATTGAACACTCTGCATTTTATAAGTAAAGATAAGTCCTCCAAACAAACTGCCAAACTTCCCTCCTCAGCTAAGAGTGAGAAACAGAGGAAGAGATTCCATCCATACAGAAACATCCACATCCATCATACTAGTACTTTGTTTGCACGGAAGAGTCCCTGCCTCATTCCCCCTTCCAACTAACAGAGAAATAAAGATACTGTAAATAACTTAATATTTATACAGCAGTAAATCCTTCCTATGAGCAGTAACCATAGCAGCTTTCAAAGAGTGTGCTCTTTGGTTTGATGCATATTCTACCATATGCTCACCCAACAACAAACCCATTAACATTAAATTAAAGTAGAGGGAAAGTTATCACTTAAAACAGTGGAGTTAGGGTCAAATTCATTCCTGGTGTATCTGTGTACATCAGCAGAAAAAATGGATCCCTAACAGTACCTTTGTACACCATATGTACAAAGGATCGGTTGTTGTTTCTACTGAATACACAGAGAAGGACAGAGCATAACGAAGCCTATCATAATAGACATTGAGTCTGATTATGCTGGAAGACCATCGCTGTAAGAATTGGATGGAATATTTTTTGTGTAATGAACTTTGCTAAAAGCTAACAAATGATCATTTCTTGCTTTATTCCCCTTCACGTAAGCCCGGCACTCAAAAAGTTCAGGAAAAATTATTTTTTACCCTTCTTATGCTAGGAAATGTTTTTAAAACGTTAGGTGAATCACCTTAAAAACGAGCTTGCAATTTAGGCCTTGATTTTCAGTTGGAGTAATCTTGTGCATAAAGTTAAGCTTGTGTGTGTTTGCTAGTTCAGTTGAGACCCATGAGTCATATCCTCCACAATATTTGTGGAGCAGATCTGTGGTAAGTAGTAAGTCAGTCATCTTCTACCAGCTGTAATGCAATAATGTAGCTTCTCTGCACCCTTTCATGCTCCCCACAGAGGACTTCTGCAGTACAGCTGCATTGGCCCCAATGTATCTCACTTTTGGGGAAATGGTGAAGGTTGCTAAAAAGAGGTATTTTAGCACATCACTAATACAGATTCCAGATTCTATCATGACGTTTTTGAAAGTGCAGATACAAGATCTTCCTCTATTTAGATAGATTAACTGCTGCTCAACAGTCTCCACAGATGTGCAGCACGAGGCAATAGGGTAGCCGTGTTTCTATACACAAATATAAAATAGATCTACCAATGCAAATATTAATAACCAAGATCATCATGTCAATTCTGGACACTTATTTGAAGATGCCCTCTAATCCCATGTTGGCAGCTTGTAAAAGATGTAATCTCCCATAGATGTAATGTCTCTCTTTTTAAACTACTCTTAAAGGAGCTCAAGTTTCTTACTGTAGTACTCAGAAATGAACAAAGGATCACCTCTCAGCTTGAAGACACCCAGAAATAGTTGAAAATGACTGAGCACTGCAGCAGGAATATTCAATGAGGAGCCAAAGGAGGACAAGGGTCTGTGAACCATTGTGCCATTAACACGCACTGTCTGTGAGGGAATTAAGAATGTGACAAGTCCCTGAACCAGAATCAATGTATGCACAAATCAGGTCATTTGGTCGTTTTCTCAGATTCATATTCATACAGCTCTGCTTCAGAGCTTAGAAAAGCCACTGCCACTTTTCTCCCTCCTGCTGCTCAGACTGCTCCCGCCACACTTCCTGAATCTTACCCTGGCCCCACAGATCTCCGCCTTTCCTTCCTTCCAACTACACATCCTGCCTTACCATAAGAGGTTGGATTACAGCTTAATACCTTTCAGCACTATCACTGAACTCTTCCCAGTACAGCTTCATTGGAGAAGGACTCCTCCCCAGGGGATGCACACATGAACAACCTCGCTCACGATATCACCCAGTCTTGTGAGAGACAAATAAAAGGAGTGGAAAGAGTAGGTCACATTATTTAGCAAAGAAGTCTCCAGACAAGCTACAGGTTAAAGTTTATCATTTTCAAGTAACCAGTACAAAAATCAGAAAAGTTTCCAGGGTTGGCTAAGTCACACTCTGGATCATCTGATGATCAGGAGCTTCCATGTAACTCTTTTTGCCATGCCACGCAAGGCATTATGGAAAGAGAATGTACATCCCTGGATGTGGTGCATGGAGGCAGACGACACACAGAACAGGGTGGATTGTGCCTGCTGGAATCAGACTTATTTTTCACATATTTTATGATGTGATTTATTGCCTGTATTTAAATCTGGTATCTGATTAAATTTAAGGCCTCTGTAGTTGGTATCTGACAAATTGATAAAATGGGGGGGACTTGTCACCTCCCTAGATGGACCCCCTACACAATAAAAGATCCAGCAACAATATTCTAGTGCCCTGGTGGATTTGGGGATGTGCAGTAGACACATCATCAGTGAATTGTCCTCTGATGCAGACTAGTTTGGGTTCATGGGGTCAAAGGATTGCTCCATGTACAATGGCTGCTGATGCTAAATGTCAGTACTTTGTTTCTGAAATACAATGAGCTGCTGCTGTTACCCTAATACGACTGTGCCCCAGATTGCTTGTGCTAGTGATCTGGACTCTGTGGATAGTTTTGTATTGTTGAATGATAATTGTCTATTGCTGGACATAGCTAGATTGGACTTTCCATTTACTAAAACGATCCATCATGGCACCAATCTTCACGCCAAGATCAGTGCCATGAATATCCTCTCTCATCCTGTTGTTAACCATACAAATATAACTGTATCCATTAGTCTCTGTTGGGTGGGATGATAATCTGTGTACCATCAGGTGAAGTACAGAAATAAAGAGCTTGATCTTGTGTTTCCCAGCCAACACACAGAACCTCGTATCAGTCATATATGCATAAGTAAAGCCTAAGATATGGGGCTTGCTACTGACTGAACAATGATTATATTGCAGTGGGACCGCAGACCTGGAAAATCTTCCCCTAGCCACATCCACAACAGCCAAACCCACCTGGCAGGCAGAGAAAATGGAGCTGAAATTGCTTCCATGGTCCTGCTGGTGTGCAGTGATTTGCTGACTTTCCAGACAGGCACACACATATCTCCCAGACAGGAGGATATAGCCTTTACAATGACTGGGGGTTAGAAAAAATTGGATTTCCTCCTCTTCTCCCTTAATTTTGAGTGCATTTAGCATTTGTGGAAGATGCCAGATTGTCAGCAATAAAGGCTTGTTTTAAACAGACTTTTCTTACTAACTAATCTATTGAATAAAACTAGCTGCACTGCTGACTTTTGTATAGCTTTGTCTGCATAGAATAAGCCATGAAACAAAAATGTAACCTTTTTGCCCATAAATGTGCAAATAAGAGCATGCTCTTTAAGCTACAGTGTTTATTGCCTTCTTGCCACTCAGCAGCTCCTTGCCACTTTTGGTTAGTCTGAATTCATATTTTTAACTGCTCTCTTTCCCTTCCAAACAGCTGACCTGATCCTGCAAGGGAGTTAGTTTAGAGTTGAAGGTGTTCAGGATCAGGCACGGACTAACAAAGGCCCAAGAGAAGTTCAGATGTGGTTCTAATCCACTAGGTGTAGGCCACTGAGATGCCACAGATTAGAGGTGCAGAACATGGGGCTCCAAGGACAAGCGGAGACTGTGAGTCAAAAGACTGGCAGTCTCCAATGGCTAGGGATAACCTGAGAAGTTCAGCTTTCAAGAAGGACTCCAACTTTTGTTTCTCTTTTGCGCCCCCCTCCCTGCCGCCCCCGCTCCTTCTCTTTAGCTTTTGGCAAGGGGGGGGAAAACAGATTTCACATTCAGTGCACTAAGGAAACTGGAATTGTTTGAAAGCTTAAGAGTGCCATCTTGTGGATAAGAGGAGCAAGTGAACAAAATGCTCTCAGGTTGACATTGAGATTTCGACAGAATTGTGTTCAAGTGTTGTTTGCTGAGGCCAGAATTTTCGGGACTGGCCACTGATTATGGGTGCCCAACTGAAGACAAGTAGAACCTGATTTTCAAAAGGGCTAAACATCCAACATTTCTAAATTTAACTGGTATGGTGGGTACTCAGCACCATTAAAAAGCAGACTCAAGGTATATCAAACTGTGTTTTTCACCCAGATATCAAGACACTCAAAATCAACAGCCAGTTCTTAAAATGGTGGCCGTGGTCTCTTGGTTTGTATTCCAACATGGTGCATCCCCATAAAGAAGTGTTATTTGCTACGTAAGCAAAAATCTGATGAAGTGACATTGGAGTGAGATTTTCAGAAGCAACTAAGTGACTAAGGAGCACAAATCCCATTGATTTTCAATGGTGTTTGTGATCCTAAGCCACATAGATATTTTTTGAAAAACTCACCTGTACTAACCAAATTCAAGCATCTTTCATTCATCTCCTAAAATTCTCTGCAGAAAGCCTATTCTGAGTCCTAGTTTGAGTCATCTATTCCTCACTTGTGATATTTTTCATTCTCTACTTTTTACACCATTTTCATTATTAATAATTATTATTACACTTTCTTATTGCTTTAACCTTTTCTCTTTTTTGTTTGTAGAGCACACCACCTTTGCCTAGAAATGTACAAGCACAAATCACCCGAAGCTAAACAAACTGTGTTATAGTAAAGCAAGAATAAAGCAAATGCCTTCTTTCTTAAAAGATTTCCTCTATGCTTCTGAACAAGATGAATATTTGCATCTCAAAATTTTGTGTTTTAGTTAAATTAATCGCAACCTAAAAGAAGATGAACTGTTTGTTATTTGTTTGCCCAAGTTTAGTACTGTCTAACACGACACATTATCTTTTTATTTTTTTAAAAAAAAATTCTGTAAAGCTTCACATTCCATGCATTTTAAAAAGAATTAAATATTTACATTATACATTTAAAAAACTGACAAATTTTAAAGATTAAAAAAATAAGAATTTCCCCCCTCCCATGTTTAAAAATTGTAAAATGGACAGATACAGAAAAAGATTTTTTTCCTTTGGTGAAAGTGACTGATATTAATAAATGAAAAACTGTTGAAAAAAATTAAGTTATGGGGGCCAGTCCTCCTCCCACTGAAATTGATGGCTAGATTCCCACTGACTTGAGTAGCATAAGTATGTTTTTGTCACTGAGGTTCTGATCCAAGAACACTGCAATAAAATGGAAAGACTCACATTGACTTCCAGGGCTTTTGGATCAGATCCCAAGGGAGTATGCTGCCAGCCAAGATTCACAGTTAAACAATTTAGGCCCCAGATTTGACCTACCTTAAATCTGTTAATGTGGTGGGGAATATCCTTCAGATTCCAAATATCTGTTTTTTAAGAGAACTCCAGAATTCTATCACTGGGGGGAGGGAGGGAATAATTTTTGTAGGACCCATACAAAAACAACAAAATCTGTTGTGCTCCCACTGCTGACAAACACGTCATCTCCATTTGTAGGTAGGACTGACACCAATAAAAATAGTGGTGCCGAGAAATAAGCTCCCTACACTATTAAATAAGATGTCCTCTCCTTTTTGTATTTTTGCTGGTGCTTCCTCTTAGGGAAAAAAAAAAGAAAGAAAAATTAACAGCACTTTTTAAAAAATGCTTTTATTATAGGGGCTCACTTGACACTCCTCCAACCTTCTCTCTTCTTTCACTCCCTGGCCCTGGCACACAGAGACTGTAAGCACCAGGAGAATTCTGTCTCATCTGAAAGTTACCCCATTCTGCTCAGAGCTGTTTGAACTTTTCTGGGGACTCGGAAGCTCAGTGGTGCAATTTTCAACATGCTCTTTATCACAAACCTATGATGGGGATACGATAGGGAAATGTCAGAGAGCACACAAGATAAAGCTTTTGAGCTTGGAGGGGGACTTATTCTCCAGAGTTTGAATATCAGCTCAACAGCTCACTGCAGCTCTGCTTAGTTATTAGCTCGGGTTAGACATTTGGACTTATACATTATAACAACATTAAGCAAAACAGAAAGTGAGGATATTAGGATAGAAAATTGCATCTAATTTGTTTTAAATTCACAGAAGTCTTAATCTTTTGGGAGGTATTTTTACTTTACATATTTGTTAATGTGAAATGTTCTCATTGCCAAATATACTTAATAAGCAAGTGGAAGCAGATTCTGCTTTCGCTTTCTCACTCTTCATAAAACAAAACAAAAATTAAATCTGATTATGAATTACAATTTCTCCCCTACCCCTTTCAAATTACCATTTGGGAAGTAGTGCTACAGATGTCACCAGAAGAGGAAATTGGGGTGAAATTCCACGCTCACAGAAAATTCTTGTATTCTGCTTTTTTAAATAGATTTTGTTGTGAATATTAGAGAAGTGGGGAAAAGCCTTTGAAAACAGGGCATATATATTTGGAGTGTTAAATCATAACAGCTAATAGTGGCTGTCATAAATTGCATTTTAAAAGCTGACTACACTTTGTGTATTACAGCCTCCATATTGAATAATTCAAATTATCTGTGAACATTTAGTGATGCTGCAGAAGGTGAACAGATAAATATTTTGAAAACCTGAAATCTGTCCTTCAACTACAGGGGAAAGAGATATGCCAACAGTGGTTACTGAAGAAGAAATGCCTCTCTATGTCAAGTAAATACATTCTGCTGCTCCCTGACAAGACTAAAAGAATGGTTTAGAGATCATCTGCCTGGATACTTCAAGTAAAAAGTCCAGTATGAAAGCCACTCCAGACATGTTTAAATTAGTCACTTCCCTAGTGGGCCCAAATCAAACAGTATACTAAGAGCCTAAACAAGTTAAAATACTGTCCTTGAGGGTTTTATCCACTAAAACAATGTAACTATGCTAAAATGTCCTAGTGACCCACCACTCAAAGATTTACCTACATAAGACTGGCCTGAAACACAAAGCTATTTAGGGTCTGGCACAAGCCCTGTCTAATCTGCATTACTTCTATTACTGCATTTGTCATCAGTCATATGATGGTAATAAAATCTGTAACTGTTTCGCTTACACTAGTGGTGCGATTTACCTAGGCTAATAGACAATGCAAATGCTAAAAGGCACGTATACATCTTCATTATATAAGCTGGTGCCTGAGTCATTTTCCTCCAGAGACTGTTTTATTCATTTTTATACAATTTGCCTACTGTACAGTGCAGATGGTTTCTATTAAGTAAAATATCTGTTTGCTTCCAAATTTTTAGTTTTCATGATTAAATTACTTTAAAATGATGGTACATTGTATTATCTTCTTTCATGACTTAATTTAGCTCCAATCGCACAAGTACAAACTCTAAAATCCAGTTTCATCCACTCAAAAAATAGATATTTTGACCACATGCTGGGAATTTCTTCGGTCTTTTTTATACTCACTGCAGCATTTCCTTTGCAGCAATTAATTTCCCATAAGCCTTAACTATGTGGATTATTTTCTAAAGAAACATTTTAACATAGGATTTAAACAGAAATCTTTGGCTAATATCGTGGAAAAAACATTGTATTATGTCTTTGATTGTTTAAAACCTGAACTATCATTAGCATGCAAGCATGTGGTGCAATCCAGGCAACAGAAGAGTGAGTGGCTTGCAGTACAATGATGTGGAGAAATACATTTGTAACCGTGCTGCCACCATGTGGCCATCCCAGATATCTACAGTCTCCTATACTTGCAATGCTCCTACACTCAACTGGTATATTAACCAATTTACCATGGGGAGCTCCCCCGCCCGCAAGTATTTCAGCTTTGTGGATGCCTCTCTGAAAACCCAGTCTTCCACGTGGAGACTGCATACAGTAGCAAGAATATATTTATTTCTCATTTATTCATTCAAACTTTTTGTGCGCCAGCCCAGTCCCATTGTGAAATTTTCAAGAGATTTCCAGGATGACAGCAGCCCCATAGCCTTACGCTGCATAGTTCAGTACCATACACACTGAATAGTTTCATTGTGTCAGATATGCACTTACAATAGTCTCTATTAATCATCCTATAAGAATAAATTTTGCTGCAAGAAGGAAAGTCTCTAGGATCTTCTTGTTTTCACTCTTTTATCCCCTCTTCAAACCTTTGAAAGTTGTGACAAATAGAAACTTTATCTTTAGAAGTAGAGTGGCATTCTGCTTGCTTCATTGTCCATGAGTGCTGCTCCTTCAGTCAGCCAAAGGAGAGAAACAACACCTAGCTCTTATAGTGCACTTTTCTTCAGTAGATCTCAAGGCATTTTATAAAGGTCAATATCATTATCTCCATTTTACAGATTCAGATCTCTGGAGTCCCCATCCAGTGCTCTATCCACTAGTCCATACTGTGTCCCCCAGGCAAAATACTCTCTCAAAATACAGCCTCCACAGCTTCCAACCCCAGCAGCCAGGATAGCTCAGGACTCCTGGAGCACACAAAAACCCTCCCTTTTGTTGGAAGTACTCCACTCCAAGTCCAGCAGTAAAATATGGTTTCCTGCCCATTGAATTCCTCACTCACTTGCAGTATCTTCAGAGTGGCTCCTTTACTAGCCAGTTAGCGCAAAGACCAGGGTTCTAATGCCCATGTGCCAGCCTATTGCTCTCCATACGGCCACCACGCCAGCCTACCTGTGATCATTTAAACAGTGGCTTACCAGACTACTGTACCCCTTTCAGGAGTCTGATTTGTCTGGTGTATCCCCAACTCTCACCTCACTTTAAAACTACTTGCTTACAAAAATCAGACATAAAAATACAAAAGTGTCACAGCACACTATTACTAAAAAATTGCTCACTTTCTCCTTTTTACCATATCATTATAACACAATTTGATTGGAATATAAATATTGTATTTTTGTTTGCGCTAACTTTGACAGTGCTCTTTATGTAGCCTGTTATAAAACTAGGCAAATATCTAGATGAGTTGATGTATCCCCTGGAAGACCTTTGCGTAGCTCCAGGGGTATACGTACCTCTGGTTGAGAATCACTGATTTAAGATAACCTCTCCAACTGTCATACAAAGTGAATCACCATACTAGCCTGTCTTACTGAATTACAGAGAGCACACCTACCAACCGTAGATTTACCACATTTTCTTGCTATTGATATTAAAATGGCAGGAACCATAAGAATCTGATTTTGGAAAGAGACAAATGTTTTGAAAAGGGATTAGTCCCTTCAGACATTAATGAGAATACTGGAATGCATAGGTTAATATGAAACTGTGTAGATGAGCCTGTGTATGAAAATTCTGCTATATTGACAGACACAAGGAACTAAAAGACTATGCACTGACAAGGTATTTCAAAACACAGTGAAATAATTAATATGATCTATGTATATGTATATTTTAAGGCAAGCCTGACAGATGTAAGATTAAACTGTGACAGACTTTGGTAGCAACAGGAAACCTGCTGGTACATAAGGGTTGGCATTAATAAAGAAACTAAATGAAAGAGAGTGCAGGATGGTCTCAAGCAGCCCCAATGCCAAATACAACTTAATAATATGCTAACAAAACCCTTAGACATACTTAGAGTTTCCTAAATGTCAGAAATGGAAGTGAGCCAAAGTGATGAGGGAATAAACGGTCCAAATTCATGATCTGCAATGGCAATAAAAGTTCCTTCACAGGGAATGGAAGATAGAAGTAAATCCTAAACAAGTGGCAATCCCAAGGAAACCTGATATATTTATGGCATCTTGTACATACAGTAGAACAAACAGTTTCTGTTATAGGACCAACAAAAAGAGATTTCTAGTGCGTGTGGCAGCTCTAACCATTTTGCTAGAATGTGGAAATAGAGATTCACTGCAACTGAGAAACAGAAACATGGATCTGTCAGAGGCCTCATGGTGTAAAATAAAAATCCATGCTCACTCCAGAGTCTTCCAGTGAGAATGAACATACATGCACACAACTGACAAAGCAAAATGCTGTTGCAAATCGATCCAATTGAGATGTTCATTGAAGCAGGAGCCTCAGTGATTCTTAATGACATACACTAGTAAAGATAGCAAAGGCACATTTTAACTGCTAATAGAAACAAAAACAATTGTAAGCACCACTTATTTGGTACTAGAGATGAGTGAACCCATATAGCATCCCATTTAATTAGCTGATATTCTTGGAAACATAGAAACTGCCACACTGAATCAGATCCAAGGTCCATATAGTCCAGCATCTTGTCTCTGACAATAGCCAACACTAGATGTTTAAGAGGAAGGTGCAAGAACACCACAGTACATGGATGTGTGGCATAAACTGCCCCCACATTAGGTCTAATCCTGGTCTCTAACAGTTAGACATTGACATAAACCCATATGAATAAGGTTTAAAATCCTTTCCAATATTTTTGTTATAATTAAATCATGATATTCTTGTTCTCCACATAAATGTTCAATCTCTTTTTTGAATCTCGCAGAGTTCTTGGCCTCATTCTTCTCTGTAATAAGACACGTTCATCCTTTAGACTTCATGAAACTTAGTAAAAAGTTTAAACAAAAACCAACCAAACAAAAAGGATTCTCCAAACTATTTCAAACTTATTAGGACAATTTGAAGACACAGGACACATCTTTAGAACTAGTCAAACCAATGTTAAACCAGTGACAATCACTAGCATGCCGAAAAATAAGAACCAAAGTGCCAAAGACCAGGTACCAAAGCAACCAAGTTAAGTGTTGAAGCACAAGTGCAAAGCACCCAACAAAACCAAAAACATTGTTAACAATCTGAACTTGCCTGGAAGGCAGAGATATGGTTTAAGGACACAAACTATCCTGTATGGCTGTTTAGGGAGAAAAGCTGGAGCAGTAACCAGAGAGGTTCAGCTCCTTTACTCACCACAGACAAGAAGGAGATCACTGGAAAGTTCCAAGAATATAAATTAAGCTCAGAGGACAGCACGTGACCACCAGTGGGGTGCTAGCTCTCCCTCTGGCCTAGTACTATTGCCCTTTGGGACTGGAAATTTCAAGGGCCATGGGAATTCTGCCTGTCTGACACAAAAGGAGCTGAGACCCAGTAGTAAGGATCATTGCAGACTGTCTCTTTCAAGAAGTGTTTTACCTTCTCTGAAATCAGCCTCCCCCTGAATGCTTACTGAACATTACAATAGCAGTAATAATGTTAATTCACATCCAAAGGCCTCTGGGCACCTTAACAGAATATAATAAAATATAATTATAAAGGGAATAATGGTATTATACCATCCAACGGTGGAAGAGAAACAATATAAACCCCTCCATTTCTCCCTTTCTTTACACATGAAGTACATAATCAACAGACACACACTCTCAAATTGGGATGGAAACAAAAGAGTCTTCCCTGAAAGTGAGGCATCTTCCAAACTGTTTTTAAAGAGACATTGCCTGTTTCTACCAGTTATGCAATAACAGGAATGACATTTTAGCACTCAGAACACCATGAGTGGAACATGATAGAAGACTGTGCTCCAGTCTGTGTAAAACCTAAATAAACCTAAACATGACGCAAACAGAAAGCAAAAGATGTCTTGAGTTTTAGGATTAGGTTTTGAGGATAAAGAGCAAAATGATCAACAAAATATTAGCAACATAAAACATGGCCACAAAAACAGTGCTGAGAACAGAAGCATTTTAGACTAAATTATTGCACTGCTATCATTTCATCTGAGTTAGTCTCAGTGCAAAACTGGCAGGTGCGCTTATCAAACAACAACAAAAAATGACCTGCTAACACGGTTCATAATGGGGCATGTGATAATCACAGTGAAAACTCATGAACTAATCCTGAAAAAATTTGTTCCCCCAAACTGTGGCGTTACACAGTTGTGAAACCTTTTGGGGCTGATCCATAAACTAGATACAGTGGAACTGCAATATTTCACTGGCAGAAGAGACAAATCAAAGAAGATACCAAAAAATCATTTGTATAAAGACATAGTTTCCAGAGATTTTCAGCAGAGTACATACAGTTTAAAATGTTCCATACGAAGGTGCTAGGACCACCAACACTAGAGCACCACTGGAAATGAATGAGGTACTGAATTAGGCCTCAGTCCAAGAGAATGTTTACGCACATGCTTAAGTGCTTTGCTGGATTAGGGTCTTAGAATGCAAGGGTAGTCTTGCTGTTAAGGCACTGGATTGAGACTAAGGAGACAAAAGTTCAAATCCCAGCTCAGCCACAGACTTGTTTTCTGACCTTGAGCAGGTCAGCTAATCATCCTATGCCTCAGTTCACAACCTGTCAAATGGTATACTACTACTACAGTTGTCTGCTTTATCTTTTTAAAGTTTAAGTTCTCAGAGGGCAGGGACTGTGTCACAATATGTTTTGTGCAGTGCCAAGTATAATAGGGCCTCTAAGCTCTACTATCATACAAATAATAAATACCAATAATTATTCATGGACTATGCTCAGTGAGCCAAATTCTTCCGTCTCATACAATGGGGTAATTGTGGTGTTGCTATGCTCACTTGGTTGGAGTTATCCAGATTTACATTTTCTGTAATCAAAACCAGCATTTCTAGCTTCAGCCAGGTGATCATTCTGGACAGAATATTTTCTGTATCTTGCATAGCAGCAGTCATTAAAACCAACAATGGACTAACACACTTAACAGTAAAGAACTTGCCTTATTTGCTGAGTATCTAAGGTTCTAATAAAAAAAAATGGCTCCACACTGGCCCTAGGCCAATTGAGAGTAGAAAGATTTATGAAAACTCTCAAGAAAATGTTTCAAACAGCTGTAATAGAAAGGAAATCCATGAAACATCTGAATCACAGAATTATTATCCTGCCACGCCATACAGTATTACCAGGGTCCCTCCAGCAACTACATTATTTAATAGACCATTTAATAGTCTATTACAAATCCAGTTGTCTTCATTACCGCAAACAGGCAAATGCACAGATAATGGCGCTATTCTGTGGGTACAACAACTGTTTGGAACCAAAAGGTGAAATGACACACTGATAAACAGAGAAGTCACATAACTGGCAATAGTGAGACTGCATAATACTGGCCTAAAAGGTACATTCAGACAACATTTCAGACAACAAACAGCTTAATTCTTATTTTTCTCAGACAGCAAGCAAAAACAAATAAATCCCTAAATACAAGGAATAAAAAACCATGTGGCACTAATTACCCAAAATATATCACATTTTAACATGCTTGCCCAGATGTTGAACATTTTTTAGGATGAGTCAAGACTGACTATTTCTTCAGGAGAACCCTAACATCTGTAAATAATCAAGATTGAGACTAGGCCTGGTATTTCACACTCTGCTTACAGAATATGTTGACTTAAATATTTGTAAGGTCATGACTAATTTCCAAATGGACTGAGAGATGATGAGCAAGGGTCCAATCCAGCGAGGTACTAAATTCCTACAAGGTTCTAAGTGCCTGGGAAAAGCAGGTGCTGAGCAACTCACGGGAGGTGCTTAGAACTTTACAGGATCAGGCCTCAAGATTGTAAAGCAAATGCTTCTGGAACAGATTGAGTTTAGATAACTGACATGGCACCTTCATCTGTGATCCTGTCCAGATGTCACTAGCTAAGCCATGTTGGGCTGGGTCAGTATTTATATGGAGATTTCAGAATGAAACCAAGGCTAAGTGGGGTGGATAATTCAGTAGATGGCACTTCCCTCTGAGGCAGTGCGGAAACAATACCCAAAATAGGGTTCGACAGTTATTTAATAACCAGCCTTGAGAAAAGGGCAGCATATAGCTGCTCCAGAAGAAGTCAAGAGAGACACTGGTCCTCTGAAGGTATGTCTATACTACAGTAAAATACTGGGTCAGCTGACTCAAGCCCAAATGTCTACACTGCAATTTTACAGCCCCGCAGCCTGAACCCAAATAAGCTGGGGCAGCCAGAGATGTTTTATTCCAGTGAGCTTTGAGCTTGAGGTGTAATTTCCAGCTCAAGCATATGTACGTGGGCAAGTTTTGATTCTGCTAGCAAGCTAAAAATAAAGCATAGCCACAATGCAGCAAGTGGCAGGATTGTCTCGCCACGGTGGTGTCCCAGGTAGGATTGTACTTGAGGTGACTAATCCATCCCACCACCCACTCTGCTGCAGCTACCTTTTTATTTTTAGCATGCTAACTCAATCAAAGCTAGCACGTGCATACATCTACCCAATCTAGAAAATATACCTAGAGCTCAACGCGTAACTGTACCTTAAGAGTCACGATACATCACCTGTTCCCCCTAGTTTCACTAAAATGAGATTATATTTTAACAAAAATTGGGCCTACTTTCAGCACAATTATGGAAACATACAAAATGTTGCATATTTTCACAGCAAAATTTCAAGTTTGCAAACGTAAGAAAGTTCAGGAAAATTTGGAGAAAAAATTTAAACAAAACCACAGAAAATCTTTACAAAAGGTTTTCTCAATAATTTTAAGCATGAATAGTTCCAATGAAATCAATGAGATTTTAAGTCATGTCACAGAGACCCTCAGTGAATCAGGGCCCAACTCACACAAGGAGTTCAACTACACAGACTCAAAAAGTCATAAAACCCTCTAAAAATGGCCTAAAATAGCTTTTCAATAGCTAACAACATCACAACTTTAAAACAAGATATCTTGGGCTTTTCCACATTTAGAAATGAGTACTGGATCCAGTTAGGAAGGTGGGAATCCTCCCTTCCCTGTGATATAAAGCTCCTGTGCCAAACCCTGCAACACTTTGGTGTTTATGTTCATGACTGGCACGGGTCTAAGTCAACCCCCTCCTGGGCCTCAGGCAGTTAGGAATTACACATTTGGGAAGAGCAGAAGGATTTTTTTTAAACGGCAGCTGTTTGAAAGAGCTCAGGGGGGTGTAACATTAGAACAAGACCACTGAAGTCAATTATACAAGTTTTCCTCTCACTTATGCTGGTGTAAACTGGGGCTGGATATAACACATCTGAGGGTGTTGGCTGATGTGATTGCAGCGCCATTGGCCATTATCTTTGAAAACTCATGGCGATCAGGAGAGATCCTGGATGATTGGAAAAAGGCAAATATAGTGCCCATCTTTTAAAAAGAGAAGAAGGAGAACCCAGGGAATTACAGACCAGTCAGCCTTATCTCAGTCCCTGGAAAAATCATGGAGCAGGTCCTCAAGGAATCCATTTTGAAGCACTTGGAGGAGAGGAAGGTGATCAGGAACAGTAAACATGGATTCACCAAGGGCAAGTCATGCCTGACCAACCTGATTGCCTTCTATGATGAGATAACTGGCTCTATGGATATGGGGAAAGAGATGGACGTGATATGCCTTGACGTTAGCAAAGCTTTTGATACAGTCTCCCACAGTATTCTTGACAGCAAGTTAAAGAAGTATGGATTGGATGAATGGACTATAAGGAGGATAGAAAGCTGGTTAGATTGTCAGGCTCAACAGGTAGTGATCAACGGCTCAATGTCTAGTTGGCAGCCAGTATCAAGCGGAGTGCCTGAGGAGTCAGTCAGTTCAATGTCTTCATTAATGATCTGGATGATGGGATGGATTGCACCCTCAGCAAGTTCACGGATGACACTAAGCTGGGGGGAGAGGTAGATAGGGTAGGAATAGGGTCCAGAGTGACCTAGACAAATTGGAGGATTGGGCCAAAAGAAATCAGATGAGGTTCAACAAGGACAAGTGCAGAGTCCTGCACTTAGGACGGAAGAATCCCACACACTGCTACAGGCTAGGGATAGACTGGCTAAGCGGCAGTTCTGCAGAAAAGAACCTGGGGATTACAGTGGACGAGAAACTGGATATGAGTCAACAGTGTGCCCTTGTTGCCAAGAAGGCTAACGTCATATTGGGCTGTATTAGTAGAAGCGTTGCCAGCAGATTGAGGGAAGTGATTATTCCCCTCTATTCAGCACTGGTGAGTACACATCTGGAGTATTCCATCCAGTTTTGGGCCCCCCACTACAGAAAGGATGTGGACAAATTGGAGAGAGTCCAGTGGAGGGCAACAAAAATGATTAGGAGTCTGGGGCACATGACTTATGAGGAGAGGCTGAGGGAACTGGGCTTATTTAGTCTCCAGAAGAGTGAGGGGGAATTTGACAGCAGCCTTCTACCACCTGAAGGGAGGTTCCAAAGAAGATGGATCTAGCCTGTCCTCAGTGGTAGCAGATGACAGAACAAGGAGTAATGGTTTCAAGTTGCAGTGGGGGAGGTCTAGGTTGGATATTAGAAAAACTATTTCCCTAGGAGGGTGGTGAAGCACTGGAATGGGTTACCTAGGGAGGTGGTGGAATCTCCATCCTTAGAGGTTTTTAAGGCTGGGCTTGACAAAGCCCTGGCTGGGATGATTTAGTTGGGGTTGGTTCTGCTTTGAGCAGGGGATTGGACTAGATGACCTCCTGAGGTCTCTTCCAACCCTAATCTTCTATGATTCTATGAAGTCAGAACTTGAGTAATTTCAATTACTTCAGTGGGACTGCATGTGGAAGTAGTAATAGCAGTAAAGTGCTATACTCAACAGTAAGCTTTTGCTGGACTGGATCTTAAGTAAACAATTTACACATTTTGATTCCCCATGCACTTCAGGTCAATTGGAACATAATAAAATACATGGATCCAGCTCAGCCCACACGCAAACAACTGGAGAGAAAATTAACCTTTTAATTACATGCTACTATATAGTACCATGCAAAATAATCTACTGTGCCCAGGCTTATTAAGTAACATATCCAACAACTTTCATGTCTAAAGATTACTAAACTACTTGGAGGAAGAGTCAATCCACTTTTCACGTGCTCCTGACAAGGCTGACACATACTGTGGTGTGCAACAAACAGGATTGTATTATTCATATTAAATATGCTAATATAATCTGAACAGAAAATTGGGATCACTAGGAAAAATAAATTCATATATGAAAATTTTAGCAGAGCCATCATTAATACAGATTAGAATGTCTAATGTAAAGTGTGTGCTTGCAGTGGCCTTAAATGCAAGAAAAAAATATGTCTTGGTAAATTAGTTCTCTGGAGACTAAAGTTGAGAATGGAATAAGCGTATCTTCGTTTTCAGCAAACATCAGTTCCTTTTCATGGTAATATTAAACAATCCTGTCAGTGAAAAATTTCTCAGGGAGTGTTCCATGACAAAAGTACATTTTCCTTTGGGGTTTTTTTATTATTATTATGCCAATTAATCAATAGTTTAGCGATGTTTCACCCATTTAACTGTGATCCTTTCCAGAGCATCAAGATAATGTATTCATCCATGGCAAAGTTCAAGGTAATTGTTCCAGTCACATGTTATTGCCACCTGGTGAAGAGTCATTTTTAAATATAACTTTTTAAAACTTTCATTTTGTTGTTAGCAGATAAGGTACTAATACAATCCAGTATGTAACAACAGGCTGTATAACACAAAGGGATTTTTTTAAAAAAAATCACAGAAATGAAGTTTCACAATGAGCAGTAATTGTACATTCCAATTTAAGCAACGGTGCTTGAATTGGGGGGGGGGAGTGGTTTGGGGGTCAGATTCACAGCATATGACACTACATATTATTTACCAAAAAAAACCATTTTAATTTAAAATGCTTTCCCAATACACCAACTAACTGCAGGGGTCCTTGAGCCTAAAATGTGTAAGGACCAGGAAAAGTGGCACAAAAGGAGATTGTTTTCCAATCCCTCTGCTGAAGAAAGGGGAAGGAAAAGTACAAATCAGCAACAACAGATGCTTTTACATGACATGCAGTGACACATAAGGCCTAAAATTCCCACTGACTTCATCCAAGTGCACAGTAGATCTGCAGGCTCATGCTATGAAAACTGTATTGGTTGTACATTTTGAGTACTTCCAATTTCTGGAGTTTTCAGATCTGGGAATCTGGTGAGGACCCAATTCTATATGTATATGAGAACAACATCTAGACTTTGCTACCTCAGCGCTATTCTTTTTGCTATCTTAAATAATACAAAAATGGGGGGGGATGGTATTTGGGGTTTTATTTTTGTTTGTTTGTTTTGTTTCTACACAAAATGAGTATTAAAGGTTAAATGCCACCTCTTATCAGGACAATAGCTTAAACTGCAATTGTAAATTATCAGCAAGCCACTATTGAGGAAATAATACTTTCATAATTGTTTTCCTGATTTCCTGTCTTGGCGTTACGCTATGCAGGCCATTATTACACACAGGGCTCCACTAGCACTTTATCTGTTTTACAACTAAGTGAACATTTAGAAAAAAGTGTCTTAAAACAACCCACACAGCCAGATGACAAGAAGTTCCCTTCAACTTGTACCTCTAATGGGGTTTCCTTGTAATAGATTGCCTCAGTCCAAAGTGTTCCTCCCTACTTTCTCACAAATCAGTTTCACACAAGGAGTGAGTCAGGCCCTCTAGCTCAGTGCTTCTCAAGCTATCTGATGTGGGGGACCGGCAATTTTTTTTCCCCAATGTGCACGCAGACAGGCAGCCAATGGCTCGCGGACCGGCACCAGTCCGTGGACCACCACTTTGAGTAGCACTGCTCTAGCTGATGTTGATTCCCAGACAGGCAACAGGAAACCTAGTGAATTACCCTAAGTTTCCGTGGCTCAAGCTTCACACTCCCATAGCTTTACCTACAGGGTCATTGAATCTCAACAAGTTTCAATTTGTCCAACAGCCCAAAACATGAGTTTTGCCTGGTTTACAAGATTCACAACTCACAGCTCTCAGAGATCGCTTAAAATGATTTATCTGTCTTGACTAGAGGAGAAAATGTTTTGTTTAACAGTATAGTACATCCTGTAAAGATGAGCCCGTACATTTAGTTAGCCAGAGAGAGTGAGAGTGACAATGTTCCCACCTACAACAGGAGGGAGGGCTCTGAAGCCAGAGAGGTGATTCATGAGGAAGTCTCTCTTCTACCTACAAAGCCTCATTTTCTGTATTTTCTAACCAACAACCTTCCTGCTAGCAAGCTTTAAGCCTGAGACATAGACCTAGTGCAATTCCGATATTGAAGTTTTACCTGGTTTCTTTTCGTTCCATCTTTGATCATATGTTCTGAAGTAGAGCTGTTTTAAAAAAACGAACACAACAGTTATTAATTTCACAGGAAATTTTTGAAAATTTTCTCGTTTTATGAATTTTTTTAAAATGTCAACAATTCCTTGAAATCTTTCAATCATCAAAAAATTTCAGCCAGCTCTACTGTAGCATGCCAAAGCTGTAAAACTTCAATTGAAAACTTTTTTTTTGAGGGGGGGGCGATGTGAGTTGAAAAAAATCTAAGTTTTGACCAAAAAAATTAAAAGACAACAGGGATAGTTTTTACTTCTTCAGATTTCTATTTTGGACCTTTGTTTACCTTTAAAGCAGACAGAGAGTGAGCCAGCACTTGGCCCTTGTGAATCCTGTAGCTGAAATCTTCCCAGAAATGTAAAAGAGAATCCTAGCTTTTGTTTTAAGTGAATTTCTTGGAAAGATAGCCTTTAAAACATAAACCAGTATCTAGAATTGAAGAGCTCAAACAACTGAGCTCTCTCTGGGAAACCTTTGAAGTTTTCACACATACTATATATAAAATGAGTGAAGGTTCAATTTGGGGTACATCGCAAAGAATCTTTCCAATAAATTTCCACAAATTCCCTGCATCAGTCTTGTGCACGTTATGATCATGATGGACAGAAGCTGGGAGTGGATGACAGGAGATGGATCACTCAATAATTGTCCTGTTCTGTTCATGCCCACTGAAGCATCTGGCACAGGCCACTGTTAGAAGACAGGATACTGGGCTAGATGGACCATTGGTCTGACCCAGTATGGCCGTTCTTATATTCTTATGACAGGAACTATCTGTTTGTTGAGAAGGGGCAGCAAAGCTTTGCTTCACAGGCCTGCCACAAGATATTACGGCCATCCTGTGGCTAGAGAGACATGTAGAGTGACACAGTCCACTACTGATCACTCATCTCGTACTAGTCAAAAGCTGGGCAGGCAAGTTTTTTTTCCTGTACTACTCACTTCAGTGCCCCAGGAACTCTTACTAGACATAAGGGCTGATTAAGAGGGAATGGGAACAAGAGCAGAGTAAGAAGGCAAGGAATTATGTTTGTGAGCCAAATTCCTCAGCACCCAGCAACATCTGAATGAACCAAGCAAGTCAGTTCTGAAGCTGGCATGGACAGTATGTATCCATGGTGCAGATACTGGCTGACAGAGCCTCAACAGCACTTAGCACTTAAACAGAACATTTTCATTTAGCAATTTGAAGGGACATTGCCTGAGCTAACAACTGGGGATTTAGTCTTAACTGGTTGTATAAAACTCCTCTCCCCATCTAACAAAATACCTCCCAAAGTTCGGCTCTATTTTTAAAAAAAGGTGTCACCACCTCCTCATAGCTAAATGGACTTTCTTATCTGGTCTGTCAAATAAACTTAAAACCTTCAGCATTTAGTTATCCCAACTGTAATCCAAAAAAGTGCTACCTCGTTTCTTTAACATCTGGGACTCATCTCTTCTTTCGAATGATTCACTGGGCTACGGAAAATGCATGCTGAGGTGCAGATGTGCAGTGTCACACAGACTTAATGGGATGCAAAGGGAACAAATAAAAAGGGATGTGTTAACAATTAAGGGGGTAAGTGCATACAGTTCAAAAGGTGGAAGATTTATATTGTGAATGGATGAAAATCAAGTAAAGTGGTGCAATCACGAGCAAACAGGCCTGACTTTCTCACTTATGCATGCTTATTAAGCGTGGCTCAACTTGCCTGCTGCAGGAAAATGGGCTGCAATAGGAATGAGAACAGCTCACGATTTGCAAAATCTATTAAATACAGATGAAATTTAAGTTATTGTCACTTATGCTGTATATAGTGCACATCTCTAGATGAGGTAGCTGCCGATAATTAAAAATTAAATATTAGGGTATGCAAGAAAACATTCATTGAGGAATCAATTTCTCTTCATGATAAAAAGAAAGAAACCTTTTCAAAAAAGATCAGTTAATACAACTTTGACTTTCAGCAAACATGTATCTTTACATCGAACACGCCAAGAAAAGCTATTTCAACAAATACATCTTTAATAATAAACATAAGATTCAAAACCAGAATGCAAATTATATTTAAGAATAACTTTGTATTACAATTTATATTAGTAATTCATTACATTCTTAATCTGAAAAATCCTGAAGTAGCACAACTACTTTAGAATTATCATTGATAATTACATTGAATTACTGAATTCCTTTGTGTGAATGGTACAGTAGACTTAGAGATAGGACTCTTTGTAAACCTCCGGAGTGTTTGCATGAAGTTTAATTCATTTTGTATCTCCTTTAGTTTCCAAATGTGGTGTTTCTAAAGCTGTAGTATTCAAGTGCCACACATATTATATGCCCAGCTCTGTTAAATTAATGGATTGCATATGTATTGTCATCCAGTATATCCAATGTCATGTAGTCACCAGTGAGGTCATCCAGTTACTATTAATTATTAAAATGTAGTGAGTGCTGACAGTGTGCTTAGCACTATATAGATGGCCTGTGTCATTTTAAGTCCTCGTTCTGTAACAGCCCATCATCTCCATTGGGAAGGAAAGGCCACATGCAGAGTTACACAGTGAAGGTTGGTGGGGAGCAGGGAGTAGCTAAGGGTGGAGAGGAATAACATGAGGAACTACGATGAAGATGGGTAAAACCTCAGTTCTAACATTAGGATCTCATTTACCTTTCCCCAGGAGATGAGAGTTCCCTGGGCACATAAACATCAGGATGCTTGATTATTGGGATTAGTATCCAGGAATTTAATTACATTCTTTTTTAAAAGGTTGTTGCTTCTTTTACAAAAATGTTTTAGCAAACAAGTTTGCTAAAGAACTTTTATTGGAAAATGTGGTCTTTGGGCTCCATCCTGGACTACCTAGGAATACCCCCATCTTTTGTATCATCAACTGATGACTCTAGTTCCCTGGGTAGTACGTGTCCGGTAAATTTTTCAAGAGCTGATCATTAGCAATGTTTTGTATATTTTATTTTCTCATTCTCACGCTATACTGAGTTGTCATTTTTAATTAATTGCCCACTGGAATTTTAGGAAGGAAAACTTAATCACATTCCTTTAAAAAATTATAGGAGCATGTTGGCACTGATTTTGTTAGATGTATGGTATGCTGCAGGTGAAGTTCTCTGATTCAATACAAGTACATCTGAAACAAAACAACATGACCTGAACAGCGCTGAGAACACACAATATTTATGAAGGTAAGGAGCATGTTCTTTCTGTCACAGCAGGAGTATTATGCAGACACCTTAGAAAAAATTTCTGATGTTTCTATTGGTACTATAGGCCCATTGTTTTTTTTTAAATTTATTTGTTAATATTTTAGCCTGTGCAGTGAGAGAGTAGAGAATATGAGCTGAGTAATTTGGAAGTTTTGCTGGCTCAAACTACAAAACGCAACTTTAATCCCGATTTATAGCACACACACAAAAAAAACCCCGCCATCCTTAATCTTCTTACTTTAAGGCAGGAAAAGCACATAAAGTTAAGTATATATTATAGCATGATCACCAAGCCATTTAGCCTAAATCATTTTTATATTAGATCTCCACAATATGATTACATAAAATTAAAAAGTTCAAACATGTTTCTTTTGTGTTGACACAACAATGATTCTTGCAAAAGAAAATCCCACATTAAGCCATAATAGTTGATTTTTTAAAAATTTGTTTTAGTTCAGTATCTCTTTACAACATCAGAATATGGGTATTGGCAATTCTCTACCTTATTTCAAATAAAAATTATATTTAATTTTATTTTAGCTCCAAGACTCTTGCTTTGCTGTGTGTTATCAGTTTTATGATCTGCATTCAACCCTTGCACCTTCTTTCAGAGGTAATTCCTAGATAAGGGAGTCTTAGCCCTTCAGTTTATACTAGTTCAGTCCAATACAGTGAGTAAATACTGAAGTTCCCATTCTCCCCTGTACAGGCAGAGCTCACATGTGTTTCCTATTCATTTCCATTTTCCAGCAGGCATGGAAGAGGGATGACTCCTCATCTCAAATTCTACCAACAGCAGAAGTAAGACATCTGTAATCCATGGTTCCCACAAGATGTGTGGATTTCAGGGATTTGCCACAGGTATCCTCACACTTGCCCCTTATCTCCATTGCTTACTGCTAGACCACACTGTCTCCTGATGACCACTGGAGAACATAGCTCCTCTGGGAGCTATCCTTTGAGGTGCTCCAACAAATCTAGCCACTCTTCAAAGTGCAGAGGTGGAAGCAGTGCAAATGAATGAAGCCTAAGTGTATTGATACGGCTCTGTTAAATTCAGTTTCTATATTAACTTGTGCTGTTTTCCCCTGAAGGCCTGTGTGGGAGAGAATCTGAAGAAGCTCAGCCAGTTCCTCCACCCTGCCACCTCCAGTAGACTTCAAACCCTGCAAATCTCGAGAATTCCTCCTTTCAGAGGGTGCAGATTCCTCTCTGTGCATGGACCCAGAGAGGAACATGGGGCTTTGAGGAGGATTTTTGAGGAGGGTGTTTCAAAGGTACAAATTGTGAATATGAAATTGGCCTTCAATGCATTTAGCAGGATACACAGTAGAATGACAAGCACATGACACAATTTACCTTGAAGTAGGCTTCAGAAATACCCAATGCTTTAAAAGATGGGAAAAATTAGAACATGTCTCTTTAAAAATACTTTAATCAGCCCTTTAAAAGTAATCTGTGTCCCTTTAGCATTTTTGCACAGCAAGTCATAGAACACATAGCCTTGTATTGGGATCTTAAAGCATTCCGACAGTGCAGTGCAAATCCAGTGATATTACAGCTAATCCAAATGCCTTTATCAATATAAAGAATCCAATTATGACATCCTTAAATGTGTTAGAAATTTAAAGGCAAACTAATGCTGCATGCAGACCACTTCTTAAATTTCCATTTGTAATCACAAATATGTTTGCTATTATATCCATCCATCATAAAGGCCAAGTATTTAAAAAATTGCTACAAACACACTGAAGACTACAGTATTTCTTAAGTAACATGTGCAACAGCACAATATAGATGTTTCACTGGAAATGGTGCATAATAAATGATAGCATATTTATCTGGTTTTGTTTGTCCTTTGAAAACACGTTTTCTTTTGACTAAAGAAGATGGATAGTCAGAATAAGATATTGGATAACTAAGCTTGGATATCATAGGACAAGGAAATATTTGACATCTTAGTGGTAATTTTTAATCAGAAGACCTGTTCAAAAAAGAAATGAATACATAATAAAATGATTCCACAAGAGAAAAATGCATGTCTTCAGTTTCACCCATAACATTATAAATGGATTTTGTCAGCTTGCTGTCTTACAATGCTCGTTGATAGTAAATTAAATTTGGTCAGTTTATAAAGGTATTGCTTTCATGTTTTTCTCATAAGATCTTACATTCCTCTGAGGTTTGGAATCACCTTGCTTCTCCTAGCTTGTCTTCTGTCTTCTATTCTTCATTACACAACAGATGACCTATCCGATATTCTTCTTCTTCTCCAACAGATTTCCCGTTGCCAACCATCAATGAGAATAAAGCCTGCAACCCTTTTTATCTTCATTCTGCTGCTGTTTCCATCTTTTTTGCTTTTTGCTTTTTTCCCTCCTCCTAAAGATCATTTGCCAGCATTGCTTTCTCAGTTTTACCCAGTGGAACAACCAGTGTCTTCTGAACTGACAATTCTGACTTTTTGCTGCTTGTGATTTTTCTAAAGCATGACAACTACTTGCATGAAGACACAGTAAACCTTTTCAGATAAGGGGATCTGTAAAAAGAAAGGTCTTTCAAGGAACAGTAGTTGTTACTGCAGGAGCTGAACGAAAGAAGTCTCTTATGTATTAATTTAATTTGGACATATCTTTTCCATGGCAAGAGTAATTAGAATCACGATCTGTACTACAATATATGCAATTTTTTCACTTTTTAAAAAATTACCGACCATCTTACCTACAGAATTTAAATACATCATTTCCTGACAACATACAACTGCAAATTTTACCATTCTTTGTCATATTTAATTTTGTACTGGATGATAAGTGTATTGTCATGTCACTCAGACTTACAAGTAAAGGCAGCTTTCGAAGAAGCAATATTAATAAATAACATGATTTTTATTTACACCTTCCAAATTATTAAGTATTCTTCTTCACCTTGAAGTGTATTTATTAGTCTATGGGGAGTTTAAGGAAGACAAAGACTGGTAAAGACAACTGCTATTGTTCTTTGATAACTATTCACAAAAAGGGATGAGAAAGAATCAGCAGCTTTTCCAAGCTGCTTGTCAGAAACAGGATTTTAAACTACATAACAAATACATTCAATTGCTAGTCTCATCTAGAAGGCATAAACATGTGTCATATTCATGCCAGCTAGATTAGACAACAAGCAACTGAATGTATTAGTTATGTAGCTTAAAACACCATCCAGATAAATGTGCTTGGCTGGTATCCTGGAGGTTCAGAGAAAGCCACTGTATTCTTGAGCTGGGATTCACCCCTTGGGGCGGGGGGGAAATCACAGGGTGTTTCCACAACTATCTTCTCACCAGGAGAAGTATCTGAATTAGCGTAACACATGCAGCAAATCTGCCCCATGCCATTCACTGGTTTGGCCTTCTGTGGGTCCCCTGACAGGATTGCATCTGCATTCTCCCCTCAGGCCCAGTTTTTGCCCCCCGGGGGAGGGGTCTTACATCCTGGTTTACCCTCTCCGTCTGTGTGGCAACACCAGGCTGTGTTTGGAATACCTGAGAGAACTAAAGCATCGGTCTGTGTCCAGTGCCCTCCATAAGTAATCCCCTTTCAATTCAATACTTCCAATTCCTGTTTCTTTTCTACCATGAAGAGCACTCAAATAATAATAAATACTTAAATTTTTAATAAAAAGTTTTATGCTGTTTTGATTTGCCAAAACAGGAAGAGATGGACTAAGATGGATGTCAAGATGGGTGTGGACACACCACAAAAAGACAACTTTCACATGTAATGGCGATATCCTTAAAAGACAGATGATGTTTGAGAGCCAATATCCACTGGCATAAGGTTCAAGGAGACGATCTAGAGTACAAACAGTTTAGGGCTTTAAAACCAAGATTGCTAACTAAAATCTATTTGAGCAATGTGTAGCAGCAAATGTTGAGAATGCAGGGTGGGTACTATATGATCGTGCTGAGCCTAGGTTCCCTCACTTGGTTTGGATTAAATGAAAAGAATAGCCATTAGCTGAATAAGGGTTAGAGGGCTCAGGGGCAATTGAATGGGGGAGATAGCTCTTCTCTCTTTGCCTGTTTGACATCGTGATGTTCACCATTAGCTAACAGAGAGAAAAAAAAGACCCTGACATGAAAGATGAAAATTACAATACCTGTGAACACTGAACAAAGAAACACACCCAATAATTTTCTCTTTGGCCTCTTTGTTGTACCAAAGTTCACCCTTATCACCCGAACCTGCTCAGACCAACACTGCAGCAATAGAGCAACTGCACTCTTTCGACTGTCCCGACTTGGACACTAAAATCATTGACCGGGTTCGACAATAAATGAATGGCCTTTTCCATAGCAATCGTCAATGCAGTTCCCCAAATTGGTTCCTGACTCTGTTCTCACAAGCATTCTAGGACATCAAAGAGTAATACTTTTATTTTTCCAGTGAATACAGAGAATAAATGTATCCTAAAAGGGGTATAAAAATGTCTATTCTTAAACATCAAGGCGGACTAAAACTGCAAAAAATTCCACACATTCATCTGAACTTTCAGATGAATTTACCACATTTTCTACTTTCGATATGTTCAACTTCCATAAATATTCTACAAGATGAGTTTACAGACAGGAAGCGTCACAGAAATAACTAAATTAATATTACAAAATGTTTTCAGAAAGCCAAGTGTGAATTTGTAAATGTGACTATTCACTTTGGAATCCTGAATCTACATGTTACACTAATCTCATCAGAGAATGCAAGTATACCACATGATCTATGTGACCAATCATGTCAGCTTTAATAGCATAATGCACAAATATAATAGAATGATAAAAATAAGCAGAAATTCTGAATTGCTAACAAATTATGGGCCAGCAGAACTACTGTGTTCCACATCATAATACATAATACAATATGTGCTAATTACTTATGCTAAACAATCTGTTCTGTACGGGGAGACTTTGGCAAACCAGTAAAGTGCCTGAAACCACTATGGCTTATTGCTAAAAGCAGCCAAGTCAGCAGGCTGTAAATTGGCCATTCAGCAGTCTCAGTTTAACCAAGGCAGGACGGGGGGGTGCCACAGAGAAGGCAGCTTGATCCCATATCCTTCCTGATAAGAATTGTGTTGAAGTTGCTGATTCATGCATTTTAGAAGAGCAGGATGTGCCCCAGGAATGTCTACTGGGGCCTCAAGGCTGCAAACTCTGGAAAACCCCACACCTGGTTACTCGATAATCAGAAGGAGCCTCTCGCTTGACCATTGAAACTGCTTACTTAGCAAGTTTGCTTTAAGGGAAATGTCATGCTATTACTAATGTATAAATGAGGGGGGAAAGTTTGAGGCAGTGGGACTCTTCAGGACTGGACTCTCCTTCTGGAAGCATCTTGTGTTCCCCACCGGCAGAAGGGCTGCCGCCGTGCCACTCGAGAGCCACACTCAGCTTTGGTAATTATCAAGGGTTGGGGGTGTTTTACAAACCTGTTGCGGACATGTGTATAAGTGCTTGAGACTAAGTAAAGTTTAGCTTTAAGTGAAAGCACTCTTGTGTTGTCCTGTTTGTGCCAACCATCTGGTCGGACGGTCGTGTCTCCCCTGATTTATTTCCTGACAGAGTAAAAGTTACCAAGCGCTTTGGGTTGAAAGAACCCCGGGTAACAGTTCCACCTTGCATTTTGCTTTGATGCTGGGAGTTCCTTTCTCAGACCTGAAGAGCAGCTCAGTGTAGCTCAAAAGCTTGTCTCTCTCACCAACATAAGTTGGTCCAATAAAAAAATATTACCTCACCCACCTGGTCTGTCTTTGGACAAGTCATTTAATCTCTCTGTTCCTCATCTGTAAAATTGGGATAATAAAACTTCACTACCCCTCATCTTTCTCTGTCTTGTCTATTTAGGTTATAAACTGTTTAGGGCAGGGACTTTTCTTTTACTATGTATATGTGTAAGCTCAGTCAGGCACTATATATTACAAATAAATAACGATAATTTCCCCTTCCCTATTTCAGGATTGAGGATTTTTCCCCTGCAGAACAAAACAAGAAAACAAAGAACAATTCTAAATTGGGAAGCTTCAGAAGATATTCAATAATTCAAACAAAGATTTCTTACAATCATATGTTATATAATTTAGCATTCATAATGGGAATTATGGGCCACTTACCCCATGCAATAGATTTCTAAAACTTTATCTCCTACCCATGATAATAAATATTTTAATCAGACTAACCATTTCTCTGTATACAAACTGTGGATATAGGGCCCAATTTTCAACATTAGGCATGTGTAATACATGCCCGCATATGCACTTGCCTGAATTATGCACCGATAACTGGCTTCGTGCCTGCACACATAGGGTACTTATCTAGGTGAGGCACATTCAAATGTAAGTATGCAATTCTGCAAGCCTTACAAAAATATAAAAACCCTAACGAGTCTTTAAAAGGGTTTCAAAGCATAACCTTGCAAATTAAATGTTACTTTGTCTACACAGACACTTCAAGGCCTATAAAAGTCTGCTCTAATTTCACATAGCCATAATCTTACTACATTAAAACGACTGCCACTACTATGAGAGAAAGAGAGAGGCACGTTAAGCCTGGTAACTATTTTTAATTACTTACAATGCTTCTCTCACAGTTTTGAAACTTTAATCAATTAATGTTTATGAAGCACTTGGAGATCCTAGAATGAATAGCAAGTAGAATGGTACAAACAGAATGGAATGTAAGAGGAAAGTAATGATGTCAGTGCTCAAATACCGATTAAAGCCACATTTTTATTTTAATTCCTACTTTAAACTTCTCCATTTCTAGATAAAGAAACCTTGTGCCTTGTATAAATTCACCTTACTGCTGCACCACTTAAAACCATATGGCTGCAGCATGAGACACAATCACTTGCATATAGGACCTTTGTTCTGTTTAGTCATGTTAACCAAAGGTTGTGATCAACAATTAGCATTTTTCATTGAATCACTTCCACTGTTCATCTTATGATCAAATATTCCCTTTCCACCAGTGAGTATTGCTTTGGCAGCTTTTTTCTGTTGATATAAACTAACTCCTCTACTTCATTCTGGGTTAACAGATCCCCTATAAAAGTTTACTATTCAGATCATAGTGATTTGAAAACTTTGCTTTCAGATAACAGGATTATACAACATATTTTCATGCTGGTTGTTCTAAAATACATCCCAAAAGGCCTTAAGACAGAATTTAATTCTTCAGTCAATCAGTGAGAAGAGCCCTTCTGTCAGGAAAATTAAGGCTAAGTCTCCCATAGTCCCCCAGGAAAAAAAAATCAACGAAAATACCTATTTATATCTTTGTGTTTGATCTCCCTTCAGTGGTGACTTCACTAGCCTACCACTCCTTGGCTAAATCCCAACTCTTGTACTCCACCCTCATGCTCTTTGACCTCTAAGTCTTCTCTTGACACTGTTAATCGCACCCTCCTTAAAATCTTCTTCCCTATTGGCTTTCATGATTCTGTCCTCACCTTGTTCTCCTTTAGCCCTCTTTTGCTGATCCTTCAGTATCTCTTATAGTGAATCTTCCCCCTCCACTCTCCCACATTTTGTGGTGGTCCCAGATGTCCATCAACAGCCCCCATCTCTCCGAGTGCTGTCATCTATACATACAGATAGCTTTAATTTCCATTGTTACACAGATCTACCTCTCCATTCCCAAATTAGCTATCTCTACCCAATACTGCATCTATGTCCGTCTCTCTGATATCTGTTCCTGGACATCCTGATGCCAGTTTAAACTTGGCTTGGCCAGAACTGATCTCCTGATCTTTCTTTCCCAGCTTCCCTATTCCCAGTATTCATTGTCACTGTTGATACTACCACCATTCTGTAAGCTGGGTGGTCACCACTGATCCCAAATTAGTGCCCTAATTTTGCCACTAATTCCTTCATAACATTTCTAAGATCTACCCCTTTTTACTCTGAGCAGTTGATTACCCAACTAACCACACAGAGACCTCCTTGAAACCCTTTAAAACATGTTTGCTAAGATCACTTTCATTGTCCATTGATGTCACCATGCCCATCCCTTCTTTGAATGCTTCCACTGGCTCCCCTTTTCCACTACATTAACTTCAAGCTTCTTGTCCTCGCATCCCTCTGCAATGGTGCCAGCGTTGATCACCTATTTGTCCATTTCTCACCCAACTACCTCAGTACCTTTTTCCATGCTACCCTATGAGATGGAATTCCCTCCCTGGTTCTATAAGAACCTTCTCTGCTTTCAGAGTCTCCTCAAGACTAATCTCTGCTGTAATACCTATAAGTAATCACCCAACTGATGGTGGCTAGGATGAGAGGAATAGGATACTCAACACCTATTTTAGCTATTTGTATTTTTTAATAAAAAATAATTGTGTCTATGTAACTAACCACAGGTAAGAACTCCCCTGATGTGAAATATTCTAGTAATTCCAGAGATACAAGTGAAATGGGAAATTCCATTGGGAACATTACTATTGCAGATCACATCTGTGGTCCACCTTGTCCCATATCTTCTCTGCAATAATGGGCAGAACCAGACATTTCAAAAGCAGATGTAAGAATTCCCACAGTAGACAATTATAGAGTTCCCAACCTTAGAGTACATTTTCACCTAATCCCTATCAATTTGTTGTTGTTTTATACCCTGAAATGTGAGGGTTTATAACCCTTCTAAATTATTTGTTTATCCTAATATGTGTTCTTGTTATCCATATAACTAGATAAGCCTTTTATGAATCCTACTAAGATCTGAGCTTCAATTATATCTTGTAGAAATGAGTACCCCAGGTTATTGGTGAGTGGTATAGTTTTAAGTGCACTCATATAAAAATTATATATATTTTAATCATATCTCCACCCTCCATATGTTGTTTTTCTTCTTAGAGGGTAAACTCTTTAAGGGCCCGAATTTATATAGCACATGACACAGCGGGGCCCATATCCTGATTGGGGCCCTCCTGTAGTACTAAAATATAAATATATAGTATCTCTCAAGCCACCTGATGATATTCATGACAGTAAGCATTGATAGCTCCTACTCCAGATTCACTTTGATTTCATTTTCATTTTGATTTCTTTCACAGCTTGAACTATTTGACATATAGATCTGCATTTTTTCTTTCTTTCTTTCTGAATAATATATTTCACCAATATTTAAGGCTATACCACCTCCACTTGTGACCAAGGTCCTCATATACTACAGTGATGATCATGGTATAGATATCCAGATTAAACAAATATATTTGATCAAATACCTGATACCTCGCCAATTTTCTTATGGGATTAAAATAGTTGTTGGGGCTGTAGATCTACCAAGACTACAAGTCATAGGTTACGGAAGGGGAATTTTCACTTCTGGTAGACAAGAACATTGCCTCAAACATTGCTCATAAAACAGAACATTTATTCCCATTACACATCACCATCTGTGTGAACAGTGTTTCTCGCAAGTTGCGTACCCCATGTGCTACTCACAGGCTAGTGAGAAGGGAAAAATACAAAATAAAAAGAGATTGAAATAATAGGCAAATAATTTTAGTGTCCTTAAATAGGAAGCAATGAGACAACAAAGGGGTTCCTTTAAAGGGAACTTCCATCAAAGAAAATTAATGGAAGGTTTTGGAAAGTTAATCTCTGCAGTCTTTTGATAATCCAGGTGTATTCAACAATGACCTATATGTCAGTCATATTAGTAAACCCCAGTTTGAAATACTTGTGAAAATTCTCACTTAATTATTTCAGAAATCATAGATACTCTAATATCTCCCCAGTTTTAGGTTTCCTACGTACTTGCTACAAAAATTTTTAAAACATAATTATTTACTTACACTGCCAGAGTGTGTCATATGGGGAAGCTACAAGATACTGTTTTCCTGATGCATCTCGCTTATGCCTTCTGGCTGTAGATGCTTTCAGGATCCCCCAAAGGCTTCTCCATCCTGTTAGAAAATAAGTGAGCATCTTGTTTCTGTGCAAGATGTTGTTCTTCTAACTTTTTTGAAATTTAAGGTCTGGAACAAACTTAATCATTGCCTTGAAATGTGGGGGGGAACACCCTGATGTACACCAGCTCCTGCAGCTATTTGATGAGTGGTCTGCTAACATTATCATAGCTGAGCAATGCATTCACTCAGAGAACAGTTCTTGAAACATAGAAACTCCCACTCTACAACCACTGGGAATCTGAATGTGTCTCACAGTGGTCCAGTGACTTGGGTCCACAGAAGGAAGTTCTTTCTAGGTGTTGCTGAAGCTACCCTCAGTTCAATTTGCAATGTAATATATACTGTTGTCACAATGTAACCTTCATTAGGAATAGAGGTGGTGAAAATTTTTGGCAAAAACTTTTTTATGGGGGTAAAAAATGCACACTCAGCAACACTAAAACATATTGTAAATTCATGCTGATTTACCCATTTTGTATTAAAAAAAATTCAAACAAGTTCATATGTTTCATATAAACATTTCATTCAGAAAACGTTTTGGTTTTTATTCAAAACAACTTTTAATGTCAAAGTTTCTTTTACTTTCTTTAAAGGCCAAAATGGTTAAAAAAAAACCCACTCAAAATGTAAACAAAATATTTCATTTTGAGTCAAGTGAATCATTTTGTATGACCCTAAAAAATTTCTCTTTTTGATTCCCCAAAAATTTTGAAAAATGTTGCTTTTGGGTTGACCTGAATTTTTTTTCCAAAATTGCCACTGAACCAAAAAATCCATTACTCATTCATTTCTTATTAGAAATACCATCTCTTCAATAAATGTCCCATTCCTCATGTACATCCTTCTCTTGTGCTCCTTTCTTCCTCACACTGATTTAACTTTTTGTGAGATTCCTCCAGCCAATGCTCTGCTTTCAGCATTTTAGTACTACAGAAAACATGTCCTTTTCCTGGACCCATGTAAGATCACACAACAATTACTGTTCAGAGTTTCCACTTGTAAGAGTGGGAGACCTGTTCACACAAAAGTAATTAAAAATACAGAAAGAAAGCAGTCAGACAAGACAGCTGGAAGGGGACACTCAGTATAATAATTAGAGGAGCAGCTGTTTTCAATATCCTAGAAAAATTATTCTGGGGCAGGGCGCAAGTGGATATTGAAAACAGATGCTCCTCTAGTTAGTATACTGAGTGCTTATCTTATTGTATTGTTCAAAATATCAAACTGTTTCATTACTGCACAAAAAGGAGACTTTGATCTAGATACTACAAATTAAAACATTTTATCTTATTTTCTAAGTAGCAGCTGCCCTTAATGAGTCTAAAAATAAAAAATAGCATAATTTAACATATCTGACATTATAATGTCTTGTATATGACATAACTTGACATGATACTACTACTACTGACATGTCATGAAATAATTAAAAATAAAATATAAAAATGAAAAACAATAAAATAAATCTTGAAATGAAAATTTTGTTTTGAAATGAAATTTTAATTTTCTTCTGAAAAGAATATTCCAAATGCAATTTTATTGGAATGTGTTTTGCAGAAAATTTCTAAATTATTTGTTCTTGTTCCAGATTGCACTGAAAACAAATTCTAAAGTATCAAAATTTCCCACAAACCAGAAATTCCAAGTTTGGATCAGCTCTACTGTGGAGGCCATGCAATTTGCCACACATTTTGTTATTCTCTAGTAGATGCTCTAGCCAACTGAAGGAGCCACACTGGTCATTTGGAAACCTGCACAGTAGAGGATGTCTTTAAGGGAAGCAAAGGGGTGAAATCAGGAATTTTTCCAAATTAAAAAGAAAACTCTCCTCTTCACTGAAAATATATTCGTCTGCATGTTTGAAGCAGCCTGGAAAAGTGGAGGGTTATCTTATCGGTCACTGGGTTTTATAGTAATGCTTGTCTTCATTGTGTCACAAACAAATAAGACACAGAAATGCACATTGCTATTAAAACATGGAGTTATTTTGGTTTTGTTAATGTTTTTTAAGTCAAAATCAAAATCCAAAGCAATGGAAGCTAACAGTCTTGTGGCTATATAGATTTCAACCATTAATAAGAAAATAAAAGTCAGAACCTTGAGTTTCAAAATCTAATGGACCTACTGCTTGGGCTAAAGTTCATTACTTGTAAAAGCATTAGGGTTGCTATCGCAGTCAGTCAGCAGCAAATCCTTGAGAAGGTCTGACATTCTAAACAGTAGAAGACACAGGTGCACATACACATTCTCGCACACCATTGCCCATTATTTCATAAGTAAATTGCAGCACTGTAAAGTGTAAGCTGTCAGGCCCTGAGCCCGATTTCCATTCACATCTTTTGCAATTTTGCCAACTCTCATGATTTTCTGTGAGTCTCACAATATTTGGTGTATTTCCTAAGGCCCCAGTTTGTGGAATAATAAGTGAGACTCTCAACTTTCACATAAAAAAGTAAAAGTTTCTAACACGCCTGGGGAGAAAAGCTTTAAAATGTGATGAAAGGGAACCAGAAAGCAAATACAAAGAACCCAAATAAAAACATAAGAATGGCCATACTGGGTCAGACCAAAGGTCCATCCAGCCCAATATCCTGTCTACCAACAGTGGCCAATGCCAGGTGCCCCAGAGGGAGTGAACCTAACAGGTAATGATCAAGTGATCTCTCTCCTGCCATCCATCTCCACCCTCTGACAAACAGAGGCTAGGGACACCATTCCTTACCCATTCTGGCTAATAGCCTTTATGGACTTAACCTCCATGAATTTATCCAGTTCTCTTTTAAACCCTGTTATAGTCCTAGCCTTCACAACCTCCTCAGGCAAGGAGTTCCACAGGTTGACTGCTGCTGAGTGAAGAAGAACTTCCTTTTATTTGTTTTAAACCTGCCGCTCATTAATTTCATTTGGTGGCCCCTAGTTCTTATATTATGGGAACAAGTAAATAACTTTTCCTTATTCACTCTCTTCACACCACTCATGATTTTATATACCTCTATCATATCCCCCCTTAGTCTCCTCTTTTCCAAGCTGAAAAGTCCTAGCCTCTTTAATCTCTCCTCATATGGGACCTGTTCCAAACCCCTAAACATTTTAGTTGCCCTTTTCTGAACCTTTGCTAATGCCAGTGTATCTTTTTTGAGATGAGGGGACCACATCTGTACGCAGTATTCAAGATTTGGGCGAACCATGAATTTATATAAGGGCAATAAGATATTCTCCGTCTTATTCTCTATCCCTTTTTTAATGATTCCTAACATCCCGTCTGCTTTTTTGACTGCCGCTGCACACTGCGTGGACATCTTCAGAGAACTATCCATGATGACTCCAAGATCTTTCTCCTGACTAATTGTAGCTAAATTATCCCCCATCATACTGTATGTATAGTTGGGGTTATTTTTTCCAATGTGCATTACTTTACATTTATGCACATTAAATTTCATTTGCCATTTTGTTGCCCAATCACTTAGTTTTGTGAGATCTTTTTGAAGTCCTTCACAGTCTGCTTTGGTCTTAACTATCGTGAGCAGTTTAGTATCGTCTGCAAACTTTGCCACCTCACTGTTTACCCTTTTCTCCAGATTAGTTATGAATAAGTTGAATAGGATTGGTCCTAGGACTGACCCTTCGGGAACACCACTAGTTACCCCTCTCCTTTCTCAAAATTTACCATTTATTGCTACCCTTTGTTCCCTGTCTCTTAACCAGTTCTCAATCCATGAAAGGATCTTCCCTCTTATCCCATGACAACTTAATTTACATAAGAGCCTTTGGTGAGGGACCTTGTCAAAGGCTTTCTGGAAATCTAAATACACTATGTCCACTGGATCCCCCTTGTCCATATGTTTGTTGACCCCTCAAAGAACTCTAATGATTAGTAAGACATGATCTCCCTTTACAGAAACCATGTTGACTTTTGCTCAACAATTTATGTTCTTCTATGTGTCTGACAATTTTATTCTCCACTATCATTTCAACTAATTTGCCCGGTACTGATGTTAGGTGTACTTTCTTTTTTAAAATCTCATGATTTGTTAAGCCAATCTCATGATTTTGTCAGCTTGACTCATGATTTTTGAATCACTGGGTTTAGCAATATTGCTTATGCACTATGACTAGGGCATGCAGTGAATTCTGAGGTGTTTCTGATCTGAACATAACAAGCAGCTGAGTTGAACAGAGAGCCCAAGAGAGCTAAGACTCAGCAACACAAGAAAGAGGGTGCAAATCTGCTAAGAGATAGGGATAAACAAGAAGGAGGAAAGGAATAGAGACATGTAAGGGAGATGAAGTCCGGGATTCAATTTAAGAGAAGGAGCAATTGATTGGGTTTGGAGAAAGAATGAGGAAAAACAGAAAAAGAAGGAAAAAAGGAAATTAGGGGAGTTCAGATAGTTTGAGTAAGCAACTATGTGAACTGCCAGAGTTTATCTAGATTAAATTTCTAAACTTTTTGAGATGCCATTCCTTCCCTAGACGCCCAGAATTCCTATATATGCTTCCAGCTCCTGGCCTCCAGCCAACTTACACACTGATGTGCTTCAAAAGGTTTTTCAATCACAGGGAGCTCAGACCTTTGAGTCCACTTCAGTTCTGTTACTAGAAACACACACAGGAACACTAGGGAGATGCAGGTAGGAGCACAGCAGAGCACAGCAGGAAATGAAGAGGTGGGCAGGAGGAAGAGGCAACAACTGAACTAAAATATGTTCTCCAATCCAACCCTCTAAAGTATTCTGGGATCATTTGTATGAAAGACTCTATATAAGAAAAAAACCATGCGTGTATAGTCTGATGTCAAAACAATGCCTCCAATCAATCCCCTTTCTTAAATGCAGCACATTATTTTCTTTGATTAACATGTTTTCTAAAGTATGCAAACAAATACAAATGAAGGTAAATCATGGTGCTCGCTCTCTCTTTCTTCAAAAGTAGTCATGGCTTTGTGCAAATTTCTTGCTATACTGGATTTTTTTTATAGCCACCTAATTTCAGTTTCTCTGCTGACCATGGGCTTCATTGACTTCAAGGGTTTTTTGGACCAGGCCTCATTTAAATAAACGTCTCCACAATGGCATCATTAGTCCTTAGTGTCACAAAAGCAGAACTTCCACAGAAAACCTTCAGTCCTATAGTTCCCTCTGACATTGATTTTAAATGAATCAATTTTCCTAATAAATGTACTAGACAAATTCTCAGTTAGAATGGTTTACACTGATTAGCTTCTCCTTTTCAATAAAACAGATGCCAATAAAACCACCAGCATCATAGTCTTCCAAATACTGATGGCAGTTGTTTGTGTGGAAGAACCTGAATGTCACAGTCCTCCCTTTTGTTTTGTTAGTCATAATATTTATCTCCACTTCCCACATCATATTTTTGGTATGTTAGATACCAGGTGTGACACTGCACCCCATATTCTTCGTAGTGATATTATTATGATATGATTATAGCATAATTATGATGCATTTTATGCAAGATGAGTCATGTGAGGAGTCATTGGAAAAGTTATGATTTGCTGAATATGATTATCCTATTTGTATGCATGTATCATTTTTGTATCCAAAGTTAGGAATATTGACTATGTATCTGTATTTCAATCATGCTTACTCTGGGTGACACCCACAACTAGCCTTTCTGGCCCAACGATGAAGAAGCCAGACAGTGCTGATGGCCCATCAGCAAAGACAATGGACCCTGAAAGAACTTAACTTTCCTGTGAACATTCCAGACAGCTTGTAAGTAATGTCTGCTATAACTCAGCAAGGTATGCAAGGTAATGTGACCAGACCACATGTCTCTGGACTCCATCTTGGGATGTCAGTACTTTTCCACAAACCAGTCTGGGAACCAAGTTTTGAAAAAAAGGGCTCCCGCCATATGCTAAAGCTATATAAGGCAGGGAGTGACATCATCTGTTGTTCTTCACTCCCCACACAAGAAGACTTTTGGAAACAGCTGAGGAACAAAGACTGAACTGGGGGAAGTGCTGAATCCAGGCTAAAGGGATTTCTAGCCTGTGTATGAAACACCTGGGGATTTCAAGCTGCAGAGCAAGTGTAGCTTGTGCCTTAAGAATCTGCAGCCTGCTTGTACCATCTCTCAGGGTGAGAAACTGTTAATTTATATTGAATCTATCTAGTATATCAAGCTTAGTTTGCATTTTTGTTTATTTGCTAAGTAATCTGCTTTGATCTGTTTGCTATCACTTATAATCACCTAAAATCTATCTTTTGTAGTTAATATATTTATTTTATGTTTTACTCTAAACCAGTGAGTTTGGAGTGAAGTGCATGGGAATCTTAACTCAGAGAGGCTGTGGCATATTCCTCTCCACCTTGAGGGGAAGGGGCGAATTCTATGAGCTTACGCTGCACAGTTCCTTATGCAGAGCTAGACTATATAATTTTGGGTTTATGCTTCAGAGAGAGTAAGTTCCTGGGGAGCTGAGAGTTACCTTGGCTTTAGCCTTTCTACTGTTGGTTTGTGCAGCGGCTGCATGTAACTGAAGCTGGGTGTGTCCCTACCTGTGTGTATGCTGGTGGAAGTGTAAGACTGGGAGCATCTCTGTATCTTGTCACAGCAGCACAGTGTGTGAAAGGGAGCCCAGGCTAGCGGGTCAGAGGGATCAGTGGTACCCCACTTCCAGTTGCACCCCGGGAGGAACCCATCACACCAGGCTTGTAAAATCATTTTGGAAACATTTTCTAAGGGCATACTATTACATTTTGCTATTGTGTTAATAGTCACAATCATGTAGTAAAATATTCATGGTTCCCTGAACATATTACTGAGGGAGTCTTGTTTGAGACAATCTTTGGGTTCTATTTTCTGATGCATTTACCAGAACCAACTCTATCGCAGAAAGTCTAACTGAGATTTGGCAGCACACTGTACAGATAAAGGGAATTTTGAGAGCAGGCATAGGATCTCCGGCCCCAGGCCAATGAGCACTTACTTAGCATGTCTCACAGGTGACTCACTCAGTCTTCCAGCAAAGATACTGCCAACATTGCTGCCTCAGCATCGCCACTAGCTGATCCATGGAGTTATACTGTCATCATTTCCAAAAGGAGCCACTTGTGTGCTGTTAAGTATTGCAGTAAAGTACCACATTGACAGCAGTGATTCAGAGAAAATGGAAGAACCATTCTGGAATGCTTGCACACTGTATGTCTAGTGTCTGACTCGCAGGAAAAAGCAGAGAAGAACTGCCCAAATTCAAGAAAAGGATAGTAGAGGCCCAGAAGAAAGAACACTTTTTTGGGGAAAATGGGTTGGGGGGGTCGGGGAAATGTATCCTTTCTGCACAGCCTTTTATTCTATAATGCAAGCAATGACTGATGGACCAGGAGTAAGTTGGATAGCAGCAACAATACCGATAATGGGATATGAATAAAAGACAAACACTTGCTAACCAAAGCAACTCAGCAAAGAAATAAAATCTAAGACAAATCACTGATTAAAAGTTGATTACTATGACAACAAAAGTAAAGAAACTCAGAATGTAATACTGATGAGAATGTACAGAATCCCTGGGTTATTTCTAGTGATTATATTTTCCTTAAATTTCTAGATATGCATGGCTAAATTCACCCTTGGTTTAAGAAGATGTAACTCATTTATCTATAATTTGGTCCATAATATGTAAATTTTGTTGCCAAAAACTTTGCTCCTAGTCTATTAGCAGGAATCAAGACAAAAATTATTTTCTGATTTGCATATTGGGTTGGTTATTTATTATTTTTCAATGATCATCTTATACCTGAAGTACAATAACCCTTTATATTGTTGTTTATGGTAATGTTATCATTGTTTTTAAAATCAAATATAAGGCACAGATACAGGATGATGTTTTTCTCCAAACCAGTTCACCATTTTCTAATAATCATTAGAAAAATTGTAAGTTATCCTTTACATACATTAAAATCCTTAATTCAAATTATACAAATTAGGGACAGGCACACACACTCCCAAATCCTGGAAAAGACTCAGGATCCCAAAATTTGCAGTTTAATTCCATTTCTATTACAAATAAATGTGTGCTTCAAATAGCTATTAAAATAAAAGCAAGCAACAATCAGTTAGCTTGGAACAAAAATAGATTTGGAGTGAAATTTGAGGCTAATTCAACTCTCAGTGACTTCTCTGGGAATGTTTTCATTGCCTTCAAAGATTGCCATGTATCACATTTGCAAGCTGAATCAAGCCCTTTATGGCTAGGTGTTACCCGCAACTGTCCTTTAGCAAGTGGCATCTTTGAGTGACTCAAGAACTTAGTCATTTTTTGATGCAGATCAGGGATTCCTTCAAATTAATGCTAAATTGTAAGAATCTTCTAAATAGTCAGTGAGCATATCTTGAAAAAATCAGAGCTGTCACAAATCTTAGGCTGTTATATTTTAATTTTCTTTTCTCTATATCTTTCTAGCATCATGAACTTGGGGTGTACATGAAAAGCCTTTCTAAATACTAACAGCCTGTGTTGAAACAGGTGTGTGATAAAAGTCTTACTTTTAAACACTCTGTACTTACAGAGATATCTGGTTAGAATGTGGGCTACATGACAGAACCAGGTTGAAGGAACAAAAAAAAAAAAAAAAAAACCCCGAAACCAAGAATTTAAAACTTTGCTCATATATATTCTTCAAGTAGTGTTTAATACTGCTTCTTTTGTTTGTTTTGACAATGAATCTTATCTTTTGGTAAGGGCTGTGTTCAGGACTATTATTACCCTATATAAAAGCCTCATAGTCTTTCTTTCCACTTGTTCAGCACACCAGAGTGGCATAGCAAATTTAATCGAAGAACGCAGCTCCAGGGAGAGCCTTTTGAGACTCTCCCCTTTTTCATAATACTGTTATCTCCCTTTCCTTGTGTTGGGGATGCATAAAAATCACAAAAAAGTCATTCTGAGTATATTCTTCCTGATAATTATTGTCAGACTCTGAGATAAGTACCCTACGTGATGTAATGTGTGTTAGAACTGGCTCTCTGAATGCAAATCCTGCAACACTTATAGGCCCAGACAATGGTAGCCCGAAACACTAGGGCCTGGTATTTTGCCACAGACAAGAGAGAGCTTTGATTTTTTGTGTTTTGATAAGGCACAATCTGGGTGCCTTTATCTCAGCTGTTATATTTAAAGATGACATTCTAGCCTTGCAGCCTTGCCTATTGTTTTGACCCTGATTATCTCCAAATGTTGTTGTTTAGTCAAACTCACCAGCTTAATGAAAGGCCTGCTCCCAATTTAAGGAGAATTATTTAAATGCAGAGTATCCTATACACTATGGTTTCGAAAAGAACTAGGTGGTTAATCAAAAGTTAATTGTATAATTCTCATGCAGATTAGGCCCTCTTGCAAATGAATCCCAGTTTGTGATTATTAAAAAAGGGGAAAGTGCTAGAGTAATGCACAAGGGTCTTCAGTCTGGTAAACAATCAGCTAAGGTTTAATTTGTGGTAAACAAAGTGATGATACACTAGGGGTCTCCAAAGGAGACAAAAAGGTGAAAATAAATTAAAAAATAACATACAGATATGATCTTTTTGTTTTTAGGCATCTTTCAAAAACATAAGCTAAATGAATAAAAAATAATCCATTAATATTTACATGCAGCATCCCAGCAATATGCAAATAATAGCCATCCCATAATTATACTCCAACCCTAGGACAGGGATCTTGATCACTGAATTTTGCTATCATCTCTGATAAACACCTATGCCGGTGCTCACTTATAATCAAAGGCTAAAATGAACGGTTTGATTAATGCACAAACTGTTTTTCTGTAGGGCAACAAACAGCTTTGGCTGCATTAAGCAGCAGTAATATGCTTTATAACTATATACCCTGTGAACACAAAGAGAAGAAACATTTTGTGTCTCTTTTCTGCAACAAAATCAATCAGGTAGAAAAGGAGATGCTGAGGCTGAGTTTTATATCATCTTTACCAAAGTGATGAGATTCGTGCCAACCAAATGATTTTCCAATAGTTAAAGCTATTCATCATCAAAAGTAAAAACAAGTATAGATGTTTGGGGAGCTCAGACATGTTTTAGAAAACTCCTACTTTGGTGCTTTTATTAAACTTAATAGCAATAAACAGTAAGCAGTCAGCCTCTTGGAAACCACAGTGACAGTGTTATGTATGTATTCTGTGGTAACAATGTGTTTGGCCCTGTACAAAACAGGAAACAGAGATACTCCCTGATCAACACAGAGATTACAGTCTAAACTCTAAATCCCACACTGAAAATCAGGTAAGCTGACCCCTGCACCCACGCAGATCCCCAATGAAGTCAGCAGGGTTCTGTGCCGGTGCAGGACTGGGGCCCTAAAAGACAGCAGTATTCCCAGCACTAAGCATCTAAAAATGAGCCAACCCCATCCCCAAAAACCCCATACAAGATTGAATTATTTAAAAAAAAAAACCCTCGTGATTTTAAAGCTATTTGGGGTTCTTTTTATTTGCTTGGGGGCAAGTGGGACACTATTTCAAGTTTTTCCATGAAGCCATGTGATCTAGAAAATAAAAGCTAAGAGTCTCAGATAAATCACATACCTCCAGAAGGTGGGGCTTTCAGATAAACACCAGTTACCACAGGTGCTGCTAGCACCCCTGGCTTGAAGTAATAACAACCCAAATACATGGTTTCTGCTTTCAGCATCCCCACTATGAAAACTGTTCCACTATCAGTTACTGTTAGAGTTGGTCACACTGAGTCACATCCAAGATAAGCATGGGAATCCAGAAGAGGAAGTAAAAGAGGGTTTCTATATTATTAGTAGTATGTGTCTATATCTCCACTTCTTACACAAGGCCCACAAGGTGTGTGTGTGTGTGTGTCTGTGTGTGTGTCTGACATACACATATCTTGTAGGCCTTGTGTAAGAAGTGGATTTTTAGGAAGGATATGAATGAGGAGAGGGTGGTGGCATGGTGAAACGAGACAGGAGAGTATTCAGGGCCTGATCCAGTTCCCATATAAGGCCATGGCAGAACAGCCATTGATTTCAGTAAGTTCCTGTCAGTGCAGGAAATGTACTATGGAAAAAGGTGCAGAGATGGAGTGGGAGAAGAGAGCAAACAAGTTGTCAACACTATCATTCTATTTTCAGCAACAGAATATCACTGGAAATTAGGAATGCCCTTCCCTGAAAATGTGGAACCTTGTGTATTTTTGGAGGCTCAGAAATTAAATTCGGGTAATATTCTGCAGTGCTTCAGGATTCAGTAGGAATCACCACATTCTTTGCATTTATTTTTAAAAGACTGTACTTGTTTAAGAGAAGGCAGTCTCTGGAAATAGTTAAGCTCTTGTATCTGTCTAACTCTGTTCATTTAGATGCTTGAGGGGATGATATTAATTAGCAATTAGAGGCACACCTGTTTACTTGCTAATAAACAGCAATGTTATGGAAAAAATCACTATGTATTATGAAATTTTGAATTTGAAGATTTCAAGGGGCTTTTACTGTATTATTTCCACTATGAATTTTTTTTTAAAGAAAGTGGTAAATGAAAGTTGCAGCACAAGTATAAACCCAGAAACTGTGCACCACCTACTGTATCAACTGACATTAAAAACCAAATGTGTTCACTACGGCATAAGGGAAAAAACTTTCAGAGAGCTGAAGCCTAGCTATAAACATTGTCTTTTCCAAGCCCTAGTACACCCATGCTCATAGATAAATTGTATGCTTACAACAAATGAACTAAAAATAAGTACATCTGTAGTAGAAACCTTCACACACGTATCTCTGTTCATGCAAACTATTCCACAGTGTGCATTAGCAACCATGTAATGCAAGTCATTTGCTATCATTTGATCCTGTTTTGCCACAAGTTACTAGGGACTGAAGGAAATGACAGGCCCAGTAAAAAGCAGAAAATATCGAATGCCTTGTGGCAAGAGGGACTATATGACACCCACTACTCGGGTGGGCAAGCAATGAGGAGTAGCCTAAGGTAGTGCAGCGTGTCAGCAAGAGAAAGCAACAGCTGCGGGATACTTGCAGGCCAGAGAATTAATCTGAAATGACTGCTGGGTCTCAGATCAAGTAGAGTAGTAAAATAAAGACAGATGGCAACACATCTTTGTTGCACCCGTTGCAGGCTTCTCAACCAACACTGAAGCTTCAGACTTGTCAGCTAAACTCACTCAAGGAAGTTTCTCAGATTCACTTCTCAGCAACTCACCATGACATGCCATCTAGTGACCTAGCACAGAATTGCAACCTATATATTAACAATCCTTATGTTAAATCAAAGTGCCTGACCCAGAAATGTAAAGCTTCAGCTTTTGATAAAGGGATGAGTAATATACAAGCCACTTTTATAAAGTGCTTGTATTTCTTCTGTTAAGCCCCTGCTCCTGAGTGTAGAATTGACTATTAACTATACATTTTAACAACAGGGGAAAGCCAGAAGAGCTATGGCCTTGAAACGGTGTTGTACAAGGTGCAGCTAAAGATCTCCTCCATAGTTTTAACTGTCTCCTCCATAGTTTTAACTTTCACACATATGCAATCAGACCATCTGAGCTACCTAATAAATCTTACATTACAGAAAAACCTGGGAAATTAAATTGTTCAGTAATATGCATTTTCCAATCAAAACATAGGGAAGACTTTAAAAATTTACTCCACATAAATAAAATATTTTCTTTCTGATGTTTTTTTCCCAGCCCTTACAGACACCACATTCCAGTATTGACATTAAACTTCAATATTGATGTAGGAATGGTAACACAGAACTCAGAAGTATAAATATTGTAGTAGGAAGCAGTGGGGCACTGCCACAAAAATAAACATTCTTTAAGAAGTTAGATGGATCCTCTCTCACCTTCGTGGAAAGAAAGAACAATGAGGCATTTTGCAAATAAATTCTAACTGGGTGAAGCAGGAATATAATGCCAAACAATCATCAGGTGAAAGGAATAGCAAAATACCCACACTACACAGGCAGCAGGCGAGCAATGCCAGGCAGTCAGCAGGGAGAGCAAGTTAGCATACCAGGTGTCAATAGTTATACAGGGCTGCAGCTGAGCAACCTCGGCAATTTAGCAAGCAGGCAGAGAAGCTGGAGAGTAATACCAAACAATCATTAGGTATGGTGCACACAAAAAGAGGGCAGCATCAGGCAGCTGATATCATATGTGAATAGTGCAACAGGGCAAACGGATAGCTGGGGTGAAGAAGTAAAGAGAGCAGCAAATGAACAACACCAGGCTTTTTGCCAATGAACGAGGTTGCAGAACGGTATCACCATTTGTTACAGCACAGCACTTAGTTACTTATGCATTAGATGCCTGCATAGTATTAAAAATATATCAGTAGTAAAAATGCTCAGCTTTGCATATCACATATTATTTTTCATAATACTGACATATGTATTTTAAATAAGATTAAAACTAGTTAATTATGGCTAGATTTGTTCTGATTTGATTGAGTAGGAGGAAAGAAGTGATCTCTCTCTGAGCCATAATTAGAAAGTTGTAGCATATGAGGATAATGGGGTCTATTTTATGAATGAATATGAACATTGCAGAAAGAATTCAAATAGAAACAGATGAGTAAATGCCAGGGCACATGTGCATCTGTAAAGAAATAAATACCCAGAGCAAGAAAAATAACCACAAAGTGCCAAGCAGGCATTCGTGAAATAAATAACATGATAACACACATAATATCTTTCAGGGAAAAAAGCAAATAAGAGATTGGCCACAGCCTAGTTGTGTGGAATATTTTTTGGAGAAGAGAAAACTATTCAAAACTTAATTTTAAATTATGAAATTGTAAAAATAATAATTTTTAAATTGCCATGTCTTACTAATTTTGACATGAAAATAATCAATTTTTGAGCAAAAAAAAAAACCTATTTTGAGTAAATGTTTTCCCACAACTGTGGTTTAAAGAGAGCAACTTCAGTGAAGTTAGTGTAAAACCTAATTTTGAGTGAGCATTGATGATAGTGATAGCTTAAATTTTTATATAAAGAACATAAGAATGGCCATGCTGCGTCAGACCACCTTCATGACATCCTCTGGCAAGGAGTTCCACAGATTGACTGTGCATTGTGTGAAAAAATTAGTTTCTTGTGTTTGTTTTAAACCTGCTGCCTATTAATTTCATTTGGTAGCCCCTAGTTCTTGTGTTATGAGAGGGAGTAAATAACACTTCCTTATTTACTTTCTCCACACCAGTCATGATTTTATAGACCTCTATGATATCCCCCCTTAGTCATCTCTTTTCCAAGCTGAAAAGTCCCAGTCTTATTAATCTCTCCTCATACGGCAGCCGTTCCATACCCCTAATCATTTTTTGCCCTTTTTTTAACCTTTTCCAAGTCCAATATATCTTTTTTGAGATGGGGCAACCCCATCTGCATGCAGTATTCAAGATGTGGGGAAACCATGGATTTATATAGAGGCAATGTATTTTCTGTCTTATTATCTATCCCTTTCTTAATGATTACCAATATTCTTTTCGCTTTTTTGACTGCCGCTGCACATTGAGGGGATGTTTTCAGAAAACTATCCACAATGACTCCAAGATCTCTTTTTTGAGTGGTAACAGCTAATTTAGAGCCCATCATTATATATGTATAGTTGGGATTATGTTTTCCAATGTGCATTACTTTGCATTTATCAACATTGAATTTCATCTGCCATTTTGTTGTTCTGTCACGCAGTTTTGAGAGATCCTTTTGTAGCTCTTTGCAGTCTGCCTGGAACGTAACTATCTTGAGTAGTTTTGTATCATCTGCAAATTTTGCCACCTCAGTGTTTATCCCTTTTTCAAGATCATTTATGAATATATTAAATAGGACTGGGCCCAGTACAGACCCCCGGGTGACACCACTATTTACCTCTCTCCATTCTGAAGATTGACCATTTATTCCTACCCTTTGCTTCCTATCTTTTAACCAGTTACCAATCCATGAAAGTCCCTTCCCTGTTATCCCACGAATGCTTACTTTGCTTAAGACCCTTTGGTGAGGGACCTTGTCAAATGCTTTCTGAAAATCTAAATACACTATATCCACTGGATCCCCCTTGTCCCCATGCTTGCTGAGCCCCTCAAAAAATTCTAGTAGATTGGTGAGGCATGATTTTCCTTTACAAAAACCATGTTGACTCTTCCCCAACAAATTATGTTAATCTATGTGTCTAAAATTTCTGTTCTTTACTATAGTTTCAACCAGTTTGCCTGGTATTGAAGTCAGGCTTACCAGACTGTAATTGCTGGGGTCTCCTCTGGCGCCCGTTTTTAAAATTGGCATCACATTAGCTATCCTCCAATAATTTGGTACAGAAGCTGATTTAAATGATAGGTTACAGTTATTAGTCCTGCAATTTCATATTTTAGTTCCTTCAGAACTGCTGGGTGAATACCATCTGGTCCTGGTGACTTATTACTGTTTAGTTTATCAGTATGTTCCAAAACCTCCTCTAATGACACCTGAATCTGGGACCGTTCCTCAGATTTTTCACCTAAAAAGAATGGCTCAGGTTTGGGAATCTCCCTCATATCTTCAACCGTGAAGACCAATGCAAAGAATTAATTTAGTTTCTCCACAATGGCCTAATCGTCCTTGAGTGCTCCTTTAACACCTCGATCATCCAGTGGCCTCACTGGTTGTTTAGCAGGCTTCCTGTTCTGATGTACTTAAACAAATGTTTGCTATTACTTTGTGTGTGTGTGTGTGTGTGTGCGTGTGTGCAGATATATATAACACCTGTTGAATTCACCAGTGAGCTTTTCATCTGTGTTAGGCTAGTAACATTTCTTAGATATAGAGCTACTACCTGCAACAAGTAAAAGTACTCCCTCCCCAGGCTCTGTATGGATTTTGAAGAGCTGCACATTCTAAGGGTCAAATCTTCATTTTCTTCTATGGGGGAACTCAATCCAGCTGATAAGTACACAGAGGAAACATTTCAGAGAAAATACTGTAGAAGAAGTGACCCTTGCAGGGTTGCCAGGTCCATAGCCTGTTTTTTCCACGTAAAGACAGAGTCTGGGTCCAGGTGCACTGACCTCAGACTCTCTAAAGGCATAAAGAAAAGTTCATTATGAAAAGAAAAGCTCTGATTTTCCTTGTTTTGTGAATTCTTGTTTAACTTTTAGAGCTTCCTTGCGGGACAGTGACAATTTTTTAATCCCTTATTGCTTTTACTAATAAAACAAATAATTTTAAGATCAATTTACTTTTAACCATTTACGCTGTTTATAATTCACTCATCTTGGACTAAGACTAGAAAGGTCAGTTTCACTTCCTACTTCCCATGCACTTGTACAATACTGCAACATTTAAACATCTGCTTTCGTAGACATTGAAAAGAGAAGAAACCATGAAAACATTTCTAGTGATATTAGGCCAGGTAGAACATTTCTTTTCAAAGCCCAAATTTTGGACCTCAACTAAGTTAGAACATAACATAAGAATGGCAATACTGTGTCAGACCAAAGGTCCATCTAGCTCAGTATCCTGTCTTCTGACAGTGGCCAAATTTGACCAAAGTTGACAATTTACATTATAACATTTATGTTTTAATATAATTCAGGTGAATAGTCTTTCCTAACATAACAGAGCCAATATGTCTTGAAGTTTAAGTCATATTAACGTTTCTGATAATTTTCTCAACTCATACCAGCTAATTATGATTGAAAGAGGATGCATCATCCAGACTTCAGTACAATGCATTGCAAGATCCAAAGGCTAGCCAGATTTCGGCTAGAGCCCAGATTTCAGTGGCACTGGATTCCCCCCTAGAACCATACAAAATTTATATATAAATGAATTACTTTAAAAGATGACGCTTCTCCGGATCAACAGAAATCTGGACATGCAAAGTCTTATCCTGTGAGCTATTTGGAGCTGCAAGGGCTTGGAGCATCAGGCACAATTTTACACAATCACTTGAAATGAAATTCCAGCAGTTAGCTCTTCAATTAACCTTAGATAACAAAACTAATTGATGAAATGCAGTTTTGCTGTGTCCCAGCCTACTGGGAGCTTCCTTTTCTCTCCAGGGAGATCATCTCCCTCACTCCATGGCTTTGGATATACTGTGACTAGCAAAATAGACAGGCTCTACTTATCAGATCCTTCTAAAGCTGGAAAACTAGGTCTCTTTCTTTTTCTGCCCATCTTTTCCCAATAGCAGAATCCCAGTGGAGTCACCTCTTTTAAGTATGGATTCTAATTAGACTCTCAAATAAATAAATACACCAACTACACATCAGCAACCAATCCTTCTGCCATTGCTTTTCTACATACTTCATATCAGATTGCTACTGCCATTGCATAATTTTAAGGTAGACCATTTAGGTGTACTATCAAGAGCCACACACCATAAGGTATTATGGTATGTGGCTTTCAATAGTTCACCTAAAAAAAAATCTACCTTAAAAATTATAGCATAAAACTAATTATGCTCAAGACAAATTTACCCAGGCCAGCTTACATGCTTAAAGCATCCTGGGCTTTTTTTTTAATCTGAATGGACACAATTAACATTTGTACCCAAAGAGGGAGGAAAAACCACCCAACAGACCTCTTCTGTTGCAAAGAGGAGGCACTGCAATAAGTCAGAGAGGCAGGCAAGTTTGAATGTGTGTCACACAGGCCCAGCATGGAGAAAACCAGCACTAGCCACTCTGTTGCCATTAACACACGCTTCAGAAGAACACACAATCCACCACTAGTTCCCCAGAATCATGGGCTTAGCAGAGGGCTATGGTGATGGGTGCCTGTCTTCACTTGGGGAAGTGAAAGAAGGCAGATGTCTGAATTTGGAAGTGGGGCGGGACATTGCCTACTAGAAAAGGAGGGTAATTAGAGGTTTGTGCGGGAGAGGGCAATTTGCACTGGAGAAGGGACAACCTGGGAAGGGAATTAGTTCTGGGTGAGATCTGCTCTAAAGAGGGAAGCTTGAGGAGCCTTTAGGCTGGAGCAGATGTCTGCTTTGGCCTGTACTTGAAACATAATATCCTGTCCTGAGCCTCGTTAAGACCAGCCTTGAGCTTAGCCAGAGGAGAGTTCCCTTTTGGTTCACCTGGAACAGCTACCGGCAATGGGCTCCTGTTTGTCTTAGGACTACAACAGATCTTAGTCCATCAAGTCACTTAAACATATGCTTAAACTTAAGCTTGTTAGTAGATCCAGACTACACATGTGCTTCAAGTTCAGCTAATGCTTAAGTACTTTTCTGGATCAGCACCATTGTTTGTAGAACACACATCCAGAGTCAATCCCAGTTCTTGGACGGGGTTTGCTGTTAGTTGGTTAGATCCTTGTTAGTCTCTTGCCAGTAGCTGAAAGGCAGAAGAGACACACAGGGATAAATTAAGGACAGACCAAAGGGCAGAGCCTCAGCTGCTATACATCATCATGGTACCACTGAAGTCAGTGAGTTTGGATTTGGTAGTATTGTGTGCGTCAGAACTAAATCTATGCAAAATGTCTACAATGAAGCTATAAACCACCTCTGGAAACCCAGAAGTCACAACAAGTGAACTGAAATATCTGCTACTGGTCAGGAGGAACTTTATAAGCAAGCCAGGGCCCCATTTTGAATCAAGTTGAGGCAATGTATCATTTTTATGCCAAAACCATATTAAATTCATGACTCTGCATGGTTAGGGCATGACACTAGCTGAAGCTCACCAGTTTTGAGTGAGTTTTGGGGTCTATTCAACCTGAAACTGAGAATGAAATTTGGAGAGGTGCAAATGAGATGGGTCATCATCAGGGGTTTAACCTAGGATACTCAGCACTGCATCACAGATTGCTACGACATGAACTAAGGACTAACTTAATTAGTTGGTAATAGAAGACAGGACCAGCCACTAGAGGGGAACACCATTCACACTTCGCCACTGCAAAGAGCATTTAAATAGTATTATATTTAGCTTCTGTGAAAATTACTTCAGTCTGTAGTTTTGACTTAAATACAGTAACTATGCAGAGACTTTATTAATCCTGTAACTTATACCCTCACACGTAGATTTTAATTATAGAAGCAGTACCATTAAAAAGAAAAGGAGTACTTGTGGCACCTTAGAGACTAACCAATTTATTTGAGCATGAGCTTTCGTGAGCTACAGCTCACTTCTTTTTGCGAATACTGAGTACCATTAAAGTCAATGACACTACTTGCAGGAAAGAAAAGATGGGTGAGGTAATATCTTTTTTGGACCAACTTTTGTCAGTGAGAGAGACAATATTTTGAGCTACACAGAGCTCTTCGTCAGGTCAGAAGAAGAGCTCTGCATAGCTCAAAGCTTGTCTCTCTCATGAACAGAAGTTGGTCCAATAAAAGATGTTACTTCACACACACACACCCGTCATTCTAATATCCTGGGACCAACATGGCTACAGCAACACTGCATACTACTTGCAGGAATCAGGATTGCAGGATCAATGGCTAGTTATAAACCACATGTATTTTATTAGAAATATAAAGTGTGCTAAAGAAAAATATAATGAAGAAGGGGAGGCACCTTTATATTTGGACTCATACACTATCTCCTCCATCTTCAAGACATCAAAATGGTATTTCTGCAATAGCAACAAAACATCAAAGTCTTTAAAACCAATACAAAATAATCTCAGTTTCACATCTTTGCAGTAGATGCACAACTCATCTGACAGTCATAGGGGAATCACATTATGGGTTAAAATCATTCAAAATAATGTGCCTCCATGACATTATATAATGTATGGTGATGTTTCCTAAAATAATAACAGCAAGCTGATGTTACCAATATACTAAGTAAATATGCCAAAATATATGAGGGAAACTGATATTTTTAATCTAGACAGCTATCAAATTAAAACAGCAGCAAACTAATTAAGTCAAACAAACACAAATGTTTCCATCTTTACTTTCAGTTTCAAAATAAACAGCAGAATTTATTCATGGCATATTGCATTTTTTTTTTTTTTTTACACACAGACAAGACCTCTCTCATTAGTCTGTAGAAAGAAACTGATGACAACTATTACAAATAAGTGTCTTTTCAAATCTACACAGAATGAGGATTTCATGTACAAGCCAACACTCCCAAAGAGCTGTGATTCATAATTCTATCCTGAAATGGGCTCGGCACCACTGGTTGCAGAAAACTAAAACTGAGAGTTTCAGAAAAACAACAGGTGATTCTTGTTGTTCTGACCTCAGCTAGTGTCTCTGTCTCCCACCCTCCCATGTCTTTCTCACTATCTCTGATTGCAGTCCCATTGTGAATCACATATACAAATATTGGCAGCTTTCAGACTTGTGTTTCACACAAGCCTACCAGGCAAATGGCAGTGACTGTGTGAGCCTAAAAGAGACTCATTCAGCAGAGTGTGAATCTCTGTCAAACAGCTTCGTGCAGCTTTAAATAATAAATAATGTATTTTCTACATTACTGACACATTTGTCATACAACCAAATGGTGAAGAGCAATACACTTCTCTGTTCTTCAAATTCCATAGCCCTCCTCCTTGTTAGCAAGATTAATCCAAAGCATGGACTGAATGACCGAATAAAAATTTGATGGTTTCCTAGATCTTGCTGAGGTCTAAAGAACAAGCGAAGTTTGAAGGAAACTGGATCTGTAATTTTAAAGTTGTAATTCTTTGAAGTTTAGTCATACATGCAAAGTAGGATTTTTCTTAGATTCATAGATTCCAAGACCAGAAGGCCAGTGTGATCATCTAGTCTGATCTTCTGTAAAATGCAGGCCATAGCACTTCCCCCAAATAATTCCTGGAGCATACATTTTAGAAAAACATTGAATCTTTATTTAGAAATGTTAAGTGATGAAGATTCCCTCCTGACCCTTGGTAAGTTGTTGCAATGGTTAATTACCTCACTGCTAAAAATGTATGCCTTATTTCCAATCTGAATTTGTCTAGCTTCAACTTCCAGCCATTGAATAGTGTTCTGCCATAGACTGAAGAGACCATTATTAAATATTTGTTCTCCATGTAGGTACTTACAGACTAATCAAGTCACCCCTTAACCCTCTGTTGAAGCTAAATAGATTGAGCTCCCTGAATTTATCACTATAAGGCTTGTTTTCTAATCCTTTAATCATTCTTGTGACACTTGTCCAAACCCTTTGTCAACATCCTTTTTGAATTGTGGGCACCAGACCAGGACCTGGTACTCCTGTAGTGGTCACATCAGTGCCAAATACAGAGGTAAAATAACCTCTCTACTCTACTCAAATTCCTGTTTATGCATTCAAGCATTGTATTAGCCTTTTGGCCACTGTGTTGCATTGGGAGCTCATGTTCAACTGATTCTCCAGCACCACCCACAAGTCTTTTTCAGAGTCACTGCTTCCCATGATAGGGTCCCCTTTCCTGTAAGTATGCCCTGTGTTCTTTGTTCCTAGATCAATTCATTTAAATTTAGTCATATTAACACACATGATCTACTTGCACCTATTTTACCAACCAATCCAGATCATTTTGTAACAGGGACTTGTCCTCTTCATTATTTACCACTCCCCCCAGTTTTAATGTCATTGGCAAACTTTATCAGTGATGATTTTATGTTTTCTTCCAAGTCATGAAATAAAAATGTTAAATAGCATGGGGCCAAGAACCAATCTCTGCAAGACCCCCCTAAAAATACACCTGTATGATAATGATTCCCTGTTTAAAATTACATTTTGAGACCTATTAGTTAACCTGCTTTTAATCCATTTAATATGTGCCTTGTTATTTTATAACATTCTAGTTTTTTTAAATCAAAATAGTATGTGATACCAAGTCAAATGCCATACAGAAGTCTAAGCATATTACATCACTGTTACAACACTATTATCTTTATCAACCAGACTTCTAATCTCTTCAAAAAATATATCAAGTTAGTTTTACAGGATCTATTTTCCATAAACCATGTTTATTTGCATTAATTATATTCTCCTCTGTCAACTATTTATTAATCAAGTCCCATATCAGCCATTCCATCATCTTGCCCAGAATCAATGTCAGACTGACAGGACTATAATGACCCGGGTCATCCCATTTACCCTTTTAAATTGGCAGAACTTTAGTTTTCTTCCAGTCTTCTGGAACTTCCCTGGTGCTCTAAGACTTAATGAAAATCAGCATTAATAGTCTAGCAAGCTCTTCAGCCAGCTCTTTTAAAACTCTTTGATGCAAGTTATCCAGACCTTCTGATTTAAAAATGTCTAACTTTAGTAGCTGCTGTTTAACATCTTCCTTGAGATACCAGTGGAATGGAAAGAGTCGTATCATATGCTCTGACTGCATTATCTGTTTTCCCCCCAAATGCAGAATAGAAATATGTATTGAACACTCTGCCTTTTCTGCATTATTATTAATAATTTCACCATTTTCATCTAGTAATGGACCAATACCATTGTTAGGATTCTTTTTGTTCCTTATATACTTTTAAAACTCCTTCTTACTGAACACAAGTCTGCTGCCAATAGATTATTTTTGCTTCCCTGATCAGTTTCCTACAGTTCTAGCTTCTGATTTATATGTATTGCTATCAACTTCCCTTTATTCCATTTTATATATATATATATATATGCCTTCATGTCCCCTCTAAATCAGATCAGATTTATAACCCACGTGGCCTTCTTCCTCTGTTGTGGCTTTTGGGGCATCTAGAAGAGTGTTCTTAAGCAATTCCTAATTATAATTCACATTTTTATGATTAAATTCTTCCTTCCCATTTATCTAGCTCAAATGTTTTCAGCATTGTGAAACTGGCCCTTTTAAAGCATCATGTGTATATATCACTGGTCTGGTGACATATATACATATTAATTATAAATGTAATTAAGTCATGACCAATCATACCTAAACTACCATTAATTTTTAGTTTTATGATCAATTCCTCTTTATCTGTTGTGGCAGAGCTCTGAGCTTGTCCCCGTGGGTCCCGCGCTTCCAGGTGGTTTATGCTAGCTTCAGAGGCTCACTGCAACCCTCCACATAGCCCTTCTCCCTCTAGGGCCAAGGATATAGTCTACTGAGCCATTTTCATCATAAGCCAGCAAGGAGGTTGGTGAGAGAATTCCCACAGTCTCTGCTGCTCCTACGGCCTCATACCAAAATAGTTTAGCCTCCTGTCCTGACAGGGGCCTGTTTTCCCCTCCCAGGAGGTGTTTCTATAGTGGTGGGTTGGGGGGAACCTGGGCCCGCACTCTACCCCGGGTTCCGGCCCAGGGACCCTAATGGTAGCAGCTGTTGGCAGCCAACCTTTCACTGCCAGAGTTGCTACAGTTCCCCACAGCTCTCCTGCTTCTCCCTTACCTTAGGGCTCCCTTACCAATGACTTGAGGGTGTCTTTATTAACCAGCCCTTCAACCACACTTCCTCTCCTCTGACTCCCTGGCTCTCCTCTCCCTGGCTGGAGTGAGCCTTTTTATAGTATCAGAGGGGCCTTAGAGTCAGGTGTTCTCATTAGCCTGGAGCAGCCCCGGCTCTGGTCAGTCAGGGAACAGAAAACTGTTCATCCAGTGGCCAGCATATCTGCCTTCTGCTACTCTGCCGTACCCAACTGGCCTGGGTCTATCACACTGTCAAGATGAGTTCTAATATAAACTGTGTTAGATGCAACAATTTTTGAGTTAGAAAATTGTCATCTATATTATTTGGAAATTCCAAGGATGTTTTAATACTGGCAGCAAGAGAGTTCCTGCATATGTCACTCAAATTGAAGTCTCCCATGATCACACAATGTTTTTTTCCAATAGTTTATAGATAGGTATGTCAGGAACTGGTCAGCCTGTTCCTTAGTGTGATTTGGTGGGCGGACACCAACTAATAACCCATCTTGTACTTTATCTGTTCGGACAGTGATACATAAGCATTCAAGATCATTTTCTTCTGTGTTATGAATGACTTGGAAAGAGGTAATGCCATTTTTGACGTAGAGTTCCCCTTTTCCTTTTGCCCACTCGACCCTTCCTAAATAGGTTATAGACATTGATTTTAACATTCCAATCATGGAAATCATTCCACCAAGTTTCAGTAACACCAGCTAGATCAAAATTATGCTAATAAATGAACAATTCCAATTCCTCTTGTTTGTTACCCAGGTTCCTAGCATTGGTGTATAGACAATTCAAGAATTTCTTCTCTTTGTGTCTTTTGGTGCCTTGATTAATTTTGTTCTCAACATCTCAATTTTGTGCTATGAGCGAACTGAGTGTTCATATATTCCGTCTTTTTACCATCCCCTTTTGTTATTAATGCCCTCCTGAGTGCTCTAGCCAACCTGTCCCTGAGAAGATTGGATGATCTCTATCTCAGCAGAAGGGGGAACAAACAAACAAACTCTCCCCATAGAAGGTGGACCAACGTTCCACAAAATGAAAACCGTACACCACTTACCTATCTAGCAATTAACTGCCAGAATCGTCTGTCTTCTTATGCTCATGGGACAGGAAGGATCTCAGAGAAGATCACTTGGACATTATTATTATTCTTCAGCCTGTTTCCGAGCCATAGATTGAGCACAGAATCCTGACTACTCATCTATTTATGCTTTTCAATTGCTAAGCTCTTTAGATCTTTATAACCCTAAAACTAATTAATCAATTTGCTTCAAACTCAACTTGTTTTGTAGATCTAATAGAGAGTTAAAAACCAAGCCAAGTCCAAAGATTGTATGCAATGTACTGTATTTTTCTATATGTTAGGATATATAAGAAATTCCAATTTGTTTCTTAAATGTTTTATAATGATATAAAAAGGGGCCTTTTTTAAGGCATAGACATAAGGGGGTAAAGTTAAGGTTGCAATATTGCGGATACTTACTTTTGTGCCACTCCCATCACACCAGCAACTCACCAATGAAGGAAGAACCAGCATAGTTACCTCTTACACCACGTCGTACACTCTCCTTGCCATCAATGTAGGGGCCATGTTGGGATGTGCAGCCAGTGCATGCTGTGTTCCATCAATCCCCAGCTGGCAGATGGTCCCTTGAAGGACTATTGCTAGCTAGTGCAGTTTAAAGTCTATAGAGGTCTCTAACCTATGCCAGGGCCATGGCTGAGACAGAGAATCAGGGAGCCATGTCCAGCTCCCTTGCAGTCCTGCTTCTCAGCTGCATCAAACTGACATTGGCTACAATAGAGAATCTGGCTCTTGAATTTTAACTATGTATTTCGTAACTTTAGTGGTTATTTTTCAAACTAAAAGTTGTATTAATACTATTTTAACCCAACATTTCTTATCCCTCTTCTGTTCTCCCCAGTCATTTTTTGGTAAAGTCAATAAGACTCAAGCATATGCTTAAGGACATTGCTGAATAGGAATGAACTTGGCACATGTGTAAAAATTAAACATGTGCTTTGACAAACCAGGGCACCATTTACTATTTGCATCTTCATTTTTTTGCAAACATATTTAAATAGAGGCCCAGGTGAAAATCTAGCTCAGAATCCTTAAGCCAGAAGTTTTTGACATGCTAACTTGCTTATTCCCCAAGTCAAGTTCATGCAATCTTAAATGTGAACTACAAAGGGTCTTTGTTTTAATCATACAACTCTTTGGATGATTCTAAAGAGGGAAAGGAAAATACTATTTAAATATGTAATAGTCACTATACTGTTAAAAAATCTTTAGCTTTTTCTAAGGTGCAGCTTCCTGGTTTCCATTCTCTGTGAGATTGCAGCTACCTTTGATTTTATTCCTTCACATCACTCAAACTTCACTCTTGGCATGGACTTAATCCTCAGTAAGGACAAGTGCTGTGGACAGTTAAGAAATTTAACTCCCAGACAAAACTATGCAATTGAAAAGGATGTTCTGGTCTTACAAACAACCATACTTCATTTTTATTACTGTTTTTGAACAAGCACCAAGGGCATCTATCCAGAGATCTGTATCTAATATATGCTCAGAAACAATTTGTTGACGATTGAAGTGATAGTCTCGACTGGAGCAACTACAATCTATTGTGTCAATGTGTATTTTGGACAGGCTTTAATCTGTGGAGTCACTCAAGTGCTGTATAACTATACACATTAATCTCATTATGATTTTGATAAAATATAGTCTTTGCACAGCAGCCACTTTTCAAAATTGTGCCTTGACTGTTCAAAATTATTTCTTTTTAGAAATACACAAAGGATCTAGTCTGTATCACTGACTGACAACATTCAACATTTCATTGTACAGAATAAAGTCATTTTAAATCTCTGGGAGTCTCCTGAAAAGTTTCTAAAATCAGAAAACTATTACTGTGGGGGGATCTTTTATCATTTAAAAAGAATCAAATACATTTGGGGGATGAAGATAATTTCCCCCTAAGTAATTCTCAAGCTATGACATTCTACAACAATTTTAAACTGGGAGCAAGTTTCTGTTACTGAAATTTAATGTTCTTAAAATATCACAGGAATTTTCAGTACAAATGCTAGCAGAAGCTTCAATATAGTGGTCATTGCTAGGATGTTCAAATCAGCCTTATCTTAGTCCTCATCTTATGACGTACTGAGCATCCTCAAGTCCCATTGATTTCAATGGGGGTTAAGGGCATTTAATATCTCTCAGGATCATGTGGTTTGACGTTTGAAGCTTTAGGAAAATACTCTGACTCTACTATGTATTTTTGATTGTTCTTCTATATTGAAAATCCAGGGAGTCACTCAAAGTCAAGCTAGATATGATGCATCCTGTATCAAGAAAACATAGCCTTTATTTACAGACAAATTAATTCCATGCTTTAAATGTGTTCTCTGTCTCGAGCTGCTTTGTCCTTTACCTATCCATTTAAATGACAAAACTTCACAGGAAAGACAAGCACTGAAATGTCATTCTATTTAATTTTTTTGTACAAACCTACTCATTCTCTCAGCACATTTTATTAGCTGCTGGATTGACAGCGGAGCACATGGACACTCATAGAGAGGGACTTCGCTGTTGGGAGTGGGAGAGGCAGGAGCAGACGGCAAAGCTTAAGAACATAAAAACTTAAGAATTATGATACTGGGTCATAACAATGGTCCATCTAGCCCAGTGTCCTGTTTTCTGACAGGAGCCCATGCCAGAAGCTTCAGAGAGAATGAACAGAACAGGGCAATGTATCAAATGATACATCCCATCTTGTCCAGTCCCGGCTTCTGGCAGTCAGAAGTTTAGGGACACCCAGGGCATCCCTAACTATCTTGGCTAATAGCCATTGATGGATGTGTCCTACATGAACTGATCTAATTCTTTTTTGAAGCCAGTTATACAAGTTCCACAAGTTGACTGTGTGTTGTGTGAAGAAGTACTTCCTTTTGTTTGTTTTAAACCTGCTGCCTATTAATGTTATTGGGTGAGCCCTAGTTCTTCCCTCTTCACTTTCTCCACACCAGTCATGATTTTATAGACCTCTCAGATCCCTCCATAGTTGTCTCTTTTCCAAGCTGAACTGTCCCAGTCTTTTTAATTCTCCTCATATGGAAGCTGCTCCATAACCCTAATCATTTTTGTTCCCATCTCTACTTTTCCCAGTTTGCATATACCGTTTTTAACATGAGGTGATGAGAACTGCACACAATATTTAAGGTGTGGGTACACCATGGGTTTATATAGTGGCATTATGATATTTTCTGTCCCACTGCTAGTGGTTCCTAAAGTTCTGTTAGGTTTTTTGACTGCGGCTGCACTCTGAGCAGATATTTTCAGAGAACTATCCACAATGATCCCAAGATCTCTTTCTTGAATGGTAACAGCTAATATAAGCCCCATCATTTGGTATGTATATTTGGGATTATGTTTTCCAGTGTGCATTTATCAACATTGAATTTCATCTGCCATTTTGTTGCCCAGTCAACGAGTTTAGGAAGATCCCTTTGTAACTCTTTGCAGTCTGCTTTGGACTTAACTATCTTGAGTAATTTTGTATCATCTGCAAACTTTGCCACCTCACTGTTTACCCCTTTTTCCAGATAATTTATGAATATGTTGAACAGCAACAGATTCTTGGGGGACCTTGCTATTTGCCCCTCACCACTATGAAAACTGTTTATACCTTTGTTTCCTATATTTTAACCAATTCCTGATGCATGAAAGGACCTTCTCTTTTATCCCATGAATGCCTGCTTTGCTAACAAATATTTGATGAGGGACCTTGTCAGGGGCTTACCAAAAGTCCAAGTATACTATATCCATTGGATCACCCATGTCCACATGTTTGTTGACCCCCTCCAAGAATTCTAATAAATTGGTGAGGCATGATTTCCCTTTACAAAAGCCATATTGACTCTTCCCCAACAAAATAAGTTCATCTACATGTCCGATAGTTTGTTCCTTACTATCGTTTCAAGCAATTTGGCTGGAACAGAAATTAGGCTTACTGGCCTGCAATAGCCAAGATCACCTCTGAAGCCTTTTTTAAAAAATCAGCGTTATATTAGCTACCTGCCAGTCATCTGGCACAGAGACTGTTTTAAGTGATAAGTTATATACCACAGTAAGTAGTTGTGCAATTTCGTATTTGAGTTCTTTCGGAACTCTTGGATGAATAGCATCTGGTCCTGGTCATTTATTATTGTTTAATTTATCAATTTGCTCCTCCACTGATGCCTCAATCTGGGACAGTTCCTCAGATCTGTGACCTAAAAAGAAGGGCTTGGGTGTGGGGATCTCCATCCAGTGATGACGGAGGCAAAGAATTGATTTAGCTTCTCCACAATGCCCTTCTCTTCCTTTTGCTCCTTTAGCTTCACTGAATTGCCTCCCCTTCACCCCAGGCCCTCAATACAGGCACTCCTGACTTTGCTCACTGCTTGGTGAATGACTTCCTCCTATCTCCTTTGCTCAAGTGATACCCAAGAGAAGGAGTGTGAAAGATGGAAAACAGTGTAAGTTCTGAGAAGGAGATAGCTATTAGCCATCCTACCTGATTGGCTGGCTACATTAGAAAAGCCCTCACCCCAATCTTGGTTTAGTAAAGAGAAATAGTGAAATGAGGAGACCCTGTCAGTGGTTAACACAACCTGGAGGAGGAGAAGACAAAGTCATCTCCACTCTCCCCACACTACAGGAGGAGAAAAGAGGAATATTCCACTCCAGCTGCTTTGGAGTGAATAGAATCACTGACAGATACTCCCTAAGGATGAGAGGGCCCTAAGAGAAGTCTCCCTTACAGAAAACAGTAAGTGGGCCCTACCACGTGAGAATGGTATAGGAAAGTAGAAAGAGGAAAGAAACCTGTGGGAATGAGGGTATATGATTTGTAGGCAAAGGACTCAGTAATTTCCCCCCCAAAACATATTTAAGGTCCACTCAGTCTCTGACCCCAAGTATAGTAACTTGCTTCTTCATCATCATCTTACTTTATGAAGGAGCAGAAACATATAGTAAATTAAACCTGATTTTCATGAGCAAGAGCATGTATGTATGCAGATCTCAGTGTAAATTAGAGAACATACTTTGTCTGAACATGATAGCCTTTGGTGTCTGTAACCGTGCCTGATTGGGTGCCAACTGAGGATGCCAAATTCAGGACAAACTGCTGAGAAACAAGGCAAACACAACCCAAAACTGGTGGTTATTCTTTCATAAGATATACCAAACTAGCAACAAAAGTAAACTCCTGTTTCACCACACTGGCTAACAAGCAGTCATGAAAGCAGTTTCCTTGGGCATTCCAGTTCATATATCACCACCAAAAACACTGGATTCAGAGATGAGTGGTTCTTTACAACCAGTCTCATCAAATGAAAGGGTCTTCTAATCCCAAAGGATCAGCCACACACCCAGGTCAATATATAACTTAGATCTTACCCAAAAATCACGCTGATGCCAATCCTTTAGTATCTAAAATCTAAAGGTTTATTCTTGAAAGAAAAAAAGAAAGGTGAGAGTTAAAATTGGTTAAAAGAATCAAATACATACAGTATTTGCAAAGTTCTTGGTTCAAGCTTACAGCTGTGATGGAATAAATGGTTGGCTTAAGTCAAGTCTCTGGAGTACATCCACAGCTTGCATGGGTCATTCAGTCCTTTGTTCAGAGCTTCAGTTTGTAACAAAGTTTCTCCAGAGGTAAGAAGCAGGATCAAAGACCAAATGGGGGTGTTTCCAGGCCCTTTTATAGCTTTTGCCATGTGGAGGGCATCCCATTGTTCTTACTGTGGAAAATTACAGCAACAAGATGGAGTTTGGAGTCACATGGGCAAGTCACATGCCCATGCATTTCACCTAGTCACAGCAGAAAATTCCTTTAAGTGTAGATGTACATCTCCAATGGTTCATTGTCAGTTAAATGTTCTTTTGATGGGTCACTCAATTTGACTAGTCCCTCCAAGATGTGCTGGCTAGCTACCTTGTGGGCGTTACCCCAGGGGCAGATACTTGAAATCCAGGTATAGAGCCAATACTTATAACTTCAAATACACAAATGATATATGCATACAGATAGCATAATCATAACTAGCAAATTATAACCTTTTCATAGATACCTCACTTGACAACCTTTGTACAAGATTTTCTGCAAATATATAACAGTGGTTGCAACAATGATCTATTAGTCAGATAATGTCAGTGTCTACTCAGCTCATTATTCATTTTTAATTGTAACTCTCAGTACCAAATTCATCCTGGTTTTATTTCACTGCACCTAATGGAATTCCACCAGGGATGAATTCGCCCTAGTGAGTTTCTATTGCATTCATAGACTCCTTCTGGTGGCCAAAATCGTAAGTGTAAATTCTCACCAGTGTTAACCAAAACCTGCTATTAAGCTTGGATAAAATTCTTGCCTTGAGGTGATAACCTATGCTAAGTTGCACATGTGCTTTTCATCAGAAAAGCAAGGTGTGTTGTGGGCTAAAGGCTTAGCTGTTGGCTTTCAGGATTCTTCCACATTCCAAAATGTTCTTATACCTAGCTGTATAGGTCATCTGTTCTTCAGACTGGACCGCCAGATAGGGTTTTATTTGGTCAGAGGGGCATTTTCAGCAGAAACTTATGAAGTTTCTAACATCCTAAAACTGTTTAGTTTCAGTCCATTTGGGAGTGCTAGTTTATGCCCTACATGAAGTGAAAAAAAACTTACCCTGCATGTCCTTCCCTGGAGTGGAGTTGATAAGAAGCAAACTGCCAACTGTGGTTTGCACAAAAATATTTGCTAATGCAAAGATCACAATACCAACACCTGCAGCCAAAAAAACTCATGTGGATTTTTGATGGTCCCAAGAGGTGTTCAGTCCCATTGAAAAACATAACCCCGTGACATGTATAATCCTTTGTCTGTATATTTCATGCTGCTTCATTTTACTCGGTTGCCTTAGGCCAGTAGTGTGAAAACTCAGCTCCTTATTGGGGGTACAGGCCAGGCTTGCCATGAATAACTAGATGTGGGAAAGATCATATTTCTCAAAATGCGTGATTGGGGAGGTAAGTGGATCAGTAGGCTAGAGACAAGATATCTGTACTCGTTAAGATAAGGGAGAATACCCTTGTACCATTTGCAATGGATAAAATAGCACTGGGAATGTAAGTTGAAGTTCAGAGTTGGTCATGCATGGACAGAGCATGGTGTGCAGGGATTGGTTCCTACAAAATAACCAACCCAATCTCAAAGTGTATGATGTAATATATTGTAAGGAAATGTACACGTAAATGTATATAAAGAAAGAGGTTTTCTGTATCCACCCCCTGCATTTGCATCTGAAGAACTCACCATAGCTTTGTTCTAAGGTAAAGTGATGAAATCTGGAGTCAAACTGAATTCTTGAGAAGTCAAGTGGAAAAAGGTCTCACCAGCAGTCAGGAGCCAACTGCAAAATTTGTATCTGGAAACAGAGATGGGGAGCAGCAGGTGGAGCCAGTATTTTGCATCAGGCCTATCTCCAGTATTAAGCCTCCCCCCCCGCCCCGAATATATGGCATAAAGATAGTCTACCAGATTATTAACCAAGGGTTATGTGCAAGCATACCTCTCACACCAGTGAAACAGTTGCCATACTCCCCCCATCCCAGAGATGACTGCATTTCAAGGGTAAGAAAAGTTTATGTAGCTCTTTGAGATTCTTTAGGACATTACTACATAAGGGTGTAGTAGGTTAGCTTTACACCATCCTACCAGTGCAAAGCTATTCTAAGGGAGGATCACACCAATGAAGAGGATTCTGGGCTGACGTAGAACACACACTGTGACTCCTTTCTTTCCTGCTGTGGTGCAGAAGTCCTGGCTGAGAGAAAGTGTGTGGGTGGGGCATCCCTGTGCCTTAGCAATCTCAGCTGTCATAACAATCCCTTCAGGCTGCTCTAACTTGTATCAGGGTCCTGGACCAGAGCAAAGTGGTCCCACAATAGGGGAAAATGCACAAATAGTGTAAAGTGACCATTTATGAGCAGTACTGAGCCCATACAAAGATCTCAGGCTCAAATGAGACACCATGGCTTGTCGGTCAGACAACTTGGCCCATAATATATATATATATATATATATATATATATATATATATATATATATATATATATAAATAAAAACTCAGCCATGTTATAAAAAGATTGGGTTGGAAAAGTCTGCTTCATAGGTTTTAAATATATGACCCTTACTACTTAAAAAGTAACATGAAAACACTTTGTGCCACTGTGGAGATTACCCAGACTGGTAAGGGGTTCTGTCACCCTTTGGGATTCTGTTCCCTTTATCCTTGGGTGCCCCTGTGATGCACAGTTTTGGTTCAGACCCCTGAACACTAGAGCATCCCTACAAGCACAAGGTGTTACCCAGGCTTCCAACAGCCTACTTACTCTTTCCAGGGTAACTTCAATAGCTCATCCAGTCCTACCTCTTCCCAAATCCGTCCTTCCATTCTTAAATACCAGACACTCAGACCATTTCCCTCTGGTTTGTCACCACTGAAGGCATGAAACCTGCCCTCTAGAAACCAGTTTATTTTGGCACACACTCCCCACACAGTTTGCACACCAGGCACCTGCTTGGGTAAAAATAAAACAAAAGGTTTATTTAATAGAAAAAACATAAATTCAAAGATAGAATAGTAAAGGAGAGCAAACACCTATAAGCTACACAGAAAACAATCAAAGATGCAACCTCAGGTTTTACACTTTTATCTTTGATAAAATCTCTTTTTCTAGCAGAAGTTACCTATTGCCTTTGAACAGTTTCCCGGCATACCCCCTAGCTTAGGGGCTTCTAGAGTTTCAGACGGCTTATTACTGAGAGGCTGCCTTTTTGTTTCTGGGTGCCAAACGTCAGCTATTAAAAGGGTTTTCTTTTCTTCTCTCTCTTAGTAAATGATGACTAACATTCATTCAAATTGTGGAAACCCCATCTTGATTCAAGAGACAGCATGTCTCAATGTCTTTCCACTAACATTAATATTCCACAATTTTCCTTTCCTGGGCTGGACAGTGGCCGGATACTTCAAGTAGTTACATGTTAACAACTGGCATGGGAAGTGGCTCTCCCTGTCTGATGGCTCACGGTCCTGCTGGGAAGTGGAGCCAAAGTTTTAGGAGCACAATTCTGCATATAAACATAAAATCATAGCCATAGCTGTTTACACATTTCTTAATGATTATTAAGCTAACATCACAAACTTTCATAAAATACCTTACTCACATGTTTTTATATCACAACAACATTATATACTATCAGTTGATTCAATGGTTTACTCCTGGGGGTTCAAACCCTTTGTTCTCCCCTTTGTTTGGCTGGACCTTGATTGTCACAGATATTTCATAAGAGTACTGTTATTCTATCTATGTCTAGTATTTCCAGAGCATACATCACCGTAGTATCTAAATGCCATTTTACCAAAATAGAGATGGAGAAATATAAAAAATGACCCCTAACAGGAAGCATACTCTGGAACTTTGCAAGGAACGAGAAGAGACTAAACAAAACTATCGTAATAAATAGAAAGTCCTTTTCATGTATAATCGCCTTTGTTTTCTTTAAACCCAGAGTCTATTGTAAATTCTCTTGTTTCTCCCTTTTAGCTAGAGGCACCCAATAGTTGATTCCGTATGCTGAAAAGAAACAAACAAACATTCTCATTTTAATGTATACTCATTTTTGCTCACTGAATTTGACATGAGAAGATGGTTTCTAAATGGATGAAATTGTGGGCCTAATTAAGGCTAAGATTTTGTCATGGATATTTTTAGTAAAAGTCAGGAACAGGTCATGGGCAAAAAAGGAAAAATTCATGGAAGCCGTGACCTGTCTGTGACTTTTACTAAAAATATCTGGGACAAAATGGAGACCTACGGGTCACCACACCATCTGAAGCAGGGCAGCTGCACAGGGGCTAGGAGCCGCCTGTTGTAGCTGGGGGTTGTGGGTACCCCTGCCATCTGAAGCTTCAGGGGTCCATGGCGGCTGGGAGCTCAGGGGTTCCCCCGCGGCAGCCAGGAGCTTGGGGTTTCCCCTGCCACTGGCAGTTCTGGGGGCCCCCACTGCCCATGGCAGCAGGGAGCTTAGGGGTTCCCCCACTGCCTGGGGGGGCTGGGAACTGCCTGCAGGATACCATGCCGCCTGCAGCGGCTTGGACCTCCGGGGGCCACCAGAGCAGTGGGTGTACCCTGCAGCTCCCTGCCCCTACAGGCGATGGGGGACCCGGCAGCTCCCAACCACCGCACGCCGAAGTCACGGAGGCCGCTGGAAGTCACAGATTCCATGACCTCCGTGACTAAACCGTAGCCTTAGGCATAATTAGATACAGGATGAAGCCTCGATTTTATATAACATTCTCATACATGCATTTGAAAACAGACTACTTTTAAAGCCATGCAACAATGCAAGACTAGATAAAAATAGGTCACATCAACATCTGTAAAGCAAGATTATTAAAGGGTTCATTTTATTTCTCCCTATGCAGAGCCTTTGCTCCACTGAGAGAGTATCTGTCGGTATCAAACCCAGTTAGGCAAAAAAAAGGTGGGAGAACAGTAATGTCATAAAAAAGGGTTTACAGAATCATCACTGGATGCATGCTTCTTCTGTCCCTTTGGCCCTGCAACAGCACCTCAATCTAGATGTAAACCCTACATTTTAAATTTCTCTGTTTTCAACACTTTAGTAATTTATAGGGATACGGTCTTCACATATGTCTATTGTACTTTCGAGGACAATTAAATTGCTAATACTCAGCTATTTTCAAAGTTGTGCTGCAGATGATATGCAACAGCAGATGCCAGAAAATTAGCTAGAAATAGAAATGAGGTGCACTTGCTATACTATGGTTAATAGAAGAGACTAACATAACTAAAAACAGAAACTTGAGTACTCTCACACTCAACTTACTTTTGGAGACTGTAACATGAACTGTGACAGAAATGAGATCTCCTTATTCCACTTTGCTCCTTAGATCCTCACTAATATACAAATATTTACTGATCCATCTCTTCATGAATTTTTTTATTCTTTACATGAAAAAATAAGTCATATATCTATATTGAAATATAACCAGTGTAACAGTTAATTCAGGGTCCAATCTGTAAGGTGCTGAGCACTCTCAACTCCCATTAACTTCAGTGGGAGTTGAAGGTGTTCAGCTCCTGGCAAGTCTGGACTCTAATCCCTTTCCCTCTGAATAGTAAAATAACTATCAATTATGTACATGACAGGTGCTTAATTCTAGATTGGAGACAAATGAAAAATAACGTTTCTAGTGATAACATATACTATGTATTTGTTTATCCGCAGTTTCTAATCCCTACAATTCATATGCACTTTTGTAAACAACATTGATATGCAGTCATGAGTAATAATTTAGCCACCCTTTTACTGCCACAATATATTACATACTTAAATACATATTTCCAATAGGACCCAAAAATAGATTTTTTTTTTGGTCCTTTTTGAATTTTGCTGGTCACTTTCATGCTTATAAAACTCAGGAACTAATCAGACATTGCAAGGCTGGGCTGTGAAGGCTCCTCTACACAGTTCTACTAATGCACTTCATTCCTGCCCTGCTGCATTCCTCCTATTCCAGCCTTTGCCCTCTCTGGAGCAAAAACTGCCAATCATGATAAATTGTGTAGTGAACAAATGGGGACTAGAATGCGACCCTAAGCTCATTTTCAGTTTTGATCTGAGCTACTATTTGAACTCAAGTAGTGAGGAATGCACTAAATAGGACAGGGCCATAGGGGAACAGTACTTCATGTACATTTGGGTCAGGGGCTATTGCTAGGATTTCTTCAGAAAGCCAGACATTTGCATATAAACAAAAAAATTCAAAAAAAGTCAAACAAGTTTTTAAATAAGAATGTTGGCTAGACACAGACAGCACTTAGATACTACAGGTATAATGTACTGGCACAAGAAAACTTTATTCTAGTCATTCCTCTAGCAACTGAGTATTAACCTTCCAAATGTCCAGCTTCATTCAACTCTAAAATTTTCAGATAGGTTATGTATAATGTCTGTGCATAATTCCTAACAAAGAACAGTAACTGACTGCGGCCTTGTTTACTTGCCACCGTACAAATATAGCTAGAGAAAGTCCCTGCACTTACAGTATAATCAGAGAAACAATAACAGACAACATACAAGCAAAATGTCAAGTCACCTTTTCTTTCATTTAATAAACTAACTCTTTATTCCCTTTCCACCCTCTATTATCTGAATACCCCAATCACCCAGCCCTGTGTCTGTTACCACTACAGCTGGACAAACCATTTGCAGCAAACAATTTGGTAATCACATTTAGCCCTTTCCTCTGTTTCTATTTTTCGATGCAAATATATTTCAGTCTGTGGATTACTCAGTAGCAAGTATTGTTGTGGGTATTTTATACCCAACAATCTGAAATTATAGCAGTTTTGATTGGACACATAGCCTACTGAAAATATAATATACACTCTGGAAATTTGCTTTCCACAAATATACTGCAATATTAGCCTAACATTTGTTGTTTCAATTTGGATGAAGGAGGGTATGAATATATCTAAAACAAATTCATTTAACATTCAAAATGTGTGTATAAATAATTTGCAGCATTTGCTCAGCTCTAGTCAACAATCCATCAGACAAGGAAAATGAAATCCATAAGTTATCCTCTTCCACGCAACCCACACATTTCACATCATTTCACTTTACTCCCGATGGAAACATGAGGAAAATGTCCTGGCTGATGATAGAAGAGGGCTCCCTAAATTCTCTACCTTCACTCTTATATGCCTTCGACTCCACCTCCCACCAACCTGGCAGCTGCAAATGAAGGGATTTTTCATGCTTTCCCTTCCTAACTGCTAGTAGGAACTGAGCTGTCCACTCTTTCTTTTTGGCTGCTATTTGGGAGCTCTCTACTCTTCTTTTGGCAGTTCTTCACCAAGGAATGAGTTATCCCTGCTATCCCTGACACCCAATTCTTGACTACCCTAATCATCCAAGCCCCCAAGTCAAAACAAGGCAAGTGGCAACCATAAAAATGGGCAATTTTTTCATCCTAATATGTGGGAATTCAATGGCATGGCTCCCACTGGAATTGACATAGCACTGAAAACGTACGCCGAAAGTCTTACTTTAACTGAAACTCCAGGAACATCTAGATAAAGGGTTAAACTCTTTCCTTCACATGTTTCATTGTTGTCTATTGTTGCAGAGGTATCCAAACACCATGTGATAGAACATACCACATATATTACTGTTCTGTACTCCTAAATAAATAGTGTTGAGGAAGATGGAATTTCATTGTTAATTCAGTTTCTTTGCTTTTGTTATTGTATGTCACAGGCTCAGTGAGGGGATTTAAATTATTTTAGATTACTTGTTTTCCTCTTTTTTAGGAAGTTTTAATGAAAACTCTTATGAAACAGGATGGGAACTATCTATTTTAGGATTCTGTATAGTGCTCATTACTGTAGTGCTTAAGCTGACACTATAAACCCTAATGATTCTGAAACAACATTGATAGCTAGTGTGATGGGGTGTCCACAGGAAGGTTTATCAGCCTGACAGAGCTAATCCACAGACATGGCCAGAAGGAGGTGCTTCACAGATGAGTAAAGAACCCTATGGCAATTTGGTGAGGAACATGTGCAAGTGATTACCCCTGATAAAGGGGAGTGTAAGAGGCTGTGGTGGACTGTATAAGGCAGTCACCCCGATACAAGGGGAGTGTGGAAAATTATAGCAGAAAGAAAAAAAAAAGGGAAAGAGACAATTGAGCCACAGTATATGGAAGCCTTTTTCGCAGAGGGTACTTATATCCTCCGAGGCTAGACTCCAGAGTCACTACCCCTGGGGAAGGGAGCTAACAAACAGCAGGGAAGGATCCAGGCCCAACTGAGGCAGGTGCTGGAGAACCAGCAGGGACAGTGGGAGTCATATTTGTACCCGTAAACCTATTTGACACAGCTGGCTGAACAACAGCTGTATTTATTTAAATTCATGCAGGAAGAAATTAGCACCTGCTGCTGAGATTAAGAGTGGAAAGGAGGTACCCAGGGCTGGAGGCCAGAGACCTAGCCAAGGGAGTGATATGCCTGCATACCTAAAAAGAGAGTGCTCCTACAAGGACAAGAAGCCTTACCTAGAAGGCAGGAAAACAAGAAAACTCAAAAGAATTTAACCTGCGGGGAGAACTAAAAAGGGAGGGGAGTGTTTTGCCTGTGGTCGGCAACAGCACATAAGAAGGAGATGCTCATTTATGACCTGTGAGGTGAAGGCTATCCTAGGAGAGCTGGCTAGCCAAGAAAAGGTTGAAGAATGACCTACGGACAAGACAAGGACAAGGGTTTGTTTTGGTGCCACAAGGTCAACCATATAAAAATGCACTTCCCTCTTAATAAAGTGCAGGGTCGCAAATGGGAAGGCATGGACCCCAGTGAGATAGGAAAAAGGAGAGGGTGTCCAGGGACTGGAGTATGCTGGGGACAGGCAGGGTAGATGTGATACTGATAACCATGGACCTGGCAGGTGGTCAACCCACACACCCAGTAGTGGATAGTAAAGAGCTAGCACATTAAAATGATTGGGACAGACAGGGCCCCAACAGACATAGGGACAAACAGAGGTAGAGCAGGCTATTGTGAGGACTCAGACCTTGAGTGAAAAAGTGCTGGGGAATCCTGTGGGTCAAGTAAAGGGGCTACAAGAGAAACTAGTAGCTGACGAGCAGGCCTTGGAAAGAGCTGCAGAAGACATACAGTTCCAGAGGGAAAAGTTGAGGAATGCTATGGCAGACCATGATAATCTGTGTCTCCTGGTAGATGGTTTGGAGCAGGAGTAGGATGACTTGCAAGCCCAGCTCTGGCAACTTCAGGGGAAGAGGCATCCCTATCTCTGGGGGTTACAAGCTTGAGGGAGAGGGTATGTGAGGAGGGGTCCACCCTACACAAGGCTTGAAGGGGTTAAGGTGGACAGGTGGGCCAATTAACTGCCTAGACTGCACCTGGAGGAGGAGCCAAGGAGAAAGGACTAAGGCTCAGCTGGACGGGAACAGGAGGGGCCTGTATACAGCCCAGTGGCTGAAAGAACTGGGGGCTGCAGAAAGTGAGGCTGCAGTCACTCTCCAACTGAGGGAAGGTAAGTTAATAAGTATCTCAAGGATATAGCAGTAAGGTTCAGGACTGTGCTATAAATAATGCTAAAACCATAATTTTCTAGTTGTCCTGTTTTCTCCTTTTAATTATCTCTTGTGGAGCTGATCAATCCAAATCAGCATTTATTTGAATTGAAATGATTTCAGTTCAACAAATAAGTGCCCAGAGTACCTTCATATAAATGTTGTATGACTGGTTACCACTTTAATCTCTGTTACCTAGACACAAATTTACCATCACCATATCTCAGAGATGCCACAGAAAAAGATGGTTCATAGTAACTAGTATTGTGTGCTCCTGAACCAGCAGAATATAAATATCTTTCACACCCTGAAAGTCTTTTTTGTCTCTACTCCCCAAAGTACTTTTAAAAAAAAAAAAAAAAAAAAAAAAACCACAAGAGAACAAACTTTTTCAAAACAGAGAAACCAACCTGGAAAAGCATTCCATTTTCATAGTAAGATTGGAATGTTCTTAACATGTGCAGCTTAATGACTTTTCTTAATTACTAGGTCAACCATGCTACTTTGTCATTCCATAGATATGTACAGGTAAGAGCGAGCAAAAAGGCAGAATGCAAAGTACTAAACAAACGTTGCCAGAAGTTTTTCAGTTAAGAATCTTCCCCACAAAACTTGAATTTCAAGCAAGGAACAATATAGGCAGTTAAGGTAAACAAAGCTGTTTGAACAATACTACTTCTTGTCCTCTTTTTCCCTTTTCTTTCTTTTTTTTTTATAGCAGCAACATTTAATCTGGCATTTAAAAGATGATCCTTGCAAATATGGTTAAGCCCTGTATTCAATTCTGTTCAACTACTGGTGTGAAATTTTAATCAAAAAACTAGAGAGCTCATTCAAAGAAGAAATTAGTGAAAAAACTTTGGTCGTCTCTCATCAGTGAAAACTGATTTAGTTATGCAAATTACTGCTATGAATATTAAACCACTGATGAAAGGTTTTTAATGAAGGGATCTTTTGTTTTGGAAATGCAAGGGTATATGCTTTAATTTCTTGCTAATTTACTGTTCTTTGAGAATGTTCACATTTTCCCCAAAGTGACTTCACTGATGGGTTTAATACTGTGAATAGAACTACAGGCCAACAATACTGGTTTTGACAAGCCTTCCCCTGTGTAACTATAGATCATGATTTGCAGCCCCTTATGCACAATTCTATTAGGGTGAATTTTGTCTACAGGGCTTTCCCTGAAATGAATTCTCATTTTAATGTTAGCCTCCTGCAGTTTTTAATTTTTAATCTGTAATATGAAATTGCAAATTTTACAAACATCATTTGAAACAGCCACTAGGACAGAACCGAATGCCAAAGTTTACATATTGCCTAATTAGACTGTTATGAGAAGCAGCTTATCAATGTCAAGCCAAAGATCATCAAAAACTCCAATTACTAATTTGAAAAACACATATATTTATAGGTTCATTTTGTTTAATTTGCATCCGATTAGCTTAATAATTGTTTAAAAATTGTATTAAGGTTAATAATTTTGGTTCAGCTAGCAACACACCTGGGCTCTGAAAGTGGTTTAGCAAATTAATCTCTGCCTACAATAAAACTCAACTGTAATCTTTTCCATCATAAAGCACAGAAAATTCATTACTCAAATGACAAGGCAATTTTAAATATGAAAAGGCATTAAATCCATTTACCAGCGCGATCAATATTTTCTGTCTACAGCTGTATAATCCGTCAGATAATTATAAAGGAAAAAGTCTACATTCAGATACATAGCATCTTCTTAAAATGTTTCTGGATAATGCACCCGACTTTAAAAGGTTGCAAACAGAAGCCCATCTGCCTTACTGAATCCTGAGCCAAATTCTGCTTTGTTACATCAGTTTAATACAGTAGAATTTGGCCCAAACTTTTTAAAAGTTCTACAATGATCTGAGTGATTGGCCAGGCTCAATGTTAAGTATTTTTAAAGTACAAGCCATGCAAATTAAAAAGTATTTATAGCTATTGTAATGAATAGTTGTATCTGAAGACCCTGTCCTAGGCTTATCAGGTAAGCAAGCTTTACAACACTAATTACATTAACTCTTATGCAAAAATGTGACACTTTTTTAAGTTGTATAAAATTCACTGTATAACTGAGAACAAAATTTGCTCCCTTAGATACTGTTCTTGCAAGCATCTGTGTGGAGCCAAATTGAAGTCAATTGGCCACTGACTGGTCTGTCCACATGGATCTGCTTGCAGAATTGGGCCTGATTTAGAAGGGCATGCTACTGACTTCATCAGTACAGTGTCATCCTGTATATTGACCACTGAACAGTAATACAGAATGAAAAAGAAAATCACAAAAGTGAAAAATTAGTCACCGCAACTATTATGAGTTTTGCTTTCCTTGATTCTACAGGTTCTGTAACATCAGCCACACATGTATTAAGGTTACTCTGTCTAGAAGACACTGTAGTATGTAATAGTTTTTAAAGAGCTAGATATTGTTATGATTAGATATGAGTGATACAGATTACATTTAAACTCCCAAATAGTTTTGAATTTCAGTAGCTAAAAGTTAAAAAAGTGGTCCCTCTAGTAAGCTGCAGACTGCTAGAAGATCTAAATGTCTGTATTTAAAAACCTCTTCCCCAGATGTAAATCTCTTTGGTCCAAAAAATGATTCCAGAAAAGTTGCTGATATTTTGTCATTTAAGTTCAATGGGACCAGGATTTGACCAGTAGTTTGTTTCAGAGTAGCAGCCGTGTTAGTCTGTATTCACAAAAAGAAAAGGAGTACTTGTGGTACCTTAGAGACTAACCAATTTATTTGAGCATAAGCTTTCGTGAGCTACAGTAAGCTTTCGTGAGCTACAGCTTACTGTAGCTCACGAAAGCTTATGCTCAAATAAATTGGTTAGTCTCTAAGGTGCCACAAGTACTCCTTTTCTTTTTGCCAGTAGTTTGTGTTAATCCTGATTTTAACTCAATGTCCTTGCTGTCACTCCTTATTTTATTCATTTGTGTTTATTAAAAATGGGCTCAAACAAGGCTCTGAGAACAAGTATAAAATATTAATTTAAAAAGCATATAACAAACATTAGGGCAGTGTCCAGAATTTCTTCCCAACTGAGCTGCCCTACCCTTGGGTCCCTCTTGTTTTAATCAGGGAGCTGTTAGGGCAAGTTTACTGTAATTGCCTTACTACCACACCAAGAGAGAGGCCATCAGGTTGTCAAGATCCAAAGCATTTAGGGTTTTATAGATTAATATCAATACCTTCATCATCAACTAGAAATCAATTGGTAGTTATTGAAGATCTGAGCTCCCAATGAGAAACACCCTTTCAAAGACAGGCAGCTGTACTCTGCACTAGCTGCAGCTTTCAAATGATTTTTAAGTATAGTCCCATTTTGGGACATTCATTTCTGGTCCCATTCTCCTCATGTTTACCAGTCACATTTTTCACACAGTCTTTGGGTGGTATGAACAAACCTTTTTGTTTAGACTAAGTTTTTCAGTCTCCTTTTTGAACCCTATCAACATACATTGTGCCATTTTATGATCCTTTACTCACTTTCTAACAATTGAACTCCCAATTAGTGTAGACCTGCTAGACCCCAATTATCCCAGCTGTTTATCCACAATCCTCTTCTCCTTCTCCCCCCCCCCCCCCACACCATGTGGCACTCAGTGATAGAAATTCAAAAACTAAGTTTAACTTCTGAGGGCCGGAAAATTTTCAGCTTTGTCCCAGTGAACATGTTAAAGGCTGTTTGTTATATTGCAATATGAGCTACCACAGCTCACAAATTCAGAACCCATTTTTGCAATTCTGCACTCAGACACCATCTAGAAGTAATGTAACTTGCTCCAATAGACCTAAGAAGCCCAAGAAACCCAGCAGTGATACTACTGATCTGCACTATGCACTTACTGATTGTTCCTTTGTCATCCTCCTCTGAACAAACAGTTCAAGAACTGCTGTAGAGCCAAAAAAAAATTTTCAAAACCCTTGTTGCAGGTGGTACCTGCTGTGCCCAGCTAACTCAGGTATAATCTCCTCCTCAGAGATACCAGTTGTAGAAAATCTGATAGCAACTCAAAGAAGAGGCAGGAAATGAATACTGGCTCTGAACCAGCTACAGAGGAGATTTACTATAATTATTGCCAAGCCTATCAAGCAAATCTAATTCCAATTGTAAATTATATTTGAAGGTTGGGTAATTTCTAGGAGCCTAGACAATGTTCAGCTACTGTCTCCTTAATTGCAGTAAAACTACTTAAGTACTTATGCTCAAAGTCACCAGGCTAAATCCCATTTATATGGGAACAGATGCAACTCCGCCTAAAGAGAATGAAAGTTGAGTTGAATCCCAGTCCTGAATTTGGGACATAATGGACATGCTGTAGAGTAGCATATATGCACTTCATGTGTGTGATGAAGTTAAGGGAAATTGTCCTGGAATGACAAGCGTGTACATTTTGATAGCTACAACAACTTTGATACTGTTTCGTTATTTACCATATGATAACTGTAGCTCTTTCAGATGTGCTGACCACACAGATTCCACTCTTGGTGACTAGCAAGCTGCATTCTGTTCTTGGAGAAGGGTAAAAGGCTTTCTACTGGAATCATGACTGGAGGACTCCTATCAAAGTAGCCATATGCTCCAAGGAGTAGTAAACATGTGATAATGGAAGAATGAAAGACAGGTTACTGGAAACACAAGACAGAAAAAGAAGGTATGTTAGCCAACCTTCTTCAGTTAAAATTATCTAGCAAATGGAAACCCCGTTCATAATTAACAATAATAATAAGACAAAGGAGAATCCCTATCACATGGGTAGAATTATCTTCACAATTAGAGAGAGAATTCTTCAAACTGACATCCTTGGGTATAGCCTCTTATATCCCACTAATCCATGGCAAAAATATTTAATTTTAGAATCACATGCAAGTTATTTGTTAGCATCAATGATTTGATTTCATTAGTGCAGCTTCATTATTAAGTTCTCACACAGAAACATGTGGGTGCACATCATAAGCAAATACAACAAAGGGTATGTGTCTGTTTAGGCATTCCAACTAGTTTAAACTTCTCTTTCGAAGTAATGCTGACCTACTTGCTCAATGAGTCCCTTCTGAAATTTCTCCTACCACCTGGACATAAGTGCTGAATTCATTTATAGCAGTCACATATTTAAGGATATTGTTCTGAAGTCAGAAAATGTTGTCTTTTATTCTTAAATCAGGACTTTCAAGAGGAAGACTCTTTTCTTGGTTATTATTTGTTACATCCCTCACAAATAGCACATCTGGAAATGGTAAAGCATTTTACGGGTTGTTTCTCCCAAGATTATTATTCAGTTTTGATTTACCCACACAAAATACAATAAATATCTAGAATCTTAAAGTTTAAATCAGCGGATTTTTATTATTATTATAACCTCTATTTTAACCACCTGCCCGCCCTCTACACAGCTTAAAATCTATAAACACAGGAATGTCCATCTCAGAATTGGTAGATTAGGTCTTTGGCTCAACATGAATGTTTCTACTGCATTTAAAGTGAATTGGACAAGGAGATCATGAATTATGACACCCTAAAAATAGATTTCAGAGTAGCAGCCGTGTTAGTCTGTATTCGCAAAAAGAAAAGGAGTACTTGTGGCACCTTAGAGACTAACCAATTTATTTGAGCATAAGCTTTCCTGAGCTACAGCTCACTTCATCAGATGCATTCAGTGGAAAAACTGAAAAATCTAAAAATAGAGGTGGACAAGTCTATTTTTATTTTTTGCATTTTTAGCAAAAGAACAGAGAAAAAAGAGAGAGAGGGAAATCTAAGAAAACTGGACCCACCTTGAAGAGACCTAGTGCTCAAGACCAAAGATTGTAATTCACCAATCTAAATTTGCAAATTAAAAATGTTATATAGCAATGTCAGAATGGCACAATGGCGCCATTAAGCTTAAAATATCAGGTGACTGCTAGTGGTCAAAGCTTTCATTTATATATATTTTTTCCATTACCCGTGTGTATGCACATGTATTTGTGCGTGCCTGTGGGTGGGTAGAGCTACATAGATATAAAAAAGCAAGTATCTAGCCTTTTCCCATAGACAGATCTCCAAATTTTTCCAACCAAAACTAAAGTTAAGACATTAAAAGAAGTTGGCAACCACAGTTAGAAATGTCAACAGTTTTGCCTTTGGCCAGACCCTTGCTTGACAATACAATGCGGGCAATTTAAAATTAAGCTTATTTGAGTAATCCACTCTATGAGGGAATAAGCCTCTGCCCAACCACTGAAGACATTGACAAGCCTCCTAAGGCATATGGGGTGAAAGTTAGGAGAGACCCCAGTGAGCCTCCTATGGCTTGCTGGGAGGCTGATTCTCTTACCCAGGCAGATCTTCACTCCTATTCACATCCTAAAGTCTACAGGAGTGTCTCCCCTTCTTGCGCACCTCAGGAGACTCAAGGGAAGAAAGGGGGAATTGGTCTCCTGATATGCTGCTACTCCACAATCTCTTTGCTTTCCTCATTCCCCTTCCCCACTCCCTGCACAATTCATAAGGTTCTTAGAAAGGTATGTGTTTTCCTATTCACGTCCCACATTCTGTAAGAGTGAGGTTCCCCTCTTGCAGTCTTTTAAACATGTGCAACTCTATGGCTTTTTTAACAATTGACCAGGTCTGCCCCTGTTTAGCATAAGATCTGAGATCACAGTCAAAGATGGTAGAATCCCAAGCTCTAGAGGTTGAGGATTATGTTAAAGGATCTGTGTAAATAATGAGATTCACAAAGTGATCTCACAAATACGCCAATCCTTCACCGGTCTGGCAAGAATGTATAGTACCCATATGGGAGTTGTAAACGGCCCAGCTTGAAAGAGAGCTATATCCTTATTTCCACAGGACAGTTTCTGTTTTGACTGGAATGTCCCACTAGTTTGTAGAATGTGTTGTGATGCAACTCTACATTGGTGAAAGGACAGCAAACACTAAGACCATTTTACCATCCAGAACATTTTTAGGACTATTTATAAAGAAGAGTCCTTTATAATAGCTTGATACTATTTTAACATACTCCCAAGCACTTTTTGTATACTATTGTAAAAAAATGGTTGGATAATGAAACTCTTTCATACCTCATCTATTTAAAACAGGTTGACTAACTTCGGAGCACTTGTTTAAACTCAGAAAAATGCATATTTATAATGCTGAAGGAGGGAGAAAAAGTGGTTACTCACCTCGTAACTGTTGTTCTTAGAGATGTGGTGTTCATGTCCATTCCAATCAGGTGTATGCACGCCACGTGCACACCAGCTGGAAGATTTTTGCCTTAGCAGCGTCCATAGGGTTGGCCTGGGCATCCCCTGGAGTCGTGCCTTCATGGTGCCCAATATAGGGACCTGCCAACCCCAACCCGCTCAGTTCCTTCTTGCTGGTTGCTCCGACAGAGGGGTAGGAGGTTGGGTATTTGAATGGACACGAACACATCTTGAAGAACAACAGTTATGAGAAGGTGAGTAACCATTTTCTTCAAGTGCTTGTTCATATCTATTCCAATCAGGTGACTCACAAGCCAAAGTTCAGGAAGTGGGGGTCAGTCATCCACTGATTGGAGCACAGCTAGTCCGAAGGCTGCGTCGTCTCTGGCCTGTTGAGTGATTGCATAGTGCATTGTGAAAGTGTGTATAGAGGACCACGTTGCTGCCATGCAGATTTCCTGTGTGGGGACCTCTGCCAGGAATGTTGCTGAAGAGGCCTGAGCCCTGGTGGAGAGTGCGGTGATCGGCGGAGGGGGCACCTTCGCCAAGTCATAACACTTCCAAATGCATGACGCAATCCATGATGAGATATGTTGCAATAAGACAGGGACGCCTTTCATTCTATCTGCCACTGCTACAAATAACTGGATGACTTTAGGAACGGCTTCATTCTCTCGATATAGAAGGCTAGTGCCCCGCGGACATCCAGTGAGTGAAGTCTCGGCTCCCTGCCACTGGAATGAGGCTTAGGATAGAATACTGGGAGGAAGATATCCTGGTTGATGTGAAACTGGGAGACAACCTTAGGGAGAAAGGCCAGGTGAGGTCTGAGCTGAACTTTGTTCCTTATGGAAAACTGTGTAAGGGAGCTCTAATGTAAGGGCCCTGAGCTCCAACACTCTCCTAGCTGAGGTTATCGCAACCAGAAACTCCACCTTGTATGAGAGAGAAAGCAGGGAGCACGCAGTCAGTGGCTCAAATGGTGGACCCGTAAGTCTGGAAAGGACTAGATTAAGGTCCCAAACCGGGATAGGCTGACACACTTGCAGGTATAGTCTGTTGAGACCTTTAAGGAAATGGCTGACCATCGGATTTGCGAAGACTGAGTAGCCATCTGCGCCCAGATGGAAGGCGGAGATGGCGGCCAAGTGGACCCTTACTGATGACATGGACAGTGCCTGTTGCTTAAAATGGAAACGAGGCAAGCGTCGGCGGCTGATGGCACTGTTCTAACCAGATGGAGAACCTCTTCCACATGGCAAGGTATGTTGCCCTTGTGGAGGGCTTTCTACTGCTGAGGAGAACTTGCCTGACTTGATCAGAGCAGGAGAGCTCCACCGCGTTCAGCCATGGAGCTTCCATGCTGTGAGCTGGAGCGACTTGAGGTTTGGGTGCCAGAGGCAGCCATGATCCTGCGTGATTAGGTCCAGGACAAGTGGTAGGGTGACCAGAGTTACCACGGACATTTCCAGGAGCAATGTGAACCAGTGCTGGCGTGGCCAGACTGGAGCTAGCAATATCACTAGGGCTTGGTCCTGTGGATCTTGAGGAGCACCTTGTGAACTAAAGGAACCAACGGGAACGTGTATAGGAGATGGCGTCCCCATGGAAGTAGGAACGCATCCACAATGGAACCTGGGCTGTGATTCAGGAAGGAGCAGAATAGCTGACGCTTCCTGTTGCGTCGTGTGGCGAACAGGTCTATTTGGGGAAAGCCCTAGTGTTGGCAGATTGAGCTCACCATGTCTGGCTGGAGGGACCACTCGTGGCTGTGGAAAGAGTGGCTGAGACTGTCCACCAGCTTATTCTGTATCCCAGGGAGATATGATGCTTGCAGGTGTATCGAGTGCTCTACACAGAAGTCCCACAGCACAAAGGCTTCCTGGCATAGGGGACAGGAGCGTGGACCCCGCTGTTTGTTGATATAAAACATTGCCGTGGTGTTGTCTGTGAGGACTAATACACATCTCCCTGATATATGGACTCTGAAAGCCCAGCACGCCAGGTGCATCACTCTCAGAGGCCTTGTGTCTGAGATCTCCCAAATGTGCCCCCCATCCCAGATCTGATGCATCTGTAACTAACCAGAAGGATGGCTGGGGGCTGGTGAAGGGTACTTTGCACAGACTACCTGTGGGTCAAGCCACCACAGGAGGGAGTCTAGTATTGGGTGAGGCAGGGATACGATACTGTCCAAAGCTACTCAAGCTGGTGACTCTAGCCACGACTGGAGTGGGCGAAGCCTGAGTCTGGCATGCTGTACTAAGTAGGTACAAGTGGCCATATGCCCCAGAAGTTTCAGGCAGTTCCTTGCTGTAGTCGTGGGTAACTGCCTAAGGCCCAGTATAATGTCGCCCAGTGACCGAAACCTGGCTTCTGAGAGGTATGCCCTGACTTGAGTCGAGTCTAGCACTGCTGCTATTAACTCTATCCTCTGCACCAGGGACAGTGTCGATTTGGCCCTGTTTAGGAGACCCAGTTTGACAAATGTCCTTCTTATGAGGCTGACCTGCTCTTCCATTTGAGATCTGGAGTGGCCTTTGATCAACCAGTCGTCAAGGTATGGAAACACATGTACCTGCTGCTTGGGCAGGAATGCCGCAACGACTGCCATGCACTTGGGGAACACCCGAGGTGCTGCTGACAGGCCAAATGGGAGGACAGTAAACTGATAGTGGCTGTTGTTCACCACAAACCTGAGTGAGGTGGAATTATCGCTATGTGAAAGTACGCGTCTTTCAAGTTGAAGGCGGCATACCAGTCTCTTGGATCCAATGAGGGGATAATGAAGGCCAAAGAGACCATGCGGAACCTGAGTTTCTTGACGAGCATCTTGAGTTCCTGCAGGTCCAGGTTGCTCCTGAGGAATCTCTTCCACTGCAACTACCAAGAGAAGTGAGTTCACTTCCTGTATGAGAAGTTGCTCGTGAGAGGACTTCCTGAAGGGGGTTGGGGAAGTGAGAGAGGGCACAGAATTGGATGGAATATCCCCTCTCTACTGCGCGGAGCACCCAGCGGTCTGAGGTGATATGGGACCATGCACGGTAGAAAGGGGACTTTGGGTATAAAGTCGGGACAAAAAGGTAAGAGTTGTAGTACTGGTGCGCCGTCCTCTACCGCACCTTCAAAAGGGTGGTCTGGGGCCAGGCGGTGGCCCAAATCCTGGCCTGAGGAGGGGTGCTGCCTCCTTCTACCGCTCCTATTCCTCCTACGAGAAGTGTCCTGGCGGTTCTGTTGGTAGAACCTGGAGGGAGGCTGTGGTCGGAAATGCCTACGTTGAGTGGATGGCGTATGTTGGGGTGTGTGTGTCTAAATGTTCATATCTCTTAGGCAGGACAAAGTACTGTCTCTCATTCCTCTTAGCCATAGGAGCCACAGATGCAGGGGTCTGCCACAGGGTTTTTGTTGTCTCTGTAATTGTCTTTATTATGAGCAAGGCGATATGAAAGGGACCGGAGGGTGTGAGGATGTCTATGACTGGGTTGGATTCCTCCACCACCTCCTTCGCCTGTATACCCAGGTTCTGGGCAGCACGACATAAGAGCTGCTGGAGTACTCTGTTATCCTCCAGAGCTGGGGCTGTCGACGTCCCACCACAGCTACATCTGTGGAGGATGAAGAGGAGAGGCCTGGCAACGGACCCTGCTCACTCCCTTTTGCGCCCCATGGGTCTCGTGGCATGCGGTATTCCATAGCTTGCGGTGCCGGGTCCACTGGGGGAGGAAACATTGGTGCTCAGGCAGACTGTGCTGAAGTCGTTGGTTCCGGCAGTGCCGATATTGTCGATGCCGGTGGTATTGATGCTGCAGCTGCCAGCAGAGCCGCTGATGGGAGAGTTGGTGCCGGACCTGTAGAGGACAACAGCGGTGTCAGCACTTCTGCTGGCATTGCCGGCGTTGCCTGCGGAGCAGCGAAGGACGCCAAGGACACTGCCGCCGACCTGGACCTTGGCCCCTGGACCTGCCCCTGTCTCTGGTGATACTCCCAGGGTGTCTAAAAGGGCAACTGCATTGAAGGCTGCCACTGCAGAGGCCATGGTGCTGGGTAGGGCTGGTGGTCGCAGCGGGATCTGGACCTTCTGCTCCCGGTCCTATTGGAGCGATAGGGCTCTGGGCTGCCAGAGGTCGGGGATTGGTGCCGAGAGGTTGGGGATACGGTGCGGCTCCCCTGCATGGGTGGGCCATGCTGGGGAGAGGTGCACCGGAGATGGGGATTGGTGCACCATCAGCATTGGTTTGCCCCTTGATTGAAACTGGAGCCATGCAGTCACTGGCAACTTGTCTCTCCTTTGCGGGGAAGATGGCGTCGTGAGGCATATAAGGTCTTTGGCTGCCTCAAATGCCTCCAGCGTTGAGAGGAGCGGGAGTTGATCACCTTGGCGCTCTGGGGACCATTGAGGGTTTGGACTCAACTGAACCCCAGATGGGGCAGGAGTCAACAAGACCCTAGAGGGCTGGAGAGACGAGGTGGCCTGGGTCGAGATGCTCATTGATGCCGCAGGTCCCTTGGTCTTTAGAGCGGGAGACTGACCCCTCTCCGGACTTTTCTTCTTTTGTGGCACCGGGGACTAAGAATGGTGTCGCGCCAAAGAGGGTTTTTTATGGGTGGAGCCATGGCGGTGCTGTGAGACCTTAGGGTCCTTGTTTGGTGCCGGCTCACGCACCGTTGGTGCCGGCTAATGCACCGTCGGTGCCGGACCACTGCGAACTGACGAGGAAGTGCTCGGCATGGGTTCTGCAGACCCTGGGTCGGAATGTGGCCAGAGTGCCGCTTTCATTAGCAGGATCTTAAGTGTTTACTCCTGGTCTTTAAGGGTCCTAGGATGAAAACCCTTGCAGATCCTGCACTTGTCCTTTTGGTGGCTGTCCCCGAGGCACCACAGACAAGAAGAGTGTGGGTCACTCTTGAGCATAAACTTGCCACAGTCTTCACAGAGTTTGAACCTGGGGGACCCAGGCATACCCCAGAACTGGGGTAGATGATGATTTGGGGCCGGGGGCAGGGGAACTAACTATTTTACAATCAAAAGTGAAGAGGACACTGCCAAAAGTGCTTGCAAGCAAGAGCGAATGTTGTTCCAGCTAGCCATCACCAGCGGTAAGAAGGAACTGAAGGGGTGGGGAGCCGGCAGGGCCCTACATTTGGTGCCATGAAGGTGCGACTCGAGAGGGCACCCAGGCTGTCCCTCTGAGGCTGCTAAGGGAAAAATCTTCTGGCTTGCATGCACACGGCACGCATACACCTGACTGGAATGGACATGAACAAGCATTCGAAGAAGAACTCATTGTTCTTGAGACTTCTAATATCACAACAGACTTCCAATTCAGTGATGTTAATACATATTGCAGTTTTCTTTATTTTGTGGATGATTTAATGAGGAAAGGTAATGATGATCTATGGTACAAAACAGAGACTGACAGGTACTTATGACTAAGTCACGGACTTTCTGTGACCTCTAACTTCTGCAACTGCTGGTGCACCTGGCCTGGGGGCAGCTCAGGCAGCCTGTGCCAGTCGCACTGGCCGCTGCTGGGGCAGTCTTGGGCCACTGCGCCCACCCTCCTGCCGCCAGCAGCAGTTGAGTTTGGGACGAGGCAGGGGGTTGGGGCACATGAGGGGGTGAGGCGGGCTCTGGGCAGCGTTAACTGGGGGGCTCTCCAGAAGCGGCGACATCTCCCATGCTCAGCTCCTAGGTGGAGACGTGGCTAGACAACTCTGTGTGCTGCTGCGGCCTGCAGGCACTGCCCCCGCAGCTCCCATTGGCCATGGTTCCTGGCCAATGGGAGCTGCAAAGCCGGCGTTCTGGGTGGAGGCAGCAGGCAAAGCTGCCTGACCATGCCTCCACCTTGGAACTGAGCAAGGGGGATGTCACCACTTCTGGGGAGGCGCAGAGCCAGGTAGGGAGCCTGCTGGCCTTTCCAACCCTCCCCTCTCCAGCAGGGGTCCCAGGCCGTGTGCCACTGCCCCACCCCCCCAGCACCCATGGCACCCCCCGGGCTATCCCCCTCAAGATTTTGTCAGGGGTATATAATAGAAGTCATGGACAGGTCACGAGCCATGAATTTTTGTTTACTGCCTGTGACCTGTCTATGACTTTTACTAAAAATACCCATGACTAACACATAGCCTTACTCATGACTACCATAACACATAACAAAAGGTAAATGATAATTCGACATGCTTGGTAGTTAAAATTCCAGCTGGATTTTCATTACCTGTGCTTAATGCCCTAACATAAAAGTTTATTTAGCAAATAAGATGTTCTTCAACTGTACCGAATCCACAGATCCACACCTTTAAGATGCATGTAACACTGACCACATACCTGAAATCATTTACTAGTAGTGACTTTTGGAGACACATGGGATCTCATACAGGTTAAAAAGGGGGTGACTTGCAACTGTATCAATTATTTACTAATTCATCTGGTACAAATTGTATATTATACTCTGAAGAAATGGGGAAGGAAACTGAAAATTTGGAAATCTGTGGAGATAGTGTACTTAAAGATGACTGCTTATTGGTAAGTAAACTTTTTTTCATCCTCTTTGAAAATGGCCTCAGTCAGATCCCTACCTTTGGGAAATTACCAAACTTGATAACCTAGGCAACATGCCAGGGAGTAAACACTAACCTAACAGTATTACTGTCCTCCCAAAACAAACATCAGACCTCAGTGTCAGGTCAAGGGAGGAATGCCATGAAAGGTACACATTAAAAGATAGGAAATCCAAAAGCAGTAAAAGAAGAGGTTACTTGCCTCACAGTAACTTGTTTTGTTCTATGTTTTGTCCCTGGGTGCTACACTGTGGTACGTATGCGCGCCTATGCACTCTCAATTGTAGGCTGTAAAGTAGCATCTGTGGGTCCATGCCTGCGCATACCAGTGCATCGGCTCTGAACAAGGGCTTATAGAGAGGCGCAAGAACACCGCCATTCAGTTCCTTCTCAACCACGAAGCCAGAACCCCACAGCAGAGGGGAAGGAAGGTGGGTGGTGGAGCACCAATAGGGACAAAACATCTTGAAGAACTCAGGTTATTGTAAGGTAAGTAACCTCTCCTTCTAATATATGTTCCTTTGTGTGCTTCACAGTAGGAGACACCCAAGCAATAAGCTAAATAAGGATGTGGGTTCTGAGAAGGCAAGACTGGGCAGTTTGAAGGACTGCATCATGCAACGCAGTGTCATCTCCAAAAATCTGTAAAATGGCATAATGTTTGGCAAAAGTATGGATAGAAGAACAAGTAGTAGGCCTGCAAATTTTTGATATGGGACAGCCTTCAATAGAGCTATAGATGTGCAATGAACTCTAGTGGCATGTGCAGTTACTCTGTGAGGAAAGTGGACCCCAGCATTTCCATAAACGGTTACTCACTGTGGCGGGGTGATGACTCACTGGTGCAGTGCCTCCTGTCGGTCGTCCTGGGAATTAGCTCTTCTGGCCAGGAGCACCCTCTGCCGGCTGATGTCCCACCTGCCGCTGGCCCCTGTGTCCCTCCTGGACCCCGGTGCCCTTCTAAATTAGGGTTCTGCCCCCTGACAGAACCCCCAACCCCCTATCCCTCCCTTGCCTCAGTGCTACTGCCAGTCATCATCTAGCCCCCGCTCCCTGGGGCAGACCGCAGTCTGTAAACCACTCATCAACTGCAAGGGGGCTTGGACCAGCTGCCTCTGCCTATCTATGGGCTGCCCCTCTGCAGCCCCAGTACCTTTTCATAGGCCTTTAACTAGGCCTGCAGCCTGGGGTTTTGCTAGGCTGGAGCTTCCCGGTTCCCACTGCCTTTCCCCAGCACTGCTCCACCCTAGGTACCCTTCTCAGCTCCCTGGCAGCCAGGTCCTTCTCTCTCAAAAAGCTAGAGAGAGACTCTGTCAGCTTCTGGCCCACTGCCCTCTTTTAAGCTGGCCCTGATTAAGCTGACCAAAGCTGTGGCTGTTTTCCTAATCAGCCTAGCTTTTCCTCTCTGCAGCCCTCTCTAGAGCTGCTTTATCCCCCTTTATCCCCTTCAGGCTTGTAACTGTTGTTCTTGGAGATATGTTACTCATATCCATTCGAATTAGGTGTGTGCGCTGCATGCACAGTCATCGGAAAGTTTTTCCCCTAGCAGTACCCATCAGCTCTGCTGTGGAGCCCCCTGGAGTCATGCCTTCATGGCGCTCAGTATAGGACCCTGTCAACCCAGCGCCTCCTCAGTTCCTTCTTACCAGTTACTCTGACAGAGGGGAAGGCGGGTTTGGAATGGATATGAGCTAACACATCTCGAAGAACAGTTACAAGAGGCAAATAACCATTTTTTCTTCTTTGAGTGGTTGCTCATATCCATTCCAATCAGGTGACTCCCAAGCCTTGCCTAGGCAGTGGGGTTGGAGTTAAGGAAACGCTGATTGTAGCACTGCTCTGCAGAAAGCCACGTCATTTCTAGTGGGCCAGATGATGGCGTGAGAGGTGAAGGTATGCACCAAACACCAAGTTGCTGCCCTGCAGATTTCTTGGATTGGGACCTGGGCCAAGAACGCTGCTGATGTGGAATGCACTGTAAGAGCCGGGGCCGGTACTTTGACCAGCTCATAGCACATGTGGATGGCATGACATGATCCAGGAGATATTCTTTGAGATGAGACTGGGAGCCCTTTCATCCAGTCTGCCACCGCTATGAACAACTGGTTCAATTTTCTGAATGGCTTAGTGAGCTCAATGTAGAAAGCTAGTGCTCGCTGAACATCAAGGAAGTACAGCCTCTGCTTCCAGTTACTGGCATGAGGCTTAGGGTAAAAGACAGGCAGGAAAATGTCCTGGCTGGTGTGGAAGTGCAATACCACCTTGGGGAGAAAGGCCAGGTGCGGGCTGAGCTGCACCTTTATCCTTGTGGAAAACCGTGTATGGTGGGTCAGAGGTGAGGGCCTTTAGCTCAGACACCCTCCTCGCAGAAGTAATGGCGACCAGGAAAGCTACCTTCCATGACAGATACAGGAGGGAGCAAGTTGCCAGTTGTTCGAATGGGGGCCCCATGAGCCTGGAAAGGACCAGGTTAAGTTCCCACGCAGGGACAGGCTGCCTGATCTGGGAATGTAGACGGTCCAGGCCTTTGAGGAAGTGACCAACCATAGGGTTGGCGAAGACAGATAGACCAGACGCTCCTGGGTGGAAGGCCGAGATAGCAGCAAGGTGTACCCTTATGGAGGACGCCACCAGGCATTGTTATTTCAGGTGTAGGAGGTACTCCAAGATGAGACGTACAGGTCCCTGGAGCGGGGAGTGTACGATGCTGCTCACAGCAGCACAAGAATCTCTTCCACTTTGCCAGATACGTGGCTCTAGTGGAGGGCTTCCTGCTGCCGAGGACCTCCCTTACTTGTTCTGAGCACAGTTCTATGGGGGTTCAGCCACAAAGCTTCCAAGCCGTGAGGTGGAGGGACCACAGGTCAGAGTGTTGAAGGCGACCGTGGTCCTGATAGAGTAAGTTGAGGAGGAGAGGTAACGTGACCGGTGCATCCACCGACAGCTCCAATAGCATAGTGTACCAGGTGTTGTCGAGGCCATGCTGGAGCTATCAGAATTCTTTGTCCCCGCTCTGCAGACCTTGAGCAGGACCTTGTGCACGAGAGGGAATGGGGGAAAAGGCGTAGAGCAGGGAACCTCTCCAGGGTAGCAGGAATACATCTGTGAGTGAACCTGGGCTGTGACCCTGGAAGGAGCAGAACAGTGGGCACTTCTTATTGTGTCAGGTGGCAAACAGGTCAACCTGGGGAAACCCCCACCTTTGGAAAATGAGGTGAATGATACCCGGCTGGATGGATCATTCATATGCGGAAGGACCTGCTGAGGTGGTCCGCCAGCATGTTGTGAACTCCTGGTAGAAAGGATGCTTCCAGGTGAATGGAGTGAGCTATGCAGAACTCCCACAGCCGGAGGACCTCCTGGCATAGGGGAGAGGAACAGGCTCCACCCTGTTTGTTGATGTAAAACGTGGTGGTGGTGTCCGTTAAAACTACTATGCATTGGACTTGTAATTGGGCCTGAAAGGCCTGGCAGGCTAGGTGCACTGCCCTCAGTTCCTTGAAGTTGATATGCAGGGAGAGCTTGTCCTGCGACCACAGGCCCTGTGTCTAGAGGTGTCCCAGATGTGCACCCCATTCCAGAGCTAACGCATCCATAACCAGGGACAAGGAAGGTTGAGGGTTGTGGAAGGGGACTCCTTCGCACACTGCTTGAGGGTTAAGCCACCAGTGGAGGGACATGAGGAACTGCCCTGGAACCATGACCACTGAATTCAAGCTGTTGTGCCCCGGGCAGTAGGCTGAGGCAAGCCATGCCTGTAAAGGTCTAAGCTGCAGCCTGGGTTACGTACGTGCAAGTAGCCATATGGCCGAGGAGACTTAGGTACCCCCTTGCTGTTGTGGTTGGGAATTGCTGGAGGCTTTGAATTATGTTCGTGATGGCTCGAAATCAGGTCTCTGGCAGAAGAGCTTGCGCCTGAACCAATTCTAATACTGCCCCAGTGAATTCTATTCTTTGGGTCGGTTCCAAGGCTGACTTCCCCAAGTTGAGGAGACCCAGTTGCTCGAATGTGTACCTGACCAAACTGATTTGGGACAGCACCTGCCCGCTGGTGCAGCCCCTGAGCAGCCAGTCGTCAAGGTAGGGGTATACTTGCACCTGCTGTTGACGGAGGAAAGCAGCCATGACCGACATGCACTTGATGAACACTCGGGGAGCTGTTGAGAGGCCAAATGATAGGACAGTGAATTGGTAGTGCTTGTGGTTGACCATGAAGCGTAGGAAGCGTTGTTGTGCAGGACAAATCGCTATATGGAAGTATGCGTCCTTCATGTCGAGGGCGGCATACCAGTCTCCTGGATCCAGGGAGGGGATAATGGTGCCCAAGGAGACCATGCAAAACTTCAACTTTACCATGCATTTGTTGAGACTGCGCAGATCTAGAATGGGTCTGAGACCCCGCTTGGCCTTGGGGATTAGGAAGTATCAGGAGTAGAATCCCTTGCACCTTAGCTCCTGAGGAACCTCCTCCACCGCTCCCATGGCAAGGAGCGCCTGCACCTCCTGGATAAGGAGTTCCTCATGAGAGGGGTCCCTGAAGAGCGACGGGGAAAGGGGGTGGGAGAGAAGGTAGGAGCAGAACTGGAGAGAATATCTCACTTCCACTGTGTGAATGACCCAGCGGTCCGAAGTTACTCGGGACCAAGCACGATAGAAGTGGGACAGATTATTCAAAAAGACAGGGAAGGATCCGGAATCGAAACTGGTGCACCGTCCTCAGGCACACCTTCAAAAGGCCTGCTTGGAACCTGATGATAGTTTAGTCGGGCCCTGGCTCTGCCCGGAAGAATATGTGGAAGAGTTGCTGACACTAGAGAGATTTGTTGGGACATGCACCAGATCTGGAACCTGGACCATTTCTGCAGGTAAGTGTGACATCTGGAAGACTTTCTATTGTGTAGTAGAACCTCTTGCACCAACTTTGAGCATGAGCTCTCTAGGTGCTAGAATCATATAGGACCCATGCCTTGAAGTGGAGGATCCCCAAGTTGGGATGTATGGTACACCCTTTGTCCTGAGAGAGAAGGTGCGGAGTGGCCAGAAGGGAGATGGGTGGGCACATCAAGAACTACATCCGGTAAGGGTACCAGGTCTGTCTCTGCGTAATTTTGATTGCTCCAACATAGCTAACTCTATTCCTCTTTATCTTTAGCAGGACCCTCAGCAGAAGAGGAAACTGAAAGAAGGTGTAAAGAAGGTCCTTTTCCCACAGGAGGAGGAAAGCATCACCCAGAGAGAGCTGACCGATTCCCACCCCAGAACAGTATCTCAGACACTTCTTGTTCTGGTAGGTGGTGAACTGCTCTGTGGACGGTATTCCTCACAGTGTGAATAAATCATTAAGTACTGAAGGGTGCATCTCCCACTCATGGTCATGTGGGAATTTGCGAATGAGCTTGTCCGCTATCGAGTTTTGTGTGTCTGGGAGGTAAACCTTGGACACGGTGATGTTATGAGAGATGCACCAGTTCCGTAGTTTCACTGCCTCCGTGCATAGGGAAGGCGATCTGGCTCCTCCCTCAAAGTTCATATAATACATGAGACTATGTTGTGGAAGGGGTAGGGAAGTAAAGTGAATGGAATAACCAGATCTGATGATCTCTTAGGACTCATCTATCAGACATTATGCGCTTCCAGGCACTGCAGAACGCTGCCAAATGGGTGCATGAGCATAGGTAGTATTAAGGAGAGGTCTCATGACACCTCAACCTGCACATCAAAAGTAGTGCTTAGGGGCAGGTGGTTGAGTCTAAGACTGGGAGCCCAAAGGCTTCCATTTTGGGAATTTCCCTTTATTCGTTTTGGGACAGATAGTGCCATTGTGAGGGGAATTGGGACAAATAAGGTCTCTGTTGGTATTGAGGGCTAAAATGTCTCTTTTGCCCTCATGTGTAGATTCCCAGTGATCTGGGAGTGGCCCTGCAATCCTTCAAGGAGTGGAGGAAGGCACCAGTCTTCTCAGCGAAGAGCTTGAAACCCTCAAAGTCCTCCTGTGTTCTAAACCTCTTTCAGGAATCCTGAGAGGTGAAGCCACAACGCCCGTCTTACCACCACAGCAGTGGAGGTGGTCCTGGCAGCCATGTCAGCTGCATCAACGGCCGATTGCAAAGGTGGTTTTTGCTACCAGCTGCCATTCCTGAATGATGACCTTGAAGGAGTCCCAAGAGCTCTCCAGTAGTTTATCAATAAAGTTGTGTAATTTATTATAATTCATGTAGTTGTACTTTGCCATGAGTGCCTAGTAGCTGGCAATTTGAAACTGTAAGGTGGCTGAATACGCCTTCCTACCGAAGGGATCAAGGCACTTCCAGTCTCTGTCATAGGGTGTTGTCTTAGAGTGGTGCTGTCAGCCATGGGATTTCACAGCGTCCACCACGATGGAATTATGGAGAGCTGCCTCCATAAAGATGATTTTCTGGCAAAGTTGTCTTTGTGGGATCTTGGTCAGAGCTGCTGTCAGAGGGAACACTTTTGTTGGATATGGTCCTTGCCAAGAAAGAAAAGGCACTGGGAGTGCTTGTCCACAACCGGGATCGCCTCGCTGAAAGTGCAAGGCCTTCTTGAAGGCCGGAGAGCTAGGCATATCCTTTTCCAGGTGGGTTCCCACCATTGGGGGTCAAAACAAGGACAAAGTCGTCTCTCTCTCTCTCTTTTTTTTTTTTTATTAGGCACAGCCAAATAAAGAGTCAGAAGAAAGCTAAAAGGTTTCTAAAAGCTAACTATTAACAAATGAAAATGAAAGTTAACGATATGCTAACGGACAGCTAAAGGCCCTGTTTCTATCTAGGGTGGTTAAGAAGGAACTGAGGGTGGTTATCCCATGTGCACTGGCTAGCCTCATGGCACAGCACGAGTAGAGACAGTGCATGTGCAGGCGCCAAAGACACTGCTACCGAAGTTCTATGATCAGCAGCGCAAGGACACAGACACACCTACAGTGAAGCACCCATAGGGACACTACTTGATGAAGGGGATCTTTGCAACTATTGGCCTTGTGCAGTACAGGGGCAAAAAGGTATAGGAGAGGGGTCACTATATTAAAGAAGTGGATAGTTGGGCTTCATAGTACAAGTTACACACAAAAAAAGCCCCCCAAAACACAATCTTTGAAATATTGTTTACCTTCAGTATTTTTTTTTAACAGGATTTTAAAATTCTCACTCCCAGCTAAACACATTGCTTTTCAATTGTCTATGTTACAGAAAACCACAACTCCATATATTCCTGTAAATGAGTTTGGAATAAATTTAGGTTGTGCGTACACTAGTATTTTTCTTAATCTCTCTCTACTCCAGCTCCACCAGCAGTAGCAGCAGTGGGAGAGCTGCCAGTGTTTTAAACTGTTTGTCATCTAAGGCCATGTCTACAGTACAGACGTGTATCAGTATAACTACATTGCTCAGGGGTGTGAAAAGTCCACACCCATGACAACATAGTTATACCAACCTAACCCACCGTGTAGATAGCACTATGTTGATGGGAGAGTGGATTAACTAGGCCAATGGGAGAAGCTCTCCTGTTGGCATAGGAGTGTCTTCACTAAAGCACCAGAATGGCACAGCTGTATGTGAAGACAAGCCCTAATTCTGCTTCAAACAGATCTGGTGGCACAATGGTTGCAATGCCAGCAGCAGGCTGTCCACATTAATGGTCCCATCAATGTTAACACCAGTGAAGCTGTGCTATGTGGTCATGTAATAATGGAAGATATTAAGAAAAATGATAGTGTAGAAAAGGTTCAATGTTTTAAAAATGTCAGGACTCAGCTCCTCATAGAAAAAAACATTTAAAATACTGGGTTTGGTGGGTTTTTTTTTTTGTTTTGTTTTGAATACTGGCTTAAAAACTCACTTAACAGATGTATATATGTGGTAGAAGAAGTTGACTTATATCTTGTAGTCAACAGGACATTTCTGTCATCAACTTCAATAGAGCAGGATCAGGCTCTTAAACACAAATAACTGGCAGGGAGAATATATACTATCTTATAGTTTTTTAAAATATATCTTTAACATTTTGAATAATTCATGCAATGTGCTATTTACAAGTAACAGACTCCATAATTTAAGAATAATAGTCTTTAGTTAGCGTGTACATATCTACATGGTCCATGGATGCTGAAAACACTTGGATGATGTTATATTAAAATAACTGCATACACAACACAGGACAACACTCCTTTGAAAAGGAGTTGGGGAAAGAGCAGCCCCATTGCTTTAAGATGCCCATTCTTAATCCATTTAGTGTTGCAGGCTGTCTGGTGTTAGCAATCATGTACAATTGGACCTGCTGCAGAGCAAAGAGCAGTCTTGCCCCACAAACTAGGGGACAGCCAATATTCTAGGAGACCCATCATAAACAAGACGTGCTTCCATAAACCTGCTGGGTCATTTAGAGGACTGGGGGAATAATGCTGACACTGTGCTTGTGAGGAAAAAATAGTAATTATATATAAATCTTGAGTTTTCCTAATATACTTGTAACTAAAAGTATGCTTAAATCACAAAATAAAATCACACATCTAATTAACATTTACAAAATTTATTAACTCTTATAAAAATCTATTTGCATTTTTTGCAGTAGTCAATTTAAGCTATTAAATCAGAATTCCCACATAATAGTTTTGCCAATAAAAACCTGTAGATTTTTTAAAAAAGGATATTTACAGAATTTTCATGAAAATATAAAACTTTAGTATCCCAAAATTAAGCTAACTAGATAAGAACATACAATTACATATGGGCAGATTCAGCAAAGTAATACAACTTCCAGACTGCTGAAATGATCATCAGTGAAAGGAGGCATCAGTGTTGGCACAGAAAGTTTTTTTAGTTGCTGTAATTTTGCACAAGCTCACCACAGTTTGGAAAGCAAATATATTTGGCTGAATTATGCCATTAAAAGAGGTATCACTTCTACTTATATAAACAGATAAACATATCTCCATTATACCTAAATTCACTGAATGCTTTACAACTCTATCAAATCTAAGTGCTCATCCATTTACATAAAAATCTGCAAAATCAAATACTGAAAAGATTTCAAAACTGGTTCTACAACTATTAAGGAGGTTATTTTCTTGTTCTTGCACTTGCTCTTGTTTTCCTTTCTGTTCCTCCAGCACTCTGAATCATGCTTATATCATCTTTGCCAAGTTCTCCTTTAGTTTTGTTTCTTGTTTCTTTCTGCAGAGTTATACTTTGACCATACTCTGTAAAAATAAATAAATAAATAAAAATAAAAAATTAACTGTAAATTTAGATAATAAATCAAACTTTTTAGCTGAAATTCAAATATTCAGCTATGCTGTTTTAAAGAAAAATATCCCTAATAAATATATTCCAGAGACAATACCCAGGAATACAACAAACCAGTTATGAAAGCTGCATTTCGACACAACCGGCATCCTTTAAAATAGATCCCTGAAGACTCACAGCTATTTCTGAAACCAGATTAACATTAATAAGTGCACTAAAGCTAATTCTTTTTCTTATATGGCATTTTGAAACCATGGTAGTCCATTCTGTACAAATGGAGTTCAGATACAGTGGTTAGCTGTGATATACACAGGGAAGCCTGTTGAATAAGCAGTCATGGACAATATGATGACTGTACTAATAGGCTCTGGTGGAGCAGCAGATCACACTGTTATAAATCACTATAAATGTCCAAAGATAGTGCTGTGACATGGTGAATGCAGGCCACCGTTCAGTAAGCGCGCTGCCAACATTCCTGCTGCCTTGTGGGTTTAAGCCTTTTACTAAAGGCAAAGGTTTCAACCAGAGTAACTGGCTGCACTTGATTCTTGGGGCCTTTGTGGAGTATTAGTCCCAAAGTTATACCATAAATCCAATTTGGTACTTTTAGTGATTTTTTTTTTAAAACTCATATGTAAAACTAAAGACTCCCAATAAAAATATTAAAGCAAGGAAAACCCTAAATTAGAATATACAGCAGTGGTTCTGGGTCCACGAAGAGCTGGCAGGTCAGGCTCTTCATTGTAAAGAAAAGACTAGACACCTGCATAGGAATCTAGAAACCAGAAGAAAGAGGTGCTGATCTCAGAAAAAAGTCACTAATGGCACCAGAGATCGTAGCTACCATCAAAAGCTGCTTGGTGGAAAGATGACCTCCAGCTAAAGAGCATTGTCCAGAAGAACGGTGAGAAAGGAATCAGGTACCTAGTGCATGTATAGCAGGAGCAGGGAGCAAGAAAGGGAACCAGAAGGCAGGAGAAAAGAATGAGAAAAAGGAACAAGACAAAACGGCAAATGTAAAGGGAAAAAATGGGGAGGTTAGCATGAGCATGGGATTGGAGGATCAGACAGCAAGAAAGAGTATGATGGGGAAGAAGGGACCAGGCAGAGGAGAAGGATGGGAAGGAACATACATACGTGGGGAAGATTAAATGAAGGTGAAAAAGATAGTGATCTTTTAAAATTGACATCACATTAAAAACAGTTATCTAAATATTTTCCTAATATTTTTTCATGTTAACAATTGTTGTAATTGCAACAGAGATGTTGTACAATTGCAAATAGATTGAGCGGAACGTGATTCATAATAAGAACAATTTTGAGGACTTGACATTTACAGTAACAAAGGAAAGTATTATTTATGCTACGTGCTATACAAACATGTACTAAGTGTCCCTGTGGCAACGAACGTTTAAGATTGAAATATTGGGATCTACAGTAATGCAAATTTTATCACTTTTATTCACAACATTAAGTTACATGCAAGATCAAGAATAAAGCACTTCCTTATCTAAAACATGCAAGTTTGCATTCACCCACCTTCAAAAATTAAACAATTATATTAGGTAACTGAAAATAAATCATTGCCATACCTGATTTTAATTTTTTGGCTGCCTTTTCATCCTCTGGCAAGTGGCGTTTTTCCCTGAGAGAAGTGGAACTAGCTACTTGAGTTGTGAGATCAACCTGTTTTCTTCTGCCCTTTTTTGATGCCTGGGAAGTAATATTTCCCAAAGGCACATTTTGGTCTTCTTTAGGAACCTTCTCTTTATCATTTTCTGGCAAGCTGCCTTTTCCTTGGAGAGAAGTGGAACTAGTTGCCTGTGTTGTGAGATCAACCTGTTTCCGTCTGCCCCTTCTGGGTGGATTAGCTTTTACCTCAGTAGTATTTCCCAAAGGCACATTTTGGTCTTCTTTAGGAATCTTCTCTTTACCATCATTTTCTGGCAAGCTGCTTTTTCCTCGGAGAGAAGTGGAACTAGCTGCCTGTGTTGTGAGATCAACCTGTTTTCTTCTGCCCTTTTTTGATGCCTGGGAAGTAATATTTCCCAAAGGCACATTTTGGTCTTCTTTAGGAACCTTCTCTTTATCATCATTTTCTGGCAAGCTGCTTTTTCCTCGGAGAGAAGTGGAACTAGCTGCTTGTGTTGTGAGATCAACCTGTTTCCGTCTGCCCATTCTGGGTGGATTAGCTTTTGCCTCAGTAGTATTTCCCAAAGGCACATTTTGGTTTTCTTTAGGAACCTTCTCTTTACCACCATTTTCTGGCAAGCTGCCTTTTCCTTGGAGAGAAGTGGAACTAGTTGCCTGTGTTGTGAGATCAACCTGTTTCCGTCTGCCCCTTCTGGGTGGATTAGCTTTTACCTCAGTAGTATTTCCCAAAGGCACATTTTGGTCTTCTTTAGGAATCTTCTCTTTACCATCATTTTCTGGCAAGCTGCTTTTTCCTCGGAGAGAAGTGGAACTAGCTGCCTGTGTTGTGAGATCAACCTGTTTTCTTCTGCCCTTTTTTGATGCCTGGGAAGTAATATTTCCCAAAGGCACATTTTGGTCTTCTTTAGGAACCTTCTCTTTATCATCATTTTCTGGCAAGCTGCTTTTTCCTCGGAGAGAAGTGGAACTAGCTGCTTGTGTTGTGAGATCAACCTGTTTCCGTCTGCCCATTCTGGGTGGATTAGCTTTTGCCTCAGTAGTATTTCCCAAAGGCACATTTTGGTTTTCTTTAGGAACCTTCTCTTTACCACCATTTTCTGGCAAGCTGCTTTTTCCTTGGAGAGAAGTAGAACTAGCTGCCTGTGTTGTGAGATCAACCTGTTTCCGTCTGCCCTTTCTGGGTGGATTAGCTTTTGCCTCAGTAGTATTTACCAAAGGCACATTTTGGTCTTCTTTAGGAACCTTCTCTTTACCATCATTTTCTGGCAAGCAGCTTTTTCCTCGGAGAGAAGTGGAACTAGCTGCCTGTGTTGTGAGATTAGCCTGTTTTCTTCTGCCCTTTTTTGATGCCTGGGAAGTAATATTTTCCAAAGGCACATTTTGGTCTTCTTTAGAAACCTTCTCTTTATTATCATTTTCTGGCAAGCTGGTTTTTCCTCGGAGAGAAGTGGAACTAGCTGCTTGTGTTGTGAGATCAACCTGTTTCCGTCTGCCCTTTCTTGGTGGATTAGCTTTTGGCTCAGTAGTATTTCCCAAAGGCACATTTTGGTCTTCTTTAGGAATCTTCTCTTTACCATCATTTTCTGGCAAGCTGCTTTTTCCTCGGAGAGAAGTGGAACTAGCTGCCTGTGTTGTGAGATCAACCTGTTTTCTTCTGCCCTTTTTTGATGCCTGGGAAGTAATATTTTCCAAAGGCACATTTTGGTCTTCTTTAGGAACCTTCTCTTTATCATCATTTTCTGGCAAGCTGCTTTTTCCTCGGAGAGAAGTGGAACTAGCTGCTTGTGTTGTGAGATCAACCTGTTTCCGTCTGCCCTTTCTGGGTGGATTAGCTTTTGCCTCGGTAGTATTTCCCAAAGGCACATTTTGGTCTTCTTTAGGAACCTTCTCTTTATCATCATTTTCTGGCAAGCTGCTTTTTCCTTGGAGAGAAGTGGAACTAGCTGCCTGTGTTGTGAGTTCAACCTGTTGCCTTCTGCCCTTTCTTGATGGATTCACTTTTGCCTGGGAGGTAGTACTTCCCAAAGGCACGTTTTGGTCTTTAGGAATCGCATCTTTATCATCATTTTCTGTCCAGTTACGTTTTCCTCTGAGAGAAGTGCAATTAGCTGCCTGAGATGTGAGAGAAACTTGGTTCCTTCTGCCCCTTCTTGATAGCTTCTCTTTTGTAGGCAAAACAATAGCTTCAAAAGGCACATTTTGACTTTCTGACATCTCTTCTTTACTGCTATCTCCTGGCAAGGTGCATTTTCCTCCAAAAGAAGTGGAGTTAGCTGCCAGCACTTTATGATCAACCTGTTTCCTTCTGCCCCTTCTGGATGTATTCTCTTTTGTAGGGGAAGCAGTAGATTCCAAAGCTGCATCTTGGTCTTTTTTGGCATCACTTTCTGGCAAGCTGTATTTTTTTCTAAGAGAAGTGGAACTAACCTTATCTGGTGTGAAATCTACTTCTTTCCTTCTGCCCCTTCTTGAGAGATTTTCATTTGCTTGGGAAGGAAAGTTTTCTGAAGTCTCATTTTGGTCTTTATCATTACCTTCAGATAAAACGTGTTTTCCTCTGAGAGAAGCAGAACTGGCTTCCTTAAGTTCAAAATGAACTTTTTTCCCTCTGTCTCTTCTTGGTGTATTTTCATTTGCTTCTGTAGGATTATTTTCTAAAATCTCAATTTGTTTGGTTTCGGATGCTTCCTGTTTGTCATCACCTTTCCTTATCCTCTTTCCGTGTCTAAGAACAGTTCTCTCATCATATACCATTGCAGCAGTTGGATTGTTTTGGGCTTCCTTGGTTTTGGAACTTTGCACTGTCTGTAGAGATCCTAGAGAATCCTTTGTAGAAATTGTCTCTGGTTCAGTTTCTGATATATTTTGTGGTATCATTTTTTCATTTTTGGCAAATTCACCTTCCTTAATGTCCAGTATACCTTTTTGACCTCTGTTATTTCCATGTGTTTGATTAGTTTTTTTAATTGAATTCCTGTTTGCTTGCAAGCTATAAACATCAAGTGGTGCGTCATTTGTGTTTTCAAAATGTGACTCCTTTAACTTTAAGCTTTGACCTGTTTTTGCTTCCTTATTTCCCTGAGCTGCTTTTGTCTCATTTTTTATAGATTTGTGTGTTTTAACTACAGTTTCTTTTGATGTTCTCTTGGCTTCCTGGACACTTGTTATGTTTTCAGGTACCATCTCTGTACTTACTTTCTTTGTTTCCTCTAATTGCTTTCTAGATTTTACTCTCAAAGATTTTCTTCCTTTCATCTCTGTTACCATAATTTCAAGGGTTGGTTTATCGATTTCAGATTCTTCTACTGCAGCAGCCTCAATGGTACTGTTGGCAAAATCCTGTTCATCTGTTTGTACACACTTTACTGTTTCTGCTCTACAAGGATTCCTTGTTGTCTGTCTTTGGGATTTTTCTTTTGCATCATGTTCCTCTGCAAATTCCTGTTTGTTATCTTCAGTTTTCCCTCTTCTGGTTCTTTTAGCTGGAACTAATGATTCTAGCATTTCTAATTTTTTCTCCCTTCTGGACCTCTTCCTAACTGACAGAGCCACCTTTTCATTATTTTCTACACTACCTTGATCAGACTTATCTTCAGGTGCTATAAGCCCTGTTTGCAGAGGGTGCCCTCTTACATTTTTACTGCTACTAGATTCTCTTTGCCGTTGCATAGCTGGTTCTTGAACTGGATCCATTTTGGTAAGTAAAAGAGAGATTACTGAATTTGAGAGATTATGGCTCTCGGTTGGAGACCCATCACTTATTTTTTCTTTTTCAATATTTTCTATATTTTTCACAATTTCTGACTCCTTAGGTGAAATACATGCATGTTCAAAGTTTTCTTGCAATTCTTGTTCATTTTTAATGTTTCTATTCCTAGATCTCACAAATGGGAGTGATGTTTTTTCAAGTGAATCTTCCATTCTTTTCTCTTGCTTCAGTTCTTCTCTTTCATAATTTCCTCTAGATTCTAAAACAAGTAACATTTTTCATTAAAAACACAGAACAAAAGGAGCAAGAATAAAATTAGTAAAATAAGTGCACAACGCGCCTGATCAAAATTACCTCTAAGCTTAGGATAGGACTATTTGATTCTATTAAAATGGTAATGACAGGTTTCAGAGTAGCAGCCGTGTTAGTCTGTATCCGCAAAAAGAAAAGGAGTACTTGTGGCACCTTAGAGACTAACAAATTTATTTGAGCATAAGCTTTCATGAGATACAGGCATGCATCCGATGAAGTGAGTTATAGCTCACGAAAGCTTATGCTCAAATAAATTTGTTAGTCTCTAAGGTGCCACAAGTACTCCTTTTCTTTTTAAAATGGTAAGTTAACGAATATTTAATATTCTAAATAAGATATTTGAGTGACTTCTACAGATTCAACAATGAATGATTTTCAATTACACAGTTAAAGGAAAGAAATGTTATTTTATTGGTTGGGCTACTGATATTTTAGAATGAGAGAAACTTGAATACATTTGATACTTTAGATATGATTATTTCATGACTGTTTAATAACCATTGGTAAAGGATATAATTACGGTTGCTATGATGATTTGGGGAATCTGTCTCTGTACAACTTATGAATTCTGATTGATTTTATGGATTCTATATATAAAATTCTAACTCTCATGCATTAAATCAGCCATTGGCTGACAATTACATTGTCATACACCACACATTCAGCTGGAAGGCTTCTCCCACATAGAACAATCAAAAGAAGTCATTAACATTTAATGATTGTGCTCTGGAAGGAAAATGGGTACGCTAAAGAGGGTGCTTGGGCTGTAAGAATCCAGTTATTCCAGGTGGTCTGCAGGGATGCTGGCTGCAGCAGTGGAAGTTCTCTAGCAGGACAGGAGAGGTGTTAGAACTGGCTTTTAAGAACTGTGAGGCTGGGAGGTTCATTCTGGGACATGTTTTCTGAGCTAGAGAGAATCTTTTGACTCTCTGACCAGCCCAAATTGATGAGAGCTTGCTGCAAGAGTCAGAGAGGAGAATCCATAACCTGGAAGAGAAGGCTGAACTGGAAGAGAGGTGACCTGGGATCCTGAAAAGACACTGACCAAATCCCAGAGAATGCTCAAGAGTGCTGAAGACTGAATCTCATGCCTTTTTTTCCTTTCTTTTCAGATTTTTCTGCCAAGTGATTTTGATACGCGGCACAAAATCCTGTTAATCTCATTTGTATATATTTAGCAAAATCTACATTAAGGCAATATTAAAGCTTCATACAAAAACCAAAAAGTCCTGAAATGTGAAAGTTGATGCTGCATTAAGAAAAGGGTACCACTGTATTTAGTAGCAGTAAGAAAATCACAGCTAAATGCACAAGATAGTGTTGGGTGATTCAATAGACAGCATTCTTACCTTCAACTCAGTTTTGAACCAGCATAGTGTTAAAGGAATAATATGTTTTTGGAAGTCTTTCAAAAGAGATTTAATTTTAAATGAAGTTTAAGAGCGGGATTTTTATGCTGGTGGATCTACAGATGTTACTAACAGCATACTACATTCATAAATTCCAATTCCCAGCAGCAAGTATTCAAAATTATCACTGCACAAACTAAATTCAATATTTTCTGTGTATTCTGGCATTTTCAAAAACACACACATTTAAGATACATTGTAAATTACAGCTTTAAAAATGCACATTTGCACTTACCACGTTCACGTTTAGGATCAATATGAGGAGAATTATTTTCTTGCATGAGATCCGTAACTTTGACCTAACAAAATTAAAAAATAATCAGTAAATCTGTGGCTGGCAGTGCTAAGGACAAGAAGAAGATTTTAAGTATACTAAGAACAAAAGAAATGCTAATAATGGTATAGACCCCCTACTAGAAGGAGATGTTAAAACTGTTAATGATGCAAAAAAGGCAGGAAGTATTAACATTTCTGTTCTATATTTGGAAAGAAGCAGGACAATATACTCTTATCACATGAGGATGATGAGATACTTTCCAGTCCATTACTAACTAAGGAGGATGTTAAACAACATCTGCTATGACTAAATATTTTTAAATTGTCAGGCCCTGGTAACTTGCACTCAAGAGTCCTAGAAGGCTTAGCTGAGAAGATCTCTGGCCTGCTCATGATCATTTTTAATATATCTTGAAATAACAGGGAAATTCCGTAAGTCCAGAAGAGTGGTTATGTGCCAATATTTAAAAAGGACAGGCAGGATGACCTAGGTAACTAAAGGATGGTTAGCCTGACATCAAACCCAGGCAAAATAACGAAAAAACTGAAAAGAGATTCAACTGATAAAGAATTAAAGGATAGAAATACAACTAATTCCAGTAAACATGATTTTATGGAAAACAGATCTAGTGAAACAAACCTGATTTCATCTACTTTTGAAATGACAAGTTTGGTTGAGAAAGGTAATTGTTTAGATGTAATATACTTAAGAATTTTGTAAGGCATTTTTGACTTAGTATCACTCAACATTTTGATTAAAAAAATAGCACTATACAATATCAGTAAAGCACATTAAATAGAATAAGAACCAGCTGACAGAGCTAAAAAAAAGGGATTTGTCAGTGGAGAATCGTTATCAAATGGGGGTGTTTATAGCAGGATTCTGTAGGAATTGGTGCTAGGCCTGTTCAACATTTTCATCAATGATCTAGAATCAAATATAAAATCATTGCTGATAAAACTTGCATATGACACAAAGATTGACTGAGTGATAAATAATGAGGACAGGGTTGACATCATAGAGAGTGGTCTGGATCACCTGGTAAACTGATCCCACTCAAACACAATGTGTTTTAATGCAGCTAATGGAAAGTTATACACATCTAAGAGACAAGCAATGGGGGCCATATCTACAAAATAGGGGATTGTATCATGGAAAGCAGTAACTCTGAAAAGGATTTAGGAGGTCAGAGAGAGAAGGCAAACCAACATGACTTCTCAGTATCACTCTGTGGCAAAAAGGGCATCCTTAAATATATGAACCGGAGAATAGTGAGCAAGAGTTGGGAAATGATCTTACCTCTGTACAAAGCATTGGTGAGACCAGTACTGGGAAACCACATACAATTTTGATGCCCATGTTTTAAAAATAATGTTAAAAAATTGGAAAGGGTGCAGTGAGAGACTCAAAGAGCTCAATCTGCTTAGTTTATCAAATTGAAAGCCAATTTGATTACAGTACATTCTCAGGAAGAAAAATTTCAAGTACTAAAGAACTCTAATCTAGCAAAGAAAGATATAAGAATCACCAATAGCTGGAAGCTGAAGCCAGACAAATCCAAATTAGAAATAATGCACAAATTTTTAATAATGAAAGCAATTCACAACCACGGGCACAAGCTACCAAGGGAAGTGATGGATTCTTAATGAGAAGATATCAAGAGATGGAGAATCCACCACTGCCCGTGTTGTGCTCAGTAACTTATTTAGTATTATTTCTGGAACACATGCATCAGCCAAATAAGTTATTGAGCTCAACACAGGGGTAACTGGATGAAATTTTATAGCCAGGAGGGTAGTATAGATAATCTTATGGTATCCTCTAGTCTTAAAATTTATGAATTTGACTACAACTGAAATTACCAAAATAATGTAACAAGATCTTTTACCTTAATTTCCTTTGGTGTATCAAAAATTTCTTTAACACCAACATAATCCAGTTCAGAATTTGAATATTTTTGTTTAGGCTCAGCCATAAGTTTTTGCAATCCCACATAGTCATCAACTGGTAGATATTTTTCCCTTGGTGTCCTCAGTAGTCTGCTGATACCAAACATGTCTTCTACTGGTTCAACTCTTTCCTTTGTCTTCAATAGCCTTTTGATTCCTACCATATCTTCTGATTGGATTCTCTGATTAGATGTTTTCATAATATGGCTGATCCCTATCTTGTCTTCCACTGGCTGACATTTCTGCTTTTGTGTTGTCTTCATAAAATAGACTCCCACCAGATCATTTACTACTTGCTTTTTTTGTGCTGGAGTCTTTAGTAATCTTTTTAAGGCAATTTCATCTGTAAGAGGTTCCATCTTCTGCTTTGGAGTCCTCAAGAGCCTTTTGACGCCCGAGAGAGCCTCGACGGGTTCGGTCTTTTGCTTTGGTGTCCTCAAGAGCCTTTTGATGCCCGAGAGAGCCTCGACGGGTTCGGTCTTTTGCTTTGGAGTCCTCAAGAGCCTTTTGACGCCCGAGAGAGCCTCGACGGGTTCGGTCTTTTGCTTTGGTGTCCTCAAGAGCCTTTTGATGCCCGAGAGAGCCTCGACGGGTTCGGTCTTTTGCTTTGGAGTCCTCAAGAGCCTTCTGACGCCCGAGAGAGCTTCGACGGGTTCGGTCTTTTGCTTTGGAGTCCTCAAGAGCCTTTTGATGCCCGAGAGAGCCTCGACGGGTTCGGTCTTTTGCTTTGGAGTCCTCAAGAGCCTTTTGACGCCTGAGAGAGCCTCGACGGGTTCCGTCTTTTGCTTTGGAGTCCTCAAGAGCCTTTTGACGCCTGAGAGAGCCTCGACGGGTTTGATCTTTTGCTTTGGAGTCTTCACAAGCCTTTTAGCTCTCACTGTCACCTCAGTTATATGCTTTTCTGGCATTACTAACGGATTACTCATTTCCACCTTCTCTTCCAGTACAGTTCTCTCTTTTTTAGGAGTCTGCTTTAACTTAGCAGCCACAAAAGCAGAATTTGGAGACTTCTCCAGACTCAGGAAGCGAGATACAACATCTTGACTATCTTTTCTCTGTTGTGACATGCCGGATGTACTTAATGGTGATATTACCATCTCTCCTGTAATAAAATTAGGTTTATGTAATTCAAAAGGAAATTTAAGCAAGGAAGTCAAGTATGCAAATTGCTGAAGAAGTATCAGGCACGCAAAGCTTCTGCCCCTCGCACCAAAATCTAGTCTTATTTAAACAAGTAACTTGGTAATTAACAATGAAAAACAACATGAAGGCACGACACAAATTTTAAAAATGAGTTTTTAATTGAATTAAATATGAAAATGAATATAACTAGTGTTCCTTCTGTTATTTTATCCAATATTAAGTTAAATTTCTTGTGTACTGTCCCTAAACTTTAAACGTGCTGCAAACTTTGTTTTGAAGATGCATAACATGTAAGCATCAGGTGGAAGCTGATTTTTTTGGCATAAGGGGACATTTGGCATTTTTGGCACTGGAAAAGGTGTGGCGGACAAAAAAACTTGTGCAAATAAGCCATTAAAGTGACCAGTAATGCAGTAAATGTTGATACTGAAATTTGCTTCACCTCGAACTGCTATTTCAGTCTGTCTTGTAGACTCAGAAAACAAACTGTCAAGTTCATATATGGTATATTGTTTTAAAGGTTTTTGTTGTTAACCACAGTTGTATCTACACTAGATTTTCCCTACAATTTCTCAAGGTTGCTAACACAAGTAGCTATAACATAGGCAAGGTACTGGATCAGTAGAGCCCTGTGTGGATACAAATGTATATCCGCGGATACAGATATCCGTGGATATAAATTGGTATCTGCAGAACCTCAGGGCTCTCCTGGGAACCACAGTGGCAAAAGGAGCAGAACACGGGGCTGCTGCTCCAGGAGCCAGCACCCTTTGCTGGCAGCTCCTCCGGTGAGGCTATACTGCCCAACCCGGCCCCCATCCCTTCCACGCAGCTGTCTGCGTCTCCTGTCTGGGGACATGCACAGCACCTGAACACAAGAGCATGACCAGGGACAACTGCTGGTGGGCCTGATTCCCGCCCCAATGGACAAGGTTGGGGGCGGTACAGCCACACTGGAGAAGCTGCCAGCGTGCGGCACTAGCTGCTGGGAGCAGCGGCCCCATGTTCTGCTCCTTTTTCCGCTGCGGTCCCCAGGAGCCCCTGCAGTTACTGATTTATATCCGCGGATATCTGCATCTACGGATATAAATTTGTATCCGCACAGGGCACTATGGATCAAAGCAGGCAAATCAAAGATAATGTTGTAGTAAAATTGAAGTGGTCACTGTCCCCTTGTCTACCCTACATCTCCCACCATTGATATTACTGGTAGAGACAGCTGCACAGTGGTACTGACAGTGGAGAGTTTTAGGGACAGAAGTCAAGTGTAGACAATTTGCAAGGGAAACCTTAAAATAAACCAACCAACCAACCTTGAATTTATTCTATAACACAGCTTTGCAGCAAATTTAGTACTTGTGGAATACACAGTGCTCTGAATATACCCATTTATTAAGCCTACTTCTGTAACTAAAAATATATATTCCAGATTCTCAAGTAAATGGAAATGCAATTCTAAAGTTTTGGTATATTATAGGATTTATTCTTGAGTTCTACCTACGAAGAACTATATTAAGGTAATTCTTGCTTAATTGAAGAAACGAGATCTCATTTGATCTCTCAGGGACAGTATTAGCTTTGATCCTTACAGCAACCCAATGACTAGTACCAAGAGTTACAACAGAAAGGAAGGAAACCCTACCAAAGAAGTTAGGGAAGTTAGGAAGGTGCCTACTCAGTATCATCCTTCCACCTTTGATGGCCTTTGACTTCTCATTCTGGGCCCCACCTTTTCCATCAACACCACCCTCGCCCTACCTTAAAACACAAGCATTGGGCTTAGTTGTGTCTGCATTCAACAATTCACTGCATTTTGCTGAGGCATACCAACTCTTCAATGTTGAGTGCTTTAAACCCATTTTGTACAATCACACATGCTTCAATATTCTGAAAGCACCATACTCCATGGGACACAATCATTTAATGAAGAAGTGGATCATCCCAGTTCAGAAATAGTTGGGACTACAAATACATCTTTTAAGATAGAAAGCAGCATTCAACCACCTATCTCAGAATTACCTCAAATTGCCACCTGCCCCATTCTCACTCTACACTAAGTCTGCATAGGTTAAAACAAAACCAGTAATTGACTAAGCTTAGCTTCAAAGATCCAGGTTAGTAGCACTAGCCTGCTTTTCTTATATGCAATCCATAAACCCTCACTCCCTTTCCACAGGGCTATTAAAAAGAAGAAACAAACATACCAGACTCCTCTGGAGTGTGTACCTCAGAGCCTTCTGCTTTAGCACATGATGGTGTAAGATCAGTCTTGTGAGCAGCAGATAAAGATGGACTTTTTTGATTTTCATTTACTGGAGTTCTAAACATCTCAGTCATTCCTATTAATTATGTTTAAAGTAATTAGCATATGCTTTGATTTACAAAACCATTATACAGTTGGCAGAACAAAGAATAAAATAAAGCATTGTGACTTAGTCCCTTTCTTCAAATAGTACACCACACAATGTACATTTAAGGGCAGATAATCATATGTCTACGCCTTTGTTTCACAGTAGAGGCATTATAACAGGAGGTAGGTGGTATAATATGTTAATACACGGATTGTTCGAGTCACCTCTGGAAATATGTTATGTCATAAATGAAAGTCAGGTTAGTAGTTTCATCCCAGATTGAAAAAAAGACTAATTTCCCTGATTTAAAAAACACAAATATAGAACAATAAGGATGTAGTACAGCAGAACTGAGTAGTAGAAATTGTCTGCAAAATACCAAGTACATGTGTAAGCACTGCACAACAGGTGTGTGTGTGTGTGAGTCAAACTCAATTCAAGAGTTATTGATACTTCACTGTGAGAAGCTCTATATTAACCACAAAGAGAAAGTGGACACACAGCATTTTATACAGCAAGACATCCAAATATAATGTAAAGTTTAACATTTTTCTGCTGTTAGCTACACATCCTGCTTTTAAACTTTTCACCACCTTCATTTTAAATAAATTGAACATAATTCTTTTTATTTGTAAAACAATGAAACGCTACTATACTAAACTACATATAAGCTTTAACTAGAGACATACTTTACTGATGCATCAATGTATGATGGCCTAATTTGTATGCACAATTGTGCTCCAGATATAGAGAAAGCACACATGCTGGGATGATTTAGTTAGTGTTGGTCCTGCTTTGAGCAGGGGATTGGACTAGATGACCTCCTGAGGTCTCTTCCAACCCTAATATTCTATGATTCTATGCACGTATGGAACATCACAAATTGAAATAATTACAACTATACATTAAAATAATATTTGATTGAGACACCACTCAAATAACATTTACACTGCAGCAGCTGTCAGATGCCAAAACCTAGTTTGGGTCCAATTGTGCGAGGCACTGCACAAAGATAGTACATGAAAGTCCATCTCCAGAGAACTTACTATCTAGACACCAAGACATAACAGGTACATATTAAAAAAAAAAAAAGATCCCAGTTGGAGAGGAAGTAAGAGGATAGATTAACAAAATAAAACGTTTTAGTATGGATTCGCTAAAAATTATACTAACCAGTAGCAGCAATCACGGCTTACTACTAACCAGTTATTATATAGCAGTTTTCAGTACTCATTACTAAGGCTGCGAGTCTGTCATGGAAGTCACGGATTCTGTGAATTTTCAAGACCTCTGGGACTTCTGCAGCAGCCGGTGTGTCTGGCCACCGCCCTCCACAGCGGGGATCTTGGGTCACCATGTGCCTCCCCCCCCACAGCAGCGGGGGGGTCCCAGACCACCCCCCCAGCAGCATCAGCAGGGGTCCTGGGCCACGCACCACCACCTGCTACCCCAGAGCACCCAAGATTTAGTCAGGGTCATTTAGCACAAATCATGGACAGGTCACTGGCCATGAATTTTTGTTTACTGCCAGTGACCTGTTGATGACTTTTACTAAAAATACCCGTGACTAAAATGTAGCCTTACTCATTACAATATAGGTGAGATTTAAGACACTTAAGAGAAAGTGGTAGTTTTACTGATTTGACTGGCAGTATTTCCCATTTGCAAGTGCAGTATGGGAGAAAGCATAAAGGCGCTAGTGTAAAGAAAGTAGAAAATTAGGCAATGGAGACTCTAGCATCATTGGTGGAGTTAAGAGAGCAGTCAACCTTGGGTTAAGAAGGAGAGATACTGCAGAGCTTAACTGTGTTCAGCTTTGAAGGTTAGAACACGAAGTTTGTATTTGATGTAGCAGAAGAGGGGGAAAACAATGGAGGGACCTAGAAGGTAGTGACATAGACAGTGATGAACTTGACAAAGTTTGCTCATTTTTAAGAAGTTGAAATTAAATACAAACCCTCCTAATACAAGGTTCAAGTTGAGATTTTAAACTCAAGGCCAAAAAAAACCCTGAAGTTATGGTCCCCACAGTACATAAAAGTATTTTCTACTATGTAAAGGAGATTAACATGTTCCAAGTTACACAATAGACTGTATTAAGTAGAAACTGCTTTAATCAACCAACATGAAGTGAAATAAGGCAAGAATTATGTGGCTTAATTTAAAAAAGTGTGCAAATTACCTGTGAAGCTTTCATTTATATCCATGTTTTGTTTCAAAGCACAATTCTTCACCACTCTAGGGGCCTGTCCAACCAGCTTCACTGTGGTGGTATGAGCTTTTCCTATCACTATGGTAGCTGGAGAATCTGCATGACCTGTACTAAAATGACCCTTTACTTTTCTTGCTGGAGTCTGTAGAAAGAAAAACAGAGTTGCTCAGTAAATGAGAATTTATTGTAATGACCAGAACAGTGTAAGATCCACACACAAACCTGTACCAGTGTTACTGAAAGTTTTAAGTCTGTTTAGTTGAACTGGTGCAAACCTTAGACTGGTTTACATTTAAAAATTGATTTTAGTTAAATCAGTGTACATTTGTTCATAGATCAGACCAAAGTCAGAACCAATGTGCATTTTTTAAAAAATGGATTTTTAGTTTAAGTTGGCTTTTTTAATTAAATGAAATTCGGGTTTATTTTTCAAAATAAACCTAGAACAGAGTTTGTTGATGTACTAAACCAGCTCTTGATAGCAGTTGTCTCTTCTGCAGACAGAGAGAGAATGTTTTCTTCACTTCAGTTCAATGAATAGTTCATGCAAAGCTAAGAAACCAATTGGGAGATGAAAAAAGCAGGAAAACTTGTTTTCCTCTTCCAAACTACGAATAAAAACTTGGTGTGAGTGGGTGATCTTGAAGCACCCAATGACCAGAATCAATCAGTTCAATTCACTAACTATAGAAAATAATTTATCAGTTAGTTTTAAATGCAAAACATGTTTTTACAAAACTCTTTTCTTATGTATTCCAGCACGTTAAAGGTAGTTATACTGAACTTCTAAAAACAATTTTAAAATACGGGTTTTGTGCATTTTTAATTGAATTTCCATCCAAGCAGAGCTTGACATATCACAAGTATTCTTGAAATACAGTGTAAAGCAGCAGTTCTCAACTCATGGCTCGCATGCGGCCCAATTAGCATACAACTGCGGCCCCTGTGTGCTAATGGCTACGGATATGTCCGGGGTCCTGGGTTCCCAGCTGCCCGGGAGGGGGAGGGGTCTGGGCTGCCCCGCCACCTAGCATGGGGGGGTGGGTGGGGTGTAGGGCTCCCACGGGGCCCCGCAGTCCCCAAGGTCCAGGATAGCTGTTGGGCCCCATGGGCCTGGGCAGACATGCAGCAGGGGACTGGGGTGGGCGGCTGGCTTGCTCCACATGGCGGGGGTCCTGGGATCTGGGGCAGCCAGCTGGCCCTGTGGGAACCTGGGGACACCAGCCCGCCCTGCAGGCTCTGGGCCCGCCCCGCGTGGCAGGTGTCCTGGGGTTGGGCAGCCGCATGGCAGGGGACAGGGTTCCAGGGTGGTGGCAACTGGCCAGGGGCAGCAGCCCGCATGGCAGGGGTCTGGGGTTCAGGGTCTCAGCTGCCTCTGCCCTGCCAGGTTACACATTCTAGGCCACATATGCATCCCACAATGTGTAATATGCTGAGAACCACTGGTGTAAAGGCTACATCTAATTGAAAATCAATGTGTTTTATTGGTTACAAAGCAATGGAAAAAAAATAAACCGTTCTTTAGGAAAGTAATTAAGAAATACAAATAAAGATTAAAATAAATTATTGAAATAAATATTTCCTGCTTGCTGATTTCAATCCCCTTGATTTAAATCATTCCACTCTAGTCAGCAGTATAAAATGTGTATTTGGCTCATTCCCTATCACAAAGCTTTTTAAGATTAAACCAAATTTTTGTAAGACTCTATTTTCATTTTTCTGCTATAATTGTTTCTTATATTTCCCCTCATGTGTTAAGTTTGGGAAATGGGGAGTGTGACAGATTCAGACCAGAAGAATGTAAGAGAGTGCTGGAAGGCAGGTATATCAGCCTTCAGAATGAGCAGGCCCTTGTTCCCTGGATAGCCAAACAAAGACTACTCCAGGCCAATTAAGACACCTGATGCTAATTAACCAGTTAAGGCCGTTAGGCTAATGGCGACAGCTGGAACCAATCAAGGTCCCACTTACACTGTTTAAAAGCTCTCCTTCCAGTACCCTCTAGGAGGTGGATGAGAAGAAGCATTGCTAAATCCTGAGGTAAGGGTGATGCTAGGAAAAGGGGACCATGGGGGGGAATGGCCCAGGGAATCAAAGCGGTGTCAGTGGTGAAGGGAAAGCCACCAACAGCTGCTACCATTAGGGTCCCTGGGCTGGAACCTGGAGTAGAGGACAGGTTCTTCTCTCCCCTCCCCCCCCCCCCCCCCCCCCCCCCCCCACACACACACACACACACACACACACACACTCTACAGAGATCCCCTGGAGAAGGGAAGCAGGACTCGGTCCAGGCAGGAGGCTGAACTGTGCCTACTGAGCTCTATGGAGCACCAGAGACTGTGGGGTATTCCCCCTTCCCATCTCCCATACTGGCCGGTGATGAAAGTAATTCAATAGGCTGTGACTCTTGCTGCTATACTGAGAAAGGAAGGTCACATTGGGGCCTTATCGAGTTTCTGAGGCCACTGAAACTGCCCAGAAGCGTGGGACCCACCAATACAGGCTTGGGACTTTGTCACAGGAGGAAGAGGGAAAAATTTACTCTTTCAATGTTTTGGCACCCAGAATGGGAAACATTTAATGGTGACCTCAAAAGTAAAATTTGGCTAGAAATAGGTCAAAGAGCAATGCCTATGTACTAAAGGTAATCAATTTCTAGCAAACTCTGCATACAACAATTTAAGAACTCAAAGTTCTGAATAAATCAACATTTTCTACTGCTTGTTATAATCAATTTCTTACAGAACACAAGTTAAGCTGCCTCCCTCTTTTTCCCCTCCTGGCCCTGCAGTTGTGACAACCTTCCTTTCTGCTGACAGCCCAACAACCCAGATTTAGACAAAGGCTCCCCGTTTCTGTGGGCACAAAAAACCAAATTCTGGAAATCAAACTGTGTTTACAACATGCTACTGCAGAACACTAACACAGAACTACTCTAACTGAAGGAAAATTTTCTAAATGTTATAACAATTAAAATTTATTAGAAATTCACACAGTTTTAATTTTACTAATAAAAGTAAAATTGATTATCCATTCAACACACTGCAGTGGATTAATTAGCCCTTCCACATATACCCCCCCTCAATGATAGCTGATGTCTGCTGGATGAATACAAACTAAAGTATTATATTAATACCAACTAAGGAAGAAGGACAAGAACAGGAATACTGCTGTTGACCTGTACCACTGTAAGCAGCAAATAAAGGGAAGTTTTATCTTGAAAGGTGGGTAAACCAAACACTTTGTTTAACCTGAGGAAAGATCAGGTCCTTAAAATATGGCAGAAAACAACATATTCTAGTCTTTGTATAACTGAATAGGCAGAAAAACAGAAGCAACAGTACTTTCTTTACTAAGGCACGCAATTTTAACAGAAATTGCTTTGTAATATGAACTAATTGTGACAAGAGCTGTATATCAGTCCAGAAACACTTGCGTTTCCAATGGACTTTTAATAAACAAAGCATCTCCCCCTTCACTTCATGTGGTTACTTCACATCAGCAAATTTGATTAGAGATGAATTCATATCAAATAAACAACAGTTACACCAGAGAAGTAGCAAATACAGGACTAAATTTCAAAGAACCTTAGACAAGTTAGAGCAATGAACACCTAAGGTTTTATTGTACTAATAACTTTAAAGTCCTACATTTCCAGTTTGTTGATACAGGAAAATATAAAACTGGGTGTGTGAAGATGATCCACAAGACCTTTATCTTCAGAAATGGCTCACATTATAAATGAATTTGAGATCACTGATAACCTTGTCTCTTACATTAGTTCTGCTGAACAATACTATATCTCACTGTGGATATCAAAATATTTTAAAGGTACACATTCTTTAGTTTCAATTAAATCCTGTATTTAATATATCAATAAATGAGAAATGGTGCAAATTTGGCCCTGTCCTTTCACTAATCAAGAAAGAATATTTGGAATCTAGTGCATTTAGAGTCATCCAGGAGATGTATATCAGTGCTCAAAGACTATTTGGCGGACAAGGAAGATTTTGAAACACACCTAGCTACTAACAATGTACTAAAAGCCGATGAGGCTATGCATTCAGAAAATAGTATGGTTTATTTTAAATAAAAATACCTTGGGTGATTTTGTTAACTTCTTGGCTGATTTTCCTTTGAGAACACATTTTTTAACAGCTTTTACTTGCGGTCTTGCAACACCCAACTTCACCACTTCTGCCCAAGATTTTGCAACTGGAATGCAAAAAAAAAAAATTAGATTGAGAACAGTTCTCAAGGGTGCAAACAGCAGTCCAGAGTTATTGCCTCATAATTCCCATATTTAAATTACATTTGCTATGGAACTTGGCTCAGGAGATTGGTAATTACAGGTGGAGGTGGCAGTAACACTTAGACTTGAGGTTGTATAACACTTTCCATTGTAAGGCCCTATTTTCAGTTGCTTATATCTTTGCAAAACTTTAATCATTTGAATGTTTTTTTTATGACACGTATGCCTCATGCTGAGATATACGTTTCAGTAAAAGTGGTTCAGCCATTTCCAAGAACAAGGTCAGGGAAAAATAGACCTTTTACATTTTTATGCTTATTCCACAGACAAACTCTAGTCTCTACGGTTTGGAGCAAGGACTTGAAATTTGGCAGAGATCCGAGGTGCCAGCTGCTGGTTCTTGTGAAAATCCACCCGATTTTGGCAGAATTATAGGCTTCTGATAATTGCTATTGGCACATGCTCAGAGGTTTATTAGAGGTGGGCAACAAAATTAACCAAAGACTTCATCTGCATTGGGTATGGCTGTCTCCATCAAGCCCTGTGCCAGCCACACTGAGCATGCTCCTGACCAGGACTGAGCAAAATATTCTACAATTGCTCCTCTAGAGATAATAGCCAGAAAGGGAACAGGAAAGGTAAGGACACACAGGAGCAAAGTGGGAACGAAACAAGATACAAGGATAGGAGCAGAGGGAGAAGACGGTAAGGATAAGAGCAGAAAGATCTACAGCAGGGTTTATCAACCTGTGGGTCGGGACCCAAAATTGGGTCACCAAAATGGCAGCTCCTGTCCCACAGGGTTGTTTGGGCTAGGTGAGCTGCTCCAGGCACTGCAACCTCTGGGGTCCCAGCATTATGATGACAAGACTGTGGATAGGCCAAATCTGAGTGGGTGGCACTGCCACCTCATGAGCCTGGTTGCAACTCCATTCACACAAATTTGATCCAGTTATGGGAGTGGGCTGAACCTAAGCAGCACTGCAACACTAGAGAATGCAATCCCCAGAGTCATGAGCCGAGCCCAGCCAGACCACAGCTCAGGAGCTGCCATTGTGAGTGCTGGGCAGGTCCCAACCGAAACCACCCCAGGTCTCTACCCTAGACTATTTATTGGGTTGCAACAGACCATACACATCTATAAATGGGTCCTGTGCTCAAAAAGATTGAGAACTACTGGTTTATACTACCACTACAGCACACACTTCCCCATAACCTGGGGGCAGTGGGAGGAGGGTGAAGAGAGGGAAGGAAGAGACAGGATATCCAAACAGCCAAGTTCCTCTGTCAGCAAATAACTGCAAAATCCACTGGCAAGGTGTATATCCTCTGCATCTAGTGTCTGGCTCACAAAAGATAACTGCCTACTCCTACTACCAGTTACTATTAGCTCTGCTGGTTAAGGTCTGTACTGGGTATCTAAAAGTTCTGATCATGATGCTGATCCAGGGGGTTGGAAGGGGAATATGATTCCAAAAGATGGAATTTATCTTTTCAGTTTGCATTTTTAAAAAGTTGATGAAATAACATTTAAAACTATTTCTAAAGAATTATTAGATTACAAAATCAAGCAATAAAAAGTTGGGGACTACCAGACATAAGATTATCCATGCACTCTTAATTCAGTCCATTTGGTATATGTATTATGATAGTTATTAATTACATGTTCATAACTCTTCCCCCCCACCCCACAAAGGACTCCTGTAGACAACTGATTAACTCCTTGAGCACCATTCATCCTATGCACAGAATGATGCAGGACACCTGCCTCATTTGTTGCAGAAGTTGAAAGTATGTAGTGACCCAAGCAGGGGGACTGCAGGAACAGAAAGGATGTTCTTGTGGTTACAAGACAACTGAATGTCACCCTGGTGAAATGGATTCTATTCTAAGGCTAACACAATGCAGGGGAGTAATGAGGTGATTTTACCTCTGATGATACAGATACTAGAATACTGCATACAGTTCCAATGTCCACATTTACAAAGGATCTTAAAAAATTTGAGAGTAGACACACAAAGCCACAAAAATGAAAAAACCTTACAATGAGAGACTCAAAGAGCTCAATACATTGTTAATTTAAAAAAAAAGAAAAAAAAAGTTGAGAGATTACTTGATTATAGTGCATAAGTACCTTTCACTCGGAGAATACCAGATACTAAAAGGCTCTCATCCAGCAGAGAAATGCATAAGAGCCACCAGTGGCTAGATGCTGAAGCCAGACAAATTCAAGGCACAAATTTTACTAGTGAGGGTTATGAACCATTGGAATGAACTACCAAAGAAAGTGGTGGTTTCTCCAACTCCAATCTGGATGCTTTTCTGGATGTTATGCTTTAGTCAAACAAGTTATTCGGCTTAATACAGAGATAACTGGGTGAAATGTAATGGCCTGTTATATATAGAAGGGCAAACCAGATAATCTAATGATCCTTTCCAGCCTTAAACTCTTCAAAGCTATATTCAGTGCAAGGTTTGGATGTACAGAAAATAACACATAGCATCACATACTGAATGATGAGGATAAAATTCATCCTGTGCACTGAAAAAGGTAGGGGTTACGAATGTAAATATTGGTTAAAGTTAACTGGTTAAACGATTAAAATTATTTTGGTTAACTGAGGTAGCTGGAGGGGACTGGCATAGCCAGGGCTGGGCTCCCGCTGGCTGGTGCGGCGTAGCTGGGGTCCAACATGGGGCTGCCAGTATTAACGATAAATTTTGGTTAACCGGTAAGCTGTTTACATCCCTAGTAGGGGTCATGTAGAAAATACAGTATGTGATTATGTAGTTAAAGAATATCATAATGCATATGCATGAATTAATGGCTTCTGTTCAGTTTTTAAAGAAGCACTAATGGTCTCCAAAATCAACTACTTAAACAAACCTAGCAAATTGGCTTTAGAAGCACCACTTCTTCTTTTAGAATGAATTGTTTCCACAGCATCACTCCTCCTCTTCATGGGAGTTCTCTTCGCAGAAAATCTTATACTACGCCTTATTAATTGTTTAGGTGTAGTTGGCACAGACATCTGGTGTTCCTGGTTAATATGAAAAGATTCAGGTGTCTCGACTCCAGTAAAATCTCTCTCGCTTTCCTTAACTTCTGTTGCAGCAGTACCCTGCTCCTTTGAAGTAGGAGATGGTGTGCTAATGTGAGAAACAGAGAAACGTCCTTTTGTGTATGGTGTATTTGATGGGGAGTTTGCAGTGAGCTTAGGTGATGCTTTTTTAAGGGCGGGCGGCGAGGCAGCCGGGGACCTCCTGGCGGGCGGCGAGGCAGCTGGGGACCTCCTGGCGGGCAAGTTTCTTTGTGATGATTTTTGTCTCTGCAAATGCTCTGAAAGATCCTGATAGGATTAAAAAAAATTTCTCACAAAGTAGAAATACAAATTCTCACCTAATTCTGAAAAGCATATGCTCAATGTATCAAATTAACTGAAACAAGCTTTTACTCATTTAAAATAAAACTTGGAAATGAAAAAGATGTTCAACATTTTCATTTCAAACCAGCTGTAAAAAGGGTAAGAAATGAGAACTGAAGTAAATCATTTATTTCCTGAATGTAAGTTAAAATTTCAGTTTTAAAAAGCTGTTACATATCTTTTACTAAATTTAATTCACAGATTGGTGGAAGCAATGGATAAACATTTTCAGACTACAATTAATTTGTTGTTTTGTAGCTTCAAGCATTTTATTCCTTTAGTCAATTTTCAGTCCAAATGATGATAGTTTCCCAATAAATGTCAATTCCAGTTAATATGTAATTTATAGTAAAAATACAATCTCATAAGATACTGATGAGCTGGCCTTCAAACATGGGAGTTCAAAAATACTGAAGAGCTAGCTACACTGGAAATAGCTGTATTTAAATACTATCTAAAAAGCTGAAGGTACAGTATCTACATTTCCTCATGTATGCCTTTTTGTAATTTTCAAACTTGAAATTTCTATTTTGTTTCCTTGGTAATATTTAAATTTTCAACTTTAAAGTTTACCTTGATTACAAGACGTTTGAATCCCTGGCCCTTCTTCAGAACTGCACGAGGTGAATTTCCAAATGGTAAGCTTAACCTTGCTGGAATTGCACCTCTTCTAAGTGGTGAATTGGGTGGCAGACTTTTATCAAAAAGTTCAGGACTGAGATGACCACCAAAGGACACTCTCTTTCTTTTCCCAAAAGGCTGATGTAATAACTCAAGTTCTCCACTTTTCCGCTTTTGAGGTAACCTCTTTGTCTCCCCTTTTAAAAATTACAATTGAAAAATTTCTTTATATATGAAGAGTCAAACATTACAGCATATAAATTAGAAATTAATTTTTACTCATTTTAAAGTCTGAAGCACATTTCAAGCCACAATGAGCACAAATCCTTAACTTAGTTTTTGCACAATTAATTCAGCAGATGTAGTTACATTCACATTTTCTCAACAATTTCAATGTATTAATTATGGTTAGCCATAATTACATATACAATAGTTAAGGATAGATGTGCAGCAAAAAAAGCATTTCTTTACTTACATAAAACATGATAGTCTCTCCCAAATAAATTTAAAATATAGCTCCTAACCATACAAAGTATTTACCTGACTTTTTGTCTTCAGTAGGTAGGCTAGAAATATTTATTTTTGATGCAACTTCATCATCTCTCAGAAGTGCAACACTTTCAGAGCACCTTCTTTTTGATGACAACCTGTGAGGACCCAGTACAATATTAGCATCTTCCACCTCTAATTTCTGTTGGTAGTTCTCTGTGGTCAGCTTTTCTTTAACATCACTACCTTTAATATCTACATTCTTGTCAGGTTCTTGAGATGAATCTCCCTCCAATGTTTCTTCAGCCATCTTTCCAGAGCTCATTCGTCTTCCCCTTTGCGCTCCAGAGTGATATTTACCGCTAGCAGAAGATGCATCTTTCGATGTTAACCTTTCCAGAGTTAATAATTCTGATGATGGACTTTTATTTGAAATTTTTTTACCCTGTCTAACACTCCCTTTGGGGCTTTCGGAATTACTATACCCAGGAGAAAATTCAACAGTTTCAGAATCTCTCTCCTTAGTTCTGCTAACAGAGTAAGTCTCATCATGAATTTCTTTTAGCACTTCTTCTGCATTTAAGGATTTTCTTGGTGTAAACTGTTTACTATTTCTCTTTTGCTTTGAATATTTATTACTTTTCCCCAAAATAGATGATTCATTCCCATCAACTCTACTGCACACTACATCTTTCTTTTGAATTTCATTTGAAATTTCTGTTGCTTTAACGCCTAATGATGGATCTTGTCCAGTCCGTGGTTCACCTGAATTTGCAGAACTTATTTCATTGGTCTTCTTAGAACTATTTCCTTCAGTAGAAATCTGATTAAGTTCCACACTGTGTATTTCTTGTTCTTTAACTTCAGACTGTTCAATATCTTCACCAATGATTGCCTCTTTTTCCTTAGTTTGGGTCTCTTGACCAGATGGAAATATCAATAATGAAATTTGCTGGGCATTAGTCTCTGTAGAATAAATAACAAGTTATTTTACATCTGGTTAAAGAAATATATTGTAAAGAAAGGCCCTAACTAGCAAGTAAAAGAGAGGCTTTGAAAGTAATGAGTTATATAATGCCAGAAGGAATGAAGTAGGGAGGATGTCTGGTTAAAAGAATAAATAATGAAAAAAGGGTATGTTTCTAAAAAGAAGGCCTCTGCAGATCATTTTAAACAAAAGAGCCAACATGGACCTTCTATCCCACATACCAGTGTTATCTCAAAAATTAGGGCCCATGATGCAAAGGAAAAACCGTTGGTCAGCAAGAAGGAAGGGAAGAGATACGGAAGAAAGACCTGGGGGGGAGAGGGGGAAGGAAGTTTTAAATCTCATCAAGATTAAGATTGGAAATAAAGGCAAACTGTCTCAAATTGGTGTTTAGCTGAAGTCTGTAATTGGGAATGACATGACTTGTTTGTTAAAGAGTATAAAAAAAGTAAAACTCTGCTAATACCTGCCTGATAATGTTGGAGCTGACAAATATGAGTCTCAGCACCCCTGGATTTAGCCCATTTGATCGAATGCTTATGAATGTTTTGTTACTCTTTGGATATAGTAAATTGCTTATTATTTAGACTTTGTAGGCCCATTTAGAGCAATTGTATAAATTCCATTTGGCCTTTGGATTTAATAAAGGAATCTATGGTTAAATTAGTGTTGTTCTAATATCCTGCATAAATAATAACTCCTACAGTGGCCATCAACATATCACCATCCTCTCTTTAAAAAAAAAAAAAAAAAATCACCTGCTTGTCGTGGCATAGGTATCTCTTCGTTGCCATCTTTCTGTGTTGTCACATCAATCTCATTTTTCAACAATTCATAAAGTTTGCTAAAAGGAGACATCTCATTTTCTCTTCTGTTAGATTTAGCTGTTCTGTATGTTGTTTTAGGTGTTGCATGTTGTTTGGCTGGTACAACTCTGGAAATATCTTCCTCGGTGCTTTGCTTGTCCTTTTCACCAAAATTTTGGCCTTCACATTCTATGATTTTATCTAGATAGTAATAAAGGGTAAAAAGAACCTTACACATATATATATATTTTAAAACTGGAGGACTGTTATTAAATGGGTAGAAAAACAGGTTTTCTCCTTCGACAAGATTTGCACTTTTGAATAAAGAGGCAGCAACACCAATCAGGGTTACGCTGAGATAAAATATCAGCACTAAAGTTTTGCCCACTAGTCAAGCTCTGTTCACAATCCTATTTGAATTTTTCTAATACATTCATCAGTAGTTAAATTGTTTATGTTGATATTTAAATTGTATTTAGACTTTGAATTAGCCCCACACTGAGAAACAGTAGGGCATATCTCAGAAATATTGTCTATCTGCAGAATCAATAACTGCATCACTATGGTTCACACAGGCCTCTTAGGGTTTTGTATACATTAGATAGGTGAATGGATGCTAATTTCAAATCAGTTGGATGAATCTGATTGTTAAAACTCCAAATAAGTTTGTTTAAACTGATACAGAACTACCATGGTAAATTAACCAGTTTTGCCTGGCATCTACATTGATTCTGTGATGCATGATTGTGGCAACTGCCACTGGGGTCCTTCCCCTTGTCTCAGCATTGCTTGAGGCCAGTTTGGATGGCTGCTGACAAATGCTGGACTTCCCTGCTGTAATTGGACAAGTTCCTCACCCCACAGAAAAAAGATGGTCCAGGATCTCTCAAAGGACCATGCTGAAGTATATAACAGCTTCTCTATAAAATCTTTTTTTGTGGGGAGAAAAAAGCACATTTTGCAATGAAAATAGCTCAAACTGAGCTCCATGCAGAATGTAGTATAGAATTATTGTGGGCCAGGTGATCCCTAGACTGTGGACTATGAAAACAGGTGGTGGTATGAAGAGACAGGACGCTTCAGGAGAGATTATTGTATTATGGTCAGAAGTGGGAAGACCTTTTGTGGTGACAGTGTTACCATGATAGCGGGATGTGTCCACAATAGGTACTTAATCTATTGTGCTAACACCAGTTGAGACTTGATACTGGGATAACTTGCATTGATTGACCCTCTCTGAAAAACCCATTGTAGCAAATCTATGTGGATGAATGGAGACTTCCCACTGACCAAGTACATCAGTCAACTGGTCCTAGTATAGACAAAGCCTCAATTTCTCCATCTACTGCTGGTAAGAAAAGGTAGCAATGCTAGCATAAATTTTGAATCACTGTATTCTCTAGACTTGCTCAGGGTTAAATACTAGTGTAGAAAGCCCACAGTACCTCTGCATTTGCACTATACTAGTGGAGCTGCACTTGTGGCAGAGAATTTAAGAAAAAGCCTAGAGTACACACAGACTTGTAGGCTAAAATGTGCAGTTCTACTCCAAAAAGCAACTATAAATGGCATCTTTGGAATCGATGGATCTGTTTCCTGGGTGCATCCAAAAGCTGGAACTTTATAATCCTTCTTCTTTTTTTTTTTTTTTAAAATGTTCTCTTCCTATTAGCACTCAAGAGCAGATATAACATTTGCTGTGGAGAGTAATGATTCTTTTGTACCTCAGACATCAACTGAATTAGTGAAATTTTAATTGCAGTGGTTAATTTTTGTCCTCAATTATACTTATTTAATGCCTCTAAAAGGTAGAATTTGGTCTGCAAAATCTAATTATCTATTAGGTAACATTAAAATAAAAAGGAAAGGAGTACTTGTGGCACCATAGAGACTAACAAATTTATTCGAGCATAAGCTTTCGTGAGCTACAGCTCACTTCATCGGATGCACTTATGCTCAAATAAATTTATTAGCCTCTAAGGTGCCACGAGTACTCCTTTTCTTTTTGCGAATACAGATTAACACAGCTGCTACTCTGAAACCTATTAAAATAAAGTTCAACTGAAGTAACAGGTTGACTTGTAAAATGAATCTTTTGACATTTTCCCATCTTCTTTTTGCAAGCATGCTAAGAATAAAATGTGACTATATAATATTGAAAAAGCAAACTACATGAAACAACTACCAACCAGAGGTCTGAGGACTTTTAGATCTTGGGCTCTGTAATTCCACTTCTGCCACCTGCTGAACATGAAGAACCTGTAAATTTGTACAGTGTTACGATAAAGCAACATATTTTATCACAAATACAGTTTTCTACTCCACATTTTCAGAAGATTACAGAATTTGGCCCCTCTTCATAACCAAGACAAATTTTAATTGAGCACTAGGCTTACAAAAATTTAAATCCATGCATTATATGAAATTGTACAGTATTTGAAGTTGGTCACACAGGTTACTACTTGAGTAAGACATCTGAGGCTCTTGAAGACAGTTTTATAGTTTCTTATTTTTGGAATAGTCATTAATTCCAAAAGAATCTGTAGCCTGAGCATGCATTACAGCTAAATTCTGATAATTGAACAAAACTGAGATGATATGCTTATTAGACTTCAGGACAGCCTGCTCATCAATATAATAAGAGGCCAGGATTGTCACTGTAAAGCCTGGAATGTCTGTTGAGCCAGCGTGAAGCACCGGAAACAACTACAAGCATGACTGAGAGTTCTTTGTTTAGAATATCAGGTTCAATCATCACATTTGTGGTGTGTTACAATCCAGTTTAAGTTCTCAGTAATTTTGACTTCATGAATTACATCTGTGCAACAGCACAAGCTTTCAGCTACAGTGGGCATCTACTTATCCCATGCTAAAGTCCTAGATCATTGTGATATCAGAGGTAACAATCACCACCCTTATTCCACAGCTAATTTGCATGCAACTATTTCATTAGTTGTATGCAGGACACTGCACAGATGATGGATTACTTGGCCCAAGTACCTCACCCATAAGACAATATGGGTTTTCAGCTACTAGGTTAAATATAAGAATTGCAGCCTACATAAGTGTTTCAATGTTCATGACAATCTGCTGATTAACAATACTCCTACAAGATACTCATTTCAACAAGTATATTGATAATATGGGCAAAAGACTGTAAAAGAAAAGGTTAACAAAACCTGCTAGTCATGAAGATAAAATTTAAAATTTTATGCTTTGATCAATCTTTAGAGAGACTTCAACATTACTTTAATATAATGGGCACATGGAATAACAATCACAGATTATTTTCTAAAAGAGGCTGCTCACAGTCTTGAGGACAAGCTTCCCAGTTTTGCTAACTTAACTCCTTTAGATTGTCATTGGCCAGGAAGATGAAGAGACACGTCATTAACAACACTGCATTACTCATTACTGCTATTCAGAATAAGATTATATTGGAAGCAGGACACTAGAAATACTTTGACGCAGGGACGTACAGCTATGATTTACTCCTGTAATTCTTTAAAATGTAAAAATTAAGGTACAAGGATCTCAAATGTCTCAATACCCCTGTACCCATCCTCTCTTAAAACAGTCAAACTGTTTTTAGAAAATAATCCTTAGTTCTGCTGATAACAGTTTAGAATATTATAGTTAAATATTTACATTACTGAAAACTGACATAAGCCGATATGAATTAGTAAATAGTAAGAAAACAATATTTCTCAAGAGTTTCTTCACAGCTTCAATCACTGGATTAGTGAGTGATGCCAAGCTAATAGGAAGGGGAAGATAAATCACTGAACCAATACTAATATGACATGACAGATGACACCATGCATATGTTCAGCAAATGTAGTCAGTGGCCTTAAAATTACCTGTAGGGTTTCATTTTTTGGAGTTCTAGAAAGTCTCTTTCTTGGCGTTGATTGAGGCAGATATTCAAACCTGCAAAAAATTTAATAGAAGAAAACAACCTCTTTGCTTATGTTACATTTATGATGGCTAACTGTAAAACTTACATAAACCCTTACATAAACTCTGTAGTAATTGTCCCCTTCCAGCAATAATACCATTATTTAACTGGTTATAAATTGCACCGAGGCATAGTTGTGAATTTTTCTCCAAAAGTCTGTTGTAATAATTGAGCCTACAAATCTACCCTAATTGTGAGCTCAACTGTAAAAAGTATGTGAAAGTTCATAAGATATCACAATAACCTATAAGCACAATTGTTCATGGGAAAAGGCATAAAAAGGAGACAGACTGAATTAATCCAAACAAAAAGGCCTACTGATATAACTCAAGGACCATGTTAAGATCAAGCCTGGTAAACATGAGAAATGTGAACCAAAACTGGTACATCAGAAACTAGGCCTAATTGTTGGACAAAATAATGCAGGAAGAGCTATTCGACCCACCGCTACCTTTTTGGGGTCGTTAAAGAAAGAAATTTTGGAGAAAAAATTGGCTAGTGGAGCAAGCTTCGTATCATGGTTGTCACCCCACCATCTCCTGCGACCCTAAGCCTTCATCATTCTGATCCTGAGAGATGTCCTGATCAGACCAGGCCAGAGAGAGGGAACCAGATGATATCACCACCTCTGCCAGCTCGTCAAATCCCAACCACCCCCTGAGATGGAACACAATTAGACTTTAACAACAGCAGCAACAGCTCTCAACTAACTTCTTTTTTCCCCCTCAAAGGACAATTATTACAATTTAAGTCTGAGAGATGTCAAACAAGGTGGATTTTCCTGCTAAAATTTCTCTCCAGCTAAAGGGAAAAAGGGATGTGTTTAAAATGAAAGCCTTACTTAGTAGTCTACATTTCAAAGTGTTTCAACTTTTTTCCCCTTCATTTCTTTATCTTAATAAAAGGTTAAAACGATTTTTAATGGTGTGTTTGCCATGGTACTAAGCAGGCTGTGGTCTCTATATACCTAACTCCAGACCTTGTTTAACACTGTTTAATGTTGGACAGTGACTGCATTACAACAACACCTTTTACCCTTTAGCCCAGATATTCCATCTGAATTAATACAACACATCTAACCTTAGGAGAAAGTCACACCAGGATATCAAGACAATACTGTCATGAATAGCTTATTGGTAAATAGTTTAAAGGTGACATAATGCTTTAACAGCTCAGCTTTCTGATCATACTATGCAGAAACTCTTTAAGGAAATATGAAGCATGAAATTAGATTAAAATTTATTTTAGGGAGTAAGAAGAAAATGTGTCAACCTCAGATTAAACCTCTTTGTCTCTGATCCCACAATGAGATGTGGGTAGGTGGACCCCTATGTCCTTAGGGAGCACCACTGAAATCAGTGGAGCTCCCTGGAGATGTAAGAGTGTGCTTTTTCAGATTTCAATGCAGAATCAGTGTCATAGTTGCTTGCCTCCTTCATTGCTACTGACCTGAAAGAACGATCAACAATAGTGAACACATCTCCATGCTTCAGATGTGCAGGTTGCTGAAAACTGTTACCATTCAATTGCGTTGGATTTACAGTACTTAAATTAATCAAGATTGCCTACAAATGAAACAAAAATAGCTAGTTCAGTAACCTGAAGAAATGCAGTGATGGAATATAATACAATTAAAAACAAAACTTACCTCCTTGTTCTCATTGACTTCAATTTTACAATGTTCTTTTGAGACTTGAGGCAGCTGTATGCGGATATCGCACTCCGTTTTCCTTTGGTTGAAAAGCACAACTTTAGTTTTAAGCAAGTAATTAAGAGAACAGAAAAACTTTATTTTAGAGAATTTGCTTCTGAGTACGTGATCATTTAATATCTGCAAAAATGTTATGATGCTGTTTGAAAATGTAATATAAAAATATTTAAAGTCAGCACAAGCACTGAGAAAACCTAAAGCAAATTTTAAACCAAATATACACTATTAAAATGTACAGCTTCTTAAACTAAGAACTAGCTGGATATGTCCACCAGCTGCACGTACAAAGACAATTTTGAAAAATCTATCACTACTGCACAAGCACTGTTGCAGTGCCGCTATTGCTAGCAACAGTGGAAAGTTTCCCAAAAATCAAAGACAAAATAACTAAGTCACAGAAGATTTCTCTCTCCCACAAATGTTGCTTTTCAATCAGATATTTACTCTAACTTAACAGCTTTAGTGAATGATATTCTGTTATGTATTTATTCACGCATATCCCTACATTATCAGAGTATTCCTTTCAGATTACAGGATTCACATCATTAGTACTTAATTCCTGGCTGCAATACAAGAGAAAAGAAAGCACTGGCAAAACTGCTTAGGTACTTTTAAGGTATTGTGTTTGGTTTTGGTGCTAACGTCTAAAGCAGTCAAAGAACCAGTCCTGAAATTTAAAAGGACAGAAAAAAATAGAGGAAGCAGAGAAAGAAACATGAAATCTAAGGATTGCAAGTAAGAAATGCATTTATCTATTCTGGCTCATATCATCAGAATTATTTACTAAATTCCAGTTGCATAGCCAAATTTGAAGTCAGAGGCAAACTTAGGCCTACAAAATCTTTCTTGCTGCTAATATGTGCAACAGAAAGAACACAACTTAACTTTCAGATCCCAGATTGAGTTTGGAATCATGACAGATTTACCTATGTATATTTGGTAGAAACTAAATATTAGGGAACTTTAAAATTGCAGGCCCTCATCTTAGACTTGGATCTGTGCAGACACACGAACAGCCCCACTGAAATCAATGGGGTCCACGTGAACAGAGGAGTCCTATAGTGGATTTGACTGCAGGACTGGGGTCTTATATAAGGCTCCCAGCCATGGCATTTACTGTATGTTTACACTGCAATAAAAGATCCCACTGCCCAGCAGCAGCTGGCCTGAGTCAGCTAACACAGGCTTTTGGGGCTATAAAATTGCAGTGTAGACGATCAGGGCCATGAAGGGGGGGAGGGTTTCAGAGAACAGGATCCAGCTAGCTGTACCCTGTCTACTATATCAATTTCCCCTTCCAGTATAAAATAAAAAGTGTTATATTCAAAACTCAAATTGTAATATTTGTTTGGTGCTCTAATATTCAAATACACAAACCTATGTTTGTTTCACTTTTTCTTTGAGTAACATTCAAACAATTCATATACTGTATAAAACAATTGATCAACTTTTAAGAAAATTTGTGTTATTAGTTCTAAGGTCAGCTCAACTTCTGTTCACGCTTAGTAACAAACATCACACATCAGCATGCTGACTTCTCAACCTGCCCCTTCCTGCCTGAGCAGCTTGCCAGCTATTCAGTAGAATACCATTTCCACAGAAGAGAGTAGTCCAAATAAGATGCCACTCAAAGTATATTTTACAGATGTTCAAAATATGATCATCTATGTTCTCAGAGCTCCTTGAGCTTGGCTCCTTTTTGGCAAGGCTTGCATCTGCCCATGGGTTCTGGTTAGACTCCTTGGGCTTGATTCTTTTTTTTGATTGGCAGTAAAAGAAATATCCCTAAAGTCACTTGGAGAACCAAAAATCAGACTGTCGATCTCAGCAAATTGCATAAATCTACAATTTTCCCTCTCCTTTCTTACATGAGGAATGAAATAGTTAATGCTGACATTTAATTGTTATCACTGAGTATGTAACACACTTAACAGAAATGATGCAGTACACACCTCTCAGAGCTATTTCATGTTCTCTGCAGACTCATACAGATATCTCTTCATTAGTTTCACTCTGACACTTTTTACGTTTTCTTTTGAAACCATAACAACTATAGAGTTACTCTTCATTTCTGTTTATTTTTTTAAATGAAAGCATAGATTCAAAAGAGCAAAACAGGAGTTCAAGAGACGGGCTGGTACACTGTACCACAATGTACTGACTCAGTCTGTAACCCCAATGGCAGCAAAAGACCTCTTCTGACTTTTACCTCTAGTCCCAGCTCAGCCTTGGTTCTTTCCTTTAGTGACCTCCTCCCTCTTATTAGGCCTCTGCCCCCAGCTGGCCAAGCGTGAATCCAGTTGGGACTTTTTTTCCCCACAAGCTCCCTGCATCCTCTAGATTCCCCCTTATTATAGAGTGAAGCTGAGACAAGCAGCTATGTCGTGCAGTCAGAGGGTGGAAATTCAACGGTTTATCCTGGGAACTAGCTTGAGCTTTTTTCCCTCCATTAAACATTCCCCACCACTCGCAAATATTCAAACATTTATTTGTATTAAACAGCAAAGCTTGTAAAATAAAGAAAAATATAACACTAAGAAAATGTTAATAACATGTTCTCTTGATGTATATAAATAATTTCTAACATTACCAATTCTTACCTTCCAAATAAACAAGAACTTGCAGTGAGTGGAAAATGGATTCCATCAGTCCCATTCCGTTTAATAACAACAATTTTCCCAAAGAGCGGCATCTTTGAAACTGGAAGTCTTACCTGTAACGGAATGTCAAATTTACTACCCCAAATTAAGCTCTACATATCTATGAACATAGGTACCTTGGTTATATAAATGATGTTCAAAAGACAAATTCTCTACAATTTACATGCAGAAGGATCCCAACGTTTTTTCACTCACAAGGGTTCCTGGGAACTGTTAAATGATACCTAATAACAGGAGGTGAAAGTCGGCATATGTTCATAGAAAGGCACACGCGCAGAATTCATGGGCCATGCAGAATTATGTTTCCCCCAACAGAAAACACATTCTGATGGAAAGGTGCTGCAGATACTCCTTTCACTCACAAGGGGCCGCTGTGGTGCCAGAACAGAAAGCAGCCACTCCCAGCAGGGAGCAGCCCTAGTTGCGGATAGGGAAAAGAAAGAGGGTGCCTGCCTCACAGCGTCCTGCCCGTGGGGCCAGGCTGGGAGGCAGGTGTTATTGGGTTGCTTGGGGCGCGGGGGGTCACAGACTGGGGTTCAGAAGAGCTAGAGAGGGGGACAGACTGGGGCAGGAACTGAATGGGAGTGGGAGTGCAGGGCCACATAGGGACCGGGAGAGGAGGGATGCAGGGATACATGGAGATGGGGGGATGAGGGGGTGCAAGGATACATGGAGATAGAGCAGTACAGGGACACATGTGCCTGACTGAATGAGACAGGCTGAGTGTCAGACAGGGTCTGCATGGGGGAAGCTCCCTAACAATCCCTCCCCAAACCCACAAAAAACCCTGTTCCATACTTTTCCCACCCAAACCCAACAATCCTCCAAGTTCACACCCAGGCTCTTTCCCAGCAATTACTTCCCTCTCCCTCAGCTCCTCTTTTACACCTGACTCTCCCAGGCCTTTGCACTGCTTCTGAGGGGTGTGGGAAATACATTTCTGCATGGTAGTTTACATGAATTATTACTCAGAGTTGTGTATTAATATGCCTAATAAGAAATCTATTTGTCAAAACACATTTCCTGAATCTTTTTTGTTGTCTATATTGTTACAGACATAGTTGCTAACAGTTATTTTGAAATAAATTACCAAAATAATTGAAACTGGCATTGTTACATTGTTATTTTTGACAAAACGTGCAGAATTTTAAAATATTGTGTGCATATTTTTTTTTGGCGCATACTTTTAAATTTTTTTGGTGCAGAATTCCCCCATGAGTAACTGTATCAGGTTGATGTAAAAAATTACTTTTCTATGTTTACATATTTTTGGTGTCTAAGTATCACAACATTTCCATAACTGAATGCTTTAAAAGGGGGCAATATAAACTATATTGATATAAATGAATGTGACTTGAAAGTTCTTTCAGATACAAAATCTGCTCCTAACTATTCTTAATGTTTTTATGATTATTAGCTTTCCTATGTGCCGAAATGTTTCCCCCCTCTCTAATGCTGTGTGAGTCTCATTCAAACAGGGGGAAATGACTATACAAAAAAGGAAATAATTTGAATGCACATGTATGACAAAATGCTGTCATATGCACAGAAAAGAAAAAAACAAATGCAAACTTTTCTTCGATTTCTCTCAGTTATATAAATGTAAGATGTTACAATAGTGAACAAATTTTCAAATAAATGCATGACTTTTTAAATCGACTGTGCCTGTGTAACGTTGTGTATATTACAAAAACAGGCCTTCCAAATCTCAATCATTTGGAAAAGAATGACTGCCTAATTTGAGATTAGTTGTAATACAATTTTGAGCATTAAAATTTGCAGGACATTCAGGTTAAAATTTGCAGGTAAACATATAATTAAGGGATAACTTGAAAACCACATTTTCTATTTACTGAGTTTACTTTCACTGTTCCCTATATAGGGCCAGTTTCTCTGATGCTGAAAAGATGGGAGCAGAAAACCCTCTTCAAAGCAGTTTTTTTTTTAATTTCACATTATTGTAGCATACTACTTAAAGGATAAATGCATTAATTAAAAAAAAAAATCAAGCATCCCTATGTTGCAAAAACCACCTTACATTATTTAAACTGAAAGAAATGTATAAGACCATTTACTTTTCACACTTTTTCGTATATCCCTCCTCACAAGGACAACAGAACAGGTAGTTTTAGTTGGTTTTGATCCATTTCAATTTTAGATTCATGCACCAGCACAAAACTGCAGTATTAGAATTGAAAACAAGGAATGGACTCCGTTAAAAGTACTCATCTTTCCTATTTTTTTGTAAACATGAATTCCTACTGATCTCATTTTATCTAAATGATTTTGATTGATTTTAAAATTTCCAAATATCGTGCCAAATTTGATAGTGTCTCTTTAACAGAATCTTCATTTTTGTGCTGTATGAATTTAAATGAGATTTCTTAAACACTTCTTATCCTAATTGTCCCCCAACTTGAGGATTCAGACCAAATGCAAGCATGAAATAAAATGCCACACCATCTGTACAGATTTCTAAACTAATTCATCATTTGCAAAGAAATACTCAGAGGATTTTAGGGGACAGCCTGATGCGCCTATGTACAGTAGTTAAAAACAAAAACAAGACACAGAGAGGAGGGATTATATGTCAACCACACCGAGACATTGATAGAAGCAGTTGGAGGAGAACCTCTAGAGAAAATGACAAATCAGCATAGGCTCTGCTTGAAATGAGACTGTCAAGGTCAAGGTGAGGAGACTCTGACAGTTACAATAATAATCATGACCTGAGCCACCTACCAAAAAGCTACAGTACACACATGCCCCGAGCTATTTAAGCAGTTGGACCCTCTCCCCTGAAAACTCCACAACTCATCCATGCTGCTCGCCACTGGGAACCTACCCCCCCCAGCATCTAGTCCCCCCCTCCCCAAAACCAACACAGCCCAACCTCGCCCCCCCCCACCCTCCTAGTCCCCCTCCCCAAAATCAACACAGTTCAACCTCGGCCCCCCACCCACGTTTCCCCTAGGGCTCCCTCTACCATTCCCAGCCACAACCAAGAAACAACTCTTTCGTTCCGCTTCCTCACACCCCGGCTCCCGACACTACACAGAGACGGGGTGGGATACCCCCCCCCCAACGACCTACCACGGCGAGCACCACACTCACAGCACCCCTTCAAACGCGGGGTGCGAAAGAGAACGGCCCCTACCTGCCCGATTGCCCCTCACGGTCCGTTCATCCAGATCTCGCCAGCCGGGCCACATTCAGCCCCCCGAGCCCGCTCCCTTCACCACACTGCCTGAGCGTCTCCGCGCGCGCGCCCTCGCGCGTAGACTCTTAGCTCCAGTCAGCGAGTCACTCGTCCGCCCCCCGCACTCCTGCCGGCCGGAGCCGGTACCGAGGCCGCCTCACTCCGCCCTCCGTAACCCTTCACCAATCACCACATAAAACAAACCCCAGTAGCCCCGACAATACTTGCCTGCTTCCTTCACTCACCTGCTGACAGAAATCACCCTTCTGGAGCTGCAGACATTTCGACCGCTGGGACAGACATCCTTCCAGGACTATTTTATTTCCCTCCCTCCTGCGCGAGTGAGGAGGAAGGATACAGGACCTGTCGATGAAACTCAAATTCGAAAAGGCGCGCGAAACGGTCTGAGTGGTAGAAGCAAAATCACGTGATCGCCAAGGGGACCCAATGGGAAGCGCTGGGGCTGTTTACGTTTCAAACTGGCAGCAAATAAGGGGGGGGGGGGGAAGGAAGGACCGTAGGAATCAGGCATGGAATGGCGGCAGCTTAGCGCGTGCGTCATCACCACCCCTCCTCTGACCCTTTCAAACGCTGCCCGGGAAGTGCTTTTGTACGTCTGCATCTTTTCCGCAAAACCTGAGCGCTGCTCCCGCCAGACCTTCACCAGAGGGAGCCTCCCGCTGTTCCGCACGCGCCCCGGAGCCCTCCTCCTCCCATCGCTGTTAACTTCCCAGACCCCGTCTCTGCCTCGCTGCATTGTTTTATTCCCCCCGTCTCCTCGCCTCTTCACCGCCACTCCCCAGCAGACCGCTCCCTCCAGCCTGTCCTGCCTTAGCTTCGCCCAGCTCCTGCTCCTGGACCTCACGCGCTCTGCTGAAGTTCACTCCTTTTCGTCTGACTGAGAGCGAAGGACTTTGCGAGTAGCTCCTGCTGCTGGCCGCCGTGGGAGACTCTAGTATATGTGCCCCGCATCCCTTTCCTAGGGCTGAGAGACCTTCAGACCATGGCCCCCGGGGCCGGGGTTGTCTCTGACCTGGTGAAGTGGAGCATGTGACACTCAACTGGTTTACCCCTCGCTGGTGCTGGAAAGGACTGGCCTTTACTCTGCCCTAGGTAACCACCAGTTTTGCCAGGGTGACCAAGCCTGGCCTAGTCTGTTTGACTCAGCCCTGAGAAAGTGGGGTGTAACAAATATTATAAAAGCGGCAAAGAGTCTTGTAAAAAGAAAAGGAGTACTTAGAATCGTGGAATATCAGGGTTGGAAGGGACCTCAGGTGGTCTTCTAGTCCAACCCCCTGCTCAAAGCAGGACCTGTGGCACCTTAGAGACTAACAAATTTGAGCATAAGCTTTCGTGAGCCACAGCTCACTTCGCTGTAGCTCATGAAAGCTTATGCTCAAATAAATTTCTTAGTCTCTAAGATGCCACAAGTACTCCTTTTCTTTTTGCGAATACAGACTAACATGGCTGCTACTCTGAAAAGAGTCTTGTGGCACTTTATAGACTAACAGATGGATTGGAGCATGATCTATATTTACAGATCCAGACTAACGCAGCTACCCTTCTGCTAAATGATGATATGGCATTGACATTTTACTGCTAAAAGAGACCTGCTTGGGATAAACAAGGAAATAAATGGGGGTCCATGCAGGTGCATATATGCACATCAGATTGGGGCCCATATTTTTTTTCTAATGGTTTATATAGTTTAGCAAGTTCACATTCTAGTAAGCTTTTTTATATATATAAAATTGTTTCTGTGCGTGAATTTGCAGGACTGATTTTTGTGCATGTTCTACATGATTTTTAAGTGTAGGTTTTACCTTGTATGTTTTTAGTTTAATGTGGTGTATTATTTAAGGTATGTGTGACAAGTGACCTCTGTCTGTATTAGTGACAAAATACCATGCAAATTGACACAGCCATATTTTTAAACCCAGAGATTCAAAACTCAGAACAGTAAATGTTGAATAAATTTCAGAAGACTTGACCATTCTGTCAAAACATGTAGTAAACTCAGTCAGTTGAATGAGAGGAAAACTTAGTATATTTTTAAAACCTATACCCACTTCTGTTAGTGGCACGCCCCATTTTGGAAATATACCAAGGATAAGAGGGGTGGTCTTGAGAGTTCCACGCAGCTGAAATATTATTTTCATTGTGGAAAGCTTCTTAATCCCAGCTCTTCCGAGAGTACTCTTTAAATGATATATATTTTATGTTTTAAGAAAATGGCTTTCAAGTGGTTTGTGAAGTTAAATCCAGAAGTTCAGCTAAGACTATATTTTTAACGTTTATATTTAGTTCACCTTCTAACTTACACCTGTACCATTGTTCAGAGATATAAAATGCGGGTCTCTAGCCTTCCCCACCAGCCATATCAATTTCACTCTCCTTCAGAGGTTCATCAGTGTGATACAATGTAGTATGTATGAACCACATCTTGAGGAAACTATCCATAGGGTGCACGTCGTGTACTGAGTAGAGCTTATCTGGGGTCCCTGTGTGTTGTGTAAGGGGATGGAGATGGCAGGTCATAAATGATCTAGGGGAGGGAGGAGAACAGGAGAATCCACTACTGCCCCAAAAGGTATCTGTTATCCATTTGGCTGGAGTAGGCTCTGCAGTTCTGCTCCTCCATTCCTCTAACCCTGGAGGGATTCCGATAGGTGCTGAGGGTGGAATTTTCAAAAGGGCTTAAGGAGCACAAACTTTATTGAGCTGCAGTGGCACCTGTGCACCTAAATGACTTACGATTTAGGAGCACAGGTCCCTTTTCTTCTGTTGGTTTGAACAAGTATAAATGTGTTATGTTGACAATTAATTAAACTCTGCTGTTTTTGATTCAGCACTCCTAAAGATTATCTATATAATAAGATTCCATGATTATCACTCTGAAGCCTAGAATGTTTGAGTCAGTGTGAAGCAATCAAAACAGCTACCAGCATAGTTGAGAGCTTTTTGTTTTAGAACATCACCAGGTTCAGTCATTACTGTTGATCAAATTTTTTGGCCATTTTGACTTAATAAATCACATCTGTGAGTTACAGTAGGTATTTATCTAGGCCATGCCAAGAATCCTAGACCATTTCAATATCAGAGTTAATCAATTATCACCTTTATTCTACAGCATCCTTTGGTTCCTTTGGACTTGCTGGTGTCCATGAGAGGCTCAATTAGCAAAGTACAAACAGGCAAAGCTAGCTATATATAATTTAAAGGGAAATGGTCATCTTTCAAAAATTTAGTTGAAAATAGTTTCATGTGCAAAGGCAGCCCTTGAATCTCCCTACCAATATTTGTGGATCATTTTCCTGTTTTTTTTTAAATGGACCCACATACTCAAAAAGGGAAACTGAAGGACCAATCCTGCATAAGTGCTGACTCCGTGGGTGCTCCAGGGCTCAAGCACCCATGGAAAAAAATAGGGTGTATGTGGGGGGGCGAGGGAGAGGCTCAAGCTCCCACCAGCCACAGTGGTTCTGTGGCCCTGGGGCTGGCCACGGATCAGCTGTTCAGCGGGGCCCTGGGGCTAGCCACTGATGGGCTGTTTGGCTGGCATTGCTGTTTGATAGTGACTGCCAGAGCCCCCACAATCTCCTCATGCCACAGGCAGAAAAGGGGAGCAGGTTATGTGTGCTCCGTTCCAAGGAATGGTAATACTTTTCCTCAGTGCTCTGGATCCAGCTCTGCTCTCCTGCCCATAGCAAGCCCTAGCATTTCCAAAAGGCCATGCTGCAGTAAGTGACATGGTGCTAGCTTCATCCTGACACAAGTGTCAGAGTCACACGAATGGTCCTCAGTGCACCTTTGTGCCTGGTCTGAGTTCTAGGACCAGGACTTATCTAACTATATGGTGGGAAGCAGTGAAACTGATTATGTAATAAGGTCATGATTTAGCAAAGGACTTTGGGACCAAAGTGTCATCAAATGCACAAAGTAAACAGATTATAAACTTTTTTTTATTTTTTTCTAATTTCAGTTAAAGGAATTTCACAGGGTACTTGTAACAATAGTAGGTAAAAATGTTCAAACAGAATTGTGATTTTAATATAGCTTTATATAGAAATGGTTACTTGCTGTAACTGTGTTTCTTCAAAATGTGATGCAGATATATATTCCACTTAGGGGTGTGTGTGTGTGTGTGTGTGTGCCTAGTGCACCACAGTCAGACTTTTGCTAGCAGTACCCATGGAGGGGCAGCGCTTCTGCCTTGTGGCTGTGGCCCATTCCCTGGCTATATGAGGTGGTGCTGCCCTGACCCCCCCTCAGTTCCTTTGCACCGAAAGCCTATGAGAGGAGACTCCAGTGCAGAGGGGATAGAGGGTGGGTCATGGAATACTCATCTGCATCGCATCTCGAAGAATCACAGTTACAGTAAATAGCAGTTTCTTCTTCTTTGAGGAGATGCAGATGTGTATTCCACTTAGGTTACCCCATCCGAGGGGGTGGAGCTAGGAGTCTGTTGAAATAAAGATTTCCCAAGCCTGTGTCCTCTCTGGAAGATGCGGAATTAGCATAATGGTCCATAAATGTATGTATGGACGACCACATGACTGCCCTGCAAATGTCACTGGGGAATGCTATTGACGTTGCTTGTGCTTTCGTCTAATGAGTTCATATTTGCTCAGGAGACATAGCCGAAGCTGTCTCATATGCAGTCTTGATAAAGAATATTATCCATCTAGAGATGGCCTGTGCAGAAACCGCTTGCCCCTTCATGTCATCTGCATATGACACAAACAGGCACAGCGAAAAACTAAATGCTTCAGTCCTATCCAGATGAAAAGCTAGACATTGCCTGACATCCAAGTATGGAAGCGCTCTTCCTTAGGGGATGAATGCAGTTTAGGGAAAAACACAGGTAAATACACCTGGACTGTTATGGATTGCAGACTGAGCCAGAGACGTTGAATTGCCTGGAAGTGGTCGGTCGGCAGGAATGCTCTCAATGTCATGGAATCTAACAGGGCCCCAATGAACTCGATTTTTTGAGTGGGAGCTAAAGTTGACTTTCTGGTGTTCAGACTGAGGCCCAGACAGTCAGGCAAGTGCAGTGTGGTACAGTGCAGGAGGTGGGAGAAATGACATTAGTTGTCTTCAATATGGGTGGTGCGTGAAACACCCCAGAGGGGGCTAGCCCTGGCCCTGCCCATTCCATCCGAGCCCCACCCCACCCCTTCCACCTCCTCCTTGCCTGCCAGAGCCCCCAACCTCTCCTCCCCCCTCCCCACCGCGGTCATCAGAGGGGCCCCAGCTGAACCATTCCAAACACCCACACCGGCCATCCCAAGCCCTGGACCACTGGCTGGTCCATGCTGGCCACTTCGAGTCCCAGGCTACCAGCTGGCCCGAGCTGCCGGCCAGCCTGCGCTGTCCTGGGTCACCAGCCAGCCCAAGCCACTGGCCTGAGCTGAGCCCCTGCTGGCTTTGAGGGAGAGGGAAAGCAAGGGCAGGGCCTCGGGGCAGAGCATGGGTGGGGCCACGGCCTGGGTTAGGGGAGGCTTAGCTGCCCTGGCCTATTATACCCGCCGCCTGTGGTTTTCAGTGTATATTGGGTGAGACAGAGTGGGAGGATGACAACCTCAATTCTGATGTGGAGGAGTCTTGGGACCCTGGTGACAGGGCCGGAGAGACCAGAGGGAGCAAGTAGGGGATCCGATTAGTCCGTCATCCAGAACATGGCGAGAAGTAGTGCTGCAGACTGGGGCGGTACTGCTGATGTCGAACATACCAGAGCCAAAGGCGGTATCAGTCCCAGTGTGAATAGTGGCATCGGAATGCTTGATTGTACTGATGCCAAGGGTGATGAAAGCTGCCAGGGATGCATGTGCAATGCCAACTACAGTGGTGCTGAGGACGTTCCCCATGCCACTCCAGGGGTCGCTAGGGGCGCTCCCCTATGGGTACTGCTAGGGGACAAACTTCCGGCACCGGTGCACGTGGCGAGCACGCACACCTATTGTGGAATAGACATGAGCAACACATCTCGAAGAACACCAGTTACAGAAAAGGTAACTGTCTTTTTTACGATTTTTTGCATCAAGTCATCTAAAGAATACCATCAACTGAGCAACTTTTCCTCCTTGGTGGCTTTAATGCAAGAGTCAGTGCAGACAACAACTCATGGCCAGATGATCTAGGACATTTTGAATGGAAATGGCCAACCGCTTCTTGAATTCTGCTCCCAAAACCAAATGTGCATTACCAATTCATATTTTACAGGAAAAGATCACCACAAAGTGTCATGGCGACATCCACGATCAGGCCACTGGCACCAATTAGACCTTGCTATCGTCAGGAGGAAAGACCTACCCTTAGTGCAGAACACTCGTACGTTCCACAGTGCTGATTGTGACCACTCCATGATTATTAGAAATCATTATTAGATTATTATTAGTTTCTTGGTTACAGCCAAGAAATTACATAGAGCAAAACCTAGGAGCAAGCCCAAAATCAATGCTATGAATACCAAAAACCAGGGGAAATGTCAGGAGTTTGTGAAGGCTTTTGAACTTAGCATGCATGGGAAGTCATTGCCAGAGAAGGCAGAGGAATTTTGGGAAGATTTAAGAACAACAATCCATGAAACAGCTTTAGCTACATTTGGGGGAAACAGACCATCAAAAAATGACTAGTCTGAAGAAAATAAAGTGGAACTATTACCTCTCATCAACATTAAGAATACAGCCTATTTGGAACACAACAAGAAGCCAACAGAGACTTCGACATGCAAAAAATGAGGTACAGCAAACAAGCAGACGCTGTACAAATCATTATTGGATCAAGGTCTGTAAACAGATAGAGAACCTCAGACACAGGAAACCCCAAAGTTATGTATGACAGCCTGAAGAAAGCTTTAGGTCCCACTGTTAACAAGGTTGCCACTCTCAAATTGCACAGAGGTGAAGTCATTACAGATAAAAGCAAGCAGTTGTCTTGGTGGTTGAACATTATTCAGAGCTATACACACAAGAAAAACATCACCAGCGAATCACTGGACCAAATACCAATTCTACAGGTCATGCCAGAGCTAGATGTGGAGCCCACTGTAGAAGAGCTAAGCAAGGCCATTGATTTGCTATCAAGCAGCAAGGCTCCTGGAAAAGATGGCATCCCAGCGGAAATCCTCAAGTGCGGGAAAGACAGCCTATTAACAAACAAAACACTGCACTTCACTCGAAGAAGAACATATCCTCCTCGGGGCTAGATTTGAGTGTTGGTGCAGAGGCACTAATGATGTTCACAGAGCCAATAGTTGTCTGAAGTTTAAGTGAGATGATAGGCTCTGACTTCCCAATGGTGTTTCTAAGAGCTTTACCCACGTTTCTCACAACGAAACTGACACTGTGCAGGCAATTTTCTTCACTGCTTTTACCTTGCCAAAATAAGGTGTTATTGGCCTCTTGGACAGAACCAGCATCTGCAAATCTTTATCAGCTGCTACTTAAATGCTGGGAAGAGGGTGAGGTACCACAAGAGATGTGTGATGCAAACATCATCACTTTGTATAAAAATAAAGGCGAAAAGAGCAACTGCAACAACTACAGGGGTATCTCGCTACTAAGCATAGCCGGAAAAGCTTTCGCAAAAGTCATCTTAGAGCGTCTACAATATCTGGCGAATCGTGTCTACCTGAATTACAATGCAGCTTCAGGGCTGGAAAATCAACTATAGACATGATATTGTCTCTGCATCAACTCCAAGAAAAGTGCAGAGAGCAAAACCAAACACTGTACATCGCCTTTGTGGACCTAACCAAAGCATTTGACACAGTCAGCAGAGCAGGTCTGTTTGCAATACTAGAAAAGATAGGATGTCCACTAACCCTGTTAAGTCTCATACGTTCATTCCACAACAACAGGAGAGCAACTGTCCAGTTTGACGGGTCCACTTCGGACAGCTTTGAGATGAAAAGCAGAGAGAAGCAAGGATGTGTTCTTGACCCTACACTCTTTGGAATCTTCTTCTCAGTACTCTTGAACTGTGTATCTCCACACAAGATCAGATGGGATACTCTTCAACCTGTCCCAACTTAAATCAAAGACCAAAGTCAAAAAGGTGCTAATCAGGGAACTTCTATTTGCTGATGATGATGCTCTCATAGCCCACAAAATGAAGATCTATTACAAGAATTCATGGACTGCCTTTCAAGTAGCTGTCAGGCATTTGCTCTCACCGTCAGAATCAAGAAAACGGTTGAATTAGGACAGGGGGTTCTACAAGATCATTCAATTACCTTAAATGCAAACCAGCTAGAAGTAGTCCAAAAGGTCAGCTATTTAGGTTCTACAGTGACCACCAACCTCCTACTGGATGAGAACTATATGTTTGCATTGGAAAGGCTGCCATCACCTTTAGCAGACTAACTAGAAGAGCATGGAACAACTCAAAGCTTACCATCAAGACCAAAATGCTAGCCTGCCAAGCTTGTGTCCTCAGCACTCTCATGTGTGGTGGAGAAACATGGACAACTTATGCTCATCAGGAGAAAAGGTTGAACAGTTTCCACCTACGTTGTCTACACCGCATACCCAACACTAAATGGCAAGATAAGTCACCAATGCAGAGGTTCTTCAAAGGGCAAATTTACCAGCTGTGACAACCCTGCTCAAGCAAAGACCACTGCACTGGCTGGGCCATCAGAGTAGCTTGGAAGACGGATGAATACCCAAGGACATGCTATACAGGGAGCTATCAGAGGGAACAAGAACAACAGGATGTCCCAAGCTTCGCTATAAGGACACATGCAAGCGGGATATGAAAGAATTTGGAATTGATCCTGACCAATGGGAAATCTTGGCAAATGATCGTAACAAGTGGTGCCATTGTCTCCATCAGGGTATCAAAGTCCATGACAGGAGCTGGCTCCTACAGCTTGAAGAGAAAAGAGCCAGTAAGAAATAAGCAGCTCCCAACCAAGATACATACATTTGCAATAACTGCCAAAGATCATGCAAATCTCAGATTGGCCTATTCAGTCACATGAGACATTGCAAACCATCTACATCATAGGCTGCAATTCCCACCGTCTCTTGCAGATGAAAGGATGCCAACATTTGTTTATTTCATGGTAAATCTTTGGGAGTGATTATTGTATGATTAACTCTCTCTTTCATCAAGATGCTTGGATTACATGGATACATTATTGCAACTAAGATTTGTGGATGCTTGAATTCATAAGAATAGGACCCCATGAATTCTGACATTTTAGTCTCATGGAGAGGAAGTTGCATAAATTTATGAGCAAATTGGATATGTTTTGCGAAAAGTTCTTTAAAGTAATCAATCTGTCCTTTAAATGATGAAAGTACACAGTATAGCAAACCACCTGGGGAAACAAACTCTGAAAGATCAAGCATCTTAATATGATGCAAAGAATTGTAACAATTTTTTTAAAGCAAAATCGTCTGTGTTTTACTAAATCAAAGCTCATCTGTAAAATCATTTTTGCTAATGGGCTGTTTCCAGACATAGCCTTCAAAGCCACAAACGATGTTTGGAAAGCAGACTACACAATGTCATGATTGTGATGAGTTGGACCCCCGGATATGGGGTGCCACCTGATATGCTGGGGTTCCACTGAGCCTGCCTGTTCCACCAGCCTAGACTTCCTCACCCTGTCCTTGCTGTGCCAGGCCCTCAAGCCTTCTCTGGCTCACACACAGGTCAGGCCACACCCAGCTGCAGACACAGACTAAAATCAGCTCTGTGGGAGGATTCAGCTTGGGGATTTACCCAGCACTCATGTGCACACCTCCTTTGGTGTCTGTTGCTGTATAGAGAGAGCTGTACCATGCAAGCTCATAAAAATCACCCCCTCCCTCAATGTGCACTGGTATGAATTGCACAAACTGGGTTTTGAAATAAACAAAAACAAGTTTATTAACTACAAAAGGTAAATGTTAAGTGATTATAAGGGATAGAAAACAGAACAAAGCAGATTACTGAGCAAATAAAACAAAACATGCAACCTAAGCAATTCACAAAAGAAACAGATTGCAAATACTAATTTCTCACCCTAAATGTTGTTTTAGGCAGGTTGCAGACATAGGTGCTGACTTCCCCTCTGCCTAGTGGGTGCTAAACCCCCCCCCCCCGCCGCCCCTGCCCCGCCTCCTCCTGTCCCTGCACTGCCCTTGTGCCACCCCCATTCCACCCCTTCCCCAATGTCCCTGCCGCACCCAGCCTTTTCCCACCCCAGCCGTGCCCCCTTTCCACCCCCTTCCCCCAAGTCTCTGCCCTGCCTCTTCTCCGTCTCCTCCCCTGAGCGCCCACGTCCCCGGTCCTCCCACTCCCTCCCAGAAAGTCCTAAGTGCCACCAAACAGCTGTTAGGCAGCAGGAAGCACTGGGAGGGAGGGGGAGGAGTGGGGACGCGGCACGCTCGGGGCGGGGGAAGGAAGAAGGAGGCAACGAGGGGAGAGTTTGGCTCTGGTGCGTGCAGAGCACCCACTAATATTTCCTGTTGGGTGCTTCAGCCCCGGAGCACCCACGGAGCCGGCGCCTATGGTTGCAGTTTCTGCAGCTTAGAGTTCCAGTTATTTCTCTTCACAGGCTAGACCCACGTCTCAGCCTGGACTCAGCCCTTGCCTTTCCCCAGCTTAGTTCCTTTGTTTGTTCAGGTGCTTTCAGCAATCTTCCTTCTTGGGCAGGGAGACAATGGAGAAGAGTCTTGATTGACTCACTTCCCAGCCTTAAATAGGATTTACATAAGGTGGGAATCCTTTGTTTCCAATGGAAAAATATCAGCAGTGTCCAAGGTGGTACTCTGTACCAGGTGACATCATCACATGATCTTGCAGTGTTAAAGCAACCATGAGACAAGGTTTATTTGTAACATCCACAGGAAAGGACTCCAGGAAGATGAGAGATCAGCATCTTCAAAGACCCATTGTCTTTCCTAATGGCTCATCCAGGCTGATTGCATACTGTCTGGTGGGTGTTTCCCAGAGGTAACCACAGTTGTAATTGTTACATAGTCAATATTCCTAACTACAGATACAGAAATGATAATGTATAACACTAGGATAATCATATTCGGTAAATCATAACCTTTCCAATGATAGCTCATATGACCCATCTTGCATAAAACATACCTTAGATATGTCATTCATGTTATAACAATATTTTTAGAAAGAATATGGGGTGCAGTGTCACAATTATGAAGTCTATCAGTGCATATTTAAAATGCAAATGTATACTTCATTGCCGTTTATATTCTAATTGAGGGGAATCAGGCTCTTAATTTTTCTATGTGTAGATTATAAACTTGCAAAATCTTTTAAATTTGTTACTGATCATAAACATAAACTTTTACATGTGACTCTGTTGCTCACAAAAGGTATAATACCAACAACCCTGAAAAGAAAAATCCTTTAAGCACAGAACAGGTTGCAGCAGTGAAAGCTTCTCCACACTCTGGCTGAAATCCTGAGGTCAATGGGAGTTTTGCCATTAACTTCATTGGAACTAGGATTTTACCTTACGTATTTTAACAGTGACCTGAAGGCAGAGCCTGTAACAGCGAGGAATATAGTTTCTATGGCCCATCGAGCCCCTTTGCAAATCTGCCATTTGTGCTGGATTTAGCAATGTGGACGCTTGTACAGTGGGAATGGGACTGAGACTACCAAACTCAGTTCAGATAGGCCACTGTGTATTCATTAAAACGTTCAAACTTTCAGGCCAAGTCTACGCTACAAAGTTTTGTTGATATAGCTATGTCAGGTAGGAGTGTGAATAATCATGCCCCTAACCGACATAGCTATTTCTGCAACCCCCACTGTGTAGATGCAGCTTATATCAGTAACAGAGTCCTACTGTTTGTATAGTTTGTCATGTGGGGAAGTGGTTTAACTATCAGCAAAAGAGCTCCTTTTGCCCTCTATGCTGCATCTTTACTTGTCAGTTTTGCAGGTATAACTATACTGGCAAAGCCTTCATAGTGTAGACTAGACCTCAGTCATTACAAAGCGAGGCTGGATTCCAACTAGCAACACAGAGATGGAAGAAGGCTTTATATCCCATTACCAAACCCCTGAGTCACAGAGTACCCCAGAAAACTAACCATAATAAAGCAAAGCTTGACATGAACATAGGGACTGCAGTGACACCATAAGACTGAATTAACTGTGTACTTCGCTATAATCTTTAAGAATACTTTTAAAGAAAAGGCATGTTTTTGTAAAGGACCAGATAGTGCCGGTATTCCTGGTGGGAGGAAAGCACAAGGAATTTTCTACGTCTTACTCCCCCGCTTTGTGCAGCCCATGTAAGGGCCAGATAATTGCAGTCCCTGATTGCTCACTCTACTCCCTGGGAAGCGGAGAGGAGGTGGGACCACAGACTTGCTCCCCTCCACACATATCTATGGAGTGGAACTAGTACAGCAGCGGGAATAAATGGAACCCAATGAAGAGGTATAACTACAGGTGTGCTGAAGAATTCCTCCCGAAGCTCCCATAGGTGAGAGTGTCTCCACTCTGCCACTTAGTAGCTGCTGTGTCTATATGGCACAATGTAAATTAATAAAGAGCTAAACTGTAAATTTCACACTTCAACATATATAAATAGTTTGAATGCTCTATTCAAAACAGCAATGGCATAATAGTTGCTAATGCAATGTAAGTAATTCTAAAATTAATAATAATCAAGCACTATTTTAAGATTATTTTTGAAAAGAACTTCTTAGGCAAAGCTTTCATCTGCTTGAAAGTTGAATTGTTAATTCTCATGCTTTGTATAAAATGGCCCAGAAAATGCATAAAAATTGTCCAAAGAAGGCACTTATTAAAATGTCTAGAATTACAACATAATCCTCTCATACATAAGGTGAAGAGCAGACACAGTGAACCTTACTTGCTTGAAAAAACCCAACTGCATTAAGCTGTTCTTGTATTAAGGAAGGTCTTTCTTGGATTTGATATATATAATCACTTAGATATATACAGAATAAAGTTACTTTAATGCAAAGTATGGTAAATTTAAGTTAACAGCCTATTTTTAATAGTTAATTTAAGAGCAATTGTGTCATTAAGATTTGTACTTATTTCTGAATCAGGCTTCATATGGAATAAAAGCTACAGCACTCCCAAAGTTGGATACAGAGATCAGCCCTAAACAAATGTAAGTACTGTATGTCATGTAATCTTTGTTCAATTTATAATGTTCAGAAGTTGAATAACTGCTTAAGTTTTCATGTTGCAAGCTTATGAAAAAATAACTGGTACAAGACTATACTATATATGACAAAATGAGATATTCTAGTATTTACTTGAGTAAGGAATTGGAGAAATAAACATAAGGACGGCCATACTGGGCTAGACCAATGGTCCATCTAGCCCAGTGTCCTGTCTTCCGACAGTGGCCAATGCCAGATGCTTCAGAGGGAATGAACGGAAGAGGGAAACTATTGAGCGATCCATCCCATCATCCAGCCCAAACAACTGGCAGTCAGAAGCTAAGGGAAACCCAGAGTAGTAGTTTTCAAACTGCAGTACATATCCCTAGGGGTACGTGAGCTCTCATCAGGGGGTATGTGAGAAAAATCCTGTAATGGCGGACAAAACATTTTATTTAGTAAGACTTGGCAATCTAATCATAGGTATATTATGGCTCTATCTCAGATGGGGGCACGTGGTAGACGACATTATTTGGAAAGGGGTACACAGTCTAAAAAGTTTGAAAACCACTGACCCAGAGAATGGGGTTGCATCCCTGACTATGTTAGCTAATAGCCATTGAAGCATATGATGAGCACCAACTCATGGAATCGCCTTTGCAGGTTGGGTACTCCTCTATCAGGTTCCCTGCATTAGTTAGCATTCTCTTTGAACTCCAGCAGAGACTTTTAAGAGGTTTTTTTAAAGTAGTTTCTTTAATCCCTCCCCCCCACCCCCCAGCAATATTTGGGCAAGGGTGAAGTTACTTGGTTTATGGCTGCTAGGGGATTAAAAGGTAATTTGTTAAAATGTGAATTGCTGGAAATCTGGGGGCATTTGGTGTGAGTCAGACAATAATATAGCTTACATTTTGCTTCCAGTCCCCTGGAACCTGACTATACAAGGTGCTGAGCACACTGAAGTCAGGTTTCAGAGTAGCAGCCGTGTTAGTCTGTATCCGCAAAAAGAAAAGGAGTACATGTGGCACCTTAGAGACTAACACATTTATTTGAGCATAAGCTTTCCTGAGCTACAGCTCACTTCATCGGATGCATGCAGTGGAAAATACAGTAGGGGGATTTTATATCACAGAGAACATGAAACAATGGGTGTTACCATACACACTGTAACGAGAGTGATCAGGTAAGGTGAGCTATTACCAGGAGGAGAGAAAAAAACCCTTTTGTAGTGATAATCAAGATGGGCCATTTCCAGCAGTTGACAAGAATGTGTAAGGAACAGTGGGGGGGGGGGAATAAACATGGGGAAATAGTTTTACTTTGTGTAATGACACATCCACTCCCAGTCTTTATGCAAGCCTAATTTAATGGTGTCCAGTTTGCAAATTAATTCCAATTCAGCAGTCTCTCGTTGGAGTCTGTTTTTGAAGTTTTTTTGTTGTAATATTGCCACTTTTAGGTCTGTAATCGAGTGACCAGAGAGATTGAAGTGTTCTCCGACTGATTTTTGAATATTATAATTCTTGACGTCTGATTTGTGTCCATTTATTCTTTTACATAAAGACTGTCCGGTTTGGCCAATTACGATCCAATTGCACAATATTTTTATTAGCTGAACCATAAATACTCAGCATTGATAGCTTTAGTTTTAATGTAATGTGAAAAACAATCTTAGTTTTGTACTTTGTAATATCACAACAGAAAATAATAATCTTTTCCTGAGGACATTGTTCATGGATTTAATAAATGGTTGAACCAGATAAGTGTCTTCTTTTCTAGTCAAATTGTTGGCCAGTCAACACATGTATTTAAAAAAGCAGAGGCACCACTTCGGGAAGCACATCGCTCTCTCAACTTTTTGGTAGTACCTGTTCAGAAAATTCATTGCTGACAGACATTTTGTTACAGTACTTTTTGAAAAAGTTCAATTGCTTTTCAAAATGTTCGTCTTACAAAATTTTGGAATTCTAGTTTTGGAAAAGTTGGATAGTTCACTCTTAATTATATACCAGAGTGAATAAAATGAAGTATGCACATTTTGATTTCATCATTGATAGAGTGGGGCAATTAGCTGTCAGAAAACATGAAAAAACTGAAAGAAAAAATTGTAACATTTTCATCCATGGTGTACATGAAGGATGTGCACAAACAAAATATTGTTTGGAACTTAATTCTGGAAAAATCAGAAAATTATCCCATATACGAGAGACCTTGCAAATAAGAGTTATTCAGTGTGGCTGATCATTAGGGGTTAGTGTGGTTAAGCCCTGCAAATAATGCTGCACCAAGTCATCCTCTGCTTACCTTATTCTTTTCCTCCTCCTGTGAGGTACCAAATTTTTCATTTCCTTTAACTACTGGTTATATTGGCTGGGAAGTGTAGGCATCCATCCACTTTGTAGATACATTTGTTGAGTGGGAGTTGGTATATTCAGGGGTCTGCCTGAACGTGGTTATAAGTGGAATTGAATTCTTGAGTCAAGAATATTGAGTGTAATCCTGGACCGACAAAAGTCAATCAGGCCAGGATTTTAGTCATTGAGATTATTTTGGGGGAGGACTATAATGGGACTATTCACATCAGTAAGGGCTACTTCACTGGGACTATGCACAGTAGTAGAGGTTTGCAGGACTGGGCCCTAAATTGCAATACTAAGTTACTGAACTTTGTATGCATAATGCTTCAGTCAGAATATTAGTCTGAGTCTGCAAGAACTACAGATTAAAAGTAATGGAAAATAATTCATCTAGGTAATGGATTTTTAACTCCTTTAGAATACTTAATCTAAATGAACACATAGTACAGGAATTAAATTAAGAGATTTAAAGAAAGAAAAACAGTCTGAAAATAAAAATGAAGCTTTGTTCTTGCATCAGAATGTATTAGATCTTGCAATTTGCATATACAAATAATTCAGCAACATTCACTGGCATTATACACACAGCAAGATCAAATTATAAATGTAATAAAAGAAAATATCAATGATAGCTGAAACTGTACAATACATACATACATACATTATAAAGATTTAACAAATTAAATACAATTTATTACACAGAAAAGTTTCAGTAACTTTACATTAAAAATGATACCAGGGAAATGAAAACATTTCAAAACGTTAACACAGGAGGTCAGGCTCATTTTAAAAGTTTAAAAAACATACATAAAAATACTTTTTAAAACACTGGTAATTACAGTATGCATTCTTTATTAAGGCCCCAATTCAGCAAAGCACTTAAGTGCATGTTTCAGCAGCAGAAGGCCAATGGTACTTCAGCACATGCTTAAGTGATTTGCTGAATAGAGAGAGACTTAAAGTATATATTTAAATGCTTTAATGAATTGGGGCCTAATGTAACACATGAAAATAGACAGTAAAGTAAGTCACATAGTGACCAATAATGCATACGGACCAGAATTTACATTTTCTAATCCCTATTTGGCATTTTAATGCAATTCCATGCAATACAGAAAATTTATGAAGAGATAATCCTTCTATATATTTATTAGACTGTTGTATTAAGTACAACAACCTTATTTGTACCTTGACTAAAAAAGAATATTTGACTAAGAATTGGAAAACAAGCTTTCTAAATTATAATAAGAAAATGTCATTGCTTAGCTTATTTCTCACTTCTGAAATATTTTTATGGGTACTTCTGTTACATCTTAGATGTCTTTATATTAAAGACAACAGGAATTTCTTGGCATTTTGGTTAATATTAATCATAGTTTTTGTTGAGTATCTGATAGCCTCCTGATGCAGGAAGTAACTTGCTGCCTTGCCTTGCATTCATTAATCAGACAGAGAGCGGAGTTCTAAACCTGTAAAAGGATCTGTTAGGGTGGACCCTTCTGAACACACAGATGTCAGTATGACTGTGCTGGCATATAGGTCTAAATTGGCAGCTCTCACTTCAGGATAACTTTTAATTATCTAACAAGGTTGTCTCCCCCTCTAAATTGAGTTCTACTCCAGGAGGCAATTGTTAGGTAATATCAAGACAAATCTACCAAACATCTGAACACAGCCAGATCTTAAGGGCTGTCCGAGGAGCACTACAGAATAAAGGGAAAATGCGAAACAAAATATGTAGGCTGACTATTAGGGGGAAAATCTCAACAGTGAGATCTACTTAGACTGTAGAATATACTCCCAAGGGAAATGGTGGAAGCATAACTGTTTGTATTTAAAACTAGACTGAGCCATCATTTGAGATTTATTGTTGGGAATAATTCTGTAATGACTGAGAGATGAAATTATTAATAGTCTCAGCATCATCAAATTTAGTATCTTATTTACATGCTCCCTATGCTACAAATATTTATATTGACCACCTTAGTGTATTGGCCTTTTGTACCTGCACGTATCTGACGACTTTCATTTTAATATATTTTCCATTTTCAAACCATGCCAGAATTGAAAGCTTATTTAACATTCTTTTCTTTAGTCAAAGATTTTTGCATTTTGAATTAATCCATTAACCTCAAACTATTTAGTCTTGCAACAAATGGTTTTAGTTGTTAAGTGCATAATTACTGTACAAATAAATATACAGCAGTGCATTACTGGGAAGACAATAAGCAGTAAATGGCAGTATTCAAAACTGTGCTTAAAGACTTTTAACCTGAACAATTTTCAATTCACTATGTAATAAAAGGAGAGGTGTGAATACCTTTTGTTACTCTTTGCATTATTAAAAGAATAATGAACTTTTATTTATTTCCAGATATTATAAATGAACATGGGATAGATAAATAGTGCAAGAACTAGAATGAAAACATCAGTTTAGGTATGCTTATTTTTAAATTAGGCTTTTATGTTTGCATTCAAAAATAACCAATTAAACAAGACAGAACTATTGCATATTAATATACATTAAATTAAATATTTTTATATTTATTTGTGCTCATTAATTTATATACTTTTTTAAAAGATGAGAGAGATATTTTTAAAATATTCAACATTCAGATGCCTTGTGTCTTTTGTACTTTCTGTCCCCCAAATCCTGTTTAGGTCTCTGAAATATTTCATTATATACACACATGCAAACACATAGATACCCCCTTTTGTATTAGGGAAAGATCTGATTTTTAACTATGGAGACATTATTTTAAGAATATACATTTTAAAAGAGCTTTTTCCTATCAACAGTCTTTACTGCTGATACCAGTGTGATTTCAATATTAAAATGCTATTTCAAAAAATTTAAGAAGTTGCTTTTATATTCTAGTCAAGCAGAGTCTCAGTCTCTCTCTCTCATACATATTATATCAAGCTCTGTGTCAGTGGCAACAGGAATAATGCCTCTTGCAATAGTTGACAGAAGCTCAGGTTCAGCAAAACTATTCTCAGCAGAATTTAATCTTCTGACATGCAAAATATCTTCAAAATAGTGAAACTCACTCATAAATTACAAAACTGTATTTCAGTAAGGAACATTTAAAAATACATTAGATTTAATAAAAAAGCAAAATAAAATGAAGGTTCAAGACTACATTGAAATCAAATAATTTATTAAACTCTGTATTTACACTGAGTTATTTCTAACTGACAGCTTATCTTGAAATAAAGCTGTGTACAATATACTGACTTTAAAAAGCATGGCTGTTAAAGTTTGTTTGTAAGTTGTAGTGGAGCATATGTTATTACACTCTGAGGACCAGATTCTGACACCCTTACTCACACTGAATAGCATCTTACTCCAGGAACAGTCTCATTGCCTTCAATGGGACTATTTGTAGAGTAAGGTGTTACTGAAGATGAGTAAGGGTGTCAGAATCTGGCTCCTAATGAACATTACTACTCATGAAATCAATTGTTTGTTATTGACCTCAGTGAGAGAAGGGTCAGAGCCAACATATTCACTATGATTCATTATTTAATATAAAATAAAAAATTGCTTTGTAAAATTTAGGGGCTGCTAAACTTGGGAAATAAAAATAATATTGATATTTTAATGTATTGGAAAATGCAAAGAGAGAAATGCAACCAAGATTTTGTTAAAAATGTATATAACATTCAACAACATATATACTGATATTTTGTATATGAACATTTATTATAATTAGCTTTTAAAAGATATTTATATTTGAGTAATTTATAATTTTATACAGCAAACGTGACTTTTAAAGCAAAACACAGACAATATCATTTACAGTAGGAATTATCATAATGGAAAATATGATATAAATTAACATGATTTATAAATATTTTTACAGACTAAATTAAAAAATAAGGCAGGAAGTTTTATTTGAAATTAGCATAATCAGAATATATATCAATGAAATCTTGTACCACTTTGTAGCAGAATTCATACTGTTCCTAAAAAAATAAAAAAGAGAAATTCAGATTTACTTCGATTGTACATTATGTTTAAGTTGGAATAATCAGATTTAGGTAAATCCATAAAATGCAACATATTCTAAATTGGACAACAGCAAGTTTATGACAAAACAAATAATCTACCCCGTTGATGGTAAATTTTATATTTCTGCTCTTTGCACAAAAGGTTTTTATGCTCAATTTTATTAACCTGCAAGTTTCATAGTCTTTATTAACTGACACTATTTGTATGTAACTGAGCCTGTATGTAACTAATCCTCCGCTTCAGGGAGGATGATGGAACTGGGAGGTTGAAATAGAGGAGGTCCACAAGAGGCTTCTCTCAAAACTTAATAGACATCTATAACATGAAAGAAATTGCAAACCACTGAGCCCAATCCTGCTAAGTGCAAAGTACATTTTGGGAGGTGCAAAGCACCCTCAATTACCATTGATGTCAATAGGAGCTCTGGGGTGATCCACACCTTTCAGAACTGGGTTCACAGTGCCTTTCAAACAACCTCAAAACACCTTACAAATGCTCTATGTATACATATTATTATGATTATTAAACAATTATATTGTAGTAGCATGTAGAGGCCAAGTGTGGCCCTGTTGAATTCCTGCCCCAAAGAACTAACAATATGAATATTCTTTCTCATATTTTTACACACACATGGAAACCCAGCCCAGTTACAAATGAAATGCACACCTCCCAATTATAAATGAACAGCCATACTGGGTCAGACCAAAGGTCCATCTAGCCCAGTATCCTGTCTTCTGACAGTGACCAATGCCAGGTACCCCAGAGGGAATGAACAGAACAGGTAATCATCAAGTGATCCATCCCGTCGCCCATTCCCAGCTTCTAGCAAACAAAATGAAATGCAGTCACTTCTGGGTAACAGTTATTTAACAGCATACAGCAACACCGTATATTTTTTCCTTGCTCTCCCCAGTGATAAACACTGACCTCACCTGCTTCCAAGGTCATAAACCCATAATACAGTGTTTCCCAAACTTTTGAAAGCTGAGTCCCACTCCAGAAAAATGAAACCAATCTTCCCCTCGCCCCATGCAATGCTGCCGTTTGTTGTTAAAGACCTATCCATCTTAAATTTATATATCTTCCACTATCCCCTGGCTAGTTCTTCGTCCCTCCAAGGGAGGCACATTCCACACTTTTGGAAACACTGGTGTGAATCTTCTTAATATGATACTTTGTCTTTGTTCCTACAACACGAGGTAGTTAATGTTGACAGTAGTAAAGTATTAACACTGGCATCTGAGTTCACTCCCATTTAAATGAATGGGAGAGTTCACAGCTTAGAGCTACTGTTTTGGTTCAGGCAGACATCTCTGCATTGGTTACACTCAGGACATATTTTGAAGGTTTTCTCCACAACCATAACAGTGCTTCAATCATAGGCCTCTAGGACCCCTGAAGATATAGGCTCTATTCCTGGATCTGTCACAGAGTCCCTGTGTGCTCTTGGACAAGTCATTTAATCTTTCTGTACCTCAGTTTCCCTACCTGTAAAATGAAGAAAAAAAAAAATCTACCTCAGAGAAGGGTTTTGAGTAGGACTGTCGATTAATTGTAGTTAACTCACACGATTAATTCAAAAAAATCGCAATTTAAAAAATTAATTGTGATTAATCGCACTGTTAAACAATAGAATATCAATTGAAATTTATTAAACATTTTTGGATGTTTTTCTACATTCTAAAATATATTGCTTTCTATTACAACACAGAATACAAAGTGTACAGTGCTCACTTTATATTATTATTTTTATTACAAATATTTCTACGGTAAAAATGATAAACAAAAGAAATAGTATTTTTCAATTCACCTCATACAAGTACTGTAGTGCAATCTCTTTATTGTGAAAGTGTAACTTACAAATGTAGATTTTTTTTGTTACATAACTGCACTCAAAAACAGAACAATGTAAAACTTTAGATCCTACAAGTCCACTCAGTCCTACTTCTTGTTCAGCCAATTGCTAAGACAAACAAGTTTGTTTACATTTACAGGAGATACTGCTGACCGCTTCTTATTTACAATGTCACCTGAAAGTGAGAACAGGCGTTCACCTGGCACTTTTATAGCCAGCGTTGCAAGGTATTTATGTGCCAGATATGCTAAACATTTATATGCCGCTTCGGCCACCATTCCATAGGACATGCTTCCATGCTGATGATGCTTGTTAAAAAAATAATGCGTTAATTAAATTTGTGACTGAACTCCTTGGGGGAGAATTGCATGTCTCCTGTTCTCTTTTACCTGCATTCTGCCATATATTTCATGTTATAGTAGTCTTGGATGATAACCCAGCACATGTCCGTCTTAAGAACACTTTCACAGCAGATTTGACAAAACGCAAAGCAAGATACCAATGTGAGATTTCTAAGGTTATAACACTCAACCCAACCTTTAAGAATCTGAAGTGCTTTCCAAAATCTGAGAGGGACGAGATGTGGAGAATGCTTTCAGAAGTCTTAAAAGAGCAACAATCTGATGTGGACACTACAGAACCCGAACCACCAAAAAAGAAAATCAACTTTCTGCTGGTGGCATCTGACTCAGATGATGAAAATGAACATGTGTCAGTCCGCTTTGCTTTTGGATTGTTATCGAGCAGAACCTGTCATCAGCATGGACGCATGTCTTCTGGAATCGTGGTTGAAGCATGAAGGGATATATGAATCTTTAGCGCATCTGGCACAAATATCTTGTGATGCCAGCTACAACAGTGCCATGCGAACGCCTGTTCTCACTTTCAGGTGACATTGTAAACAAGACATGGGCAGCATTATCTCTTGCAAATTGTAACCAAATTTGTTTGTCTGAGCGATTGGCTGAACAAGAAGTAGGACTGAGTGGACTTGTAGGTTCTAAAGTTTTACATTGTTTTATTTTTGAATGCAGTTATTTTTTGTACATAATTCAACATTTGTAAGTTAAACTTTCATTATAAAGAGATTGCACTACAGTACTTGTATTAGGTGCACTGAAATATGCTATTTCTTTTGTTTTATACAGTGAAAATATTTGTAATAAAAAATATAAAGTGAGCACTGTACACTTTATATACTGTGTTGTAATTGAAATCAATATATTTGAAAATGTAAAAACATCCAAAAATATTTAAATAAATGGTATTCTATTATTGTTTAAAGTGTGATTAATAGTGATTATTTTTTTTTAATCGCTTGACAGCCCTAGTTTTGAGATTACTGTTTGTAAAGCACTTTGAGACTGTTGAATGGAAAGTGCTAGAAATGCAATGTATTACTATTATTTATTCAAGTTAGCAGCTCCCCAGGAATCTGAGCTTGAAATTTATTGAAAAGCTATCTTCAAATATTCATAACTTTGTTAAATAAATATAACCTAAATTCTTCTAATGTTCCAAAGGCACTTCTCCTCTGTGAGAACTAACTGCAAGTCAGTTTGATGTGTTTAAGCCATTTTTTAGATGAAAAAACACACATATTAGTTCTTTTTAAAATAAAATGTTGATAATTTTATGATCACAACTCAAGAATGTCCCCATGGATTTTTAAAAAATCTTTCACAATCTCTCTCCAAACAAACAAAAATGAGCAGTTGGCTAACAACAAACACAGCAACTTTTACCCCCAAATTAATTTTTAGAAAGCCTATTACAAAATAAAATAGAAGTTTATAATGAAACACCTCTTTCAACCTAAGTATATAGTTGTTAAAAGTAGTCCCATAATATTATATTTACTGCAGCTGGTAAAATGAGCCTCTGTTCTCTTCCCACCATAACACTTACAAAACTTAGATCATTTGACAAAGATTCTTATTGTTAAATATCATACCAGCGTTTGCACCATATGTGGCCTTTGCATTCTTAAGCTCTTCACAGCTTGAAATACATCTAAGAGCCCTTCAGCTTTTACTCGTTCCAGAACATTGCTGAGTGCTATGAATGTACCTGTTCTTCCAGCTCCAGCACTGCAAGACAAACATATTTCTTTTGCTTAACAAAATGTCAGGACATTCCCATCCAAATTACAATAATGAGCAACAAAGATACTTTGCATAATAATTAATGCAAAATATTCAAGTACAGTTATTAGCAGAATAAAAACCTCTTGCTTACTAAGTTTATTGCTGTCATTTGCATGGCATAACTTTCCATGTTATGATCAAGAATTAATAAAAATTAATTTTTGACCAGGCCAGTTCGGATAAAGGCCTGTCTCCTGTGAACACTTACATGCTTATTTATACAAGTGAATAATTCCATAGAAATCAAATGCACTATATGTGTGCATAAAATTAAGCACATGTATACATGTTTGCAGAACTGGGGACATAATCCCGTAGACTTGAAACTTTTCTAATCTGTATTTGTCTCCAAACCAATTGAAATTTATGGTACTATCACTGTTATCTTTAACACAGAATAGTGATTTGGGCAAATTCTTTGTTGCTTATGAAAGGGAAGACTTGTCAATAGCTGAATCCTATTATATAGTACACCATCCCCACACATCCCTGCCAATGAATCTATTTCCTGACCTACACCTCCTTATTATTCTAGCTATGTGTCTCCCTTGATCAGGGACTGCTAATTGTTCCAAATTATGTGATATGAGGGGATTGATCTGTATTGGTATATTTTTCCTTCTTGATCACTTGTCTGTAAGCAGATAAGACTTCATATTTGATTGTCCAACAAGAAAATGTGGTTGTCCCAGTTGTCAGGCTCTGGCCTTATTGCTGCTGCTGTGACTGTCTAAAGGCTTTTCCCTGCATTGTTCTTGTTTTGTTCTGGACTACTTTACCAGGGTTTCTCATTTTTATTTTCTTATTTTTAGTGTGTTTGACTCTCATTTTATAGACTTAGCTTTATCCTCAATTTAATATAAGTGAATAGGTAAAATGTATTAGTTGTGCAATTCCCTATAGACAACTACTTTTATCAGATTAAAGGCAGCTGCAAAATCTAAAAAGGTTCAGATTTATACGTAATTAGCCAATCCCTAGAAAATTAAAATATTACTGCCACTACCAAGTCTGAAACTAAGAATCAGAACTGATACTCCATATTATATATTCAAATAAAAAGTACAATTCCTAACTACTATTATGGATAAAATCCATCTAATTTGAAATGTAGCTCTGATCATGCAGAATAGCACTAGTTTAGTCCATATCTGCTGTTGCATGCACAAAGTGACTGAGTCCACTTTCTACCTTTACACTCATATTTCCCTTGTTTTTCAAATTTCAGCAGCTGATTAGATGCTTGCTGACATTATTAGTGAAAATAAAATAGGGTGGAGCTCCTTTCACTGCCATTTGACCAGTGACAAAGATGAGTTTACATTTTGTCTCCTAATTTCACTTTGGTTCAAAGTAACCAGTTACTACTAGTAGAGGCCAAGTAACAGTGATTAGGAACTGTGAGGCACACAGCCACAATGGGGGAATAATCATAAAAACCTGGATGATTCTGGGAATTTGTGATGAGGCTAAATGAAAGACTGAAAAGTTTAATTCATGTCCCTAAACCAAGGATAAATATAAAATAATTCATTAAGTTTGAATTTTTAACATATCTTAATAATTTATAAGCAAGATGAATGGTAATCACCATCAGCGGTCATTGCTTTTACTTTATTTCCATCAAATAAGAAATCTTTCTGATAAGCATGTCCTTATGAAAAGATTAAGTACAATTGCATGTATCCTGAGCTGGATACATTAAAGCCTAGTAGGAGGCTAAAGTGAATAGGTAAAATGTATTAGTTGTGCAATTCCCTATAGACAATTACTTTTATCAGATTAAAGGCAGCTGCAAAATCTAAAAAAGGTTCAGATTTATACGTAATTAGCCAATCCCTAGAAAAACTGTCTAAAAGGTCAGTGAATGACTCATTCTGGAATAGATCCATAGCTGCAGGAAGATGAAAAAATGCTATAAGGATATAATAGTATGAAATACTTTGTAAACCTGTACACAGAAATAGTTAAATAGCTACTCATTCCCTTCTGTCTAAACAAAAAAAATGAAGTATCCCCTTTTATCCTGCCCCATACCATCTGCCCTCCCCGCCCCCAACTTGAGAAACTCTTTGGGCAAAACTCCACCAGAGCCACATGTTTATCTCTAAAAAAATAATTTAAGTGTGATTGCATGTAGGTTCAACTTCCCTTAGAAATGCAAGATAAAAATATATGTTGTATGGTTTACAGTACAGTACTCTGCCCTTCATATTTGTTCTTCCCTCTTTTCTGTGACAACCCCTTACTGAATCTAAAGAGTTTTAAAAGAAAAAATCTTTTAGGATAATGGCCTCTGTTAATTTGGCTCACAGAATAATATTGTTTCTTGAAGGACGGAAGAATCAAAGACAAATGAAAATCTGATGGGGCAAACTGATGTGGCTACAGAAAAAATTCATTACAGTGGGGTCCTTAGGCTCCACTACAGTCTAGATGAGAATGCCACTGCAGGTGAGAAGAAATAAAGAAGAGAAAAACTCAGGCAGCTACAGAGAGGAAGAGACCGAGAACAGAGGGCAGTTACAAAGACAATATGGAGGACAAAGAACTATAAAAACTGTCTCTGGGCAACACTTTTAGTAAAACCCTTAAATATTATGTAGTTTGATATTTCTATTATCTATTATAATTGTTGTGGTCAGTGTTGCCACTCTTAAATCTTCTGTAAATAGAATGAGGAAAATAAATAGAAACCTGTGTCCTGAAAATTGGTAATATTTAATCTAGATAGAAACATGCAAATAATAAAATTCCATTTGTTTTATTACATTATTGTTTTATTTAAATCTGGAGAGCCAAATTCATCCATACCTAACTCCATTAATTCACTGGGCTGGTGATGTATTTGGCCCACTACCTTGGGCACTGTATCCTAGGCAATGGGGAAGTTCATTAGCTTGCACTTCTTAGTTCAATGAGAGACCTATTTAAGGTCACTGGATTTACATGAACAAACATCTGATTACAGAATATTACACAAAATATAAAGTAAGATTTTAAAAGTAATGGACCTGTTCCTGTAACTGTTAGCCAGTGGCCAATACAGCAGTGTTTCTGCTTTAGAGGTCTTTACATTCTTGTTGATATGATATAAACTATAAACAAAAAGCAACTAACAGAGTTTTTCAAAATAACCATGGCTTAAATTCTAAGATTCACACAGAGTAAATGTGAATGCTGGAAATTCATGGTATATCTGTGCAAGACACAATGGGCCAAATCCTGCACACCTGATTCTAGCGAAACACCCATTAATTTCAATGGGACTTGTACCTGAGCAAGGAGTGTAGTAACAGACACCTCAATTCTCACTCAAGCAAAACTCCAAGGGATATGAGCAAATTCCAGCAGGAAATCTGGAATAATCTAGTAAAATGATGATACATTATTTGGATTTGTTTTAGATTTTCCAATGTTAATTGTCGTATCTTATAAGTGTGTGTTTACTATGTGTCTATCTGTGCCAGCTAAAGTCATTAAGCCCTTCTTCAAATACACATTTCAGCCCAAGGAGATTTAACTGTATCAATGCTATTATTTTATTTTAAAATGTTATTTATAAATTCTTGTCAAAGGAAAAATGTAATCATTCCAGATACATATAATAAATTCATTTGTGAGCTGCAGATAACAACAGGCCTTATTGTCCCCTATGTGGGCTATTTGCCAAAAGATGTTTGGTTCCCAAACTCAGTAGATCTGGAATACACACACACATGCATGAACGTACACACAACCATTTGCTCAGCAGCCCTGTGAATCTGCACTTAGTTCTGCCCCCTCTTCCAGTGTCCCTGGCAGTGAAGTTGTGCTCTCAGAGGTTCTGCTACCGTATCCATCCTTTGGAAGAGGCATGTTCAATATTGTGGAATGGAAAAGCAGGTGAATTAATGCTGATAAGATCTGCATTAACTTACTTGCAAAAATCCCAAAGTATCAGAGAGCTTTCAACCACTGGTCTTGCCCCCTATGCAGCCATTTGAAGGAGCGTCTAGTAGGTCAGGGCTAAAAAAGGAAAATGATATTGTACGAGGCAGCACTAGATTTCCTCATGTTGATCTCTAGGGTACTAATATTACCATCTAAGAAAATATATTCCAGTTTTTCCACAATTCTCACATTTCAAGTAGGACTGTATTATTTTTAAAAAATAGGAATAAATGGTAATTAGTACAACCTCTTTACCCACATATATACAAACGCTAGAGATTGAAAAACAATTCACAGACTGCATCAAAAAAGAAATGGGAAAAATCTGGGTTATGATAAACTTCCTTACACAAAATTCAGAGATAAACAAAGTAACAAAACCATATCACCCCTTCTCACTGTCAGGTTTCATATCATCAGAGCTCTCGAGTAATATTTTATTTAAGAGGATTCTGCCTCATCATACTCAGTGAAAATGTCTGTTTTTTTCCTTCTGAGATAATACATATTTTGGCCAGGGGAAGAACTGCTCCTATGCACTGTGAGATGTTTCCTCTGTTGATAAGTTATTTATGAAATTGCAGAAAATATCATAACCTTGCCTCTCCTCACCTTTTAAACCAACATCCAACCCCCTACACCACTTTTTCCTCATCTGAGAGGCATTTTAAAACTGCAGATAAGGTAGGAAACATGACTTGGGGCCAAGGATTTTAGGTTTTCACTTTTTACTCTAGACATTTCTCAGTAAATCTCCAGTCACCGCATCCCTCCCTTGTAATCAGAGATTTTGCTCTCAAGAACCAAAGTAGACGCTCAGCATTTGGGAGTTCCTCTTTTGCCCTTTTTGGAGGCACAACTAAAAACGAAAAATCATTGTCTCACATATGAACCACCAAGAGTTATTCACTTCCAGCACTTCACTACTTTTCATTGCCCAGTTTTGTTTTTAAGAACTTGATTGTAATGTTTAATTAGTCATAGACATGTTAAACAAATTTGCTCTTAGCAGTTTTTGTTTTAATTTGCAAATAATCTAAATGACAAACAATGATTTTGGTGATATATGAACCAGTAATGTGTCTATATTTTAAGGGATAAGGAAAAGTCTGTTAAGCCTATTTTTGCTGATAATAACTTGCATACAAATACAAACAGCTCATCCATGATTATTAGTGTCACGTTTCTCTGTTAGAAAAACACATCACAGTGGATAACCAAAACCTGCTTTAACAGTTGCTACATTAGACATTTAATTTTCTGTATGCAATACAGTTTAAACAAAAAATGAAATCAAATACTTGACTAAATGTATGCTACTGCAGGTCGCAGAGATTATAATCAAAAGTACACACAGCTCAAAAATGAAATGAGAGTGCATTCTGCTTTACAGACATATCATTCATGGATAAAAATGGCTAAATTAGATCCTTTTACTTAGAAGGTGAAAGCTGAACTTCCCACGAATACAGACACTAAAACACATACTTAAGAGGGGAATCAAGCGGGGGGCAGGTCTTCAGCTGGTGTAAATTGGCATAGTTCCATTGACTTGAGTAGACAATTTACACCACCTGAGGATCTGCCCTATTGGCTTCCTTCCCCTCTTAAGCATGTGGAAATCACTGCATACCTTGGGCAAGCAGCTACTGCAATTGCAAGCTCACACTTGCACAGAAAATTCCTAAAGGCTTAGAGTTTAATCCTCAAAATACATGGGCTCACATTAACATACATCTTGGAAAATCAGCTGCTGGACTTGAAATGCACTAGGTGGTTTTTCAAGATTTGAATCTATGTGTATTTGAGAGAAGGTTCTAGTCATAAGCCTTAAGAACATGGATGTAAGAGTTTTCAAGCACAGCAACTGATTTTCCAAAATATACTCTCATGTGAATCTATGTAACTGAGAAGAGTAGAGAGCTCTAAGTCTTAAGGATTTTGGAATATTGTTTTTATCATTCTAGTGGTGTTTTGAAATAAACATATGTTAAAATTCAGGGAGAAATGTGGCCTACAACATTAACCTAATTCTTCAAAGCTTTTGTGGGTCTGAGAGGATGGAAATATTAGATGTAATATGTGGTTCTAGTTCTTTGACTTCCACCGTGTTGCATTAATCAAAGGAATACTGTAAGGCAAAAGAGCTACTTTTCTCCCTTACTGATTGGCTAAAACTGTCCCATATTTTACCCGCTTTAATTAGCATTCAATGTCCTGACTTACTAACAGATTTCAAAAAGTAGTTGCAGGACTCCACTGTCAAACTGCAGAATCAGGCACTAAAACTGTTAGTGTCTACGAGTTCAATTGGTACAGAGAAAATAAGGCTTTAGGGAAAATATGTGAAAATAGCAAAGAACAAAATACATCAGAAGCAAAAAGTAGGAGAGAGGAATTGCTTGTTCTGTTAATTAATATGCATATTCTTAGACCATGTCCTGAATGTCAACAGACTCAGGCCTGTTTCAAGCTCCCAGACATTCAAATCAAGGCACTGTTAGCAGAAGTGTCACCACAGCTGTTTGTTCCAATGGTGCATGAGAACACAGATGATCTTTCAGGTAACCCACACCCAAATCATAGGCTTCACAGATCAAGACCAGCACCTTTAATTGTGCAAAGTGAAGGTCAGTGCACACTTCAGAGAATAGGTATAATGTGATCTCCATCACTAACTCATAGCTGGTAAGTGGGGAGGTGCATTCTGCACTAGATGTAGCTTCCAAGTGGTCTTTGAGGTAATTCCCTGTAGAGCACATTGCAACAACTAATTTGGAAATCACAAGAGCTGAGATAACATTTCTGCAGAGAGGGAAATAATCAATTGCCTATTATCCAAAGGCAAACGGCTGCTGCCAAAATCCAAAGGCACTTTCAGTTTGCAGACCTCATTGAAAAAAAGTCTGGCATACCTTTACAAATAACCATCACTGTCACCATCATACTGCAGATGCTAAGTGTCTCTCCTGCTGGAAACCACAGACAGGTGCTGAAAACCTCAGGGTCAATACTATAAAAGGCTACTGATAGATCTAAAAGAATCAGCATAGGAACTTGACCTCTGTCCATTTCTAAGCCCTGGTCTACACTAGGACTTTAGGTCGAATTTAGCAGCGTTAAATCGATGTAAACCTGCACCCGTCCACACGATGAAGCCCTTTTTTTCGACTTAAAGGGCTCTTAAAATCGATTTCCTTACTCCACCCCTGACAAGTGGATTAGTGCTTAAATCGGCCTTGCCGGGTCAAATTTGGGGTACTGTGGACACAATTCGACGGTATTGGCCTCCGGGAGCTATCCCAGAGTGCTCCATTGTGACCGCTCTGGACAGCACTCTCAACTCAGATGCACTGGCCAGGTAGACAGGAAAAGAACTGCGAACTTTTGAATCTCATTTCCTGTTTGGCCAGCGTGGCAAGCTGCAGGTGACCATGCAGAACTCATCAGCAGAGGTGACCATGATGGAGTCCCAGAATCACAAAAGAGCTCCAGCATGGACTGAACGGGAGGTACGGAATCTGATCGCTGTATGGGGAGAGGAATCCGTGCTATCAGAACTCTGTTCCAGTTTTCGAAATGCCAAAACCTTTGTCAAAATCTCCTAGGGCATGAAGGACAGAGGCCATAACAGGGACATGAAGCAGTGCCGCGCGAAACTTAAGGAGCTGAGGCAAGCCTACCAGAAAACCAGAGAGGCGAATGGCCACTCCGGGTCAGAGCCCCAAACATGCCGCTTCTATGATGAGCTGGAAGCCATTTTAGGGGGTTCAGCCACCACTACCCCAGCCGTGTTGTTTGACTCCTTCAGTGGAGATGCAACACGGAAGCAGGTTTTGGGACGAAGAAGATGATGATGAGGAGGAGGTGGTTGTAGATAGCTCACAGCAAGCAAGCAGAGAAACCGGTTTTCCTGACAGCCAGGAACTGTTTCTCACCCTGGACCTGGAGCCAGTACCCCCTGAACCCAACCAAGGCTGCCTCCTGGACCCGGCAGGCGGAAAAGGGACCTCCAGTGAGTGTACCTTTTAAAATACTATACATGGTTTAAAAGCAAGCATGTGAAAGGATTAATTTGCCCTGGCATTCGCGGCTCTCCTGGATATACTCCCAAAGCCTTTGGAAAAGGTTTCTGGGGAGGGCAGCCTTATTGCGTCCTTCATGGTAGGACACTTTACCACTCCAGGCCAGTAACACGTACTCGGGAATCATTGTACAACAAAGCACTGCAGTGTATGTTTGCTGGCGTTCAAACAACATCCGTTCTTTATCTCTCTGTGTTATCCTCAGGAGAGTGAGATATCATTCATGGTCACCTGGTTGAAATAGGGTGCTTTTCTTCAGGGGACACTCCTGCTGGGCTGTTTGCCTGTGGCTGAACAGAAATGTTCCCCGCTGTTAGCCACGGGGAGGGGGGAGGGTTGAGGGGGTAGCCATGCGGTGGGGGGAGGCAAAATGCGACCTTGTAACGAAAGCAAATGTGGTATGTATGTAATGTTAACAGCAAGGTTTACCCTGAAAGAGTGTAGCCACTGTTTTATAAAATGTGTCTTTTTAAATACCGCTGTCCCTTTTTTTTTCCTCCACCAGCTGCATGTGTTTCAATGATCACAGGATCTTCTCCTTCCCAGAGGCTACTGAAGATTAGAAAGAAAAAAAAACGCACTCGTGATGAAATGTGCTCTGAACTCATGCTGTCCTCCCACACTGACAGAGCACAGACGAATGCGTGGAGGCAAATAATGTCAGAGTGCAGGAAAGCACAAAATGACCGGGAGGAGAGGTGGCGGGCTGAAGACAGGGCTGAAGCTCAAATGTGGCGGCAGCGTGATGAGAGGAGGCAGGATTCAATGCTGAGGCTGCTGGAGGATCAAACCAGTATGCTCCAGTGTATGGTTGAGCTGCAGCAAAGGCAGCTGGAACACAGACTGCCACTACAGCCCCTGTAACCAACCGCCCTCCTCCCCAGGTTCCATAGCCTCCACACCAGACGCCCAAGAACGCAGTGGAGGGGCCTCCGGCCAACCAGCCACTCCACCACAGAGGATTGCCCAAAAAACAGAAGGCTGGCATTCAATAAATTTTAAAGTTGTAAACTTTTAAAGTGCTGTGTGGCATTTTCCTTCCCTCCTCCACCACCCCTCCTGGGCTACCTTGGTAGTCATCCCCCTATTTGTGTGATGAATGAATAAAGAATGCATGAATGTGAAGCAACAATGACTTTATTGCCTCTGCAAGCGGTGATCGAAGGGAGGGGGGAGGGTGGTTAGCTTACAGGGAAGTAGAGTGAACCAAGGGGCGGAGGGTTTCATCAAGGAGAAATAAACAGAACTTTCACACCATAGCCTGTCCGGTCATGAAACTGGTTTTCAAAGCTTCTCTGATGCGTACCGCGCCCTCCTGTGCTCTTCTAACCACCCTGGTGTCTGGCTGCGCGTAACCAGCAGCCAGGCGATTTGCCTCAACCTCCCACCCTGCCATAAACGTCTCCTCCTTACTCTCACAGATAATGTGGAGCGCACAGCAAGCAGTAATAACAGTGGGAATATTGGTTTCGCTGAGGTCTAAGCGAGTCAGTAAACTGCGCCAGCACACCTTTAAACGTCCAAATGCACATTCTACCACCATTCTTGCTCAGCCTGTAGTTGAACAGCTCCTGACTACTGTCCAGGCTGCCTGTGTACGGCTTCATGAGCCATGCATTAAGGGGTAGGCTGGGTCCCCAAGGATACATATAGGCATTTCAACATCCCCAACAGTTATTTTCTGGTCTGGGAATAAAGTACCTTCCTGCAGCTTTTGAAACAGACCAGAGTTCCTGAAGATGCGAGCGTCATGTACCTTTTCTGGCCATCCCACGTTGATGTTGGTGAAACATCCCTTGTGATCCACCAGAGCTTGCAGCACTATTGAAAAGTACCCCTTGCGGTTTATGTACTCGCCGGCTTGGTGCTCCAGTGCCAAGATAGGGATATGAGTTCTGTCTATGGCCCCACCACAGTTAGGGAATCCCATTGCAGCAAAGCCATCCACTATGACCTGCACATTTCCCAGGGTCACTACCCTTGACATCAGCAGATCTTTGATTGCATGGGTACTTGCATCACAGCAGCCCCCACAGCAGATTTGCCCACTCCAAATTGATTCCCAACTGACTGGTAGCTGTGTGGCGTTGCAAGCTTCCACAGGGCTATCGCCACTCGCTTCTCAACTGTGAGGGCTGCTCTCATCTTGGTATTCATGCGCTTCAGGGCAGGGGAAAGCAAGTCACAAAGTTCCATGAAAGTGCCCTTACGCATGCGAAAGTTTCGCAGCCACTGGGAATTGTCCCAGACCTGCAACACTATGCGGTCCCACCAGTCTGTGCTTGTTTCCCGAGCCCAGAATCGGCGTTCCACAGCATGAACCTGCCCCATTAGCACCATGATGCATGCATTGGCAGGGCCCATGCTTTGAGAGAAATCTGTGTCCATGTCCTGATCACTCACGTGACCACGCTGACGTCGCCTCCTCGCCCGGTATCGCTCTGCCAGGTTCTGGTGCTGCATATACTGCTGGATAATGCGTGTGGTGTTTAATGTGCTCCTAATTGCTAAAGTGAGCTGAGCGGCCTCCATGCTTGCCTTGGTATGGCGTCCGCACAGAAAAAAGGCGCGGAACGATTGTCTGCCGTTGCTCTGATGGAGGGATGGGCGACTGACGACATGGCTTACAGGGTTGGCTTACAGGGAATTAAAATCAACAAAGGGGGTGGCTTTACATCAATGAGTATTTCAGGCAGGACTTCACAGAGGGTTCCAATAAGAAATGGTGCACCTAAGTAATTATTCTTATTGGAACAAGCAGGTTGGTCTGGCCTCTGATTGATACATGGCTAGATTTACCTCGCTGCACCTTCTCTGTGAGTGACTGCAGTGTGACCTAGAGGAATGAGTCCCCTAGATGGGGGGTGGGGAAGCAAATGAGTACAAAACAAATCTGGTCTATTTCTTGTTTTGATCCACTCCATCTATCTTTTACATCTTTGGCTGGCAGCGGACAGTGCAGTAGGACTGCTAGCCATCCTCATCTCTTGCCTGCCTGGCAGAAGATGGTACAGTAGGACTGCTAGCAATCCGTATCGCCTGCCTGCTCACCATAAGACGGTTCAATAGGACTGATTGCAGGACTAAAAAGAATGACCTGGTCAAGTCACTTCTAATGTAGTCCCTGCACCCATGTCTGCCCAGGCACTCCTGGTCGACGTGGCCAGGAGCACCTCGGACATGACGATGACGGCTACCAGTCCTATTGCACCATCCGCTGCCACAAGACAAGGGGTTGCTGCTGCTGTGTAGCAATGCAGTAACACGTCTGCCAGCACCCGGGAGACATACGGTGACGGTTACCTGAGCGGGCTCCATGCTTGCCGTGGTATGGCATCTGCACAAGTAACTCAAGAAAAAGGGTGTGAAACGATTGTCTGCTGCTGCTTTCACGGAGGGAGGGAGGGAACGGGGGCCTGACGATATGTACCCAGAACCACCCGCGACAATGTTTTAGCCCCATCAGGCATTGGGATCTCAACCCAGAATTCCAATGGGCAGCGGAGACAGCGGGAACTGTGGGATAGCTACCCACAGTGCAACACTCCAGAAGTCGACGCTTGCCTCGGTACTGTGGAAGCACTCCGCCGAGTTAATGCACTTAAAGCATTTTCTGTGGGGACACACACACTCGAATATATAAAAACAACTTCTAAAAAACCGACTTCTATAAATTCGACCTAATTTCGTAGTGTAGACATACCCTCGGGGATAATCAACCAATGAAATTAGTGAAGTTTGTGCACCACACCCAAGTCAACAGCCAGATTAAAAGGGGGTAATCTGAGGACTCCAGATATCACCAGAGTTGTCCTACCACAAACTGCTGATGTAAACTGGCATAGTTCCATTGACTTGAGTAGACAATTTACACCACCTGAGGATCTTACCCATTGGCTTCCTTCCCCTCTTAAGCATGTGGAAATCACTGCATAATCTTTCCCAAAAAGGGGAAATTAGAGAGAGGTGATATTTATTATTTGTATCAAGGTAATGCCTGGGAGCACCACTCATAGAGCAGACACAGAATAAAGAGATGATCTCTGCCCTGAAGAGCTTACATGCTAATTACAAATTGTCAAATTTCCTTCAACACGTTTTAGAATAATACATTCTGTGGATGAAGGGAAAGCAGTGGACGTGTTGTTCCTTGACTTTAGCAAAGCTTTTGACACTGTCTCCCACAGTATTCTTGCCAGCAAGTTAAAGAAGCATGGGCTGGATAAACTGCAGTTGTATTTTCCCACTCACAAGACTGAATGAAGCTCAGGTGCAAGCATGTATTCGAATGTTTTATTCCTCAGGCAACTGTAATCGACACATATCCTCTCATCACTAGGGCTAGTGGTTTGTATTGTTTACTAACTAATCCAGGAAGAAACAGCGTTTTGGTTTGTTTTAAAAAGTACTGTCCAGTCACTTGGAATAGAACATTGCCATGATAATCACCAAACCAGAAGAAAGGGAAGATGGAGAATGTTATGCAGATCATAAATAATAGGAATGATTACAAAATTTTAAAAAAGCAGAGAAGAAATAAGTCTTACCTGCAATGCACAGTAATGGGATGGTTTCCTGTCTGCTGCTGCTGTTTTTGGACAGCTGCAATGAGGTCAATCATTCCTTTTCCTTCAGCAGGAATTCCAATTTCAGGCCATCCATGAAAATGAAATTGTCGGACAAGTCTACTCTGCTTCTCCTGATAATTCAAAAGTGTGGCAGGAACAGATTTAATGCAGTTAAAAGGGCAAGGACACTTTTTTTTACTTTTAACATTTCTTATAAAAAAATTGTAACATGATATAGGTGCCATTTTCAACCTGGTGCATGATAAATTAATCAAGCAGCTCAGGTAGTTCCATCTCTTAATGCCTTGTGTAGTATACTGAAAATTTACCCTATAACTTCCCCTTTGATTTGCACAACTGTTTCATCTAGCTCGTTCTAACGGCATATTTTAGAGACTATTAATTTCAAATATGAAAATCAATGGCTTAGGGTTTTCATCACTCTTAAGGCTGTACTCAAAATGTCAGTGAAAACATCAAGCTCACAAACTGAGAACCTTTTAGTAGTCTAAACCCTTTTATTCAGTTTTGTCCAACTTTATTTGTTATGTGAAAAATTAACCACCTTTGCCCCAGAGATGTTGATTATTTAAGCATTCTTACAGAAAGGGTATAGATGGGTTTTTATTTCATTACAGTTTTCTATTATGACTTCTCACCATTGCATGATTATTCCAAATATAAGTACTATGAGCCAGGTCTGACGGAGTGCTACAAGGGTGCACAAGAAGAGGGAGCACGCAAACTACTGTCACAACTGCACACTCATAGACCTTGGTGTGAAAGAAGCAAGGTAACGCAGGAAAAATACAGGGCAATCGAAAACGGATAATTCTGTAGAATATTATAGTCTCTTTGTATTGATTTGAATAATACTCAGAGAAATATTATTCCATTTCAAGTGGCACTACTCATTTGTTCAGTATCTGTTGACTAAAATTTAGGGCTAGATTGTGCTTCCTGTCTGGATAGACTGTGTGGGCATACATGGAGAAGCTGGAAAGAGCTTCTTGCCTCCTTGATACAGAGGCCAGACTCCATTGTTGTCCTTATGTTCCCCTGGGCACAGGGGCTAGTCCTAGCTAACCAACAAGCCACCTCAAAAGATGGGGTTATAACCGGCCAGGCTTGGAAAAATGTGGCCTCTGCACCCTCTTGGACCTTAACTACACTAAGATTTCCCACTGTTGCACTATTACTGGTAACAATGGTGGGAGCTCAAATCATCCACCCTTCCTCAAAAGTAAATGTAGGTGACATATAGGTAAAAACATCAGCGGCTTGTCTACACTAGAATTTCCAAGGTTGCCACCACAGGTAGGTAGTAGTGCACCAGTGGGACATTTTTAAAAAAAGCTCAGGGCAGGAAAATCCTTCCTATTTGGCGCACTTAATCATATTTGTGCAAATGGTTTGTCCCATTCTCCTCCTCCTCAGCTGTGTGTGCAGTAGGATGTTCTAGAATGCACTGCCTCAAATGTTGCCGCTGCTGCTGCTTTGTGTGTTTGTTCTCTGGGTACTCTATCCTCTGCACAGGCATTATGGGTTAGTCATGCGGATATACCCAGATTGCACGGACATTAACACTCTTAGGCAGCATGGTAAGTGCAGATGCAGAGCATGAAAGTGATGGCGAAAGAGCTGCTGTGTGAACACAAATTGAATTGTGTTATTTGTGCTTCTAATGCAGGGGCAGGCAAACTTTTTGGCCTGTGGGCCACACTGCAGTTCTGAAATTGTATGGCGGGCCAGTTAGGGGAGGCTGTGCCTCTCCAAACAGCCATGTGTGGCCTGGCCCCCGCCCCCATCCGACTTCCCCTGCTTCTTACCCCCTGATGGCCCCCCCGGGAATCCTGCCCCATCCAACCACCCCGCCCCTTAATGGCCCCCCTGGGACTTCTGCCCCCTGCCCGCCCCCCGCCGCCCCATCGAAACCCCTCTCTACCTTCCTGACTGTCCCCCCTGAGATCCCTGTCCCCATTCAACCCCCCTGTTCCCTGTCTTCTGACCGCCACCTATCCACACTCCCACCCCCTGACCACCACCCCGAACTCCCCTGCCCTCTATCCAATCCCCCCTGCTCCCTGCTCCCTTATTGCGCTGCCTGGAGCATCGTTGGCTAGCAGCGCTACAGCCGCACCACCCAGAGCACCAGGGCAGGCAGCCATGCCACGCAGCTGGAGCCAGCCAAGCCACCGCGCAGCACAGAGCTCCGGGTCAGGCTGCGGCTCTGCAGCTGCGCTGCCGCCCAGAGCATTGCACTGGTGGTGCGGCGCGCTGAGGCTGCAGGGAAGGGGGACCAGCAGGGGAGGGACCGGGGGTTAGCCTCCTGGGCCAGGAGCTCAGGGGCCGGGCAGAAGGGTCCCACAGGCCAGATGTGGCCTGCGGGCCGTAGTTTGCCCACCTCTGTTCTAATGGTTTACAATATCACAGTAAGAAGTCAAAGCATGCCAGGGCGTTTGTGTAGCAGCATGCCTATAACAATTCCTTAGTATATTTCATAAGCTCATTGCTTTGGCTTAGTTCCTTTTGTCTCGTGCGTGTGTGTGTCCGCGCATAAACTTTAGTCATAGTCATACTCTTAGTTTTACTGCGGGAAAACTAAGAATTTTCAAAAAACAACGATGCAATCATTTACCAAACAAATGATGACGTTTGTAGTGATATTCATAACCCTGTGATATCCTAGGTCTTGAACCAAGGCCTGGGAGTCCCCAGACAGCCACTCAATGTCTGCTGAAATCTGGTGGGCCGAGAAGCTAGTAGGCCAATAGCCTCAGCCAAGGTACTATCCATGGGAACCCTGACTGGAGGATCACCCTGCTCCACAGATTAGTCCGACAATGCCATTTAAGCCAGAAGGAGGCACAGGAAGAATGTCTGAGCAACAAGGTGATTTCCTGTTGTAGCTGCACAGGACCCTGCTTGTGCCTGCCTCTTGCACCAACCCTGTTCCTGATTCCTACTCTGCTTCTGGCTCCTGCCTCATCTCGCCTTTGCTCCTGTTTCCACCATGCTCCTTCTCTGTGCTTGATCCTTGCCTCTCCTTCAGTTATGCCTTGACTCCAATCATCAGTTAGCAGTCATGGCTCTGACCCGGACTTCGATTTCTGACCCCGGTTTGACCTTTGGCTCAGGCATTTGATCTCTGATCCTCACCATCAATTCCTGATTCTGACTCTGGCTTGACCCCTGGATCTGGTAACTAGTAGTTGACTCTTGTGTGGACCCTTGGCTTGTTCCCCAACCTGGATGCCTGCTCTGCTCACTAGACCTGACTCCTGCTCTGACGACTAGGCCAGACCACCTACATCCTGGTCCATAACAACCACACAAGTTTCAAGAATGGCCCTGAGAGTATCACTCAGACTCATAGATATTAATGTCAGAAGGGACCATTATAATCATCTAGTCTGACCTCCTGCACAATACAGGTCACAGAATCTCACCCACCCACTCCTGCAATAAACCTCTCACCTATGTCTGAGTTACTGAAGTCCTCAAATCATGGTTTAAAGATTCCTTCGATTACAGGATCCTACTTGTCTGGAAACATGATTCAGTTGATGGTGGGCAGACGTATTTGCGTTATAAAGAGATTTCATTATAATTTAATACATTTGGGCAAATTTTCAGCAACATGCATGTGCATTTTTTTACAACAATTCCCAACAACAATCAAAAGAACTGCATTGTTTAGCATAAAATAAAACCACCACGTTAAAAGAGGGAATGTTGAATTGGCCAGAATTTCCATTTGATTAATGTGATGTGACTCCTTAAACATAAACTGTTTTATATAAGTACTTTCTCCTAATTAATAAAAGGCTAGATGACAGTTAGCTGATATAAAACACACATTATTTCTCACAAAACCTATGTAATGTATTGTCTTGGCTTGCCACAAGACACAAAAAACACACGTTCATAAATCTATGGTTTATCATGGTTATAAATAGTTAAAAGTGTCGGAAACACTGTACTTTCAAGACAATACCTGATTGAATGAGATTATGAAGTCCCTTATGCTTATGGCATCCAAAAGACTGTCATTCTTTATCTCTATATTTATCTCTCCATGAGTTACAGAGCCCTCTGATGGCCAGTACTGAAAACATTTTTCCTGTAAAATTGAAACAGAATAGTAAATGTTCCTTGCAACATTCTTCTGCTAATCTCTAAACTGTCATGCACATCTTACAAGGTCATGCACAGCATTTTAGACTTGTTCTACAGAACTTCTGCAGTGAAATGCCTAATCAGTGTCTTGCCTAGACCAGCTATTGCATAAACCCCTTGCAGTATTTAAGATATTAGTAGTAAGTTAATTCAGCACTTCACGGTGTTAGAAAACAAGCCAATATACAAAATATAGGTGATAACTATGCTGGATTTGGGACAAAGGGGAAAAAAACAATTATTAATGATGTTAATGTATGAAAACACCGGTAGAAGTAAAAATGGGGAATTAATGCCCTCCCCCCAAAACGAAAGACAAACAAACCTGGGACTAAGTCCAAAAACCAACTCTTCAGATCAGTCATGCCATTGTGTGAGATACTATACAAAGGTTGCTTGTGCAACCATAAGACATCCCCCTTGTGCACATGACATTATGATATAGTCTTTAACTCCATGATCCCTTACTATTTTTTTCCACAGGACCCTTGCCTCGTTCAATGCACAGGATGGACAGTGCTCAGGGAATAAAAGTAATTCAGTTTTTCTTTTTATCCCTATCATTCAGTGTGACCTCCTGCCTTATTTACTGCATGCTATCCAAACCCTGCACTGAATACATAATTATTCATTTCTTCTATCTTTTCTAGGGCACTCATCACCATAATATCTGAGTGGCTCACAAATATTAATGAATTTCATACCACATCTCCCCTCTGAGATAACAAAACATTATTTGCCTCATTTTACAAATGGAGAAAACGGAGACAAAAAAACTTGCCAGTGGCACACAGTGAATCAGTGACAGAGATAGGATGCAGGACTTTCTGGCTCCCAGCCCTGTACAGATTCCTCCAAACCACATTGCCTTATTACAAGAAGTGTTGTGCATCCACATCAAGCATATACTTTATGTGCAGTTGTAATGCTCCATACTTTTGCAAAACAGGCCGAGGTACGTCAAGTTCGACAACCAGAAAATGAGGAACACTGCCAAATTGAGGTTTAAATTACTTGCCCAGTATTGCATTGGAAAACTATGGCAGAGGCAGGGATAGCAGTGAGTTCTCCTCTATGGCATTCACCTGCCTTAACCACAAGAGCATCCTTTTTCTTCCTGCAGTCTCCTGCCTTGTTTGCTAAATACCTTCCAATTTCTACAGCAAACAAGGTAGGAATCCTACAAACAGCCACATTCACTACATAACCCTGATTCATATCCTGAGCACCGTTGTCCTGAAATAGGCAGGAGTCCATTTGAAACTACTACTGGTTTTACTATATGATCACATAATTAAATTCATATGTACAAGAGGACCAAATTAAAAGCTTGCACAGACAACTGTAATTCTTGCATTACCTAACTTTGTTCTTGACTTTTCAAACTAAATAACATTCTTTTAATTTTTTGTATGTAGTTTCCTATGATTTTTTAAAAAGTAAAAAGGTAAAACCAAATTTTACTATGTACTACCGTAACAAATGCCCCATCATGCACCATCCTCAGGGTTTGAACCCTGAACCTTCAGCACTGAAGCACAGCTTGTACTACAGGACTCACTTCATTAGCTGATCAGAAGAAAAGGGTGTTATCCTAGAGGGAAGAAAAGAGCCACTAGAGGAAGGGTTCAGGGTGACTAGGTGGAACCTGGCTCAGTTCTCGTCTCCCTCAACGAGGTGGGGAGAGCTGCTGCCCACATGGTCTCCAACAGGGATGGGTTGATGAGCCTTTGGGTCCATTTACTGGTGGGATGGGGAGAGGATTTGTCAGGGAAGCCTCACCCAACTTTCCCCACAATCCACTTCAGCTGTATGGCAGCAGCCAGAATGTATACTTCTGGAGTTCCTATTCTAGTGTCTATCTTGACATGAGTAAGGCTTTTGATACTGTCTCGCATGACCCTCTCAACAAACTAGGGAAATACAACCTAGATGGAGCTACTATAATGTGGATGCATAACGGGTTGGAAAACCGTTCCCAGAAAGTAGTTATCAGTGGTCCACAGTCAAGCTGGAAGGGCATATCAAGAGGGGTCCCACGGGGATCAGTTCTGGGTCTGGTTCTTATCTATATCTTCATCAGTGATTTAGATAATGGCATAGACAGTATACTTTTAAAGTTTGCAGGTGATATCAAGCTAGGAGGGGTTGCAAGTGCTTTAGAGGATAGGATTAAAATTGAAAATTTTCTAGACAACCTGGAGAAACAGTCTGAAGTAAATAGTCTGAAATTCAATAAGGACAAACGCAAAGTACTCCACTTAGGAAGGAACAGTCAATTGCATACATACAAAATGGGAAATGACTGCCTAGAAAGGAGTACTGCAGAAAAGGATCTAGGGGTCACAGTGGATCACAAGCTAAATATGAGTCAACAGTGTAACACTGTTGCAAAAAAAGCACACATCATTCTGGGATGTATTAGCAGGAGTGTTGTAAGCAAGACATGAGAATTCTTTCACTCAACTCCACACTGATTAGACCTCAACTGGAGTACTGTGTCCAGTTCCGGGTGCCACATTTCAGGAAAGATGTGGACAGTTGGAGAAAGTCCAGAGAAGAGCAACAAAAATGATTAAAGGTCTAGAAAAAATGACTATCGGGGAAGATTGAAAAAACTGGGTGTTTATATTCTGGAGAAGAGACGACATAGGAGATACGATAACAGTTTTCAAATACATAAAAGGGTGTCACAAGGAGGAGGGAGAAAAATTGTTCTCCTAAACCTTGGAGGATAGGACAAGAAGCAATGGACTTAAATTGCAGCAAGAGTGGTTTAGATTTTTAAGAGCAGGTTAGACAAACACCTGTCAGGGATGGTCTAGATAATACTTAGTCCTGCCATTAGTGCAGGGGACTGGACTAGATGACTTCTCTAAGTCCTTTCCAGTCCTACAATTCTGTGATTCTATGATGGTTTTGAATGTTGCTTAAATTTTGCTGACAATTCAAGCAACAGAAGTGGCAATGTTCCAAAGCATATATATCTCAGCTAAACCTGAGTGGAATTTCATGAGACAAAGAAAAGGCACTTCTCTAGTCCAAGGTCTTCCCCCCTGCCATATTTTAAAGGCCTGCTGCAAACAGTGGAAGAGTTAGCACTTCTCTAAAAAAGGCAGCCAGAATATTTTATAATGAAGTGTTATGCAACCTAAATATAAGGGTGTGATGAAGTAGGGAATTTTCTTACTGTTTTGTATAAATATTGTGTGTGCCTCAGTTTCCCCTATGTTCTGCATGTTTAATCAGGTGGTGGGGAAGAGAGCTTATTGTTGCAGAGGACCCGGTGTGACATTGCCTAGCCGCCTGGACCCCAGACAACAGCCTGGACACTTTGGAACTTAACAACTGCTGATCCAAAGGCCCTCCCCAGCTTGGAAGCCAGCTGGTTTTGGCCAGTGGAAGAACAAAGGGCTGAAGAGAGCGAGCTCAGGTGATCTGTTTGCCTAGGAAAGAAGACAAAGGAGGGGCTTTTGGGAAGTGCTATAGTGTGGTCAGCAGGAAGGAGGATCGATTCCAAACTGGGAACAAAGAGGGGTCTGAGCCCACTTGGACTGGGGACAGACCCAGTTGGACTGTGCTGTAACTTTCTATTCTTGAGGCTATCACAGAATCATCAGGGACATACAGAGCCAAGAAAGAGCCCTGGATCATAAGGTCACTACCTGCGCTAAATATAACAACAACAAAAGTTTGTGCAATACATTTTCACGAATTTTTAGTCCCCTGAATAAGACATTCTATTGTACTTGATGTCTATGAACATAGCTGTACGTTAAATGGACAAAATCTAGCATGCACAGGCCCTTTGCTTTTACCTGTAGGATGGTCAGCCCACGGGGGCAATGGGCACAGAATAATCAACGCAGGGAGATTCAAGGCAGGGAAGGAAAAAGGATGTATTAACAGAAAGAGCTTGGACCTTATAATTACAAACTTTGCACAACCAAATCATACCTGCTCCCTTTCTTGAACTTCTGTAAGCATAACAATCGTGTGACATTTCCACTCCCACACCATTCGCCAGAAGTCTTCCACTGTATGAGGAAGTGGTCCTTGGGTTGCAATGAAATAATCCTTCTGGCGATAGCCCTTCACAGAAAGATAGAAGATAGCTCATCACTGATACAGTTTTGAATGCAGAAACTTTTTTCCCCCCCGTATTTTAAATTCTGACCCACTCTTATCAGTATCTCCTAGTTACCTAGAAATACTGCATCATCATTTATTCTGAAGCCCGAGTGACATTTATTAATACTTAGGGCCAGATTCTGTCATCTTCACTCATGTTAGTACTCCACAACTAGTCACACTGATTTCAGTGGGGCTACTTTCAGAGTAAGATATTACTCACCATGAGTAAATGTGACAGAATCAAGCCCTAAATCAGTGGTTTTCAAACTTCTGTATTGGTGACCCCTTTCATGCAGCAAGCCTCTGAGCGTGACCTCCCCGCCTTATAAATTAAAAATGGGAGAGTTTAATTTAATTTAATGGGAGCTCAGGGCTGTCAGCCCCACGAAGCTGACAGCTCTCTACCCCCATGTAACCATCTTGTGACCCCCGAGGGATCCTGCCCTAAATAATCTGCTTTTCTAAAGATAATATAAAAACAATATTAGTCAAATTGTATGCAACAAAACAAACCATTCTGTCAGCAAGAGAATTATATGCTATTGTATCAAACAGAAACTTTCTGTATGGGCAAGTATAGATTAAATGGTACATAGAAACACATGTTCCAGTTTTCTTGTTGGAGTTTTCCATATGCAATACATTGTTTAGTTTGGTTGTAAAAATTGTTTTCACAGCTGAAAAGCACTCAGGTTAAAACAATCTTGGAGAAAATTCCAAAACCTGAATGCAGAAGCAAATATACAAATATGAAAAAGCCTTAGAAGACCTAGAAATTGCTTTGTTATGCATATTTGCATACTATTAGCTGTATTTTAAGTAGTGATGACAGAACCCTATTATGATACTTTATGTTCATTTCATTTTCAGCTGATATTGTACAGTTATAGCCAAAATCTCAAAGGGGCTTCAAAACAGCTCCAAATTTGTGCCCATGATCTCACACAATCATTATCATCAGCAAAAACTGAAATTAAGGTATTATTAAAATTAATAATCACACATTTGATATAAATAAATAGACATTTTAGTTACTTTCTTCATGATCCCTGGAAAGTGGGAAACCTTAGAATCCATTTTTAGACACGGGTGAAAAAATATAAAAATATCTTAAAATATGTTGTTAAAATTACACATGACTTTGAAAAACTATGCTTAAAATAGTCTAAATTAATACTGCATAAGCATTATGACAAAAACGTTCTGAAAGCATTAAATGGCTTTTTACCTTGGCAAGTTAACGTTGCTAGCACTGCAGAATGACTTACCAGATTTATAGTTACATCTGGAAAGCAATATCTTAAGACAGGTGGTTAGTACCCCTGGGTAGGATAACTTTTTTACCTCACTGTACATACTACTCTTGATGAATTTGGACGCTAACTATATATGAACTATATTAAAATGTATAAGGAAATGAAAACTCCCTTCAATTCTAAGACCGCTTTCACCTCTCCCCACCCCTCCAAAAGACCCTACTGCTTTCTTAATAAACACTGATTTGCTTTTATTTCAGAAAAAGAGCAACTGTGTTTGAAAAAGAAAGTAGAGGAGGCAACTTTAGATTAGGAAGGTGATCAGCTACCTAAGTCATCATTACACAGATCCACCAGTTAGTTTAAATATACCACTATTTCTGACTAAACTTTAATCATCTTACAACGTTACTTTAAGAAATACACCATTAGAAAAGTTTCAGAGTAACAGCCGTGTTAGTCTGTATTCGCAAAAAGAAAAAGGAGTACTTGTGGCACCTTAGAGACTAACCAATTTATTTGAGCATAAGCTTTCGTGAGCTACAGCATCCGATGAAGTGAGCTGTAGCTCACGAAAGCTTATGCTCAAATAAATTGGTTAGTCTCTAAGGTGCCACAAGTCCTCCTTTTCTTTTTACCATTAGAAAAAATATTGAGAGAAAAAATATTAGCAAAGTCTAAGATGAGTGAGGATGGATACTTAATTCCCCTTGCCACTAGAGATACATTCCTCCAAGTTAGGGTGGGTGTACATTGGTGGACAGAGTGGGGAATCTTGCATTTGAGTTACAATGTGGGAAATCACTTGCTGCCTGTACTGTACTGGTTATGTGGATGAATAGAGGACCTAAATCTCTAGAGCTGTCAATTTGACACCTTTCAAGAGCATTAAATTAGCTAAAAATGTAATTGTGGAAAAATTGTCAAAAATGTTTCAAATGTTTCATATGCTTCTGTTGCATTTAATATAATTCTCTACATAGCTGGAAGGCAGAGAGAGTCTGCAAAGTAGTATAATCTTCTGTCAGAATGCCAAGTTAACATAGGCTGTTTCGTGCTGCTAGTGAATATATCTAAAAGGTGGTAAAATAAAGCAGATATTGATATTCAGGAAGGACTACTATTAAATTTCACTATGAACTCTGTTTAAACTAGCAAGTTGAAATATTCTGTTTTATTATGTGAAATCTATCTAAAAATGTTCTCACGCTATTGCCAGGTGGAACTGATGAAATGACATATTTGAGCCTCACCAGAAATATGGAAAAAGCAAATACTCATACTCATGAATATCTAAATACAAAGCAATTTTTTTCATTATTGCTTTTATAGAACCATGTAATTATGAGATCACATTTTCAGCATTGGGGTTTTTTTTTTTTCATATAGAGCGTACGGATAATCATGTTTAAAGCAATGTTAAATTGAGTGCTGTTCAAAGATAAAGTTAAAATGGGAGAGCACAGTTCCAAACTGGACCACTGGGGAAGCTGTTCATTGTAGCTCCCATCTTGCAGACCAGCAGCACCATTTTGGGAAATACATGTTAGGTGGGAACAGGGAAGTTGGCTCTTGAAGGAAAAATGAGAGAGCAATGTGCAGTGGCTAGGTACAGCTGGGACATGGGAGGACAGGGCTTTACCCTTTACTGGGTCAACTCTTCAACAGTCAGAGAAGCCCAATCCAAAAAGGACCAGGACAAAATAAGATAGGGAATAGCTCCTAACAGAGACAACAGCCCTGCTTAGGGAAGATAAAGATGCAAGAGAAGTGGCTTTGAAAGTTTCATTCACACTGCAACAAAGTTTAGTTCAGCTTCTCAAACGAGTATTTATGTTCCAGTATATTCCTCCCATCTGTCCAGAGTGCAACACTTCCTTCATTTTAAATCACTGAGGACAGGTTTTAACAGGATTTAGCCAAAATGGCTTCAGAAAAAGTGAAGGTTTTAGGTTTCCAAATACACATTTTTATTTCTATTTTTAAACACTTGGGAGGTGCTCAGGTATGACGCAGATAGGGGGCTTTTAAGTACCAGCTGGACGGACAGACAAACTGACCTTCATAACATAAATAGTAGCTTCTTTATTAATTTATTTTTTTACGACAGACACTTAATAATCCATTTGCTTTGCTAGTTTTCAACCCATTAGAGTCATTTATATAAAACAAAGCACAAAAATATATTATTCTCCTTCTTAAACTGTATAACATAGGAAAACAAGGTACAATTGATGTGGTCATACCTCATAATAACTGCATGTCTCTCTCACGGGTACTTTAACACCAATTTAAATCACCAAGTCCCAATATACAAATTTCAACCCACTTCAAAGAGAAGACTGATTGGATCTGAGGCACCATCTGCGGAGCAAGGGCAGCAGCATCAACGTATTTTCCTTCTTGCTCTGTCCTGGTGGTTGCGGTGGCCAACACACATGATCACCAAGGGAAGCCAGGTTCTATGCCTAAGGGAAAGGATCCTAAGAAATTGGACCTCTTTGGACAGAAGGCATACTTATCAGGAGGCCTTCAACTTTGTGTAGCAAACCAGTGAGCCGTGCTGGGGCACTATGACTTTAATATATGGGATTCGTTGACTAAATTCAAGGAGCTGCTCCCCCAAGACTCCAGACAGGAGATTTCCTTCCTAATTGAAGAAGGAAGGACCACGGCTCAGGCCTCCCTGCAGACAGCCCTGGATGCTGCTGACTCCGTGCCAGATCAATGTCGACCTTGGTTACATTGCATAGGAGCTCTTGGCCGCAGTCCTTGGGGCTCCCTCAGGAAGTGCGACAGACTACCCAGGACCTCCCTTTCAAGGGATCCTCGCTTTTCTCAAAAAAGACATATGATAGGCTGCACGGCCTTAAGGATTCCAAGGTAACCTTGAAATCCCTGGGACTTTATGTACCAACAAGTTCAAGGAAGCAGAATAAGCTGCAGAAGATGAGCCGTTACTTCCCTCAGATTGCCAGGCAGGACCAGTGGAGAAGAAGGAGCAGGGGAAGGAGGAGAAGGAGCCCCAATCTTCCTCATCAGGCCCTACGCAGTCAGCTCCGAGGCATGCCAGGTCATCAAAGCACTCGTTTTCACAAGACACTCGAGGTTGACATCACAATCCCGTCTGCAATGGATCCAGCTGGCCCCCTTTTTTCCAGCTGTCTTTCTTATTTCCTGGATGCCTGGACCCATACCACCTCAGATTCTGAGTTCTCAGTACGACAGAACTAGGTTATACCAACCAATTCCTGTCCACCCCAGTGTCTCATCCCCGCCCCACGTCCCTCTTCAGACACCCTTCTCATACGCTTCTGTTGGAGCAAGATATCCAATCCCTCCTTCCAATGGGAGCCATGGAGGAAGTTCCCTTTCACTTTAGAGGAAAGGGGTTCTATTTCCGTGACTTCCTAATTCCGAAAGCCAAAAGGAGTCTCACACCCATGCTAGACCTGCGACGTCTCAACTGATATCTCAAGAACCTGATGTTCTGCATGGTTTCCTTTGTCCACCATTCCCTCACTGGATTCTGAGAATTGCTAAGCCGCCCTTGATCTAAAGGATACTTACTTCACACTTCGATCTTTCCCAAGGTTTGTAGTAAACCAAGGTCACTACCAGTTCATGGTTCTCCCATTCAGCCTGTAAGTCACCCTGTGGATTTTCACAAAGTGCATGGCAGTAGTATTGGCCTTCCTCAGAAAACAGGGAATCCACATATTCCCAGACCTTGACAATTGGCTGGTCAAGGGCCAGTCCAGAGCTCAAGTAGAGGTGAACACCTGTCTCATTCAATCAACCTTCAATGCACTGGGCCTTCTGTTAAATGTCCAGAACTCCATCTTGATCCTGGTTCAAAGGATAGAGTTCATCAGGGTAGTGCTCAACTTGTTGTAAGCAAGGGCTCTACTTCCTAACGACCAGTTCCTCTTGATTGCATCCCTGATAAGATCTCCCCAAGGTCATCGGATCAGGACCGTGAGAAAGTGCCTGAGTTTCCTGGTCACATGGTATCATGCACATACGTAGTGCAACATGCGAGGCTACAACTCAGACCTCTGCAAGCCTAGCTAGCTATGATCTACTCCCCATCACCTGGACTCAGTGCTCATGGTTCCGGTCCACGTCCTCGACTCGCTCACATGGTATGCGGAGGAATACCTTCTCAAAACCCCAGCCATCATTGTCTCTGGTATGCAATGCATCAGCCCTCAGCTGGGGAGCCCACCTAGGGTGTCTTAGAACTCAAGGTCTTTGGACTCAAGAAGAGCTTTCCCTGCACATCAGTGTCAGGGAGCTCAGGGCAGTAGGTCTAGCTTGCCAGGTGTTTCTACCTCACCAGATGTGCAAATCCATTTTTGATCCTCAAGGACAATATGGCAGCTATGTTCTACATAAACAGGCAGGGCAGGGCACATTCTTCCCCTGTGTCAGGAAGCACTCCGCCTGTGGGAGCTCTGCATTGGTCATTCCATCAATCTAGAGGCATCTTACCTTCCTGGGACTCAGAACCAGTTAGCAGATCACCTCAGCATGTCTTTCTCCTTTCACCACGAGTGGTTTCTCTGTCCAGACATTGTGAGGGATATCTTCCAACAGTGGGGGATTCCCCTCATAGACCTGTTCGCCACCTGAACCAACAGGAAATTCCACCAGTTCTGCTCCCTGAGAAGTCACAGCCCTAGGTCTCTTGCAGATGTGTTCCTGTTACCGTGGATAAGGCACATGTACTACACTTTTCCTCCTTTGCCACTTATTCACAAGGTTCTGATGAAGATCAAATGGGACCGAGCATAGGTCATCCTCATAGCCCCGGCATGACCCAGGCAACATTGGTTTTCCACCCCTCAGGCATATTGGTGGAGACACCACTACAGTTTCTGTTGCACCCAGACTTGATATCCCAGGATCCCAGTTGGCTGCTGCATACAAACCTTGTGTCTCTTCACCTGGCAGCCTGGAAGCTCCATCGCTGAATCCAGAGGAGCAAGTTTGCTTGGAGCAAGTCCATGAGGTTCTAATGGGCAGCAAAAAGCCATCCACCAGAGCTACCTACCTTGCAAAAATGGAAGCAGTTCTCCGTCTGGTTTTCCCAAAGACAAGTCCTGCCCCTGTAGTCATCCCTACAACTCATTCTAGACCACCTGCTTCTGCTAAGACAACAAGGTCTAGCCCTTTCCTCAGTCAAGGACCATTTAGCAGCTATCTTGGCCTTCCATCCCATGATCGACAATCATTCTGTCTTTTCACACAACACAGTTGTCCGGTTTCTCAAAGGTCTAGAAATGGTGTACCTCCAGGTAAGGGATTCCACCCCTACATGGGACCTAAACCTTGTCCTGTCAAAACTCACCGGACCCTTGTTTGAACCTCTGGAAACATGCTTGCTGTTACGCCTCTCCTAAAAACTAGCCTTCCTGGTGGCCGTCACTTTAGCCAGGTAAGTTTCGAAGACCCGAGCCCTCACTTTGAAACGCTCATATACGATCTTTTTCAAGGAGAAGGTCCAGTTGCAATCACACTCATCGTTCCTTCCAAAAGCTGTCTCGTAATTCAATTGCAGTCAAGCAAGTTTTCTGCTAGTGTTCTACTCTAAGCCACATGCGAATAGAGAGGGACAATGCCTCCACTCGTTGGACATTTGGTGTGCCTTGGCTTTCTACATACAAAGAACCAAACCATTCTGCAGATCCACTAAGCTATTCATAGCAGTAGCGGAAAGAATGAAAGGTCTCCCCATTTCTGCACAGAGAATCTTGTAGTGGATTATTTCATGTATCAGAGCATGTTATGATCTCACGAACATCTCACCCCGGCTAACCTAACAGCTCACTCTATGAGGTCTCAAGTGTTTTCTGCTGCTTTTTTGGCACAAGTTTCAGTTCAGGACATCTGCAGTGCAGCAACTTGGTCATCGGTTCACACATTCACAACACACTATGCCATTACACAATAGGCCAGAGATGATACTGGCTTCGGCTGGGCTGCGTTACAGTCAGCCAGTCAATTTACGAACCTACCGCTAGTGCAACTGCTTGTGAGTCACATACATTGTAATGGACCTATACAAGCATCAAAGAAGAAACAATAACTACTAACCTTTCTGTAATTGTTGTTCTTCGAGAAATCCATTCCAAAACCCACCCTCTCTCAGAGGTGGTTGGCAAGAAGAAACTGAAGGGGAGTGGGGTTGGCAGGGCCCTTTATACTGATGCTATGAGCATGCGACACCAGGGGGCGCTAGAGCCAACCCAACGGATACCACTAGGGGAAAAAATTCTGGCAACTGTGCTCGGGGCGCGCACACACCTACATTGGAATGGACATGTGCAATATATCTCAAAGAATAGTTACAGAAAGGCTAGTAACCATTTCTTCTTGGGGATGGCACTGAAATGGTACAGTTGTCCATTTCCATAATGCCCTGGACAAAGGCCAAATGCTCATGTTGATTTATTTATATCTGTAAACTGTCTTCAGCAGTGCTGATATGACTGCAAGCCACAGTAGAAGTAAACAGAATTGCTTTAGAGAGGTTCCACTACCTCCTTTCAGAGCATTCCCAGAATTTGATGTTGAGTGGCTGATCCTTCTTCCCTGGGGTTCTCAGTTATGGAGTCCTGCTGAGCTCACTGTGTCACCTCTTTTGTCTATGTGAAGCACTGAGATAACTGTGCGGCAATACGTCTATAGTGCCATCAATATTCCAACAACCATCAACTCCGTGGCCAACATTTTAAACTGTGGGTACCTAAAGTTAGGCACTGAAGTCTAAGTACAGGCAACTAATTAAAAGTTGTCTGGACTTGGAAAGGTGCTGTGTATCTGCAGTTCACAATGAAGTGAGAAAGGGGGAAGCATTCTGAGGATCTGTCAAAGCCTACGTGACCGATTCTATGTGACTTACACTGGTGAAAGTCAGGAGGGGCTATCCTTTGTCAATGGAGTTAAGCCAGTGTAAAAACAATGTAGGAGAAGAATCAGGTCCTATAACTGCTCCTTTCTCTGAGGTTATCTGTCCACCTATTCCCAAGGTGATTCACAATCTTGGGGGAGGGAGGGGTGTCTTGCTCCTAAACACACAGTGCATCCATGGCGAGAAATGCTGATGTACATCTGTGAGTGAGCAAAGGATTGTGCTCTTTCTTCTCAGATGCTAGCTTTATTTTGATCATCCACATCTTTGTAACCTGTAGGCTGGATTATTACAACACACTCTACCTATGTGGAACTAACTTTGAAGACCACTTGGATGTTTCTGTTAGTGAAGAACGAAGTTCTCTGCCCTCTGACTGGGGCTAAACGATGAGAGCAATTATACCTGTCCTCTGCTCTCTGTACTATCTGCCAATCCACTTCTGAGTGAAATTCAAGGTTTTGGCTACCAAACACAAAGGCCCGAATGGCCCAAGTTACTCAGGAGACTAACTCTCTCCTTGACCCACCCACAATGCCTGTGTTAGTTGTGAACACTTAAGCTATCAGTCCCAAGAGTGAAGCTTACAGGAATTGCGGACAAGGTATTTTAGTAAAAGGCCCTTGCCACAGACAGGTTCAGCTCTTTCCCTTGCTGCATTCATATCAGGCAACTTGCTTCTCCATGCTGCCTCAGCCAAGCTGGGGGGACATCGACAGCACAGGAGAGACTGGCTCCTTGCTCTCAATTCCAGTTCTGCTTTTGTGACTGACAAAACAAATTGAGTCTGAGGTCTGCTTTTTTAATTTTTTTAATTGCATTTAGCTTAGATAATAAAATATAAATAAGTTTCATTTCTGTTGGTAGTCTGTATCTCAGTTTGGCTCTTAGGCTCTACAGTATTGTTGTATTTGGGTTCAGAGCATAAGAGAACGTTTAAATTACAAAAAACTGTGTTCTCTGAAACTGAAAACACCAAAGGAAAAAACAACTACCCCTATTTGCTCTTATAAGTCATCCCCTGAACACACATACCTTTTGTTTTTTGACAAAACATAAATGTTGTTCCTAAACAAAGTTGATGAGTCCCTTTAAAAACACTTCTATACCATAATAGTCAAATGTAAACAATTTAAGTACATAAAATATGTACTTACATCTATGAAGGAGGCATTGATGTAGTCTGTATATTCTTGACCTCTTTTCATTGAAAGAATCACTCTATTAAAGTCATCTAAAAAACAAAATCTCCACATTATTAGTTTTCTTTTGCTGATGATAGATTAATTGCTTCCTTGTACTTTCACAGATATAACAACAAAATTCCCTGTCTGAAAGAAAAAAAGTGGCAGGAGGCTCAATCCTGTGAGTCAATGGGGCTAGTCACATGAGTAAGACTGTGTGGAATCAGGTCCTACATTTAAATGACTGAGGAATGAATTGAAAAGCGCAGTGAGTATTCAGTAACATAATTTTTGTTTGCCAAACGGTACAGCATAATCCCAAGCAAAGTCTGAGAATTATATTTTCACATACAGATATTACAATTTTCATATATAAAATACATGAGTCTTATTGATGTACAGTGTCTAAGAAGTTACACAGCTAAATTATTTCAGTCAGTCCTGAATGATGTATGAACTTCACATATTTTAAACTGAAACTAGAACAGCAAAAAGCACAGCTAACTGCAGGCAGACATACTAAATGTATAGACTATGTGTCACTTCATAAGGCTGATCAAGAGAAGGAAAGGGCCCCGCTCAGAAACAAAAGCCCCAACGAGAGGTGGAAGGGGCATTCCCCCCTCCCAGCACATGGGGACTGATTGAGAATGGGGTGCTCCTACCCTGGGGGGGGGTAAAGGGAAGGGAAACCTATCTGGGAACCCCTTTCCTTAAGTGAGTAGCTGGGGCAACTAGCATTAAGGATTAGGGAGGCACACCAAGAATTAATTGAATTTATGCATGCTGTTGCAGTAGAAGCTGCTTCAGCTGCAATGCAAGGGTTAAAGGGTGCTACAGGACAAGCAGAGCCAGACCAGGGGATGAGTGACCTCTAGGACCCAGCAGGCAGAGCATGAGAATGGCAAGACACACAATCACTGATGGTGAGTGATGAGTTGGAGGGGGTGAGTTGGAACTACATCAAAGGGTGGCTGAGGGGAAGGAGAATTCAAGATAGAAAAGGTAATAGGTATGGCTGGAGAGCATGGTGCTGCACACAGGGGAGAGCCTTCCAGCGAGGGTGAGGAAGGGGGAGGATGGTGGCCTTGGGAACAGTGATTTTAACCACCTCTCTGTCAATGCTGTAGTTGGGGATCTTAGAGGGGAAGGTGACATGATATGGGGGGAAATGGCCTACTACTCTGGATACAAGCCGATGTAACAGGGTTGGATGGGTTTGTGCTTTACAGTGAAAGGAGTTTAATCTTCTTTTTCTTCTGAATAGGAATTTGTTTCTTTAATGTTTTATATATTTGCACACATCTATAGTAAAACCTTAGAAACAATAAATAGTCTGTAACTCTATACATGGTAAATTCCACAGTCTTTTCTAAGAGTTAAATTCACAGATTAGTTTGTTCAAATTTCAGCCCTAGCAGGAGCACTGACTGGTGAGCTCACCACAACACTGTTGCCTTCTTCTGTTAATGGTGCTTACTCATTAAGGAAATTATGACAGCAGTGAAACCATCTGTCATATTTATAACTAAGCATGTATAAAAGATACGTAAAAGATAACGTGTCTTACATGGAATGATCTGGATGACTCTGGCTTTCTTCATATTCGCTGGCAGATTGCCAGTTCTCATGTTTTCTTTCATTATTCGAACATTTGTTAATTTCTACAGTGAACAAAACAACAGTTAGGATATGATGTATTGCTGGATTAAACTGAAATATAAACTAATGTGGCTTGCTGATAGTCATCAAGTGTTCCTCATTATCTCTGCTCCCAAGGACTCCTACCTGCCTTTGTTAAGGATCAATCCAAAATGAGACTGATTTTATCTTAACATAAAATGATTCATTGTCCTATCTTTAAAATTTAATTTCTAATATAAATTATATATAACTAAACTTTATTGAGTTAATTAGTATTTCAGGTTATGAATGAAGTTCAATAGGAAACCAATAGAGTTTAAGCTCAAAATTTTCCATAGTAATGGCTAATTTTGTGTACCTCTGTTTTTGGATGGTGAGTTTGAGGCACTTTGGCCTTGATTTTCAGAAGCACTGACCTCTCCAAGCTCCAACTGAGTTCAACTGGAGTTAGAGATGATCGTGCTTCTGAAAAATCAGGCCCAAGGTGCCTCAAATCTGGCACCCCAAAATTGAGGCACACAAAATCACTGGCCACTTTTGAAAATTCGATTGCATGTTTTCTGTTGATTATATAATAAATCTCACTTTTATTTCTGCAGCTGTTCTAACCATTAATTAGCCATTTATTAAAATACTGGACTAGAATATTGAATATAATTGTTTAATTGTAGATACACTAACCACAGTTCAGTAGTTTTGCATAAATGGTAGTTTCAAAATGCTAAGCACTGAAGTAAAAGTGCCATCTTTGCATATAAGTGAGAATAATTATTTCCTGACAGTTCTGAAGCCATTGTTATAGTTGTGATGGCAGCCAGGTACTTTATTTAGCAATCAAGATGTTATTGTCAATAACCAAACAGACCATGGTAAGTTTTGCCTCACACAGCTTGGTACTTATGTGCTTTTGTGTTCAAAGTTTATCTTAAGTATTTTACAAACATAACTCCCTTTATGGTCCAAACCCAAACTGAATGTTAACCCTTCTTTTGTTACCAATGTAATCCTTCCCTCTAATTACATATTAAAACTCTCATTCTTTAGTCCTCGCACTCAAGAAAAAGAAATTCTGAGAACTTCGCAAGTAAGTGGAAAATACCTTTGATAGGTCTCTTGGAAGAAATAAGTTTTAAGGAGGAATTTGAAAAAGAGGGTTAAGCACAACAGGAATTCAAGCCACAGAGTTTAATCACAAACTGTTTTAAATTAATTTAAAGAGATTAGTTTTGAATTTTAAAAGTGAAAGAAGAATTTCAAACACCTTACTGTAGTTATTTGCCAGCCTGTTTTCGAAGCATGTCCCAATCCCAGTGAAGTTCTAGTTTTAACAGCAAGCTAACAAAAAGCACTCACTGCATCCCAGATTTCATTCTTCAGCCCTTCAGAGATCCTGTCTGCACTATGGCAACCATTGCATGAGGGAACCAGTTGCAACCTGATAGTCTCCCAAGATGGTTAAACACAATTCTATCTTGCAGAACAGATGGAGCCAAAAGGTGCTTTAACCAAGCTCCTGAAGCATGATAGAGGTGTACGCTTTATATGGTCTGTAGCATGCTTTTGTCCCAGCCCATAAGGCAAAACTGAACCATGTTCTGTGCACATATAGAAAGCAGATGACCCTTGCCATACAGATTGAAGAGTAGGAAACAGCCAGAGGAATACTGACGCGCAGCAGGACGCTTAGTGTGCTTATGGGCTTTTCTTATCTCATAGATATTCCATAGCAATGCAAAGCTTTTCCTCGCATTGCGCCTGCCACGCCAGCTATCCTGCATCTCTTTCTTTTTTAAGTCATTGTCAATGTAATGAAAAGACCAAATGCCTGAATAAAGAAATCCTATATATGGGTCCAATTTCAGCCTCCATGTTATTTTCATCCTTTAATCTTGTACACAAAATAAAAATATGCAGTGCATAAACACTTGCACATATATCACAGAAGAGCTATTCTACACAGTTTTCCCCGAAGCCCTTTAAGTGTGACTGTACTCTAAAAGTGACTTTGTAAAAACTGTATGGTGAGGTTCTCCCATTATGGTCTCTCAGTGACTTCCAGATCAAATCTGCTCAGTTCGTAAGTAAAACAATATTTGTTTTTTCTTCCCTGACAGCTCTGCAAATTCAACATTATATCTGAAAGTCTAGCTGGGTTCTTCTTGTCATGTGCAACATGACCAGTAACAAAGGTTCTGCAATCAGGATTGAGTTAACAATTCTGTAAATGAGTAAGATGGTAGAATGTAATCCAGCTTACTCTCCCAGTGAAACATTGGTCTTGCAGCACTAACAGGAGGAAAGAGTGAAAAAAATCTTATTTTATTCAGTAAAATAAGAGGAAGTTACTCACCTTGTGCAGTAATGATGGTTCTTTGAGATGTGTCCCTTTATGGGTGCTCTGCTGTAGGTGTACTTGTGTCCCTGACCTGTTGATCAGAGAACTTTGGTAGCTGTGTCCATTTGGCCCTCATATGCGCTATCCTCCTCATGCTCTTCCACGAGGCTAACAAGCATTGCACTGGCGAACCCCCCTCAGTTCCTTCTGTAATGCAGAGTCCCTGACAAGAACTCCAAAGTAGAGGGGAGGAAGGTGGGTTGTGGAGCACCCATAGGGACACCCATCTGGAAGAACCATTGTTACTGTATAAGGTGAGTAACTTCCTCTCTTTTCTTCGAGTAGTGTCCCTATGGGTGCTTCACCGTAGGTGAATCCTGAGCAGCACTCCCCTTGGAGGGCTAGAGTTTCAGAGTCACTTCTGTTACAGATGATAATACTGCAATGCCAAAGCTGCCATCGGAAGCAGAGTCGCCTGAAACGTCGTAGTGTTCTCTGAAGGTAAGTACACTCAACTCAGGTGGTGACTCTGCAGATTTCTGAAATAGGGACATTCTTGAGGAAGGCGACCGAGGTGGAAATCGACCACATGGAGTGTGTATGGATTTCAGACGGAAGAGTGACCTTGCAGATCACATAGCAATGTTTAAGGCAGTTCGAAACCCATTTTGAGAGTCTCTCTGCAGATATTGCTGTACCTTTTGATCTGTCCGCAATGGAAAGGAAGAGTTTAGGAGATTTCCTAAAGGTCTTTGTCCTGTTCAGGACAAAGGCCAGAGCCCTCCTAATATCTAACATGTGTAGGATAGCCTCCCTGTTATCCCAATGAGGCTTAGGGTAAAAAGTCAGGAGGTGAGTCAGTTGATTCATGTGAAAAACCAGAGCCACCTTGAAGATGACCTATGGGTGCGGTCTGAGAGTAACCAGGTCCCGAAAGAATACTGTATAACGGGGTGTGCCATTAGTGCCACTATCTCCTCTGTCCTCCTCGCTGAGATGATGGCAACCAGAAATGCTGTCTTCATTGACAGGTGTGAGAGCAAAAAAGTGGCCATAGGTTCAAAAGGCAGCCTAGTCAGGCTCCTCACCACTAAATTTAAGTCCCATGTTGGGATGGGATGTGTGGGTTGGGAAAAAAGGTTTATTATGCCCTTGAGGGTATATGTTTGTAGTTGCGTGTAAAAATACTGAGTATCCCCCTATTTGTTGACGGAAGGTCGCTATGGCCCCCACTGTCTGAATATGTCGTATAGTACTGCTGGGTTTATCTCCCCTTCATGGTCATGTGGGAACTTGCGGCTGACACTGTCCGCTGTCGTGTTCTGTGCTCCTGGAAGGCAGGCTGCTGATATTGTAACATTGTGGGAAATGCACCAATTCCACAGCTTTAGCGCTTTCACACAGAGGGAGGGTGATCTGGCACCCCCCCAATGATTTATGTAGTGCATGCACGCTGTGTTGTCTGTCATGACTCTTGCGTATGTATCTCTGATCAGTGGAAGGAATTGAGTGTAAGCATTCCTGACTGCCCTGCTGAGGTACACGTTCTATGGCTCCTAAGCAGAGGAGGTGATCTATTTCTTGTTGCAGCCAACTCTCATGAGAAGGGTCCCTGAAGAGGCCCAGAAAAGGGTGTCGGGAGGTAAGAGGAGGGAGGTGAAGTGGATGGAAAACCCATTGTGGATGATTTCCAGAACCCATATATTGGATTTTATCCATTCTCAGTTGTTGAACGGAGCAAGGTGGCACCCAAATGGATACAATGGGTTAGATATCTGCAGCTGTTCTTGAGGGGAGTGGTCTCTTGGTGCCCCGACCAAGACATCCAAACACAGATGTTTTGAGGTGGATGGTTGTGAGGAGGAAGACTGAGGGCCCATCTGATTGCACTTCAGAAACCTGGATTTTTTCCTTTTTGGCTCACAGAAGCACTGAGTTGGAAAGCGTGCTGTGCAGGATTTATGTTGAGGTTGAGGAATAGATTTTCTCTTTTGTCCAGGTGTATGAATTCTTAATGACCCCAGAGTTGTCTGAAATCTTTATGAGTATGGCCAGATGCATCCATCTTCTCAGCAAACAACTCCGTGACCTCGAATTGAAGGTCCTCTACTGTTGCTTTCACTTCCTTAGGGAAGCCGGACAAGGGCAAGCATGATGCTCGCCGTATAACGACAGCTATGAAGATGGATAAGGCTGCTATGTGGCTGTATCAAGCACTGACTGCAGTGCTGTCTCGGCAACCAGTTGTCCTTTGGTAACAATGGCATGAAACTGTTCCCGTTGAGATTCCGGGAGCTGATCAATAAATGTTTTCAGCTTGGAGTAATTGAAAATCTTATTTTCCTGTCAGGGCCTCATAATTTGCAATTATGTGGATGAATAGGCCTTTCTCTCAGTTTCCAATACCTGTCATAGAGGGTCGACTTTGCCTGGTGTAGATGACCTCGGGAGTTCACTGTGTCCACACCAATTGAATTACAGAGGGGATCGGAAAAGAAAAATTCCATACCCTTCGCTGTTTACAGGTAGGCATGACCAATGCCAGAGTTTGCCATACAAGTTTGGCTGGATCCAGAAGGGCCTGGTTGATGGGGAGAGCTATTCTGGAGGAAGAGGAGGAGTGTAAGATGTCCAGGAGTTTATGGTGGGTGTCTTTTAGCTCCTTGAGAGATATCTGCGAAGTGTCTGCTACCCAGTTAGCCAGACCCTGAAACAGCCTGAAATTGCCCTCTCCGCCATCTCTGGCAGACATCACTGCCTCATCTGGAGGGGAGGAAGAGACGTTGGTCTGTAATGTGACCACCTCAAATCCAATCTCTTGTTCCTACATGATCTCTTTGGGAGGTTCAGAGGCTCTGGATACCATGGCTGAGGGAGAGTGCTTCAAAGACTCATGGTGGGCCATGCTGGATGTTCGGGAAGCATGGAGTCTGTTCGCCACCCTAGGATCCCAGTAGGACCACTGGGGTGGCAGAAAGGGTCCTGATGGTTGGGCCCATGGTTGGCCATACCATGGTGGTTGAGGAACAGACCAAGCATATGACTGAACGAGCCCGGGTTGGTAATGGGCACTATAAGGATCATTGGAGGAGTGATGGGAGATGATCTTCTCCTGTTCACTATCCGATTCTTTACTAGCAAATGGAAGTATTTGACCCGGTACCAGAGAAGATTCCTGTGTTTAAGGTATACTCTGTTCCAGGGCCTTGATACTGAGCTGGGGAGACTCTGGTATTTCAGATACCAGAAGGTTTGAATATCTGAACTCTTGCGGTGCTGTCACACTCATTAATGACAGCAGTTGTCATTGCTGGGTCGATGGCACTGAAAGGATCAGTGATCTGGGCCATACCAGGCACTCTGAGGCTGGATGGCATGCCATTGACAATGCCAAGGCTAATGCCCATACTGGCAGTGTCTTCCTGGAGGCAATGCAGTCCCTGACCTTACCTTTCCCTGTCTATACTATTGCTTTGGTACTGTGCCCATCAGGTCTTTAGGCACATCAATAGTACCTGCCACACTGTATCCTCATGAGCTATGGGTACCGTGTCTGTATGGCTTTGGTGCCATTGGTACCAATGATACCAAAAGTGCCAGAAATCTTTTTCAGCTAATCTGGGGCTCACTCTGGGGACTCATGGCGCTCTGTTTTGAAGCCTTACATAAGGGGTCCACAGTTGTCTCCTCAACTCACAGTCCTGAGATATCGAGGGCTATGAGGAAGATTCATGCCGCCTGGGTGACTCCCGGCACAGGTCTGGGGATGGCTGGAGAGCTACCTCCATGAGGAGGAGTGTAGTCCCAATTCTCGGTCCTTCAAAGATCTGGACTTTACTTGCTGGCAAATTAAATTGCAGGGGAAATGTGGCTTTCCCCGAGGCAACAGATGCAGCAGGAATGTCTGTCTGCTACCGGGATGGCCTCTTTGCACAAGAGGCACCTCTTAAAACCTGGTATACTAGGCATATCCCATGCAATTCCCAGACAAGGAGAAAAGTTTTCTTTTCTTTTCTTTTCTTTTTTTTGTTTAGGGAAAGAAAAAGAACTAGAGGAACTCTAAGACTAAGAAAAGGAGTACTTGTGGCACCTTAGAGACTAATAAATGTATTTGAGCATAAGCTTTCGTGAGCTACAGCTCACTTCATCCGATGAAGTGAGCTATAGCTCACGAAAGCTTATGCTCAAATAAATTTGTTTGTCTCTAAGGTGCCACAAGTACTCCTTTTCTTTTTGCGAATACAGACTAACATGGCTGCTACTCTGAAATCTAAGACTAAGGGTATGTCTACACTACCTACTGGATCGGCAGGCAGTGATTGATCCAGCAGGGGTCGATTTATCGGGTCTAGATGCGATAAATCGACCCCCGAGCGCTCTCCCGTTGACTCCTGTACTCCACCACCACAAGAGGCGCAGGCAGAGTCGACGGGGGAGCGGCAGCCGTTGACTCACCGTCGCCACGGTGAGTAGGTGTAAGTACGTCGACTTCAGCTACGTTATTCACGTAGTTGCGTAACTTAGCTCGATCCCCCCCATAGTGTAGGCCAGGGCTAAGAAAATTTGAATTCTAATAGAGTTAATGATCTGACAAATGGACTGCTAACAGCTCCGTCTCTAGTCTGGGACGTTTGAGAAAGAACTAAGGGGGGGTTGGCCACACAACGCTGGTGAGTCTTGTGGCAGAGCATGAGGGGGAACAGCATGTGTGCAAGCTGAACGGACACTGCCACCAAAGTTCTCCAATCAGCAGCGCAGGGACGCAAGCGCACCTACAGTTGAGCACCCATAGGGACACTACTCGAAGAAGAAGTAAACATTATTCAACACCCACAGGGAGTAGGTCTGCTGACTAAGAAGGTGTCATTTTTAGAGGTCACTTTTCAGAGGAGAACCACACTTTAAAGATCAGGGCATCACCACATTATAATTTTCTCACTCCTGAGAGTTCATACATGAAAAGCCTCCCTCATCTTTTCCAATAATGGAACAAAACAGAAACTGAGCTGCTTAGTTCTGACAGTTTTTCAAACATGCCATACTTTTATCTACATACCATGTTGTCTTGTTGGCCTGATCCCTAAAATCTTGAGGCAAGCCCTCTTCTTTACTTACTTTAAATTCTTCCTCTAGCCCTGTTTTGACGAGATGTGGTGTAGTGGTGTGCGATGCTTGAAGGTGCTTTTCTAAGGAGGACACATCTAGTTCTGTGTCACCGTAGAGGTAGTATTCAAGTAAGGCTTGATAAATGAATGAATACTGCATCTGGAATGAATAAGCGACAAGCACACTAAACATAAAGTAATTAAAGTAAAGCAATTAAATACAATTTAACAAAATCTGGCACATACATTTTGCTCTCGTGGTTGCCGATGTTTTAGGCCATTTTACTGATTAACAGAGTAAGACTGTGGCTGTAACAATGGTTTCCTATTAGATCATGCACATTCTGTGCTACAGGGGAACATGAATGGGAAGAGCACAGAAGTGGTCCCTCAGAATTTGATTCGGAAACTAGTAATAAAGGACTGCATTGTCACAACCCTTACTTACCACCTATCCTCACACCCTCCGTTACCCTCCAGCTCGCCCTACTCTCACTGTGATTCCTGCTGTGGACGAATGACGGAAGGAAGTACTGGGACATTCACCAGTGTTTGAGAAACAAATGTATTGTTTGTTTCAAACACTATAAATGAACAAAAGATCACAACAGATTTATGCTTACTTACATCAGTCTGAACCATCTGTGGGCGCTGATTACGGATTCTTGTAACAAACTCAAAAACATCAACTCTCTGTTCAGCATGCATCATATCTAGTATGGCATCTATCACTATAAATGTGCCTGTTCGACCCACGCCAGCGCTTAAAAAGAAGAGAGACACGTAAGTGAGCTATGAAGTCCAGATAGATTGCTGCAGTAACCCACAGCTGGTCCAAATTTTGTTTACATTGGACTGAAATCCACACTGGGTGTTACATTTTGTAACAATTCACTTTTGATTTTAATAGTGATATTAGTAGAACAGGTTAAAAAATTTTGAATTTCAAATTTTTTTTTGACAAAAAAAGTGTGTTTTTTTTTCAGAAAGCTTTCACAAAAACATATTCTTTTTTTGAGGAGCATCAGAGCTGGTTGAAAAAATTATGATTTTTGAATTTCTTTTAAAAGGAAAAAAGGTACAATTTTTTTCCAGAAGGTTTCCCATCTTTCAACCAGATCTAGATATTAGATCTGAGGTAAAGGATAACACATGCTAAATCTGATTATTAAATCTTTTTAGTTTACTAATACTGAAGTAACATGTTTTATGTCATACATCAGTTGGCAAATGTTAAACCTTTTTTAAGTGCTAAGGTTTTTAACATGTCCATGCAAAATTATTATTGTTTTTAACACGTCCTCCAGTTGCCACCAGAGGGAGCAAGATTATTACAAATGATACAATCATAGATGATTTTCAGCTCTTCCAGAGGAAAAGGGCATGGCATCCTGTGTTAAGCATTAACAACTTTCTCTAACCTTCTGTTTGCTTATTTTACCCTGTGGCTATTAAAATGTCAGAATATCACCTTCTAAAAATGTAAATGTATTTTTCTCTCAACATACTCACCGATTCAATCGGACTTTCATCAAAGAAAAAATTAGTTTTAAAATAAAGTCAGAAATATAGACTCCATGAAATGAATGTTTTGTTCACTGATGCGGAATTATGAGGAATATAAAATATTTTTTGAGAATTTATGAACCATCCATGGCTCTCTTGAGAACTAGAAAATATTTTTTGCTATTAATTATAGTATTTTCCACAGAAGTAATGTCAGAATATTGCAAACACTCGAAGTTTTCTCAAAGACATACAGAACAGAGAGAACATCATTATTACCATGTGTATGGTGTGTGGGCATGTATATGTATATTTTTTTCTGTTGTCTGGTTCCTGAGTATTACAGTATATGGTAAGGGGTTGGAGTTTCTTTGATTTATTGTATTTTGAAGTATGCCACATACAGTGTTCAAATAAGTATCCCTTATTATTTTAAAATCTGTTATATAATTTTATTATATAAAATATATGTGTGATTATATATTCTTTACACACACCCTTGCGCGTGCACACACAGTGTCCTTTTTTGTTTGAATAGAAATTCATGCTGCCTGAAAATCTTAATCCCTTAGTACGGTACGATATAAAAGTAGAATGATTCACTTAGTACTAATCACAAGTTCCACTTGTGGGAATGCTGAAATGACAAACTAAAACAAGCTGAGCTCCTCATTGATAATGACATGTCACAAAACACATTAGCCTTATAATAGAGAGACCAGTGCCCATAACCAACTTATGTCTGAAAGATTCCTCCACAAACAACATTTAATTTTCTAATTGGTGAGGCCCTCTTCTTACTTGCCTTTTCATCAATTACCCTAGCTGCATCACACTGATCCTCTCCCCCTCATTGGTCCTTGCTCTTTCCCGCTCCTACTCCTCTCCCACCCATCTCCTATCACCTTTACAAGGATGAAAGTAAGGTGGTACGGGCTGGTACGGCGTACCTGTAAAAAGTGGCCGTCGGTACCGGCCACATCTCACTCTCTCCTATTTCCTTGACTCAGAATTTACCAGACATTTTCTTGTTCTGACCTGTCTCAGAATTCCCCCTCTCTGAACATGGATTGTTCATTTTCAGTTCTCACAGTTTACCTTTCCTCCATCCTGTCCATCAATCTCTGCTCTCTGATTCTCTTGCTCCTTGATCTCTCTCTCCTCCACAGACTCCGTGAGCTCTATTTTCAGTTCTACCTTCTTGTGGCAGCACTGTAACGTTGTTGCCCCTTTTGCCCCCCCCCAGGCAGCCGATGGGGGGGGGGGGGGCAAAAGGAGCAGCTGCCCCAGGGCCGGCGATTTAAAAGGGCCCGAGGCTCCAGCCGCCACCGCTGCTACTGCGGCAGCGACCAGAGCCCTGAGCCCTTTAAATGGCTGCTGGAGCCCTGGGCAGCGTGGGCCAGGCAGTGCAGATGGGCTGGCTGGGGGATGCTGACCCCCCCCCCAGCCCCACCCCTTCCACCCGAGGCCCCGCCCCTTGGGGGGGAAGAGCCAGCCCCCGTACCGGTAAGAGTTCAATTTTACTTTCGCTCCTGCACCTTTACCACCAAGTGGTTATCTACTGACAGAGTGGCTTCCACATTTATAACTACGTTTACCTCCCCTACCTCTGACTTCCTTCTGTTAATATTTCAGCTCCACCTTTGGGCTCCCTCCACATCTCACTCTCTCCTACTTCCTTGACTCAGAATTTACCAGACATTTTCTTGTTCTGACCTGTCTCAGAATTCCCCCTCTCTGAACATGGCTTGTTCATTTTCAGTTCTCACAGTTTGCCTTTCCTCCATCCTGTCCATCAATCTCTGCTCTCTGATTCTCTTGCTCCTTGATCTCTCTCTCCTCCACAGACTCCGTGAGCTCTATTTTCAGTTCTACCTTCTTTCTCTAATATTATTAACTCCTTCACTGCCCTCTCTGCCCCAAGACTAGTCCACTCTCTTCCTTCAGCTCTGCCATCTCTCTTTCAACTTCTCCTCTCTGATTTACTTGTGTGTCAAAGCCCTGCTGATTCTTGGACTCTTTCTGAAATCTTTTTCTCAGCCCTTCCTCCTTAACTTCCTTCCCTGATCAGGAGACTGGCATTTTAAAAAAAAAGAATGACATAATTTGTCAGAAACATTCTTTTTTTCCTCCCTTCTCCTTGTTCTGCCTGCTTCTCCTTCATTTCCTCTAAATGCTGATTTAGCTTAAAACTTTTTGAATATCATGTTTGTTCTGGTCGAGCACTTCGTGTTTAGCACTGTATGTTGTTTTTATAAAAGCCCACGGAGAAATACAGTGTTACTCATTATGGATGAGTTTCCCTTTCCTTTTTCCAACAATTCAATGGCATCATATCCTGGACTGCAAAGGAAATTAGATGCCATGATTTTCAGTCTACAGTTTTCAAGCAGTATGAAAGAACCAAATTAGTCCAAAACACTGTGATTCATAATAGTGCTATTGCGGCGCGCTTTGGACCATTACATTTAGATATCTGTTTTTTGGTTGTTGTTTTTTAAAGAAGAGTTATTTTATTACTCTCCGTGCCTTGTGTGCATTTTGGTGTCAATTAGATTAAGAATAGAATTTCCTGCTGGTGAAGAATAAAGCATGTCCCTAGTATTACTCTGTGTAGAACATCTGGGCAAAGGAATATAAAAAATATGGATATCTCAAAGGGGAAAATCGTGAGAGATTACTAAAATCTTCTTTTTTCTTCTAAATCTTAAAAAAAACAAACCACTTTTGTTATGTACATACACTCAAGAGAACAGGAATTCTTACCAAGCTACTAAGATAGGCGTTTGTCTGATGAACAATGAACAAAAGGATGGCTGATGCCTGATAAAGGAATACACACGGCCCCACACTGAAGAGTATGTTTTAAAGTCTCTTGAGAATATTTAAAAATATCAAACATGAGCAACTGAAAACAAATCAACAGACCAAAAATAAAAAAGTGATTTCCTTAAAACAAAACAAAACACAAAGCCACTTATTCTATTCTTTTTAATCTAATCTTAATTAGATATATTGTTCCTGAGAAGAGACTATTTCTTGCTTGATGTCTAAAATACAGCAGTTCTGAATGTAAAAGTTGTAACATTTCTTTTGAACTTCTACCAAAACCTGATCTATTTTTGTTCATTTTTATAACACATTTTCAATGGTTTATCAATACCCCCTTACTGGCAGGAGGTTTAAGTGTTTGTACATGAATTGGAACACACTGTGTATTAGTATGTAGTAAGGGGACATCATAGTGTTAAACAAATGATCTCAAGTACAAGTCTACATTACAACATATCTAGCACAGAGTGGGCAAACTATAAGAGCAAACGGCAATTCTGCTGTGAGAAAACTGGGGGATGTATTCTCTGAGGAGCATTCAATGGCAGAGTGAACCCATTTGTTACAAATCTGCTTTTCTGACAGGGAATGTGTTGATGTCAGATTGCCTATCACTCTGGGAACAACAAACTGAAGTTTCAATTTTAAAATGAGAGAAAAGGCAGAATTTTTGAATTCGTTCTTCTCCCTGGCTATGATGGAGCCTAATACCATTGCAAGTTCTGACTTTTATGCAAATTATGGCATTTTCAATGAAGAGACAGAAATATAGTTTTGACACACACAAAGCACTTTAAAAACTGTTAAAGCTCAAGAAGACAGAATGGTTTAGAGTGCGTACATACCTACAGTGAACCACAATTGGTCCAGCATGTGAAGGATTCAATGTTTTGACTTTTTTCAGAAACTTTAGCATCCCAATGGGTGTGAAAGGCACGCCAAAATCAGGCCAGCTGGTAAAATGGAGCTGTGTTACAAGCCTTGGAACTTTAGAGCCATCATGAAGTTGCTAGAAACACACAAACAGACTGTGAGTGTGACATTTTATGTCCTATATTAAGACTTGCAAACAGATTAGTTACCATAGTCTGACTAACCCATATCCTTGCCATTTAAATTTGAGTAGCATCAGGGTGGTGTCCATGAGAAATAAGATTCACAATTTCTATTAACAATGGGCCAAATCCTGAAGTCCTTATTTACTTCTTACTCCATCCATACTCAGACTAAAAACTCTGACTGGAGTTAGTCTGAGTAAGAACTTCCGGATTTATACCATTGAGAGATGCAAGATGCCAAAGTATCTATGAACTGCTTCATAACAACGCAGATAAGGATGCGGATATACATCTGATACTGGTACATCATCAGACTCAGGATACTACACCACATGAAGCTGGGACTGCTCTAATACAATGAATCCTGTAAGGTAATATTTTAGCTTTTCTCCTTTTATTTTTAATTTACATTTTCAGTGCTAACTATTAAAGGTACAGCCTTAGTGACCCATGTACTCTGTTTAAGCAAAGAACAGGAGGAGTACAGGCAATGGCAATGAAAGCTCCACCAATGTTTTCCAATCCTGATCTGGAGGAACCTCCTCTTGGGCTAAGACAGTAAATTCAGTCTCCATGCTCTCTCAGTCCTTGACCTCTTTCTCAGACTGCCAAGAAGGCTGGTAATTAGCGCCAATTATTACATGAAGCCTTTTCCACTTTGAACTGGACAAAGACCACCAGTTTGTTTCATAAAGACAACTCAGTCTCCATCAACTGGTGACCAAATGTTATCACCACTAACATGTTCCACAGTAAAATTGGAGATAAGAATCTACAGGTGAAAGACACCAAATACCATATGCCATCTAGACTCCCAGCTATTTCCAATCCAGAAGAATTTGATAACTTTTTTTTTTTGCTATATTTTTTCATACAGCTGCTTGGCCAAGAGTTCTTTTTAAATAAGAGTCTTAGCAGCCTCTCCCATATGGCCCATGTTACACTTAGACATGCCTGAATGGTCTCCAGATTAGATTACTCCAGTGTACTTTATACAGGGACTGCTCTGAAGCTACAACTAGCGCTGAATGCAGCTGCCCATCTGATTAGCCGTGTAAGCTGCCAGGAACATATTACGTATATCAGTTTTCTGAAAGCTTCACTGTCTCCCTATGCACTTCCCAAGTGACTCTGCTCTATTCAGCTGTCTATAGTTTGGGTCCTGGCTACTACTACTATCTTATCACTAAGTAGTAATAAATAAATCTATGGTAGTACCCAAAGGCCCTAATTAAGATTAGGGCCCCAAAGTGCTGGGTTCTGCACAAACATGCAAGAGAGACAATCTCTGCTCTAGACCACCTGAGCAAGGGCCCCTCTACCCATGTGGCAACACACCAACTGCCATTAGCTGGGGAACTTCTGCTCACAGTCCTTAGAGCTGAATACCTGGCAGACGCTGCTAGCGTATCCTCAGTGAAAACCCCACTTGCCCTCAAGAATCTTAACCGTTAGCCTTCAGGGCACAGTTAAGACCAAACCACCTCTTCACTCAGGTTTTTAGGGTGATTATGGGCTTGGTAAATGATGTAATGGTGGATGAGAGTCTCCCACAGCTGATACTGTTCAGCAAGTTATGTATATTATTGTGATGGAATGTGTGTGTCTCCTCCCTGTTTGACCCAGGAAGGTGATTAAACCCCTTCAATGGGCAGAAAGGAGGAAGCTAGTTCTGAAAAACTGCTTGAGCAGTCAGATCTGGGGAGAAGAGCTGGCAGTTCTTGCCTGTTAAACATCCAGGACGTGGAACTGACAACTGCGGACAACATGGAAGGAAGCCGCCCTTTGTTTTGTTTTATTTGGATTTGTGGACAAGCTGCCGCAGGACTAATTTTCCTCTGCCTGAGACTAGAATTTTTTTCTCCTTTTTGAGACCTAATATCAAGGTATTTTGACCTCCACACATCCCCTGCAGGGACGGCTGGTGGTCTGTTGCAGTTGCTTTTAATAGTGTTTGATGGCCAGAGATGAAGTGAAGGTGTTTTATAAATACATAAATAGTCCACTCAGTTCATTTTTGATTTGCTGGGAAGCAAAAAGTCCCAATGAGAATGAGAACTGGAATGTAACAGGTAGAAGAGGAGAAGAAGAAAACATTACTTAACATGGTAATTTAAAAAGATGCATCCTTGCTGCAATTCTAAGGCCTAGTCTAAATATTAACGTTACACTGATTAAATTAAACAGGGTTTTGCACCAGTTTAACTAAATCAGTTTTTAAAAATATCTTAAATTAGACAGAATTCTTGAAAATTCTTGTGTAGACAAGGCCTTAATCCCTCTGAATGCATGCTAAGCATTTAATGCATATAGTGAAGGTTATTCCTGGCAAGAAAAAAGATTACACAATTAGAATCTTTTTAAAAAATAAACTTAGTAAAACAGAAGTGTAGGACCAGAAGGAGGTGTTGCCTGATCAGGCATTGCAAAAGGAGGGAAGATTGACCATAACTCTGCAACTGAGGAGCATAAATGGAGAAGTCAATTTATATGTTTCCCCTTCTGCACTCCCTGGTGCACGGGGCATGTCAAGAGAGCGAAGGAGGGTGTCCAGAACACAATGTACTCCAGCTATCCTCAGATGATGTACAGTCCCCAACCAGTGCTGGGGCCAGGCTCTGGCAGAGAATCAGGGAGCTGTAACCCTCCCCCCCGCCGCTTTGCCTGCGCTTGGCCCTTCATGTCTTGAATGGTTTGATAAGAACTCTACCATCTCTAAATAATTTTAATATCTTTTACATTTTTAATGATTTAAAAACTTTCCCTAACTTCAAAAATATTTTTGCACAAAGGAGGGCAAACACACTCCCAAGTTCCTCCAAAATAACACATAATGAATGGGGGCGGGGGGCATGATCAGTGGAAAATATCTTCCAAGGGTGGTTACCTACTCACAGGATCCAATTTGACTGATCCCTCTTTAAACTTAAGTCCTATACAGCCATTAATATTTGCATAATTAATTCTCTTTTACTCCAACAACTCAAGTGGAAATTGATTCTATGAACTTACTGCTCTCTTAGTCTACATATATGTTTCAACTCAATTTTAGTTAAAAACTAAATTTCCAGTTAAATTCATTTTAAACGAAAGCCTGAATTTCTGTTATACTTTGCTTTAAAAAACAAAATAAAAACCAATCTTAAGGAGTATCAAGAGTGCTATTACTTACTGACTGTATACAAAACTTGCGAATGGTGTAGTCCACGAGAACGATACTATCTTCCACAGAAACTCTGATATTTCCGTAAGTCCAGCATCCTTGATCTGGCCAGTATTGATAACATTTATCCTATGCAAACATGCAGTACATACATTTAGTACTTTTAAATATTGTGTGCCTACTTCCATTACTGATGGCATATAGCTATACAATTATTTTAAAGTAATAAAATTAAACCTCTATGAATATTTGGAGTAGGGCTGTTGATTAATCGCAGTTAACTCGCACGATTAACTTTATTATAATTCATCACAATAAATAGCGGTTTTAATCGCACTGTTAAACAATAGAATTCCAACTGAAATTTATTACATATTTTGGATGTTTTTCTACATTTGATACAAAATGATAAATAAAAGAAATAGTATTTTTCAATTCACCTCATACAAGTACTATAGTGCAATCTCTTTTTTGTGAAAGTGCAACTTACAAATGTAGATTTTTTTCTTACATAACTGCACTCAAAAACAAAACAATGTCAAACTTTAGAGCCTACAAGTCCACTCAGTCCTACTTCTTGTTCAGCCAATCGCTCAGACAAACAAGTTTGTTTACATGTGCAGAAGACAATGCTGCCCACTTCTTGTTCACAATGTCACCTGAAAGCGAGAACAGGCGTTCGCATGGCACTGTTGTAGCCGACGTTGCAAGATATATGTGCCAGATGCACTGAAGATTCATATGTCCCTTCATGCTTCAACCACCATTCCAGGGGACATGCGTTCATGCTGATGATGGATTCTGCTCAATAACGATCCAAAGCAGTGCAGACCGACACATGTTCATTTTCATCATCTGACTCAGATGTCACCAGCTGAAGGTTGATTTTCTTTTTTGGTTGTTTGGTTTCTGTAATTTCTGCATCAGAGTGTTGCTCTTTTAAGACTTCTGAAAACATGCTCCACACCTCGACACACTCAGATTTTAGAAGGCACTTCAGATTCTTAAACCTTGGGTTCAGCGCTCTAGTTATCTTGAGAAATTTCACATTGGTACCTTCTTTGCATTTTGTCAAATCTTCAGTGAAAGTTCTTAAAATGAACAACATACTGGGTCATTATCCGAGACTGCTATAACATGAAATATATGGCAGAATGTAGGTAAAACACAGAGCAGGAGACATACAATTCTCCCTCAAGGGGTTCAGGAACAAATTTAATTAACACATTTTTTTAATGAGTGTCATCAGCATGGAAGCATGTCTTCCGGAATAGTGGCCAAAGCATGAAGGGGCATATGAATGTTTAGCATATCTGGCATGTAAATACCTTGCAACGCCGGCTATAACAGTGCCATGCGAATGCCTGTTCTCACTTTTAGGTGACACTGTAAACAAGAAGTGGGTAGCATTGCCTTCCGCACATGTAAACAAACTTGTTTGTCTGTGTGATAGGCTGAACAAGAAGTAGGACTGAGTGGACTTGTAGGCTCTAAAGTTTGACATTGTTTTATTTCTGAATGCAATTTTTTTGTGCGTGCATAATTCTACATTTGTAAGTTCAACTTTCATGATAAAGAGATTGCACTACAGTACTTATATAAAGTGAGTTGAAAAATACTACTATTTTTACTTTTATAGTGCAAATATTTATAGTAAAAAATAAATATGTACACTTTGTATTCTGTGTTGAAATTGAGATCAACATATTTGAAAATGTGGAAAACATCCAAAATATTTAAATAAATGGTATTCTATTATTGTTTAACAGCGTGATTAATCACGTGATTAATTGTGATTAATTTTTTTAATCACAATTCATTTTTTTAAATTGCTTGACAGCCCTAATTTAGAGGATGTTTGTTTTTTAATCTAAAACAGGACATGATTTTAAGGCTTTGTGCTAATGCTCTCAGTGTTAGTTATCTGCATTGTTACACAATGACACAACAGGAAATACATGGTTTGGATGGAGTCTTCACATGCTCCTTTGCAGCCAGATCGTGATGAACGATGTTTTTGGTTTTATTCTTTGTTTTGTTTTAATGACTGTTCCATCTTTTTTATTTGTTTATTTTTCTGATAGTATGCATTTGTCTGACATCTTTAACCCCCAACTCCAGATATAGGGCTGGTTAATAGGTGGGAAACGTCAGCTAACCTTGGGTGAGAGTCATCAGTTGCATGGGGATTCTAGCAGCAGGATAAAAGATAGCAATATGTCTTTTTCTGTGGAATAAGCATTTTACCAACCATTATGGCCTGATGGGTATTTGCCTGAAAGGAGTCTCCAATCTGTTCAAATGAGATTTGGTGACATTTGTGGGCACTAGCATCAGTATGTCAGGCCTTGGTATGAGTATGCAGGAAGGCTGGTAATGTTAAGATTACAGGAAAGGGAGAGGGCCTTGTATACACAAACAGGGAGTACCTCCTTCATAGCTGTTAGGAGCAATCAAACTTAAATAGCTTTTCCTTATTCTGATAAATATATATAACTGTAAAGAGCTGCTGTATAAATTAACTAACATCACTAAGGCACATTAACTATCTCAATGCTTATGATGTTTACCCTCACCCTCCAGAATAATTATCCTTTGATCTTAAGGAGGAATTGTTGGGAGTTATTTTGGAGTTTATCAACACTACTCTTTACCTGGCAGGAGAGGTCACTCTTGAGCAGAACACAGTACAATGTTCTCAGTAACTTGGCATATTCCTTTCACTGCACCCCCAGTTCACATTGCCTGAGGAATCCAAGCTCCAAACCTTCACTTTTAAGTGTTTGGAATGTTTAACTAACTAGCCCACGAGGATAAATAGGCATTTAAAACAAAATTGCCCAAGAGCAAAATTTGTGATGGTGCATTAGTAGGTTTTTTGTTTTTTATCAGGCTTCTTATCATTTTTTTTATCACTACTGGTGAGTCAGCAAAGAAGTTAACTGTGTAATAATCTTGAGCTCTGAAGTGTTAGCCTGCATAATTTCAGTAAATTTTACCGTTCAACCTATACACAAGGAAGGATACATATGAAATAGGAACAGAGGGGAGGGGAGGAACAATACAGATGTGGGGACAGGGGACAGATGTGAGAACAGCAAACCACAAACAGAGTTGTAATGAAGCCTTTCACAATAAAATAGGTTGTTTTCAAATTAGCCATATCCAATTGTAGCGATCACACTATGAACGTAATCATTTTTTTAACTGAAAACTTTTAAAAGTGAGTAATATCAATTCAACATTCATTCCTACTCTCAGTCCAACCTATAAGGCCAGTCTCACATACATTGCAGCAGAAGCAAAAAAAGGGCTTCATTTCAATTTGCCTTTGGCTTAAAGTCTGACAGTGAGGCAGTGTAACACATGATAAAAAGATTCGTTATGAGGAAATTAGTCACCAGGGAATATTTATAAGCTTGAAATTTTGTAAGTTACAACTACATTTTTAGCAGAGACTTAAAACCTCAGAAAGGACTGGAAAAGGAAGTGGTGGCAGCCATTAACAGTCAGATGCTAAGCTGCACATTGCAGCCAGAGGCTACTTAATGTGGGGACTATTTCAGGCTGATCAAAACTGAAATACAAGTTACTTACCTCTTTTCTTTCTTTCAGGTTTGTTAACATAACAATAATTGCAGATTTCTGCTCCCATATCATCCTCCAGAAATCATTAACTGTTTCTTGTTTAGGTCCTGCACATAGAATACAGTTCTATACTCAAGAGACATAAAGAAAACAAGCAATATCACAGTACACAAGAACATTTTTCTCTTCACTCATGAGTAACCAGCTCATATCTCATGAAAATATACCTCAGTTTTACAGATGCACTATATGTACACTGAAAATCTCACTTCTTTGAAGCACAGCTATATGAACTCTATCAATTTACAGAAAACATTTACTATGTTATACAATCACTGTAATCACTTCTTGAAACAATGGGATTTTTGTATTTACACAAGGACAGTTTGCAAGACCCAGCATAATAGCTCCAACTGGCATGACTGGAAGTTCGACCAGTTGTAATACCATTATCATCAAATGGGCCTGCACCAGTAGAGGCAGAAACTGAGTTGGGTCTATCTAGCTTCCAGATTGATTGGGTGGGGTGAGTGGACTCAGAATATTTCCAGCAGTAGGCTGGCATTTCAAACACAGTCCATGCTCCAGGCAGGTTGGTCCACAGCTCTTGGAGACATATATGCTGCTGCTTGGAGAGCAGGCTTGTCCCACCTTTCTAAGAGCAGCAGCCATTCCCCCTCCCTCTAGATACATTATGTGCTTTAGGTCAGGCAATGGGCTCAGTTTAGTCTTTCTAACTTACAACTCTCCCTTTGATGACCATGATTTAGCAGACCAACTTATTCATGCTTAGGAAGGAATTTTTGATCTGGTAACATATTAACCTTGATGTGGGCTGTGAGGTTTTTTCTGGGTGTGTGGGAGGAGTGGGGGGCATGAGGAGTGCATTCTGGTGCCTATAAGTACAAAAATGGAGAGAGGAAAATACATTACCTTGAGCAGCTATAAATTTATTCTTTTCTTTGTAACCCTACAGAAATAAAATGTATGGTTAGTTAAAGAATAAACCACCAAGATATGCTTTAAGACAAATATCTATTTGATATTTAGTTTACAATTAAAATTAGCAATCTGAATGAAAGTGAATGTATGTATTAGCTTACATCTATGTATGAAGCGTTAATATAGTCTGAAGATTGAACTCCATCTATTTGGGTCAAAATGACTCTGGAATGATCATCTGGAAAGAAAGAAACTGTTATTAGGGTCTCTATGGTAGATTTATAGTACTTATATCTATCAGAAATTTTCCTCAAAATACAAAGCCCTTTAACATGCCAGTGATAGATCTGCACTTTTATGAACCACAGTATTTGCATTATTATTCCGCCATCATTAAATAACATAAAAGGCTGACTAATACAGTATATATAACAGATATGTCATATGGGCCAAATCATGCTGACCTTACTGATGTAAAACTTATGGAAGATTTTGGTCCCTTACACTCTTGTTTCACCAGAGCCTGCAAACAGTGACTTTGAACACATGCTGCAAGGCTCATCTGTTTCAAAGGGATTTTTAGATGAATAGATGGAATAATTTGTTTTAGGTAGCTGTGAAGAGGTCTCTTTGAATTGTATTGTAATTGTACAGTGCACAGAGCTTTTGGATAGCAAGTTAACAAGCCTTCACTATAAAAATCCTGCAGCACCTCCATACTTACACTGGGTTACTGAGAATGCAATAATTTTTGCATAGTGTGCAACACATTTGTAATAATAGATAAGATTTATTAGATACTTCAAGCTTGGCCCATATACTCAAAGCTCTTTTCTTTTTTATTGCACAAATCTGAACTGAGTTTCAAGAGAACCATCCTACATTTTTGGGCAATTCTAAGGCTTCATATCAAACCCGCTGAAATTAAAGACAAATTTACTGGAAGGCAATTATTATCCAAAGAGACACCACTGCAAAAGAAGCTTACTTTGCAGATGTATGATTGGTAACATATAAATTGCATTATTTTTGGGGTCAATTAATCAGCTTTACTCAGGTATACTCAGTGAATGCAGACAACATTACAGGCATGATTGCTATAAGAGGCATCCAGACATTTGACTGATATTTAGAAAATAAACTGTTAAGTCTTACAAGGAAGGATGTTGGGATATCTATTTTTCTCTCTGTTTTCTTCTTTATTTGCCATTTCAAATGTTCCTTGCATGCATCGGGCTGGTAACGACTATAGCAAAAACATGTAAAGTCAAGGAAATGCAAGAACATCCTGTATTAAATGTTAGCTGCACAGTACTTAAAAAAAGATGCCATTACACACAATGGCCTACATCTAAGATAAGTAATTTCTCAGTACATTGTAATTCTTCAAAAAAAGCAATTTTTCCTCATCTTTCTAAAATAACTCAAAACCTTTCGATAACTCAGAACTCCAACACTACATTTTAAATTCTAACTTTGAAGAACACTGTGACTTTTGCTATTTAAGAGAGCAAATAAATGATTGAAACTCAGACTGCCATTGCAAAACACCATATGACATAATGACTCATAATGCTGTGACCCAGTCAGAAAGATGTGCGTGTACAATACCACAGGGCTCTGACTTTGAAATTTGGTTGTATGGATCAAATTTGATTTTAATACATGAATACATTTGACTATTAGCAAAGAAGGCTCAAAAATGTTAAGAAAACTGAATATCAAACATCCGCTCCATTCAGTTCAGGGCCTGGGCGAGGGAATCCAAAGGTGATTTTGTATCGCCTTTATGCCCTGAGCCTAGGGATGGCCTTGGGGGCTGCTGGCCCATTAGGATGACTAAAATGGTACCCAACGTTTAACCAACCTGGTAGTAATCAGGTAAACCTGGGATTGTGAATAAACTCTTAGTCACATACTAAGTACCTGAAAATAAATGCTTTTGTCATGACAATGAAAATGAGATTAATTAACAGGAAATTAACAGGAAAATTTTATTATGTGAATAATAAAGGATAGGGAGAAAAGGAAGGAGACAGCAATAACTCCAAGACCAGAGAGAATGAGATGGAACCTGCTGGACAGCCTCCAAAACTGTGGAGAGGCATTTGAAAACACTCCGACCCCGTGTGAACCCCTGTGGGGCTCAGAGGAGAAGAGGACAGAGAAAGGGATATTTGGATGTGGAGTTTTCATTCCAAATTTTTGTTTATTTGAGAGACTTTGCTGCTAGACTGGACAGAGCCAAGTGGGCGTAATTTAAAGGGCCAGCCGGGAGAAGCTGATGCAGGGTCATTGCTGGTTACCAGAATAGTATAAAAGGGACTTAGTGTAAATGAGAATCGGGTTCAAGATCTTTGTCTATGTCACAATCCTGATGCAATTTTTATGCCCTCTCACCACAGTCGCAGTAGTTCTACATTTCAGAACCACAGTCACTATTTGTGCCTTTTCCCACCCTTCTTTCAAGCTTTTTATTTTTTTCCAGGAACTTGCTCAAACGGAACATAACTATATTATGTGAATCACCTAAGAGAAAGATGACAGAGTATCTATTTCAAGAAACACTCAGTGCAGCAATCCCTGCCTGATTCTGGCAACACATTATGTGGAATTCCCCCTTAAAAACACTGATGAAGCAGAGTTCTCAGGACTGAACAATGAATGAATATAACTATTAATATAAATTGCCCTTTGTGTTAATTTTTATCATGAAATAGTAGCATGTTTTCGTGTTTGGTTTCTGTACACTACTAACAAACTTATGAACATTTTATTAAAAAGGTTAAGAAAAAGTTAACTAGAACATTTTAAACATAAATAAAAGTAATTTATTTTGTTTTTGCATATAATCTTATTCCCTTGTTTCCCTCTATGAATAAAGTCCACAAATTTTGAAGTCCCTAATTAACTGTTATGAAAATCATTCAAAAAGAACTTAAAATGTACAACAATAAAAAAGGACCTGCATTAATAAACACCAGAAAATCTAACATAATTAAATATTTTCAATAAAGCACAAGAGACCTACTTCCTCTTTAAACAGTGCTTTTAAACTTGAAAAGTTGGTCAAAATATTCTTGGACATCCTGTCCCGCAATGCTGCATTTTCACTAAAAGAGCACATAAAAACAGTGCAATGGGCTGGATTGCCTCTTCCCACAGTAACCCCTTTTTTCCTCCCCCCGCCACACGGAAGGTAAAGAAAGGAGAAAAAACCTCTGCAATGACTTTTTAAAGAGTTCTTCTCTTATGAGACAAGACTTGGTACTTCAGAACAAGGATCCCCCAGGATCAGAAGGATGACAAGACTATGCATGGGTATGTCTTCACTCAAGTGACTCCTCTCAAGTTAGCCTACCTCAAGTGGGAGCAGCCATACTGAGAAACCACATTCAAGTTGCTGTGTCCACAGTGGTACTGAACTGGCTCTTGTGTGGCACTAAGACTTCTGGAGAACATATCCCATGCTACAGTAAGATAAGCTGCTCTATGAATTCTTTCCAAGTAAATTACTGGAGAACTTGTCTGTCCTTTTTGGGCAAACAGGGGGAACTTGGAATGGCACTGGAGAACTAGTGGCAATTGAGTAGCACTAGCCTGTATCCACATGAGAGATTATTAGTTGCTGATGAGTTATACTCACTCAAGCTTTAGCCTATATCCCCTTTTGAGTCAAATCAAGTTAAAAGCACCACCACATGAGTTAAGGGTTTGTGTATGTGGACAGGACTCAAATTAGGAGCAACACTCAAGTTATAACTTAAGTTAACATTGCATTTAAGACACAGATCGAGGGACGTGATCGTTCCCCTCTATTCGACATTGGTGAGGCCTCATCTGAAGTACTGTGTCCAGTTTTGGGCCCCACACTACAAGAAGGATGTGAAAAATTGGAAAACGTCCAGCGGAGGGCAACAAAAATTATTAGGGGACTGGAACACATGACTTATGAGGAGAGGCTGAGGGAACTGGGATTTTCAGTCTGCGGAAGAGAAGAATGAGGCGGGATTTGATAGCTGCTTTCAACTACCTGAAAGGGGGTTCCAAAGAGGATGGATCTAGACTGTTCTCAGTTGTAGCAGATGACAGAACGAGGAGTAATGGTCTCAGGTTGCAGTGGGGGAGGTTTAGATTGGATATTAGGAAAAAAATTTTCACTAGGAGGGTGGTGAAACACTGGAATGCGTTACCTAGGGAGGTGGTGGAATTTCCTTCCTTAGAAGTTTTTAAGGTCAGGCTTGACAAAGCCCTGGCTGGGATGATTTAGTTGGGGATTGGTCCTGCTTTGAGCAGGGGTTTGAACTAGATGACCTCCTGAGGTCCCTTCCAACCCTGATATTCTATTCTAACCCCTATGACCAGACCTAGTGCTTTGTGTCTGCTCATTACTCCCGACAGCCCGTCTGCCTGGTAACATGTCTCCATTGGAGCCATACTACCAGAGATTCCTGTGACCATAGCTGCCTTGCTATGTTGCCTAAAGGGGGGTTTTGAACTGTGAAGGAGCATTCATCTTTTCTATCTATCTCTACAAGGGAACAAGGTGCACCTGTCCCCATTTAACATGCATGCCCCATCCTGTCCTGCCTCATCCCCACACCCTTCTCGAATTCAGTTCCTGAGGACGTAGAGGAATCCTGGGGAAGGAGGTTCTGCCATGAAGACAGCTGAGTCACCTCCCCCCATTCGCTCACTCTCGTATGAGATCCATGTGCACATCTGGAGGCCATGATCTCACCCAACATGTTTACATTGTTTAAAAAGTCATTCTTTCATCTCTCTGAGTTTGAATATTACCTGAACCAAACCACAGTAAACTGTTTTATAACTTTCTGAAAAGAATGCTTAGACACTATAATGTTCAACATCTCCACTTTAATTATAACTGTATTTTTTGTGAGGCCTGATTCTGCCAACACTTATGCATATGGCAAATCGCATTGAATGTGCTTATAAAAATAAAATGCGATAAAGAATACACACGCCAAACATATCTGCTCAGTCACTGCCCTCATGTCATACTCCTTTCCTCATGCTCCATTTGTATTTTTGTCTGACTCATGTATTTACATGAGGAATCCCATTGGCTCCAGCGGGACTACTGACATGCTTCAAGTTAATCATGTGCATAAGTGTTTGCAGGATCAGGGCCTTAAATCATAAATTCTCTGAGGCAGTAACCTGGTCCTCATACATGTCTGCAAAGCACCAAGCACACTTTCTGCTATGTAAATAAATAATGATAAATATAAATAAGGCACGTTTATGGGGCGGGCATTTGCAAAAAAACAAGCAAACTAGATAGCATAGTATTTAATTATTTGTTGTGAAAAAAGACAGCAGATGAATGCTGTTTTTTTCCACATACAAACAGAAAAATGAAACACCTACAGGGCAGAATTCTGTTACTCACTTTCACAATACTACTTTCATTTCATTTATCTAGATTTACACTGAACATTAAAAAAAAAGGCCTATCAAAGGCTCCAGGTGCCTTTGCCGTATACATGAAACATTTTTGGAGGCTCAGAGTCCTTGATTGGTACTCTCAGCAGCCTTCCAGCTATCGCAGCTTCTGAGGCCTCCAGAATTGACTATAATCTTTAACTTTGATTAAACATACTATTTTCTTTGTTTAACCAAAGGTCACTGAGACTGAAGGTAGCAGGAGAACCTACTGGGAGCGATAATCAACTCCAGTCCTGGGCAGATCACTAGCACAATACTGTGGGACTTCCCAGTGATCCACCAGGAAGATGGGTGGTGTGTATGTGTGAGCAACTGTCTCCCTACTAGGAGGTTTTTGTTCTTTCTTCAAGCACAGGTGCTGGAACTAGGGGTGCTGTTGCACCTTCTGGATTGAAGTGAAGTGGTTTCCATTATATACAAGGTTTACTGTTTGGTTCAGTGGCTCTCAGCACCCCATTATAAAAATTGTTCCACCACCTCTGACTTCAAGCTCAGCAACTATTTTCTCTAGTCTCCTTCTTAGCATATGCACAACGTGTCTCAGGTGGCACGTGACCAGGATTCAGCACCAATTTTGGTCCACTGGTTGGATCAGTAGCTTCCCTGGCCTGGACCAGGTACTGAGGGGGAGTGCAAAGTGAATTCTGATCCATGCCCAGTGAGTGGCTTTATTTTGGTCTCATGATTTTGCTCTTTCACCTATGACTTGAAGGAGGCCAATTTTACAGTCTGTAATGAGGGCCTTTAGCAGAGCCATTCCCCAGGCAATCTAACGAGCTCAGCTGGCCTGCAGTAGGCTGCCTGGCTGGCTATACTACCTGATTGGCTGGAAAAGTCACCAGACCAGCTCTTAAACCCAGCAGTGGCAACAATTCAGTGGCTGCTCAAACATTCACCCATGGCTGGGATAGCTCCTGCAACTGTTTGTTCACGCCCTGCTCCTGCCCTGGACCCAGCTATGCCTCTGCCTTGCCTCAGTCCAGGTAACCCAGCTCTGAACCTTGGCTCTGATTCCTGACTGCCAACTTCAAACTCTGACTCTTGGCTCTGGCCTCTGATTCCGATTCTGATCCTCAGCTCCAATTCCTGACTTCTGATTCTGGCTCTGACCCATTGTTCTGGCTTCTTGCCTCTGACCCTGGACTCCTATTCTTGGCTACCCACTCCTAATCCAACTACTACAATTCACAACTGAGGCCTCAAACTTTGCCATAGGTGCAGTACAATTGCAACATGTGGGCCCCTGCAACCACCTCCACACCTGTGCCTTTTATTCTCAGAAGCTAACCCTGGCAGAATAAAACTACACTATTTGGGACAAGGAGCTACTGGCTATCAAGGTGGATTTCAAGGAGTGGTGCCACCTCCTAGAAGGAGCCAAGTTTTGAATTCAAGTCCTGATGGACCACAAGAACTTTGAGTACCTATAGATGCCTTAAGCAATGCCAGATCTGCTGGTCTCTCATTTGCTTGCTTTGACTTTGTGGTAACCTATCACCTGGGGACAAGAAACAGGAGGGCAGATGCCTTGTCCCACAAAGACAAATATCTTGAACCTGGTGAAGAGCACTTTGACACCATGCTTAAGGCATCCAACTTTATCAACAGGATGATGGATGGTCTGACATCCTCCATCCACTTCCTGCTCCCAATGACCAGTTTGCAACCCAGATCCACCAGACCCTGAACAATGTGGTTAGTTCCAACTACAGAATGGCCTCCCTTATCTCTTCTCAAGGACTGTATTTATGTTCTGGAGGGACAACCTAGGCTTCAGATATTGAACCTATGCCATGATTTGCCACTCGCAGGCCATTTTGGACAATTCAAGACCTGCAATCAGGGCTTGTGAAGCTTCTGGTGGCTAGGCCTACAAGCTTACATCAAGAATTATATACGGTCCTGCAACTATATCAAGAAACCATGATCATGAACGCTAGGTCTCCTCCAGCCTCTGCCCACGCCTCCGCAGCCTTCATCTACTATATCAATGGACTTTATTGTAGAACTGCCATGCTCCCAGGGACACACTGTAATCCTGGTTGTTGTCAACCTCCTAACAATGATGGCACTCTTTACCCATATAATACTGTTCCTACCACACGGGACATGGCTCAGCTCTTCTTGCAAAATGTCTTCTGCTATCATGGGTTAACAACAGGCATTGTATCAGACTGGGGGTCCCAGTTTATCTCCTGACTCTGGTTGGAATTTCTCAGACTCCTTGGCATCAAATCCCTCTTCTCATCCACTTATCACTGGCATACTAATGGGCAAACAGAAAAGGTCAATCAAATCTTGAAGCAGTATCTTTACTGCCTTCTTTTGAGTTTCCACCGGGATGACTGGCTTCCCTTGCTGTGCTATGCTGAATTCGCATGTAACAATGCAATCTACACCTTAAAACAACATATCCCTTCTTTACAAACAGTGGCTTTCAGACCCACTTCTACCTAGACTTGCCCATGAATTCTCCAGTACTGACCACTGCAGATTCAGCTGCCCACCTATAGCAGGTGCACCTGCAGTCTACCAAAGAAGCCTACAAACATCACATGGACCAGGCCGAATCTGGCTGTAGGAGACAAGGTGTGGCTCTCTGCCCATAACCTTAAATCAAGCTGCCCATCTGCCAAACTGGACTGTCAATACCTGAATCCTTTCAAGATTATATAACAGGTGAACCCAGTGGCCTTCTGGTTACAGCTGTCTGAATCTTTGAAGATCCACCCATCTTTCACATCTCACTTTTAAAGCCCTACACTGAGAACTCATACCCAAACTGCTCCAATCCTCCACTGCCATCCATAACAGTCCGTGGACAGGAGGAGTACTTGGTCCTCTGAGTCCTTGACTCTTGGCAAATTAGGGGAAGATTCTGGTACATGGTGGACTCGGAAGGATGCAGTCCAGATGAGTGGTCTTGGGAACCAGTACAGAACATCCACACGCTGGACCTGTTCTGAAAGTTCTGCTGGAGGTACCCCTAGAAACCGGGCCCCAAGGCCACTAAGTGTTGTCCTTGAGGGCTTGCAGCAGGGTCAGTCTGAAAGCAGGGCCTGCAGCAGAACCAGTCTCCAGGCAACCAAATTAGCATAACTGGCCTGTAGTAGGCTGTCTGATTGGGTATGCCACCTAATTGGTTGGAAAAATCAACAGACTGGCTCTTAATCCCAGCAGCAGCAGTTCAGCGGCTGTTCAAAGCATTCACCCATGGCTGCGATTGCTTATGCTTGTTCCCAGTCTTGCTCCCGCTTTGTTCCAACCTTACCCCTGCCTTGCCTCATTGCAGCCTCAGATTTGAAGCTTGGCTCTGATTCCTGACCAATGACTTCAACTCTGATCCTTGGCTCTGACATCTGGCCTTTGATTCCAGCTCCAATCCTTAGCTCCTATTCATGGTTACTGGCTTCTGCTCCAACTCTGACTCTTGGCCTCTAATTCCAGCTCTGATCCTTGGCTCCTAATCCTGACTCCTATTCCAACTGCTAAGTATGACTCCTGCTCCAACCTCTAGGGACAACTGCTCACATCCTGGTCTCCGACAATACCAAGTGTAGAGCAAACAACTGATAGAATGTAATCCTCATCTTCCATGCAAGCAGCTGCAGTGGGGTTATTATAATGCGAAAAAACCATCAAGAATACCTCGTTGACCATTCTCCTCAATGTTTTAAGATATTGCTTTGATATTGCATGTGAACTTACATAAATAGGTCTCTGACCACGATGGTCAGACTCATTCAGTTTGCAAGCAAAAGTTCACGTATTTAGAGAACACTGTAGAACACAAGCAAAGCAACGTACATTTTAAAACAAAAATAGATTGCCAGGTTTCACCACTGACTATACTGCGTTTTTTTAAATTAGGAGATTCAAAATTCACCAATGTCCTAGTGCACTGGGATACAACTCTTCTTAAATTAACATTTTTTAAAAATGTTACTCAGGTAATCCTGTCATTTGATAGTGACTACATTGCACATGGAGCAGCAGCACAAACACACGTCAAACATATAATCAAACCACCAACATAAAAAAACATGCTGCCAATTATGAAGCTCACTTAATACTGTATTTCAGTCCTAAGGGCACTGCCTTACAGTATCTAAGGGCATGTCTGCACTTGCCATTTAAAGAGGAAAAAGTCCCTTTTTTGCGCAAAAACCGGGGGAACGTCTACACTTATTAATGACTTTTTGCGGTGAAACTCAGATGTTTCACTGCAAAAAGAAAACCACCTCCATGAGAAGCGTACAGCTCTTACCGGTGATGCTTTTGCGGTGATGTGCTAGTGAAGACACGTTCTTCCTGTTTACACAGCTTTTAACCTCCTGAGGATATCCCACAGTGCCTCGATGACCACTCTGGCCAGCAGCTCTGCTGCTCTGATGCCAGGTAAACAGACGTCCACCCCTCCCCCTGTAAAGCCCCGGGAACTTTGAAACTCCCCTTCCTGTTTTTTTGGCAAGTGCTCACTTATCATCTGGCCAGGTGACAATGCCTGCTCCATGAAGCAAACGATCCCCTGCTTGGAGCAATGCTGAGCTGCTGGAGCTGATCAGCGTTTGGGGAGAGGAGGCTGTGCAGGGACCGAGGATGCCCCACGATCACCCCCCACCCTTCCCACAAGGCCCATCGTCAAAATGGAGAGAGCTGCACTGTGGGATAGCTGCCCTCAGAGTGCGCTCTTATCAGCGATGGAAGTGCTGCTAATGTAAACACTCTCTGACGCCTGAGGAATTAAGTGAGTACACAAACCAGCACTTTACTTTCACCAATTCCTTATCACTGGTGAAACTTACAGCGCAAAAACTCTGCAAACGTAGACATATCCTAACTGATAGTTGCATATTGGCCCAGTTGAGTCTGTATTTAACACACTATATATGGTTCTAAGCTGCTCAGTTCTGCCATGAGATGTTGAGGGAAGTGAAAATGAATAATAAGTGGGTGTGGAATGGCTCCTGAAATAGCAGAAGCTTGGGAGTGGACCCAACATGGCATACTTCTCCCCATACTTCCCCCTCCACAAGAGCCAGGTAAAATCCATCTATGTAGCCACCATGCAGCTGCAAATCTGGGGCAATGGGGAGCAAACACGCTGTCTTTCTGACCAAGCAAAATACTTCAGGAAAGCCTTCTTGCTCAGGCAGCCAATGGAACCAGGGCTCCTCTGCCAATAATGCTGCTGAGATGTGGGTTTAGTGGAGAACTGCCGAGAGGCACTCACCCTCCTTACACATGCCACGTAGATCTGAGCAGAACCCCAAAGAGCAGAGTTTCCCAAAGATCATTGAGCTATACCGGTTTAAAAGGCCATGGCTCTCTTGTTCCCGTGCCATAAGCTTCTCCCTACAGAGGGGAGACTGTCATTCTCAGAGGCTTGAATGCTGCAGAGCTTTCTATCTTCCTTCCCCTTCCTCTGGGGGAGGAGGGCATCAAGACAGCAGAGTTTAAGATCCCAGACATTGATAAAACAAAACAGTTCAGTTTTTCCAAATGTGGTGCCTCACTATCACAACACTAATTAGAATTTATAACTTTTTCTGTAAAACGGATGCCTGTACTCTTTAGCATCAAGGAAGGGAGAGAAAGAGAGCGAGAGACACCTCAGTGGATTAGAGTTCTACTTTGAGACACTTCTGTGTTCAAACTCAGGAGAGAGCACAAATGAGAATCACTTTAGTTCTCCACCATGAGCCCTACTGGACATTTGTCCCCACGGCTAATCAACTGTACAATCCAACACATATAGCAATCTCTCTGAAGACCAGAACTGAAATAACTGGGTGTTAAACATCAATAATGAAGAGCATTAGCAAGCTGTGTGGAGAAGCTTACACTGTACTTGTGTAACACTGACAGACCCCGGTTGTCAGCGGGCGGGACTGAACCTGGTGCCTCTGGAACTTAGTGCATGAGCCTCTACTTCACGAGTTAAAAGCCAACTGGCTCTTAGCTAAGGCTGTAGGGCAGACTCATTAATCTCTAAGTGGTCTCAGCAGTACTGGTTTACAATGGCTCCGGTGGTGCTATGGCACCAGGCCCACACTTGGAAGGGGCCTACATTTGGAAGGGTTAATCCAGCCTGGGCCAAAGCCCAGCAATGTGAAGAGTCAGCAATTTCCCAGCACCAGCTGAAACACTCAGCAGCCTGGGGTGTGCAGTGCGCAGTTGCAACAGGGACTGGGTGTTGCAGGGTAGTTTGCACGCCGCAGTGTTCCGCTGGGGCCCTGGGACTTGCGCTGTCAGCTGTGCTACTAGTCCCAGAACGCCCTGCACCGTGTTGCCAGCTGCCCCAGCTGAAGTGGGCGGAGCGGACCAAAAAGAAATCCCAAGCGAGGAAATGGTCTGGTGCAGGGAAAGGATTCCCGGCGCTAATCCCGCTGCGTCCTCCCTCCCCCTTGGGGCACGGGTTGGGAGCTCCTGGCTTCCCCCACCTCCGAGTCTCCCCCATTGTCCTGGGGTGGTGGGGAGCTGGGGGCGGCCGCTGTGCTGTGACTCCCAGGTGGTGTGCAGACCCCCAGCGACTGTGATGCCCGGAGGCTCCTGGGCACTGTCTCAACCTGAAACTTCAGGGTGGGGGGTGGTTGTCTGTGGTCCCTGGGAGCAGGGTGGGTGGTGACAGCGGGGTTTGTCAGTGCTGGCTGCTATACCCCCGGCCAGTGGGAATGCCCAGAAACTGTCCCCCTGTAATCGGGGAGGGGAGAGGGTGCAGCGTGGTTTGGGGGGAAAGAGGTAGTTGTGGGGCAAGTCCGACTGCGATGGGGGAGCTGGCGGTGAGTCTGTGTGGGGGGGTGTAGGAGAAGCAGGGTGTTAAGGTGGGGGTTGGTGTGACAGGGGGCAGAGGGAGGGAGGGGAGAGTTTGGGTTGAAGGTGGGGGTTGGCTCAGTGTGTGGAGGGGGTAATAGAAGGGAGGGAGGTGACAGCCCTGGGGTGAAAGTGTGAGGGGGTGAGCAGTAGCAGGGAGATTGAGGAGAGCCTTTCTTTGGGGGTTAGTTGTGTGGGGTGGGAACAGTAGGAGAGACTGGGGGGTGAGGAGAGCCCAGGTGTGACGGTTGGGGTAGGAGCCTGAGGCTGGATTGTGGTAGCCTTTGTGGTAAAGTGTGTGTGTGTGTCTCAGTGGCCCTTTCTCCCTGCAAAAGATGGGCACCAGCAATTTTCCTCCCCAAACTCCGCCCCAAAGTTTGGTAAACATTATTGTACCAAATTAGAAAATGCAGCTTTCAAAAAATACATTTACGAAACATAATTTTGGGTGGAGGAGGTGATGCTGGGGAGATACAGGTGCAACACCAGTGACTGCTACATCCGGGCCACACACATGGCTCATAAGTGTGCTAATTAAGCACTTGTGTTCAGGGCTCCAAGTAGGCCCTGAGTGTTTACACAAAAAAGACAAAACTAACAAACAACCCCCTTCCACACAAAGCAAATTCAATGGTATTCTGAGTAAATTGATGTGGAGGTCTCAATCAAGTGTGGCTTCAAATATCTTATTTTGTTTTTGAATAAATGTTTTCATCCCCATCCCGGCAATACCACATTTACTATGTCACGCCGTGCCCACCACAACCACACGGGGGCCCACAAATATGTTTGGCACTCGGCCCACAAAAGGTTAATCCGGCCCTGGGTCTCAGTGCCACTAGAGGGGACAGAACACCACACTCAGAAGGTGTGTGTGTTACACTTGCCCAGCATTCCCCATGCTATAAGTGCCAATGTCACACACATTTAATTACAAAAACACAACAACATTTTTTGGGTTCATATCCATTCTTGATTTCTTCTTCTCCTCCCCGTGATAAAAAACAACACAACTTACATTAAACAAGAAAACAAGCATTAAACAAGAAAACAACAATTACAGAAAACAAGCAGACTTACATTAAATTCTTCCCGAAACCGTTTCCCATCATCTGCTGATCTTATCCGTATTTCTTCCTCCAGATGCTCCACTGGAATAGGAAAGTACTTCTTTGGGCCAGAGGGAGACCTGCTGAGCAGCATCACCCTTTGCTGTTCTGTCAAATCAGAGAAAACAAATGTTAAATGTATACTCAGAATGAGGGACCACTTGTTATTCCATTAATCAAATGATGAGCCAATCAGTTTTGTGAAACACCTTGGAAAAAGGCACAGCATGCCTCTTATGAAACGTGAATCTAACTAATGAGACAAGGTGGGTGAGGTAATCTCTCTTATTGGGCCAACGTCCTGAGACTGACATGGCTACAACTCTACTGCAGTCAAACTCATGACAGAGTTGATTTCCATAAAAATAACAAGCCGAGTGATTTCTCTGAACACACACTGGATTAAAACAATGCCAGAAGCCTGTGTCCTAATGTTAATAATTAGAGTTTCTGACTTTAATTTGTAACAGAATAAAAATGTGATGAAACATCATTTGGAGAGGCAAGAGGGTCTATCAGTTCCTCACACTCACTGGGAAGTGTAGGGATTGGAGGGGAAATTTTTTTAAGATACTTAATTTAAGGGAAATAATTTGTAAATCTATTTTATAAATGGTTGTATTTCTCCAAATAAGCCACAATTTGCCAGACACCAGAAACGCTGTAATATTTACAATAACTACAATTAGGTAAGTGTTTTGCTCTCAATAAACTGCTTTAAGAAGGTAACAAATTCATGAGACTTGTTTGAAGCATTCCTATTGCATCTATAACCAAAAGTATAGGAAGCATCAGTACTTTAATTTAGTTTCTGCCCCAAAACAGTGGAAAACAATATTTGTGCCATGCAGACAGTAGTCCACATTTAAACAGGACCTGAATTTTGAAAGTATACTTTTTCACCTGCAATTCATTGTAGGCACCAATACATACCTGCAGAAATGCAAACACGTGGTCTGGTCTTTCTGCACCAAGCACAGATCAAGAAGCAAATGGAGTTCAGTCCCCGGGTTGCCATACCAGTCCCAAGTTGCTGGCTGCTCTGAGGCTATGTCTACACTACTGCAGTAAATCGATCTAAGCTACGCAACTCCAGCTACGTGAATAGCGTAGCTGCAGTTGATGTAGCTTAGGTCAACTTATTGCGGGGTCCACACTATGCTGGGTCGACGGGAGACACTCTCCTGTCGACTTAACTTACTCTTCTCATTCGGAGTGGAGTACCAGGGTCAACTGGAGAGCGATCTGCAGTCGATTTGACAGGTCATCACTAGACCCGCTAAATCGACTCCGGTGCATCAATCCAGGGGGTAGTGTAGACATAGCCAGTTGTGCCAGAGGCCCACAGCTAAAGTGGCTGTTCTAGCAGACAAGGATAGCTAGAGCACAAGGTGCTCCAGCATGCTTCTTTTACAGCAATGATGTCCCCTATGGGATGATTTCGTGTAGCACCTGACACCCAGGAGTTCCCCTGCACCAGCCGGCTAGATCTGCTAGCTTTATGATAATTGTGCACTGGTAAACCGTTTAGAAAATTAGATAACATATTCAGTGTGCAAACATATTGCATTTTAAAACAACAGTGAAGTTGAAGAGTTTTGAAATCATGGTAGAGGAAGTTTCCCTGAGACTAGCAGCTTTGTTTAAAAGAAAAACAAAACACTCCCCTAGAAACAGACAGTGACAATGCTTCTTTCAGGAACCATGCTGCCTAATAGTTCATGTACTAGCCATTCTACAGAGTAACAGCGTTCTGCTTGCTGGCTAGTGTATCTCAATACATTGGAAACATCAATGCTCTTTTAACTGATGTTAGGAAATTTGACACTGAACAGGAAGTTACACTCATTTGATTATATTTAGAACTGTGAATAAACAATTTTTCAGTTTGCACATCGTAACACGAAAGCCACAGAAAATGCAGGTAATTCTCCCTTGTGATTACTTTTTTCCTTTTCTTTTAATTGTTTACCCCTTCGTCGTTATGACATGAGTAATATATGGATGACCTATAATTCCCCAACAACTTTGCCATCTTTTAACCTTTATTGTGCTTGATGTTCCAAATCTAGTCTAATTTGATATGCTCTTAATAAAAACAACATCTGAAAATCTATTGGTGAATATTTTCAATTTCTGAACTGCATCTTTTTTAAAAAATGCTATTGTCTCCCTTCCCTCTCATCCCCCTTTTACTTTTTAATCTGGTCATAGAGTTACAGAGTAGTTCTTCATATTCTTTTTGTTTGTTTGTTTTTTTTAAAACAAATGTTTCAATCCTTTTTTTCTTAAACTGAAAAATGGTGCAGATAACTCCACTGTCATGAGGAATCCTTCATTAACAAACCAGTTATGGAGAATTGCCACGTAGAAACAAAATCTGGTAAAATTACAACTTTAAGTTGTAAATTATTAAACAGCAAGGAGAAGACAAAGAGAGTTATTTGAAAAAGAAGGAAAGTTTTCTTCTTTGTTTTCTTTTAAATAAATAAAGCCAGCACTAAAACAATACAATAAAAAGATACAAGTCATCCTCAAAGTTTAAAGAACTGAATTCTTAACTTTCAAAATTAAAGTGTGTGTGTACACACACACTAAAATTCATTCTAAAAAACAAAGATAACATGTCATTACCTTGCTCTTCTAAGATTCCATTTGGCATCTTTTTGTCACTGGATGTCACAACAGCTTTCCTCTGTTTTCTGAACCTTAAATACACAAAACTAAATTAATCTGAATAATTGTGTTTAAAAGGTAACAAATGCTCTTCCAGATTAACTTGTACAAACCACGTAATTCTGGAGAAATTCTTTCTGTTCATCTTCAGATGGTAATGATTAATGATTAAATACAACATACGGCATCCTCTGCTACCCTAAACTGTGGTCTGAGACTTCAGTTACCGCATATATGTAGAACCGCTTTCATTTCCTTATGAGATCATATCAAAATACAACCAATCTAGTTCTGAGTGCAGCACTTAACAGCTCCCTACCTGAAAAAATAGCCAGCCAGAAGAATGAAAATGATGAACACAAGAAGCAGGATCAACATTGAAGTCAGTAGTTGCTGGTGTGACCTGTTCTTTCCGGGAGACTCTATAAATTAAAAAAACACCAAGAGTGACAGGTTGTTGTGATGGAATTCTCAGTGTAGCAAAGATAAAATTGGACAAACATACTTAATACTTACAAAAACTGATTTATATGCACTGTACAGTTTCCAAAAGGCCTACCTCTAGGGCCAAAGTTCCCATGGAACATAGATTTGGTGGCTGTGTGTGGTCTTCTGATTGTATCAATTTGTTAAAAACATCAACAGTGCTTTTTAGTAAATAAATGCAAAGCTGAAACCCCCAATTAAGGGAACATATTTTTAAAATCTGTGCTACCAACTGTCAGCTCTTGAATATGGTGTGTGAGATAATATCTTTTATTTGACCAGCTTCTGTTGGTGAGAGAGAGAGAGACAAGCTTTCTAGCTACACAGAGCTCTTCCTCAGTTCTTGGACAGAGTAGCAGCCATGTTAGTCTGTATCCACAAAAAGAACAGGAGTACTTGTGGCACCTTAGAGACTAACAAATTTATGAGAGCATAAGCTTTCGTGGGCTACATCCCACTTCATCAGATGCATAGAATGGAACGTATAGTAAGAAGATATATATATATATACACACGTACAGAGAAGGTGGAAGTTGCCATACAAACTGTAAGAGGCTAATTAATTAAGATGAGCTTTTATCAGCAGGAGAAAAAAACTTTTGTAGTGATAACCAAGATGGCCCATTTAGACAGTTGACAAGAAGGTGTGAGGATACTTAACATGGGGAAATAGATTAATTAATTAGCCTCTTACAGTTTGTATGGCAACTTCCACCTTCTCTATATGTGTGTGTGTGTGTATATATATATATCTTCTTACTATATATTCCATTCTACGCAGCCGATGAAGTGGGCTGTATCCCACGAAAGCTTATGCTCTAATAAATTTGTTAGTACTCCAGTTCTTGGGCAGGTATTCTGAGTATCACAGCTACAGATCAAACAGGTAGTTTAGCATACTTACAGGTTTCAGAGTAGCAGCCGTGTTAGTCCGTATCTGCAAAAAGAAAAGGGGGACTTGTGGCACCTTAGAGACTAACAAATTTATTTGTGCATAAGCATCCGATGAAGTGAGCTGTAGCTCAGGAAAGCTTATGCTCAAATAAATTTGTTAGTCTCTAAGGTGCCACTAGTCCTTTTCTTTTAGCATACTTAGCACATATTCTAAAGGACCATTCAAGTTGAAGTGGCCTGTAAACACTCCTGTAGTCCAAAGGACAAAAAGGGGTTTAGAGTGGTTACAGATTGTTAAAATAAGCTATAAATCCAGTATCTTAATTAAGATCATGATTTTTAGTATCTAGAAAAGTTATGAATTTAAGCTTCCAAGCTCATCTTCTGAAAGTGTTGTGCACGTTTCCATTGAGGATGAGGACTGAGAGGTCCGATATAGAGTGATCGCTATGTGAAAAGTGTTCACCCAGAGGTGATGTGGTGTTTTTATCTTTTATTTTCCTGTGTGAGTTCATTCAAGAGTATAGCAACTGTCTGGTTTCACCCATATAACTGTTACTGGGGCATTTCATGCACTGGATGAGGTATACCACATGTTGTGATAGGCATGTGTAGGATCTTGAAGGCACATTCTGGGGGGTGTTGATCATTGTAGCAGTGGAGATATGTCTGTAGGTTTTGCATCTGTTGTTCATTACATTATACTTAGTGAGTATTTTCCTAAAGGGATATTAGAAAAATTGTATCTGATCAATGGACCTGTAAGAATATAACTACTTATGCTAAACTATTTGTTTGACCTTGTATTTAGTTGTGACATTCTGAGTACCTTTCCCAGACCTGAGGAAGAGTTCTAGGTAGCTCAAAAGTCTCTCTCACCAGTAGAAATTGGTCCAATAAAAGATATTACCTCACCCACCTTCTCTAATATCCTAGGACCAACATGGCTACAACATTGCATATAGCTCTTTAATTTGTCATTTATATTTGTGGGAGCAACTGAGAGCATTGCAAAGTTAATTAACATAAATGTAAAGACCGGGTGAATGAGAAAGCATATTCTCCCCTCCCCCACAGCATAAATTTACCAGGCTAAGATGTTTGGTGCAAGATTTTAGAATGATATTCAAAGGTTCCAGGCATTAGACTGACATATAATTTCTTGTTTGGCTGTTTTTTTCAGGTGGCTAGTTGCTGGTTTGTAATGCTCCGAATGTGCAACGTACAGAGCACTGGATACGTGGGGGAGGGCAAGAATTCTAGTGAAGTCTAGTATGCCGATTTATACTAGGTGAGGATCTGGTGAAGAATATTTACTCTACGCGACAGCTGTAACACAGCATAAGAAGTGCTCTTTTGGTACATATCTGGGTATGCACAAGCCACGTAAGTGTATAAGGATGATGGTGCTTGCACTAATACTGAAATAAGAGAGTCATGAATGAAGAATCTACATGCAAGCTACAGTAGAACCTCAGAGTTATGAATACCAGAGTTACAAACTGATCAGTCAACCATACACCTCGTTTGGAACTGGAGGTACGCAATCAGGCAGCAGCAGAGACCAAAAAAAAAAAAAAGCAAATACTGTACAGTACTGTGTTAAACGTAAACTACTACAAAAATAAAGGGAAAGCAGCATTTTTCTTTGGCATAGTAAAGTTTCAAAGCTGCATTAAGTCAATGTGCAGTTGTAAACTTTAGAAAGAACAACCATAATGTTTTGTTCAGCGTTACAAACAACCTCCATTCCTGAGGTGCTGGTAACTCTGAGGTTCTACTGTACCTGGCATCAATTACACATATAGTTTTAGGGCTTATGCTGCTACTTGTCAATACTGAATACTGCAAAATGAAGTTGATTTTAATGTTGAATTTTTATCTGTTTCTTTATGCTAGTAGTAACCTTTCAATAGTAGTACACAATTTGACTTGCAGTATCTCATGCTCCTGACAACCATGCGGTTCAAACAAAACCAAAAACTCCACCAGCTTCAGGCTTTAGCTGTGTGGCTTCCCCCCATGGGGTAGAAAGTGAGGAGAATCCTATCCAACTCTCCTAATTCCACGCAGCCAAAACCTCCTGGGACCCCTTTGGTGGGGGAAAAAGGGAAAGCATGTTCTAAAGGTAGAATTCTTCTCTTTCTGCAGGTACGGGATACCCTGTGCATACGTGCACAGAGTAGAGCATGAGCCCCATCAGCCTTACTCCCAGTTTCCTGCGCTAAGCACTTCACAGTACTGCCTCACAGTACAAGCTGAATATGTTAGAGTGAGGATTATATAGAATGGAAGAGAAAAATAACAGACTGGGATAAGAAGAAATGAGAATACAATATGGATGTAGAGGGAGGATACACTATTGGTAGATAAGGAATTAGGACAGAAAATAAGCTTTAGGTATATATAATTTGGGGTAGAAGGATATTCTAGCAAGGAATGACTCTATCAACATAGTATTACAGAGAGACTGGTAGGCTAATGTGATATCATAAAAACAACATGTAAAATGAAAGAACAAGAAATGATAGGCAAGAAAAAAAAACATACAACATTTATTTTGAATAGGTTTCACGATCTCTATGTTGCAGCAAGACCCAGATGGAGCGTGTATCAGTCAGCTACTAATTTATAGCAACAGTAGTGTTTTCTGCACAGTAATTAAGGCTTAGCAGAGAACAAACAAAACAAAAACAAACACTAGTTATGGAGGCCATCATACACTTCCCCTCTTCAGACACTGGGAAATTCAGCTGGAGAGTACCGTGGAGTATGCCCTATCATGTGATATTTTATTTATAGGAGCACAAAAAGGGCTGTCTACTCAATGCATGATATGTACTGACACAAGTTACAAGAACAAAAAATACAAAATAGCAGCTTACCACCTCCTACTGCAAAAAAAACAAAACAAAAAAATCCCTCAACTCCCAAAGGAATTCTGCCCCCAAGCACAAAACTCCCCCCACCCCCCGACACAGACATAACCCTTTCTTCTGGAACAACCCAAGCAAATAGATGTGCCCTGCAGCATGTCTTCTTGGGCTAATTTGGACCACATGAGACAACTGGTTTCAGAAGTGAAGACCCTCATGGAGAACACTCTAGACAGGGCCGAATTAACATTTTGTGGGCCCGGCGCCAAACATATTTGTGGGCCCCCATGGGGTAAGGTGCAGGATGGTCAGTCTCCAGAGTGAAGGGCGGGCTGGGGGCAATGAGGCACAGCATAGTGGGAGCAGCCCCGCTCTGCGCAGCCCAGCAGGAGGGCACTGTTTACAAACCTGCAGCTGCCAGACGCACACTGGCCTGCCCAGCCCTGTGCTGCCATCATGCCCTTTCCTTGAGGGTGGGCCCTCACCACACCGCCCCCCTGCCCAGTGCCCCACCCTTATGCCCAGCGCACCCTCACCCAGAGACCTCCACGCCCAGCCCTCACCCCTCCCAGAGACCTCCCCCGCTGGCCTCCCACCACAACTGCACAGCACCCTGCACACCACACCGCTTGCCCAGCGCCCCCCACCCATAGACCTCCCCAATGCCCGCCACCTTTCTCACAGTCCCACCATCACAGCTGCACAGAACCCCATATTCCTGAGGGGATTCTGCACCAAAAAATTAAAAATTCTGTGCACAGTATTTTAAAATTCTGCAAATTTTATTTGTCAATAAATAAATGTGGAGGCTCCAACATGGCAGTGGGGAGCACAGGCCACTGGTTGCATGGAAGTGGGAGATTACCCTGCAGCCTCCCCCCACACCACCCCAGGACAGGGACTCGGCAGTGAGGCTGCACCCAACCCTGACACAGTACAAGGGCCAGGCCTGCCCCAGAAACACCCTGGGGCCCTGCCCCCTGTGCCAGGCGCACCAGGTGTGAGTGAGCAAGCTCAGCCTGGCAGCAGGATCCAAGTACAGAGGGACTTAGTGTGGGGGGATCCAGGTGGTGGTAAGAGGGGTGAAGGTCTCTGTGGGGCAATCTGGGTGTGGGCGGCTCAGTGGGAGATCTGGATGTACAGAAGCTCATTGGGGGCGTTCCAGGCACAAGGGTAATGGGACTCTGCAGGGGATCCAGGTGAAGTTGTTTGGGGCTCAGCTGGGGGGGGGGGAGTCTAGGTGCAGGGGAGGTGGGGTTCATTTGGGTGGGGGTCCAGGTGCAGGTGGTTGGGGCTCAGTGGGGAGGGTGTCTGGGGGGGCCATCAGGGTGGTACAGATGCAGGGGAGGTGGGGCTTGTCAGGGTGAGAGTTTGATGGGCCTGCTTAACAGGGGAGCCCCAATTTTTGCCAAGGGGATGCCGCATGCTAGACTCTAGCTTCCCCCCGCCCCCACTTCCCCCATCCCCTTCTCTTCCACATCCCATGCCCCTTCCCCACTGTTCCATCTCCTCCCCATTCCACCCGCTTCCTTCCCCCCTGTCCCCGCTTCCCCTATCCCATGCCCCTTCCCCACTGCCCCATCTCCTCCCCAATCACCCCCTTCATCCCCACTGCCTCTTTCCCCAGCCACAGCCCCCTTCTCTTCCCCATCCCATGCCCCTTCTCCACCTCCTCCCCACCCATCCTCTTCATCCCCACTGCCTCTTTCCCCCCAGCCCCGCTTCCCCCCGCCCCCTTCTCTTCTCCATCCCATGCCCCTTCCCCACTGTTCCATCTCCTCCCCAGGTTTGGGGGGCAGGGGGAACTGCCCCGCAGCACTCACCGGTGGAACGGAGTGGGCTGGGGCCAGGTCGCTCCACTTCCTGTTGCCCAGTGAGTGCAAGGTGGGCCTGACCCCTGCTGCAGTCCCCAGGGATGCGTAGCTCAGAGGAGCAGGCTTGTGGGGGCGGGGGGGTGGAGTGGGAGTGGGGCTGGGGCAGCGGGGGTGGGGGGGTGAGGCGGGGCAGGGGCAGCTCTCCTGGCCAGCTCAGCCAGCCGGGGGATCGGGCTGGTCATGGCCCCTTCTGATTGTGAGCCTGGCACCATGGTAAACCCAGTACTGACTCTAGAGTCATCCCCCTTTTAAACTAAGGGGAGCGGGGGGGTGTCCAGCTCAAACACCTTTGCTGTAGCAGTGTGACATGAGGAAAGAGGTGGTCTCTCAAGCAGCAAAGTCTCACACAGGTCAAAAACACCATCTCAAATTCAATCTGGAAATCAGTAGGCAGCCAAAGCAGATCGCAGAGCTCAGGTGTCACGCGCTGTCTCCAGAACTAACACCAGCTCTGGAGAACATCTTAAGAATTACTTAAGATATAGACTGGAGGACGAGTGCTAGTAATAATAATAGGGCTCAGATTTTCCTAGATGCGATAGCTGATGGATTCCTTCATCAAGTAGTTGCTGAACCGACTAGAGGGGATGCCATTTTAGATTTGGTTTTGGTGAGTAGTGAGGACCTCAGAAGAAATGGATGTAGGGGATAATCTTGGTTCAAGTGATCATGAGCTAATTCAGTTCAAACTGAACGGAAGGATTAACAAAAATAAATCTACAACTAGGGTTTTTGATTTCAAAAGGGCTGACTTTCAAAAATTAAGGAAATTAGTTAGGGAAGTGGATTGGACTGAAGAACTTATGGATCTAAAGGCACAGGAGGCCTGGGATTACTTTAAATCAAAGCTGCAGAAGCTATCGGAAGCCTGCATCCCAAGAAAGGGGAAAAAATTCATAGGCAGGAATTGTAGACCAAGCTGGATGAGCAAGCATCTCAAAGAGGTGATTAAGAAAAAGCAGAAAGCATACAGGGAGTGGAAGATGGGAGGGATCAGCAAGGAAAGCTACCTTATTGAGGTCAGAACATGTAGGGAAAAACTGAGACAGGCTAAAAATCAAGTAGAGTTGGACCTTGCAAAGGGAATTAAAACCAATAGTAAAAGCTTCTATAGCTATATAAATAAGAAGAAAACAAAGAAAGAAGAAGTGGGACTGCTAAACACTGAGGATGGAGTGGAGGTTAAGGATAATCTAGGCATGGCCCATTATCTAAACAAATACTTTGCTTCAGTCTTTAATAAGGCTAAAGAGGATCTTAGGGATAATGGAAGCATGACAAATAGGAATGAGGATACGGAGGTAGATATTACCATATCTGAGGTAGAAGCGAAACTCGAACAGCTTAATGGGACTAAATCGGGGGGGCCCAGATAATCTTCATCCAAGAATATTAAAGGAATTGGCACAAGAAATTGCAAGCCCATTAGCAAGAATTTTTAATGAATCTGTAAACTCAGGGGTTGTACCGTATGATTGGAGAACTGCTAACATAGTTCCTATTTTTAAGAAAGGAAAAAAAAGTGATCCGGGTAACTACAGGCCTGTTAGTTTGACATCTGTAGTACGCAAGGTCTTGGAAAAAATTTTGAAGGAGAAAGTAGTTGAGGACATTGAAGTCAATGGTAGATGGGACAAAATACAACATGGTTTTACAAAAGGTAGATCGTGTCAAACCAACCTGATCTCCTTCTTTGAGAAAGTAACAGATTTTTTAGACAAAGGAAACGCAGTGGATCTAATTTACCTAGATTTCAGTAAGGCATTTGATACCGTGCCACATGGGGAATTATTAGTTAAATTGGAAAAGATGGGGATCAATATGAAAATTGAAAGGTGGATAAGGAATTGGTTAACAGGGAGACTACAGCGGGTCCTACTGAAAGGTGAACTGTCAGGCTGGAGGGAGGTTACCAGTGGAGTTCCTCAGGGATCAGTTTTGGGACCAACCTTATTTAATCTTTTTATTACTGACCTTGGCACAAAAAGTGGGAGTGTGCTAATAAAGTTTGCAGACGATACAAAGCTAGGAGGTATTGCCAATTTAGAGAAGGACCGGGATATCATACATGAGGATCTGGATGACCTTGTAAACTGGAGTAATAGTAATAGGATGAAATTTAATAGTGAGAAGTGTAAGGTTATGCATTTAGGGATTAATAACAAGAATTTTAGTTATAAGCTGGGAACGCATCAATTAGAAGTAATAGAGGAGGAGAAGGACCTTGGAGTATTGGTTGATCATAGGACGACTATGAGCCGCCAATGTGATATGGCCGTTGTCAAGGTTCGTTCCCCACTCTGAACTCTAGGGTACAGATGTGGGGACCTGCATGAAAACCTCCTAAGCTTACTTTTACCAGCTTAGGTTAAAACTTCCCCAAGGTACAAACTATTTTACCCTTTGCCCTTGGACTTCCACTGCCACCACCAAAAGTTTATCTGGGTTTATTTTATTAGGAAAGCGTTGTTTGGAAACGTCTTTCCCCCCAAAATCCTCCCAACCCTTGCACCCCACTTCCTGGGGAAGGTTTGGTAAAAATCCTCACCAATTTGCATAGGTGACCACAGACCCAAACCCTTGGATCTTAAGAACAATGAAAAAAGCATTCAGGTCTTATAAGAAGCATTTTAATAGAAGAAACAGTAAAAAAAGAAGTAACAATAAAAAGAATCATCTCTGTAAAATCAGGATGGTAAATACCTTACAGGGTAATTAGATTCAAAATATAGAGAATCCCTCTAGGCAAAACCTTAAGTTACAAAAAGACACACAGACAGGAATATCCATTCTATTCAGCACAGCTTAAGTTCTCAGTCATTTAAAGAAATCATAATCTAACGCATATCTAGCTAGATTACTTACTAAATTCTAAGACTCCATTCCTGTTCTGTCCCCGGCAAAAGCATCACACAGACAGACTCTTTGTTTTTCCCTCCCCCCAGCTTTTGAAAGTATCTTGTCTCCTCATTGGTCATTTTGGTCAGGTGCCAGCGAGGTTATCCTAGCTTCTTAACCCTTTACAGGTGAGAGGATTTTTCCTCCGGCCAGAAGGGATTTTAAAGGGGTTTACCCTTCTCTTTATATTTATGACAGCCATGAAAAAAGCAAATGCAGTCTTGGGATGCATCAGGAGAGGTATTTCCAGTAGAGATAAGGAGGTTTTAGTACCACTATACAAGGCACTGGTGAGACCTCACCTGGAATATTGTGTGCAGATCTGGTCTCCCATGTGTAAGAAGGATGAATTCAAACTGGAATTTTGGTACAGAGAAGGGCTACTAGGATGATCTGAGGACTGGAAAACTTGTCTTATGAAAGGAGACTCAAGGAGCTTGGCTTGTTTAGCCCAACTAAAAGAAGGTTGAGGGGAGATATGATTGCTCTCTATAAATATATCAGAGGGATAAATACCGGAGAGGGAGAGGAATTATTTAAGCTCAGTACCAACGTGGACACGAACAAATGGATATAAACTGGTCATTGGGAAGTTTAGACTTGAAATTAGATGAAGGTTTCTAACCATCAGAGGAGTGAAGTTTTGGAATAGCCTTCCAAGGGATACAGTGGGGGCAAAAGATCTATCTGGCTTTAAGATTAAACTCAATAAGTTTATGGAGGAGATGGTCTGATGGGATAACGTGATTTTGGTAATTAATTGATCTTTAAATATTCATGGTAAATAGTCTAATGGCCTGTGATGGGATGTTAGATGGGGCGGGATCTGAGTTACTACAGAAAATTCTTTCCTGGGTATCTGGCTGGTGAATCTTGCCTATATGCTCAGGGTTTAGCTGATCACCATATTTGGGGTCGGGAAGGAATTTTCCTCCAGGGCAGATGGGAAGAGGCCCTGGAGGTTTATCGCCTTCCTCTGTAGCATGGGGCACGGGTCACTTGCTGGAGGATTCTCTGCTCCTTGAAGTCTTTAAACCACGATTTGAGGACTTCAATAGCTCAGACATAGGTGAGAGGTTTTTCACAGGAGTGGGTGGGTGAGTTTCTGTGGCCTGCGTTGTGCAGGAGGTCGGACTAGATGATACTAAGGTCAGAAGGGACCATTATGATCTATGAATATCTCTGAATCTACATTGTAAGAATTATTTGAAAAAGCCGAGCATACTCAAGGAAAGAAAATGGAAGTGTCCTGAAAGCAGAAGTGTGTGTCTTTTATGAAAAATCTTCAGGGAATCAAAAGAGATACTGTATGCCCTCCAGCTGGGTCTGAGATTTTTGAAGAATGTGGTGACTAAGTTATACATTTCGAACTATATATGGAAATATTTGTAGTATATCGAAAGACATCTTATTAGCCAAAGGAATTATGAAGTCAGACTTCAAACTTTTTAAATGCTTGAATGAAGTTTCTGTTGAAGTCCTAAAGGATCCATATTGGAACTTTGGCTGCTTATTATTAAATGATGCAGGTAATGGTACTTCATGGTTGTAGTGGAGTTGTAAATAAGAAGTCAGGTCAGGAATCGTTCAGTCAAAGGAAAAAAAATTAGGACCAATTAGCCAAATTCTGTCTTAAAGTACATGGGTGCAACTCTGATTGACTTTAATAGGAGTTGTAAACACATATCTGAAGGCAGAATTTGGCCCATTACAGACATCGTCACATGTGAATGCAGTTTGGTGTTAATGAACATGGAGTAAGAACAAAGGAAGAGATATTTACTAAACGGAAAGGTGTGTCTGCTATAATGCCTACCACAGCAGGACTGAGATTGGAAATATTACAGAAAAATCTCTAAATCCATTAGCTCAATGCAGGAAAAGATGTAGTTATTCTAGTTTTATTAGGCTCTGGTTATAACTCAGATTAGCGCTGGTATATGTGGGAAACAAAAGAAATTGTTGTTGAAGGAGGTTCAACAAACAGCAATTAAAATAACACTCAGGTTTCAAAGATTTCTCATGAAATATGGCCTTTTTCATGTCTGAAAAGAGGAGCCTTTGATGTGACCTACTAGAAGTTTATGCTGGTTCTTAGTGATGGTAAAGTTGCACACACGCAAAAGTATACTGTCCTGTTGTTTTGGAAAAATATCACAAAGAAATCAGTCTGGTATTAGTACAATAATAATAGATTTGTTTCTGTTTGTGCCTTTTATTATAAGAGTGCCTGCCATGAGAGTGAGGTTATGTGGAATAACAAGCTGTGGGGATGACAGAGGCAGTGACTTTCCTTTTGTTTGAATGGTTCTTCTTCTCAGATGATGACTTGAGGTGCAACAGTTTAGTCCTACACTCATTTCTTAAAATACAAGGGAAAATTTAGGCTTATACAGATTTCTGGAACAAGAAAAGTCAATCCTGTATTTTATATGTGAATACGCTGTTTGCCTGTCTGTTTCTTCCTTACAATGTTTGTTAGTCATAGGGTATTTAATACTTTATTCCTCCGACTCAAGTGGTTTTTATATTGATTGAAAGTAACTACCACATCAAAGTATTCTCTTGTACCTAACAGCATGTGTTTCCTAAAATCTTACTTGTTATGGATATGAATGGCATAATTTGTTATTGACTAGTCACCTACACAGGTGGTCAGTTTCTTTTAAACTATTTTAGTTACAAGAGAGTGAGAAAATTTTTTAAAACAAACTTTAATTATGCATTACTTTTTTCATATAATTTGTAATACGCAGATAGGTTAGGGATAGATGGGATAGTGTCCGCTGAGGGATTTTTTCTATTGAGAATCAAGAGAGTCTTTTAGCTGATGATGTGGCTATCATAATTTTACAGGGATCATGATTTCAGTGGTATACCTAATAATTGATAAGGTAGGTTGCATTCTGCCCCACCTCAAGCTTCTGCATTGACTTAAGATGTTGTCCCATGTAGCAATATTGGGAAATACCACCACTGAGAGATTTTCTGTCACAGGATGGTGCCTGGTATATATCAGCCCTGTTTACATATCCTGATTTCAAGGGACAAAGCACGGCCAGGATGGCTTATGCAGCTCTATGAGTGCCACATCACAGTCTTGTTTCTCCCCTGGCCATCTGATGTCAAGGAAGTTAGCTTGGAAACATGACAGTCCCATGAATTTAAACAAAATAGTGATAATGTCAGACCAGCAGCCTTACACTATGTGTGAGAGCTGCATGCAGGCATCACATGCTTTTTAAATGTTGATCACATTTATTATTTTGTATTTTCCCCAAAGGTTGGGTTGCTAATTTACTAACAACATTCAGAAATTAAAGAGCAAGATTACTTTGCCACAGACCTATTATAAATTCAGAGGCCTGACAGTGGCCTTTAACCAGACAGCCATCTATATAGTAAGAGAAATTAAACACATCAAGGGCAGACTGAATGATTGTAGCACCAAAGCTACTTCTTTAATCAGTGCTGCTTCAGGGGATTGAGACACAGACAAGTACATGCTGAGGAAGCAGATTACTTTTACTGTAGATCCTCAATCTGGTCATTGGCATGGAGAATTTTCAACCATTGCACCACAAACAGATATAATAAACAGTGGTCCAATAACCATGTAACTCTCTGTTTGGAATGGCAGCTTTAAAATCATAAACCCAGGGTTCTTTCCAGAAATGTGTTGAAATACTATGTTCCACTCCGAGAAGAAATTAGGGCCATGACACAGGTTTTCCCCAAAGTTTGGGCCATGTGATTTTGCCTCGCTTTGTCACTATTGCCACTTTTCCAGATGCCTGATTTACTTTTTCTGGTGCTAGTGCTCCTTATCTTGTAATGTTCCCCCGGCTTCGTTCTGTTCCTAATTTCAGTATACTAATTAAAAACAAAACCAAACAAAACTAGGAACCAAAAGCAGCATACGCAACAATAAGCGTATCTGGTGATCTTTCTTCCTCCTCCTCCACGCCTTGTCATCATCCCTACCGGTTTTATGTTGAATGTAGAGCTTAGCAGGGGCAAGGGTTTGGTCCCTCAGATTCAGGCCCTCAGATTATAAACTCCTTGGGCAAGGATGTAATTCTGGCCAAGGCAGCCCCTTCACACCCAAGTAACCAGTGTAAAAGGGCTCGAAAGCTTGTAGAAGCAGTCCCAGGATAAGGAGATTTCCTGAGAGGCATGGACCTGGAAGAATGGTTCTATGGGGGCTCCCTTGCAGTTTCGGGCACAGGTGGTCTGCTATTGCACTCTGATTATTTTCAGCTCCTTCAACAGCCCCACATTGAGTGCTGTGAGCTTCCATGGTAATGGAGGCATGTCAGTGTTGAGGAGGGTGCAGCTTTCTATGGCCTTGTCTACACGGCCACTTTATAGCGCTGCAACTTTCTCGCTCAGGGGTGTGAAAAAACACCCGCCTCAGCGCTGCAAGTTTCAGCGCTGTAAAGCACCAGTGTAGACAGTGCACCCGGCCCTGGTAGCTACTCCCCTCGTGGGGGTGGGTTTTGTTTTGTTTTTTTACAGTGCTGGGAGAGCTCTCTCCCAGGGCTGGTGCCGTGACCACACAGCCACGTAAAAGCGCTGCTGAAGCAGCGCTTTAATGTTGCCTCAGTGATACCAACCCAGTACTTGTTAAATAGAACTATTATGGGTTGGGTTAAATCTTTTTGAAACTGGGGGGTGGGGGTGGGTGGATGTAAATGCCACCCTTTAAGATCATTCTAAAAAGTCATTAAGCTCCTTTACAGAACCAGGCAGCTGAAACAACAGGGGACTCCAACTAGAACAGGCACATGGCACTGCCCAAAACAAAGGCACACGTGAGGCCTCTCAGCAATTTGAACCAGGTGGCAGAGGGGCTTCACTAGGTATTTTAGTGGAGAGGGGGTTGAGAAGGGTGAGACAGGTGAGGGGCAAGTGCAAGCAGGAAAATCAACAGAAGGTTAGGAGACAGAAGGCAGCAAGGGACACAAAAGCACCGGTAGCGTGACCCTAAGAAAAAGCTAAGAGAGAAAGCTTTTGAGTTAAGTGTTGGCTGAAAGAAGCTGGGAGCCGGGAGCAAAGAAACTATCTCCTTTTGTTTGATTGCTACTGTGTTCAGGGAAACAGGACTTTATACATCTTTTGTAAATAAACAGGCTTGTATTACAGACACCAGACTCCAGCATCAATTTCTCCTGCTAGTGAACAACTCGCAGGACCCTGATATTTGGCTGATCACTCGGGTCAAAAAGGAGCAACAGTATTTTTCCCTTAACACACATTTATAAAACATCCCATTTCTTTTAAATCCAAACGCTGTAAATGATTTCTAAGGCAGGACAAAAATATAGAAAAGTGCTAAAATGAAATATTTGTTTTTTTAAAGACCCAAATTTGTGTGTCTGCTGATATTAATATTTTATTATTATATGGTTTTTATCATGTCAGAAATTGGACAGTTTGTATCAATATTGCAGATTAGTGCAATATGGTTTGTTATATTCATATCTTTCTACAAACAAAAATATGTAAGTTCAGGTCAATTAGATATTATAATGTTGGCTGCTAATTGAGCTTGATAATTAAGTTAAAAGCTAATTCAAAAGTGAAGCTAGTTCAAGCCAATTTCCTGTGTGTTGTAAAAAGTGCTACAGATGCTTCCCTTCTGCTTGAATCCACTGTGTGACCACAATGAACGATTCACTAGGACTGACTCCTCTATGCATTAACTCTGTTTTAGTGTGCTTATGTTTAAAAATATATGATAGCTCAATAAAAATAGATCTTCAACCCATGTTCTGATAATCACCTTGAGTGTAATGGAGACAGGTAAGCACAGTCAATGTGTACCTATGCTGTACACTGGAGCTCATTTACTTCATTCTCACACAGCAAACTCTTCTCCTTGTTTAAAAGATACAGCTACTCTATCTACTTGTGCAGTGAGAATTGTGACTACTGTGTGGAAAAAATGTATGCCAATGGTGCAATCCTGTAGCCTGAAATAACGTCTCTCAACCTACATGGGGGGGGGGGGGGGAGGGATGCACAGAACCAACATTGTCATGGAAGCAACTTGTTTCCACTTTTCTGCGGTGACTGATGATAATGAGCAACACACACACACACGAAACAAGTAGTCAAACAGACTGCTAAATACTAAAATGAAGGAAGAAAAAACAGACGGGACAAAGAAGAAAGCTCAAGGAAAGAAACTGCAGTGAAACAAGATATCAGAAAACCCACTGAAGGATAACACACCAATGTATGAGGTCTGAAGGAACTGAGGAAGAATGAAGAAACAAAAGAAAGACTTGTTCTGTATTTGTACAATGTCTAACAAAATGAGGTGCTGGTCTGTGGCTGGGCTCCTCGGCGCTACTGCAATACAACTAAATAATATATTTGTTAAAAAACCTGGGTTTTAAAAAAGTATTAAGTCTGAAAGTGTGTTTCAGCGAAGGGCCCAAGACTCTCCCGCACTGTCTTTACAAATATTCAAGAACTTGTCTCAGCACCTCCTTTAATGATACTGAATTTCTGACTATGCCTCATTTTATTACATGAAAAGAGCAGGGTAGTGTCTAAAACGAGGAGGAGGAGGAACCTTTGGGTCTAATTCTGAACATAATCCAATGTAACTCAATCCATATATGATGCCTAGATTGGTGTATTAGCACTGGAGAGAACTGATGGATAATTGTTGACTGATTAATGTGAAAGACTGACCAATGAAAAGGGCTTTGAAACCTATGCCATAGTGCATTTACATTAATTCCAACCTTCTATTTCTATAGTAAGTGTCTACACTACAGCACTTCAGAAGCGTAGCTCTACTGCTGTAGAGTTTCTAGTGTAGACATACCCTTAAGAGCATTTCGATTATTATGGGTTACTGAGTTATTATTTCAATACTATAAACAGCATATTATATTTATTTGTCGAATTGTATTTGTTAGCGTAAGTTTTAATCTACTGTGAAGGTGCCCAGAGCAATAGACAGACACTTATTAAATGGAATTCCAAATCAGTAAAATAAATAAAATATTAATTAGGTTAGTTTTGGCTCATTGGCATGGTGTTACATCTTATGGGATGCTTTGTCTTCAGCAAACGAGAATGCTGACTGAGAACAGAATATCCATATTTTGTAAAATAGAGCACACACTTTAATATGGTTCTCTCTCTGACCAGGGACAAGAATGACATTAGTCTTGTTGACCAATGGTTAATATAAATGTTATATATATATATGCCTGTTTAACAAATAGTCAGTGAACATTTTTTTTTTAAATTACATATTCTGGAATACTGACATGCAGCAAAAACTAACACACCCTTTTCATGGTGACTTTGGATCCTTCATCAAATTTGCAAACACGCAGAAGGACAGTGGGATTAAACAGAATTGTTGCTATCCTTCAGGTCCTTCTGTAGGAATAATCTCTTCAAATGGAGAATATGTGGCACTGGAACAAGTAATCTTTATTTTTGGATTAAAAATGATTTATTGCACAGTTCAACAGCTATTGAAAGTATGAGATAAGTGCATAATCCTATTAACTGGGGCTCTTTACACAAGAAAGCATTTTTGCCATATATGCGTTTTTGTCTATCAGACAATAATGTTCATTTTTTTCTATACATATGTACTTAATATATATTTAAATAATGAGGACTTTGATATTTCTTAAATATCCAATTTAGTTTCCACTACACATCTTGCTTGTATCATTTAAATTAAGATTTAATTAAAATACTGAAGATATGTTTTCTTTTATCCACATTTACTCAAAATTGTATTGAATTTAAGTGTGAAACTTTGAAGATGAACAGCGTCTCTTTGTACAAACCGACTCTTTTCCAGTTTTATTAATATGTTTAAGAAGTGATACAAGTGTGTCAAGCCACTTCTCTTTCCCATTTCCCATATTTAATTACTTGACTGTATTTTAGAAAGGCTTTTTGATTTTGCAATTCTATGTTTGGACGCCCTAAAGCAAAAAGGCCTGATCCTATAACCCACATTTCCCGAATGATGTGGTGGGCCATTGGAGGATGGGCATTAGCACAGGTAAGCATCTCTATTTTTTTTTTCTGGAATCTACCCAGCTTCCATTTAAAACAAAAGACTAGTCCCTAGCTGTTAAGATTGTGGAAAAAAACACTCAAAAATTTGATCCAAGCAAAACCAATCGAATGATGTCTACCTGAGTTTTCAGACAGCCTGAAGGGAGAGCTCTGAAATGTGAACTGCTGTATCTATTTCAGTGGGTACTAACATAGATACCAATAATGATACTTTAAATGCCAACCTTGGTAACTTTTCACTCCTCATCAAAGGAGGTACAACAGGAGAGGAAGAATATCATGAAGATCTATGCCAGTATTCCTTAGAATTGGTCAGCTGAATGCTCCTGCAAAGTTTATAATCATCAGAAGATGACTGATGTGGGGCTGGGACATGACAACCTCCCCTTCCTCTGCAAATGCAGTGGAAAACCCAGGCTGGGCATGCCTGACTCTCAGCCTCTTCCACTTCACTGACCTGGAAACTAGGCATTCTTTATACTTGATTCTTAGCTCCCTCTGTGGGGGCTCTGTACTCCCACAGGAGAGCTGGACACCACAGCAGGACTGACCTCCTAAAAACTGGCCTCTCTGGGGCTGAGAAAAATTGCTATACATGTGACTGTACACTAGACTGGAGTAGGGAATTGGAGTGAAATCCTGGCCACACTGACATGAATAAGAGTTTTGCCACTGACTTCTATGAGGCTACGATTTCATCACAGGATTTTATATGTTCTGTAATGGGTCATGTGTATCTATAGAACTATATTAATAATAAATAATAGTAATTTGACAGGTCTTCATTAGTTTTGAAGACAGATCACTGGCAATAATTAAAAGGTAATGTAACATTTGAAAGGTGTGATACAGTGTAACCGAGCTGATATCATTAAGCCAATGTGCTCTTTTGGTTTATACAGCATGTTCTTAAGAAATAAAAAAATACTATTTTTATTTGTATTAGAGGCCCAATCAGATATCAGCATCCCAGTGTGCTAAGCACTCTACACACTTATAACGAGAACACAGTCCCCGCTGCCAAGAGTTTCCAATCTAGCTACCTGATGAGAGATAGCAGAGAGATATGACAAACTGATGGGGGAAGCACACAGAGAGTCTATTATGATTTACTTATTTAAGCAACAGTAACAGAACACAAACTCCCTGACAGATGTAATAGACTTAGTAATTAGTGCTGGGGTAACATGTATCATTACAGTTGCACAAAGGATCATTAGGTGCTTATAACTTTTTAATTCATTTACTTTTCTGGCTCAAATTTGGCATGCTTGTTCTCAGCCAAGGAACTTTTTTTTTTTTAAAGTTGAGACAAAATAGTTCAATGTTATGAACAAAAATACATGTTACTTATTGCAATAAAGTTTACAGCTTTCCACATTTAACCTTGCTTTGTCATTTTCCAACTTTTGAGAGTTCCACTCTAAAAATGTAATTATTAATATAGTTTCTATAAGTGGAATGCTTTATTTTACATACAAACAGGTTACTATTTAATTAATTTAAAACATGCAGGTCAGGAAAGCAGAAAGCAAGCCAAAGTGCACAAGTGAAACTGGTCTCTTGTCTTGAAGTCCTTTTGAAATTACATAACCTAAGTATTTTCAGTATCATCTCTGTATAGTTGTAGTACCAGCAGAAGCAGAATAAGAACTGAAAATAAACACTGGCATGAGAAAATTAAAAAAAAAAAAAAAAAAAAAAACTTCCCTCATATTTTCTCATCGGAGGATTCAAGATTTAGAGAGAACCTAATTTCATGCACAGCTTTGTTGCAATTACAAAATTACGTCTAGGGTGAACTGATTGTGAAACAAAGCTATGAGTTCTCACAGTGTGTTAGATTGTCACATTGTGAAGTAATAAAACAAGCTGAGATGCAACATCTTCATGTAATTCATTGTAATGTTGCAAAACCTCACATTTAAATAAAGGAGAAGGGAGAAGAAGAAGAATCTCTAATGTTCTGCAAACTGCTGGTGGAACACATGAATGAAAACTGGGACAGATGCCAACATCAGAAGCTGAGGCAGGATGTCAAAAGTACTTAATCCTACAGTGAATCTATCGAAGCATGTTTAAGCAAATGGAAAAGGAAAAATGTGTTCCTCATTCGACATAATCTTTGCTACCTGGCATCACTCAGCTTTTTGGTCTGTAAGATGACGTGACACAAGTACAGAGTACTGAAGCTGTACCTGTTGCCCTCTGTATCCCAAGAGGGGAAGCAATTGCTTGACATAAAGAGTCTCAATCACTGCAGCTCTGCAAGCTTCCATCATTGCTTCATATTGCCAAGAGAAAAAAATATATAGTTAGCATAATCTTTTTTCACAGAAGCAGCATTCTGCATAGCTGATCCCAAATAATTTCCTTTTAAACTATAATGTTTTCATAGAACACACATGAAAACATGGAAGAAGCAACAGAAATCAGTGGTGGAAAAAAACAGTGGTAATTCTCATGGGCGAGTGGTATGCAAAAGTAAGAAGGGAAAGAATATTTGTGGCAGTTGGCCCACTTGGCCTTCATGAAAGAAATGACAGAGCAGAAAGACTCCTAAAATTATGCGAGACACATGACCTCATTATCTCCAATACCTATTCTGAGCAAAAAGAAAGCACAAGGCACACATGGGAATCACCAGGAGGGGTCTATAAAAACCAGATTGATTTATCACAATCAACTGTAGGTACAGAAACAGTGTCAGGAAGGTTAAGATTATGTCAAGTGCAGATTGTGGATCAGATGATCATAAATTGATATTGATGAGACTGTACATCATACTGAAAAAGTTACAGAAAGCCAAATGCTATATAGGATGGAACCTTGAAGTCATTACCAAGAAGAACTGTTGCAGATCATTAATTAAGACAAAGACCAAGTAACCTGGGAATGTCTGAAAGATGCTATAAAAGAAGTTGCAGATAAACATGTAGGGAAAAAGTTACTAGCTAGGAAAAACCACTGAATAACAGATGAAATTATTACTCTGAGGGGTGAAAGAAGAAAAGTAAAAACACAGACTGACAACAGAAAAAGGATACCTAAGACTAAATAAAATGCTAAAGAATAAATGCTGATTAGCAAAGTCTGAATGAGAAATGCTAAGAAACTGAACAATTGGTAAAGAGAACAAAAAGTGAGGTGTATAAAAAGATAAGATATTTGGTTACAGAAGAAAGGTGATTCACACAACCATTAAAGACAAAAAGTGGGCAACATCTGACAGACACTAAAGTCAAGAATGAGAGATGGTGGGAATATATCAAGGAATGATGATGATGATGATGAGCCTGAAAAATCTCAACTAGAGGTCAATCAAGTAAGCTCAGCAATAATGGAGGAAGAAATCATAGCAGCAATAAAGAGCCTTCAGAATGGAAAAGCACTAGGTTGGGATGGAATACCGGCAGAGGGGATGAAGACTTGACAGTCTTGTCAGAGGTAATGAAGAATATGTTTGAGACAGGAGAATTGCCAGATTTTACAGCTTCACTGCATATCCAAATTCCAAAAAAGAACCACACTATGAATTGTAAAGAATACAGTATCACATTCCTCTAAGATACTTGTGAGAGTTGTTCAAGATCAAATACAAGGAAAGACTGAAGAGAAAATAAGCAAACTACAATATGGCTTCAAATGTGGAAAGGGCACAATAAGCACCATTATTAACTTGAAACTCATAGTAGAAAGAGCAATTGAAATAGGGAAAACACTATACTCGGGTTTCGTTGACTTTCAAAAAGCATGACAGATTCAACCACTCCAAATTGTTCAATATATTAAGATCTGTAGGGACTGATGGATATGAGCTCCGAGTAATAAAACAATTAAACTGGAATCAGAAAGTGATTATAATGGGAGATGAAAATGAAAATCTAATAGAGATTAAAAAAGGAGTGAGACAAGGTTGTATAATGTCATCAGCTTTATTCAACATTTATAGCAAGTGTTTGATCAAATGAATCGAAGAAACAGAAGACGGTATTAAGATGAATGGAAAATGGGTGAATAACATTCACTATGCAGATGACAGTTCTTTTGGCTGATGCAGAAGAAGATCTGGCAAAGAACAGGGTCTAGAGTTGAATGTGGCTAAGTCTAAACATGGTTACCCACCTTTTTTGAAGCTTTGTTCTTTGAGATGTGTTGCTCATATTCATTCCATTCTAGGTGTGACTGCACCCATGTGCATAGTTGGAGATTTTTGCCTTAGCGGTATCCATAGGGCCAGCTGTGGCACCTCCTTGAGTGCTGCGCTCATGCATCGCTATATCAATCGCTGCTGGTCCTGTGCCCTCTCAGTTCCTTCTTGCCAACCACTAGGACAGAGGGGCAGGAGGGCAGGTAATAGAATGGACATAAGCAACACATCTTGAAGAGTAACAGTTATGAAAAAGGTGGGTAACTCTTTTTTCTTCAAGTGCTTCCTCATGTTGATTCCATTCTAGGTGACTCACAAGCAGTATCAATGCAGGCGGGTTTGGAGTTCACCATCTTGCAGCACTGCTCTGTCAAAGCCAGCGTCGTCTCGAGCTTGCTGGGTAAGCACATAATGAGATGCGAATGTGTGGACAGAGGACCAGGTAGCGGCTTTACCAATCTCTTGGATTGGTACCTGTGCCAGGAAGGCTGCTGACGATACTTGTGCCCTAGTTGAATGTGCTGTCACGATCACTGGCAGAGGCACCTTCGCCAGCTCATAGCAGTAGCAGATGCAAGCCATGATCCAGGACGAAATCCTCTGAGCAGTGTGCCTTCCTCCACCAGGAAGTAATTCTTGTGCAAAACCCTGCAGGAGGGACTCCTTGAACTTATGAAGGGAGTCCCATAAATTAAAATTGTAGCTGCCCAAGAGGGCCCGATGATTCGCCCCCTGGAATTGTAAGCTGGTGGTAGAATAAATTTTTCTCTCAAAAAGGTCCAAATCTTTTAGCCTCTTTATTTTTGGGAGTTGAGTTGGTGTGTCCCTGCTTGTCTTTTTCATTGGTCGCAGAGATAACCAGCAAGCCCAGAGGTGGGTGGGTATGAGTCATTGGCCAGGACAAAGTACTTCTTTTTGGCCCTTTTGGAGGGGGGAAGGATGGAAGACGGAGTTTGCCAGAGGACCTTGGCAATTTTGAGGACGCTGTCTTGCACTGGTAGTGCAACACAGGCCAGGTAGAGGCTGAGACGACATTGAACAAGGTGTCTGCCTGCTTGGCCATCTCCTCCACCTCTAGGCCCAAGTTCTCGGCCACCTGTCAAAGCAGGGCCTGGTATTCTTTAAAGTCGTCAGGTGGGCTGGCCCTCAAGGGTCCCGCGACTGCCTCATCCAGGGATGAAAACGACGACTGTACCACTGGGGGAGGCCCCAGGGCATCGTCCCCCGTGAGGGAGGGAGGGTTTGGGGGTGGGTGTAGTATCCTCTACCCCAACCTCCGAGCATGACTCATGCACCGTGCCCAGTGCCAGTGGTGCCGCCAACTGTTGCTCTGAAGCAGCAGCAGATGAGAGGTGCGAAGGGGGCATTATCATGACTGGCATGCCCCACGCGCTCCAATAAAGCCGCTGTGCTGGCCATGCTGCCAAGGCAGCACCATCCATGTCGATGCGGCCTTGGGAGCCCAGTCGCACTGATGGAGTCTGGTTGAGGGGCTGAACTGCCCTTTCGTGCTGGAGGCATCCCCTTCTGGTGACCATGGTGGGGCCATCGACGCTTGCATCTGCCTGATGACCGTTGCCACCGGAGACCAGTCCCTAGAGTGAGAGGCTCAGTGCTGGTATCGAGGGACCAGGGCCGAGGGTGGACCGGAGTCATGAGAGGGAGCGCTCCCACAGTGCAGGCAACCGAGATCTGCGCCAAGAGGATTACCAGCAGGAGAGCGAACAGTGCTGGCAAAATGGAGATTGGTGCCTCCCCTTAAGTGATCCATGTCGAGATGGCCAGAACCACGCTCATGGTGCCGGAGATCAAGGGCAAGCCCCAGAGGATCTGGGCTGCAACTCTGGAGATCTGCAGCATGGAAGAGAGCGCTGCCTTGTCTCAGGGGCACTCCACTGCCCCCGGAGGGGTCTTAGCAGCTGGCTTGCCCTCGTGGGAAACCTTTGCTGGTGGTGTGGGCAGAGGCCTCTGCCCTCTTGGCGCCGGGGGAGCTTGGGAAGGCATCAATGCTGCCAGGAGTTTGGGTCTTCTACCCAAATTCTTTAAGGGGCTAAGGGCCCCGACCGGGGAGGCACATCCACGTGGCTCCAGAGTGGCAGGGCAGCCCAAACCGGTCTTTTGCCTGATGTCCCATGGCCCTTCTTGCTCAGTGCCAGGGAGCCGTGCTTCTTTGTTTTCTTTTGGGGCGATGGGGAGCGGTGCCAGGCAGAGTCCGGTGCTGTGGGTGTGCTGTGCACGAAGGCCGAGGTACTAGGCGAGTCTTGGTGGGACGGCTTGGAAGCTGGATAAAGGGAAGCCTCAAGGAGGAGAGCCCACAAACAAATATCCCATTCTTTCTGAGTACTGGATTGAAAATTTTTACAAATACAACACTTGTCCTTCACATGTGATTCTCCCAAGCACTTGAGGCAGCTGCATAGGCCTGTAACAGTCCACACAGGTCTTAAACCTGGGAGACCAGGGCATGCCCAGCCTGGGCGAAGACCCCTCTGGGACTCTAACAACTACTTAACACTAACTACTATAAACAAACTATTTACAAGGCCCTAAGGCTCGAAGTCAGAAGAGACGAAACTGCTAGCCCTTGCTATGAAAGGAAAGGCACTCCGATTAACCAACACGGGCGGTAAGAAGGAACTGAGAGGACGTAGGGCCAGTGGTGCCTGATATACCAACGCATGAGTGCAGCACTCCAGGGGACGTCACAGCTGGCCCTACGGATACTGCTAAGGCAAAAAACTCCAACAGCCACACACATGGGTGCACACACACCTAGAATGGAATCGACATGAGCAAGCACTCAAAGAAGAACTATGGTGGTATGCAAGGACCCTGGGAAAACATGCAAGATTCCAGTGAACAACACAGCCATACAGCAAGTGAGAAATTACTGTTACTTAGGAAGCATCATTTCAGAAGATGGAAGATTGGCTACCGAAGTCAGCACATCAATAAAAGGAATGAAGGAGACATCCTGTAAGAAAAAACATCTGATGAGAGGGAACATAAATCTGAAGACTAAATTCTGACTCTTCAAAACTTACATTTGGTCTGTCTTAAATTATGGACATGAAACATGGATATTAAGACAATCAATAATAAAGAAACTACAATCTATCAAATTACGATATTATAGAATAATTCTGAAAATATCATGGATAGACAGCGTACCCAACGAAAAATACTAGAGTTGGCTGGAACTCAGCAAACATGAGCTAGAGATCTTTTGAAAAGAAAGATTCAATTTGAAGGGCACATTTTACAAAGTTCAGCAAGGGATGCATGTTTATAGGCAATAGAAGGAAAAGTTGATGGCAGAAGAACATGAAGCAGAAAAAGAAGATCTTGGATGGATGATGTGGTATCCTGGGTGGAAAAAAAGTAGATTAGCAGAGGTCTATACAGAATGGGCTACCATAGTTGTAAACCTCCAGTAAGCTATCTTGTTTTAAGACTGTCTCAAAATACAGAGTAGACATTTTAAGTAAATAACCTGTGATCTTCTTAAATGGTGTGTACACAAAAACATCCTACTCACTCATCACTTTTTTTTTTTAAATCAAAAACTATGAAGATCTACAAACCCCACCACCTCCAAACCTCAACTGACACTTCGTTAATATAAGCAACCTTGTGTTACTAATACTGTCTCCCTTGTTCTCTCTCCATTATGTTCAACATCCATCTGTTGCATCTTCTTGCTATTTAGTACTCTGGGATCCAACAGAGAAATCTGAAATTTTAGGAATTAATATTTCTGAAAGCATCAGAACAAACTGTTGTCAGCTACATAAACTAAAATGGATAAAGGAATCTTTAAAATATTTAGGAATAAATATTGTAGACGTTGTTTCTGAAACTTTTTTTTTTTACTGACGACCCCTTTCACACAGCAAACCCCTGGAGTGCTACCCCCTTGTTAATATCACTTTTCATAGCAGACTTACTAGCACAGACTTCACAGCAGACTTAGCTAGCTGGGAGGCATGTACTCACAACCCCCATGTAATAACCTTGTGACCCCCTGAAGGGTTGTGATCCCCAGTTTGAGAACCCCTGTATGTAAAGAAACAAAAACTTTTTAAGACAAATTATCTTCCACTGTGGAATAAAATAATAAAAGGCATGGAGAAATGGAATACATATGAAATTTCTTGGCTAGGTAGGGTAGCCTTGATAAAGATGAATTTCCTACCACTATTTTTTTTTCAGTGCATCCCTGTTGGTAACCTTGACGTTACATTAACAACATGGCAGAATGCACTATTAAAATATATATGGAAACGTACAAGACAAATGGTGAGTTCTACAGTTTTGTAAAAGCCTATAAAGTGGGGTTGTCAGGGTTCCTTCCTCACTCTGAACTCTAGGGTACAGATGTGGGGACCCGCATGAAAAACCCCCTAAGCTTATTCTTACCAGCTTAGGTTAAAAACTTCGCCTTGGCCTTGAACAGTATGCTGCCACCACCAAGCATTTTAAACAAAGACCAGGGAAAGAGACCACTTGGAGATGTCTTCCCGCAAAATATCCCCCCAAGCCTTACACCCCCTTTCCTGGGGAAGACTTTATAATAATCCTCACCAATTTCTACAGGTGAACACCTGGATCTTGGATCTTAAGAACAATGAAAAATCAATCAGGTTCTTAAAAGAAGAATTTTAATTAAAGAAAAGGTAAAAGAATCACTTCTGTAAATTCAGGATGGAAAATACTTTACAGGGTATTCAGATTCAAAACACAGAGGATGCCCCTCTGGGCAAAACCTTAAAGTTACAGAAAACAGGAATAAACCTCCCTCTTAACACAGGGAAAAGTCACATAAAACAAAAGATAAACTAAGCCGCCTTGCCTGGCTTACCTATACTGGTTTCAATATTGGAGACTTGGATTAGGATGGGTTGGAGACGATAGATATCTGTCTGGCCTCTCTCAGTCCCAAGAGAGAACAACCACATAAACAAAGAGCACAAACAAAAGCCTTTCCCCCCCCCCTCCCCTACATTTGAAAGTATCTTGTTCCCTTATTGGTCCTTTGGGTCAGGTGCCAGCCAGGTTAGCTGAGCTTCTTAACCCTTTACAGGTAACAGGATGTTCCCCCTGGCCAGGAGGGATTTTATAGCACTGTATACAGAAAGGTGGTTACCCTTCCCTTTATTCATGATGGGGTGGACTAGCTTTTCCCTAATTCGGCTTATTAATTATTATTATTATGCATCACAACTAAAAGATGTGATTAACTGGGTTAACAAAGGACAGGCTTGGCAGAATTCAATTTTTATTTTTTTTATAATTTCAACAGATATCAATGCTTATTTTAAAATAGATTTTCAATTTTTATGCATTTAAATTTTCACAGTTGTGCGAAATTATGAAGGGGTGACAGACAATGAGAGTGTCAGACAATAATTACTGAATGACAGTAGACATTGAGATTCAAAAGTTAAAGCTTTAACTGTTAAAACACAAATGGTCAAAATCACATGTCCAGATATACTTATTTTGGAAGGCAATTATTAAAAAGAGATTCATCTCATGACAAAATGCCAGCTTCTTAGAGCTTCCCGACCTGCTTACTTAATGTTCCAGTAAAGGATCTACATTTTAAACAGAATGACAAAATTAAGTTATTTTTTATTGTTAGCAGTAAGACTTCGATTGCACATTATTGGAAAAATGTGATTTGTCTTCCTATGGAATTGTGGCATAGTAAAATATGGACTGTCCTTGTAATAGAAAAACTTTCATACCAAGTACATAATATACAAGAGAAGCTCCAGAAACAGGATAGATATTGGTCACCCTGTTTAGTGTACACAGGGGAGCACGCCAATAAGCCAGAATATTTATCTAGGTTCTTTGAATATTAACCAGATCCTGAATAAGTAATCAGTAAGGTACAATATACTATGTTGATATTTTATTGTAACTTTGTCTTAATAAAAAGTTACCAAAAAAAAAAAGTTTGGGTGAGAGTGCATCAGTGGAGTTAGAGGGAATAGAGAAAGACTCGGGATTCTGAGAGTATGAATCTTACCCGTAACTGACCCAAAGAATTAAATGTTTCCTTACGTGTTGTTGTGTTATTTGGTGATGCAGTTCCATTGTGTACTGAAGCTTCAACAAGTAGAAAACTAATACAAACAATCAAGAATGAACTGGACTGTTCCATCATGGATCTGTAAAGCAAAGAAAATACGGGAAAAAATTAAAGGCAAATTATTAATTTTTAAAATCATTCATACTCTACAATGGATTTAAAACATGTTTTATTCTCTCCTGTGTTCTGATTGTTTAATCTTAATCTATGGTGGAAGAGGAAAAACCACCAAGCACATGTATTAAATTAGAAATTCTTTAAAAATAATTCAACCAAAGATTTATTAGCTAGCATTCAGTATTAAACAAGACACTCGCTACCACAGAATCAGACGTGAAAAGCTACTGGAAAGTAATAAAAAACACACTTTGAGAACTGTAGCGGGGCAGTCACCCCGCTCCAGTTAGGAAGGGGTTAAAAGCAGCCAAGGGAGGCTGGTTGGGTAGTCAGCCACAGGTGGGGTTGCACCCAGTCAGGGCACAGCTGGCCCTGATAAAAGGGCAGGCTGAGGGAGTGAGAGAAGACTCTTGCTCCAGCTGAGGAGCAGAGAGGACCAGGCTGCCTGGGAGAGCAAGCAGGGTAGCTGAGGCAGAGCAGGGCTGGGGAAAGGCAGGCCAAGCTGAGGAGCTCTGGCCTGGTGAGTCCCCAGGCTGAGGCCTTGCTAAAGGCCAGGGGAGGTTCTAGGGCGGCAGGGAGGCAACTGGGGCTGGAAAGGCAGCAGGTCCAAACCCCCTTGCTGACGATGAGTGGCCACTTCAGACTGCAGTTTGCCCCTGAGGGAAGGGGCTAGATGAGAACTGGCAGTGGGTCACTGAGGCGAGGTTGGTTTAGGGGATTGGGGTTCCCTGGGGAGGGGAGACCCAGAGTGTGGGGGCACTGTTGTGAGAAAGCACCCCAAGGTAAAGGGCACCGGGGTCGGGGGGGGGATGCGCAGCCTGAAGTTCTGTAAGTGGTAGAGATCAGGAGGAAGCAGGCACCGGTAGGAAGACACCGGCCAGCAGGAGGCACTCCAAGGCTCGAAATGAGCTAATTCCCAGATGACCAGCAGGAGGTGCCACGGTGGTGAGTGCCCCCCGTGGTACATATGGTGGAGAACGCAAGCAACTCAGGTCCACTCCTGACACAAGGGAACTATGGGTACTGGGCAAGTTGTGCCACTAGTGGGGGGGGATGATGGATCCCGCCTACGCAGAGGTTTTCTTTCATCCCTGCTTGGGCCCTGGCGTCAGCACCCCGACAGAAGGGGGCAGATGATGACTCACAAGGGAAACCCAAGAGGGACTATGGGAGGTGCAGGGGGCCCTCCAAGAGCACTTGGAGCAGCTGGCAAGGGAGCAGCGGGCCCTAGAAAGACTCCTGAGAAGGGAGTTTACAAAGAGTTGCCGAGAGTGGTGGGAAAAGCCCCGCACCAGGGCCAGGAGGCCAGTGACGGAGTACAGGGCTTGTTAGGCCTGCAAGAGGCATGGACATTTAAAGAGAGATTGTCCCTATTGGGATGGGGGCAAGGAGCCTCACCTAGAGCAGGGGAAGGGACAAGGCCCTGGGAAGGCCTGCTGGGTGAGGAAACCCAGGGACAACAGACATGTTGGCCTCTGGGCGACAAGGACACCTGCAGTGGGAGTGCCCAGGCGCAAGGCGAAGGCCCAAGGTAGCAAAGAGGCGGGGACCCTGCTTTGGCTGCCATGAGCAGGGCCATATTAAGAGGCACTGCCCCCTCAAGGGATGAGGGGTGAAAGAAGAGGTGCCTAAGGACCCAGGGGGGTCGAAGGCCAGCAGCGTCAATGCTGTGGTGATGACGATAGACCTGCCAGGGAGCCATCCCAGAGAGATGGCTGAAAAGGGGACTGGGACAGTGTGGGACAGCAAGAGGCCAGGACCCAGGCTGTTGAGGAGCAGGTCGCAGTCGGGACCCAGACTCTGAAGATGGAGGGTCCAGGGGATGCTGGCATATGTGCGTTGCTGGAGGCAAGGCAGAGGCGAACACCAGGGACATGGCCAGGGAATGGGAGGCAGCCATAGACAAGCAAGAACTTCTGCGTAAGCAGCTGGCTGAAGCAGAGAAGGGGCGAACATGCCCAGAAGGGCATCCCAGGCCACGCCGGGCAGAAGCTTACAAGAACCTATAAGCAAAGGATAGCCAAGATCTTCAGGATCTCAGCAGAGAGAAGCATAACAAGAACCAATGGCTGGAAGCTGAAGCTAGACTAACTAAAATAAGAAAAAAAAACAGATTTTTAACAGTAGGGAAGATTAACCCTTACAACAAACTATGATGGGAACTGGTGGATTCTCCATCTCGTGATTACTTCTAAACACGACTGGATGTCTTTCTAGGTAGATATGCTTTAGTCGAACACAAGCTATTGGACTCAATACATGGGTAAAAGGCAGAAATTTAATAGTGTATGTTATACAAGAGGTCTAAAACTAGACCAGGGGTTCTCAAACTGGGGGTTGGGACCCCTCAGGAGGTCACGAGGTTATTACATGGGGGGTCACGAGCTGTCAGCCTCCACCCCAAACCCCACTTTGCCTCCAGCATTTCTAATGTTGTTAAATATATAAAAAAGTGTTTTTAATTTATAAGGGGGGGGGGGTTGCACTCAGAGGCATGCTGTGTGAAAGGGGTCACCAGTACAAAAGTTTGAGAACCACTGAACTAGATGATCGAATGCAGTGGTTTTGAAACTTTTTTTCTGGCGACGCAACTGAAGAAAACTTTTGATGCCCACGACCCAACGGAGCTGGGGATGAGGGGTTTGGGGTATGAGAGGGGGCTCTGGGCTGGGGAAGGGGATTGGGGTGCAGGAGGGGGGTCAGGGTTGGGGGTGCAGGCTCTGGGGTCAGGGATGAGGGGTTTGGGGTGCAGGCTCTGGGGTCAGGGATGAGGGGTTTGGGGTGCAAGAGGGGGCTCCGGGTTTGGGGCACGGGGTTGGGGCATGGGCTTACCTCCGGCGGCTCGTTGTCAGTGGTGCAGCTGGGGTGCAGAGGCAGGCTTCCTGACTGTCCTGGCACCGCAGACCGCACTGCACCCCAGAGGCAGCCAGCAGCAGGTCTGTCTCCTAGGCGGAGGCATGCAAGCAGCTCCACGAGGCTCTCGCCTGCAGGCACCGCCCCCCCAGCCAGTGCTTGGGGCAGGGGCAGTGTGCGGAGCTCTGTGGCCCTCCTGCCTAGGAACCGGACCTGCTGCGGGCCACTTCTGGGGCACATCGCGGTGTCAGAACAGGTAGGAACTACTAGTTTTTCCATGCCAGATGCCAGGGTCCCTGGTGCTAAGCAAGGTGACCCAGTATCTTGCATTCTGCTACCTAACACTGGGTTGCGACCCGCAGTTTGAAAACCACTGATCTAATGGTCCCTTCCAGCATTATATTCTATGAATCAAACAACTGACCAAGCGTTACAATATTCCTGACATTTTGCACTGGTCAGCTAAGCAAAGTGGTCGGTAAGTCAATGGATCTGTCTGCCCAAAGCCAATCTATCTGTCTAAGGATTTCCCCAGTGTGGTAGAGTCCTAGAGCAGAGCAGTGGGTGCATCTCTTAGCCCTTTGCGTAAAGAGCATAGCCCGGACTAAGGCGTTATGCGTGAGGCATCTCTGGTCCCAGTGATTCACAGCCACCAAATAGCCCTTTAGAGTTGTGGGTTGCTGGTACAACTTTGAGCAACCCAAAACAACCACCTTGGAACAGGTGGCGTCAGCTTCAAGTAACATCTTCTACTACAAAAAGAAAAGGAGTACTTGTGGCACCTTAGAGACTAACCAATTTATTTGAGCATGAGCTTTCGTGAGCTACATGCTCAAATATGCTCAAATAAATTGGTTAGTCTCTAAGATGCCACAAGTACTCCTTTTCTTTTTGCGAATACAGACTAACACGGCTGTTACTCTGAAACCTGTCATCTTCTACTACAGGATACAAACTTATATATATACTTTCACCCACAGTCGTTTAAAACACAGGCACTATCAAAGTGAAATGTTTTCTTGTCATTGTGAAGTCACAGGACTTGGAAAGAGTAAGAACTACATTTGTACTGTTCAATTTATTGGTTATCTGCAAAACTGGTTGATGTGTCTGTAAAAGTAATAGCTCCATTTGCTGAGCCTTATGATACTACGTTTAAAAATATTTTCCTTTTGAAAATGTACAGTTGTAAAACAACAGCTGAAAATCTAGCAGCTTTAAAATAATTTAATTGAAGGCTTTCAAATAAAGAGAAATTCAGATTTACTGGCTTCAGAAAGAAATGTTTCCCAGTTAACTGGTGCGTAAGAGACGGGTTAATGCTCCACTATCAGTTATGAAAACTTCCTATTTCTCTGAAGATGAGAAACAAAGTCAGGAAAGAAACTTACTGGCGGAAGGGTATAAGTGCATCGCTAAGAGTCAAGGGCTGTGATCCCTAAATATTACGTCAGCTGTGAGCGCTACCTGGACTTGGGGAAAAGCTTCAACTAAAACAGTGTTAGAGTTCAGGTAGCTGTTTTCTTTAGAATTCCCTGTTCATTGATAATCTGAATAATTACAGAATAAGATGAAACCCCAGAATTATTCAATCATCAACCTTTCTTAAAATACACACTTAAAAAAGGACAACCCACACACAACTTCTCCCCGATAACGTATCTATTTATACAGGGAGATACATACAGCCCAATGGTGTCTCTCTGCAACAAGTCCTAAAGTTGTTATGACAACAGTGAGGAATACTGGAAAACAACCACCCTGGAAGCCACAACATAATGATAATCACTAATGTCACAGAATTACAGAGAATACTATACAGTAGTGACTAAAATTTCAGTAACTGGCAATGGAAAAATTCTAACAACTCTGTAATCATTATAATTAATAACATGAGGTTAACCAACATAAAGTCTTTGGTTTCAGTGTAAGATTCATCTAAAGTAATCTCTTTGAGGCGGCTTGACTATATAACAAGTACTGTATAACTTTCACAGTATCTGCCTTACTCTGGGCTGTCTCGTATGCTATTCAGGAGTCAACCTTACTTACCCTCCCTATTTCACTATACTCAAGAGTGATTTAAAATGTGACAATAGTCTGTTGGAAATCACGGTGGTCCACAAACCGAATGGAGAAAAGAATTAATGAAGTTAAACTGAAAAAAATCTGGACTGATGTGAATACTTTAATAATTATTTCAGTTTAAACTGCTATTTAAAACATTCTTAGAATCCCAGACTACAGAACTTTTGAGGAAGTGGTATAACTTATATAAATGAATGTACAAAGCAGAAATTTAGCCTAGTATTCTCCATATGCAGCCGCACTTTAACCTGGACGATGACAAAGGCAAGTTATTCACCTCTGTGCCGAATGACCACTAATGCAGTTCTCATGGCACCTGGAGACAAGCAATATTTCCAAGAATCCAGTAAGCAGATAAACTCAGTATTCATGTCAGATTAAGAAAGGCAGCTGATTCCCATTATCCCAGGAGTTTCTGTCAGACTGTTCCTCTGACATTACATTTGCAATGTGTAGCATACAGCAGTATTAGCAATGTTACTCAGTTGAGAAGAGAAATAAAAAGAGAAAAACATTTTGTTCCACTGATCTTTGAAGAAGACTTCACGTGTAGCAACATTTTCACCAACTCAGGAAATACAAATTGTCCACATACTTGTTCAGAAGAGGGCACTATATCTACAGTCTAAGAAAAAGGGCTCAAGTCACACACAAGCATACCAATATTCTCCAATATCTTGTACGCAGTATTATGCTAGATAGGCATTACTCATAAAAACAAGCCTATCAAAAATTATGCAATGATTCTGTGAAGTGTTTAACTTCCAATGAAAGAGGTATAAAGAATTTTAGGTAAAGCCAATTAATTCAGAATTATGGCTCGTTACTGATCATTTAAATCAAAACACCGTTCTGTTTTTTTACTGTGTTCAGTTTTGATACCAGTTTGTATTACTATTTAGGATCTGCCAAAATAAGCTGTAATATTCAAGATCACCTTTCAGCAGCTCAGTACGTCCACTGATATTACCTAACCTAAGATACCACTTCTCGGAATGGACTGAAAGATCTGTTTCTTTGCAACCTGCATGCTGCAATGTAAGTAGTCTGTTACATACTTTCTCTGCCAGCTCATGTGCTTTCCTCAGGCAAAGGAGGGCCAAAAAGAAGAAAACTGTGTGGTCCCAAAGCTGTTAGGTTTCCTCTACATTCCATGCTCTCCACTGGGAATGGTTTAGTAGCTCAGGGAAGGGGCAGGTGGCATGGCTCTCCTTTGTCCTGACATCCAAGGGAAAGTTTCACAGAGAGCAACTGGGTTTATAAAGGGTTAATTCTGCCCTGACATCCCGTCTGCTCCAGGCCACAGTCATGGTCCTGGCAGGACATAGTCAGGATTATTAACTCCCTGGGGAATTTTCCTGTGGAATTTCAGGGGGTTGATGCCACTGTCTTCACTCTAAATTCATGCAGAAGAGCATCTAGAGGTTACAGGAATGGGGTCAGGACACTGACTGGGATCAATTCCACTTCCTCTTGACAGATTTTTGGGGGTGTTTGATTCAGTTTTCTGTTCTTTCATTCCCCTCTATCGCTAATATCAGGGAGTGTGATCCAAACTCAAACCTTCCCTAATGGTTAGAGGCCCCAACTAGCATCACTAAGGATCATCAGCAAAAACTCCAACTTCAGAGGAAAGACACACTGATGGTTATAATCATTACAAGTTCCTCTACCCCAGATATCACAAATTAGGTGCCAAAACTCAAACACCAGCAGTGATATGAAATCTGCAAAGTTAAACTCCATCAAAACAACAATGAAGGAATGCAGAAGAGTTCCTATATTGACAAGAAAAACATGCAACTGTGGTTATTAAAGAATGTTTAAATTAATGATTAATACTTAGTTAGAAAGAGGGACAGAAAAAAACAACACATGCTGCAAAAAAAAAAATCAATTCATTTCCACTATCTTATACAGAATTAAGGAAAAGATAAAACATCCATTGAATTGTGTCCTTGGGTATGAGTCAGTAAGCCCACTGCACTATGATACAGTTTAAAGCTTCATGTTTAAGAATAATCCAAGTTTATGCTTTTACAGTATCAACAGATAAATATAATTACTAAACTTAATTAGTAATTAAGAAAAAACTCAATCAGCAAAAATACAATTTTTTCATCTTGGGAATGAGAGTTTAAGAAGGATAAATAGAATGAGGTAACATCAAGCATAGGGGAAAGAAAAGGGTCAATCAGAAAGAAATTAGAACATGAATGAGAAATATGGCAAATAAGCAAAGAACAAAAATATATTTTTAAACCAAAGAATGTGAATGACTTCTTGATTAGTGCTATTGTATCAATGTGAATGCTAAAAACCTTTCCTTAGTTCTTGTATCCATTCCTAAAGCTTCTTGAGAACTTAATGGATCTGGTTGGAACAATAATTTTAAAAATAAGAAAGCTGTAAGAGTATGACAAAGCAAATAAAAAGGGTCATTAAACATCATCTTACATTTTCTTTCCTCTCCTTCTACAGGCTTGCTCATACCTCCTTGTCTATAAATTCTTTTATGTCTGAGTATACTAAACATAGTGAGGATACATGCTTATTTTTTTTGTGTCAATTTATCCTACAGTTTCAATACACAAACAGGTTCATCATGAACCCTGGTCTATTCTCTCCTGGTCCATTCTTAGATTAGATAACTAATCACACAACAGCCTTTTACAAGATGGATAAGCATTACTTTCACATGCTGCTTTCCTATGAGGACTCTGAATTAGATTTTGTCTTGTTTTGATCTGAAGAAGTAGTTATTTTGAAATATTCTATTGACATTTGGCTTTCAAAAATTATATTAATTAGGTCTAATTGGATGTCTCCTTAAATTGAACCCTTTGATAATATCATACAATATAGTCACCATGGTGAACATATTGCTATTGATCATATGAAAGTTTACATCCAGACTACTTGAGGGCAATACTTACATTGACTCAACTTGCCACACTTGCACCTTAATTTATCACTTCATATTGTCCTTTCTTGCTATGGAGATGAGTACCAGGATGAAAAGGACTTGCTGGAAGAAACAAGCAGTAGCTACCCGATAAGGATATATATTAAGCCCATTATTCTACACAGGGAAAACTCAATAGATTATTGAAAATTCCTGCATTTAGTGCAATGAATACCCCAGTGGAGCTGGTATTTATTTTGGATGCAGTCCACTTCATAAAAAACTATGAGGCTACATTACATTTCTCATTACACATGGCCTACCTGAAATATAGATTTCACCAAGTTAGCACTATAATGCAACATGATGCTAAAGTTAAAAACTCTACACATACAATAGTACACATTAGCTGAAAAGAAAAACTTTCTGCAGTTCCTCAACTTGAAATGAAGCCAGGGATAAAGGTGGAGTCAGTAGGTAAACTGCTGGAGCTTCCATGAGTGAATTCTACAGTTCATTAACTTCTCTTTTACGTTATATGGTCAGTAGAGAAACCTTGTATCCATTGGAGCTTCAGCTAATCTGTTTTAGAATTTACAATGACTTCTCTTTAATACCTTTGAAAAGCAATTGACATCTGACACTAATAAAGGTTTTGGCAGGTTTTCAAAACATTTTATGAGAATAAGGAACAGCAGAGATCTTATACAAAGCATTGTATTTATAGCTGTAAGTGCCATGCCAAAAGACCAGTTTGTACCCACTCTCCTAAGCATGATGGAAGGTAAAATTTCACTTTGTTAATCTCGGTGATTTCATTTTCATAAAAGAAACCAAGAAATGGAGGAAATGATTGCACAATTTGTAGCAGACTTGGGAGGGCTGCAATTGAATTGAGGCACTTCCTGTGACCTCAATGCTGTCTTAAAAAACACCTTTCGTGACAGGCTGGTGTACAAAGTGAGGCAATACAGAAATAGCGTGTATCTGAGCATGGTTTCATATGCCAGAAGGCTGTGGAAATTACTGCAAGGAAATCCGAAGTTCTGAATTCATTTACAAAAAGTGCACAAGACAGCAGAATTTTCAAGATAAACCAAAGGTACTCAAGAATATTGCTCACGTGGCACACTGGCTCAGTGAGAAGCAATGTATTGGTATAAAGGCCTGAAATGCTGACTGTGTTTTAAAAAAAAAAAAAAAAAGAAAAAAAAGAACTCCCCTGCAGACAGAAGAACGTGCCTGTAAGAAAGACTGGCACTGGCAAATGAGAAAAACAACTAATGAAGGTATAGCAAGAAAAAGGGCTGTCCATTTCCTAAACTCAGAGCAAGAAGACTACAGAGAGAAGACACCTACCCGCATTATGTAATGGCTTTCCCATAGATCGGGGGAAGGGGAGCTCCACTTTAAAGGACTGCCAGTTTGGCTGGAAGCAGATATAGGAAATGCATTAATGGTTGTATCAGGATGAAGTACATTATAGTCTTTATAGAGTACATCAGGTTACACTCCGTCTTTCCCTGAATGTTGCAGAGTTGTTCCGTGCACATTCGTAGGGTAACTAGGCACCATGCTGGGGATTCGGGTGGTGTAGATTTAACTCCCTGGAAAAAACAATATTCCCACTTTTTGTGCGGAAGAATGATTAGCCATCTCAACTGGGTCAGTGTCTTAAAAAGATTTAAAGATTGCCAGGAAAGCCACAGTTGAAAAGATCTAACTTGTGTGTTACTGAAACATACTTCTGTTTTCGATGAAGAACTGCATAGCATGAAAAAATCACTGTGAAGCCAATCATTACACAAAAAGAACATGAGTATTTGTGGCACCTTAGAGACTAACATTTATTTGAGCATAAGCTTTCTTATGCTCAAATAAATTTGTTAGTCTCTAAGGTGCCACAAGTACTTCTGTTCCATTTGCGGATACATACTAACACGGCTGCTACTCTGAAACCAATCATTACACAGTGTAGCCAAGCAAAATCATGCAAGTGAAGCATTGCACATAAAATCTTGATACAACTTAACAGAGGGTTAGAGTGTTAGAATTCACAAAGAGATGTGAAGTTTTTCAGAGCCCTGATGAGTATTTGGATCCTGTGATTGTTCCCAATTGTTTTCACCTGGCACCAGCAAACATCAAAGTGGATACCTTAGTTCCCCAAAACATGAGTCAGTTACATTAATTTCAAGGATTACTCATCAGGCTACAGAATAGAATGGTCTTTGTGACCTGACAGATGAAGTATGAATATTGGGCTTGGGCAAAGGCATGTCACAGCGTTTTTTAAAATAGCTAAGAATTCTTTGATAGCTATTCTCATGCTGATCTTGATTTGGTACTTCAGTGGGCATGTGATGTGTCCCATAGTCGGGAAAAGTCATAACTCACATTATAGGGACAGAGGAGGAAAATCCAATTGGCAAAAGGACACTAGACAGAGCAAAAATAAAAAATGAATACATTGGATGGGAAGCAGTGGACATGAATATCTGAGCTCCTGACAGATCAGTCATCCACATCTACCTTTGATGGAAACTGGGTGAAATCCTAGTCTTGCTGAAGTTGATGGGAACTTGGCCATTGATTTCTATGGGGCCAAAATGTCAACCTGTAGCTGGTTTCCAGAGGAAAGTAAAAGTGAGATTCTATTTTTAACTGCCCTAGGATGGAGAGGTCACATTATATGGCAACACAGAGACTTGTATAGATTCTTTTTGCCATTCAAGCACGGAAAGAATTTGCTAGCTAATATTTTTCTAGTTCAGTGAAGACTTGCCTGTGAAGACTTCACAAGTAAGAAAATAGGCAGGTCAAATAGCTTTTCAATCTGGTGCTGAATGTTAAAACAGCAGGAAAATTAGATCTTATGTAGTATTATTCCAGATGACTAAAGCCATCAATTCCATAGAGCTGGTTGAAAATAATCCTAAAACAAGCCCCACCCTGCACCCTTGCAGTATGTCAATGCATACTAGTAAACTTTCAGTGAACAGTGGCAAGGTCCACCTAGACAGTTAGTGCACAGCACACTGGAGTACTTTAGAGCTACACCCCAACTTGCTGGCCTGTAGGTGTTTGTGTAGATGCTTATTTGTCATACTCTGTCTTAGTGCATGTGATCATTATCTACCCTAGAGACTGGCCCCAGCTACTTTGACGTATTACTACTAGTTAGCAGCTATAGGACCTCTGCTGATGATCGTGGTGTATATGTGACCCACACACCTCCTAGGTATGGTGTTCTGTCCCATGTACTGGCACCGAGACCACTTAGAGAGAAATTAATGAGTCTGCTCTATAGCCTAGGCCAACAGGCATATGGCTTTTAGCTCATGCAGTAGAAGCTCATACATTTAGCTCCAGAGGTCCCAGGTTCAATCCTGCCCACTGACGACCAGGGTCTGTTGGCATTACATATACATGGCCATGGCTCAGCAAATATTATGGGGTCCTAGCTTTGTTACTCTAATAACTTTTAAGATAACAGATATTGATTTCATTTCACACTGGGCAGTGCAAAGTAAAGGAGTATAATATAATTATTTAGAAAAGAGCATGGTTTGGGAAGGCCACATCACTCATGCCAACACTGATTTTGGCTCCTCCACGTGTTCCAGATGGAGACCCTATCCTGGATGCCTCTACCCAGGTCTGCCTGCAGCTCCCAGTGGCTGGGAATGGTGAACCGCGGCCACTGGGAGCTGCAGACAGCCAGGCAAATGTAAACAAATGGTCTGGTGGCCCGCCAGAGGATTACCCTGATGGGCTGCAGATTGCCCACCACTGGTCTAGATGAATTTACTATAAGATGGTTGAACAACTGGTTGGGAAAACATATTCAGAAAGTAGTTATCAATAGTTCACAATCAAGCTGGAAGGGCATATCAAATGGGGTACCATAGGGATCTGTTGTGGGTCTGTGGATGATACCAAGCTTGGAGGGATTGCAAGTGCTTTGGAGGACAAGATTAGAATTCAAAATGTTCTTGACAAACTGGAGAAATTGTCTGAAATAAAGAGGATGACATTCAATAAGGACAAATGCAAAGCACTACACTTAGGAAAGAATAATCAATTGCACAAATACAAAATGGGAAAGGACTGCCTAGGAAGGAGTACTGCAGAAAAGGATCTGGGGTTGTAGTGGGTCACAAATTAAATATAAGTCAACAATGTACTACTGTTGCAAAAAAAACCCAAAACATCGTTCGGGGATGTATTAGCAGGAGTGTGGTAAGCAAGACACTAGAAGTAATTCTTCCGCTCTTCTCACCACTGATAAGGCCCCAACTGGAGTACTGTGTCCAGTTCTGGATGCCACACAGGGTAAGATTGAAAAAAATGGATTTGTTTAGTCTGTAGAAGAGAAGGCTGAGGGAAGGACATGATAACAGTCTTCAAGTACGTAAAAGGTTGTTATAAAGAGGATAAATTGTTCTCCTTAGCCACTGACGACAGAAGTAGGAATGGGCTTAAATTGCAGCAAGGGAGATTTAGGTTATACATAAGGAAAAACTAAATGTAAGGTTAGTTAAGCAGAGGAACAAATTACATAAGGAGGTTGTGGAATCTCTGTTATTGGAGGTTCTTAAGAATGGGTTAGACTAAACACCTGTCAGGGATGGTTCTGGATAATACTTAGTCCTGCCTCAGTGCAGAAGACTGGATTAGATGACCTGGTGAGGTCCTTTCCAGTGCTACATTTCTATGATTCTATGTAAAGGAAAAATGCTGAAAGTTACTTTGTGGCCTGAGCTAGATTATATCATTGAAGAGAAAACAAAAGCTTGCCCTTGGCATCAGAGTGCAAGAAATATGCTAGAACATACTCCTATACCTGTGGTCACATCTTGGCAATCCCTGGCAGCACATCCATGACAATGTTGTTTGTCCTTTAGGAGGACATATTTCTTGGTAGTCACTGATTCTTACTTACTGGCCAGAGATTTATGTGATTACTTCTATCTACTGTAAGTGCTAAATGGTTATATTCTGCTGTAACGGCTAGTGAGTGACAGGTGAAGGGTCTATCTTAAAAACTGTTGTATGAAAGTAGCTGTCAAACCTGTAATTTCTGCAGAAAAACAATAAAGAAGGTATTGTTGCTCATCAGCAGTTGTTGTGGTTTCATGTACATTTAAGTTCCAAACTGACCATCTGTAATATATCTGCTTTCCTACTTACAATTATCACATGTCACTGGAGAGGAAAAGTTAAATAGTACCACCACTCTTTGTGACATTATCTGATAAAATATGACCATGTAGATCATTGTTGCTACCACAGTTATATAATTGCAACAAATCTTGTACAAAGTATGTCAAGTAAGGTTTCTATGGAAAGGTTATTTGCTGAATATGATTATGCTATTTGCATGCATGTATCATTTTTGTATTTGAATGTATGAGCATTGGGTCTATACCTGTATTTCAAATATGGTTGCTCCTGGGGTAACACCCACAATGTATTTAGCCTGCACATCTTGGAGGGACTATTCAAGTTAAGTGGTTCATCAAGGAACACTTAACTCACAACGGACCATGGGAGACGCCTATCGACACTTAATGGACTTTCCTGCTATGACTAAGCGAAATCATGCATGGACATGTGACTTGCCCATATGACTCCAAACACCATCTTGCTACCTGTAATTTTCCAGGGAGAACAACGGGTTTCCCTTCACTTGAGAGCAGCTATAAAAGGTGCTGGAAACATCTCCATTTTGTCTCTTTCCCGCTCAAATCTCTGGACTATGAACTTGTACTAATGGGATCATTCTAACCAAAGGACTGAGGATCTTCCAGTGATTTGGAAGCAACCAGAGACTTAACAAGCCAACAGTTTATTCCATCACTGCTACAAGCGTGATCCAGGAAATTTGCAATCATTTTATATGTATTTGATTCCTTTCACCAATTTTAACTCTCACCTTTCTTTCTTTTTATAAATAAACCTTCAGATTTTACATACTAAAGGATTGGCAACAGCATGATTATTGGTTAAGATCTGAGTTACATATTGACCTGGGTAATGTGGCGGGTCCTTTGGGGGATCAGAACCACCCTTTTGTTTGATGAAATTGGTTTTAAATAACCACTCACCTTTAAGTCTAGGGTCTGGGTGTTGAATCCAGGATTGGGATGCTCAAGAAAACTGCTTTTCTGACTTCTTGTTAGCCAGTGTGGTGAAACAGAAGTTTATTTCTGTTGCTGGTTTGGTATATCTTATGGGAGAATAACCACCAGTTTTGGGGTGTGTCTGCCCTATTTCTCAGCAGTTTGACTTAAATTTGGTATTCTCAGCTGTAACCCACAGAGGCATGGTGATACACTATAACAAATTTCACCTTAAAAGTGCTAGTATAATTCTTAACAGAGCAATAAACAGTTTATCTACTTGCAAACTCTGTCACCTGTGCTCTTCCTATGTTAGTGATCCCTCAAATTACAAGTGACAACTCAATAGTAATGAGTAATGACACAGAAATTCTATTACTAAATGAAAGGACTATAACTCTGTCAGACTAGTGATAACATTAATCTCAATTATACATTTTTAATAGGTACCTCTCAAACAATTTTCACATGCACTTTTTTAAAAGCCCTGTTTTAAAATGTTGATAACTTATTAAGATATCAATGTCCCACTTTGGATGTACAAATTAACACTTAGTGCATAAAACAGACATTTTTGTTCTCAGGTATGTAAGTGAGTGCGTGCCCAAAACACAGGTTTTAAGTGCCCAGTTTGAAGCCCAAGATTGAAAACTAGGTCCACACGGTATACTGCCCTCTAGTGAAGGCTTCTTGGTCAAAACCATCCTAACAAGATTCAGCTCTAAATACACATATGTGGAAACTATGCCTTCTGATAAATGGCATGAAGAGGAAGCAAAAAAGTTTGTCTCAAAGGTAATGAAAGCAAAGTGACCCAAAACCAGGGCTATCGGTAAGATAATTAAGCAAACAGACTCTGCTGTACACTGTACTTAGTTCAAAGGAAGACAAGATTTCTTTGCTACATAAACGATGAATTGAACCAAATGTTAGATAACAGACACGTTTGTGATGATTGTGTGTTCTGAATGCCTTTACCGTCTGCATTTTAAAAAGCTATTACAAAAGTATGGTAGACTGTAACATATCAAAAATAGTGTCTAGCTGAACCTCCTTTGGGGAAGGAATAAAATTTTATTGCCTGCACATTTTGACCTTTACCATTTGGCAATAAAGCCTGTGAAACAACTGTGCTTCATTAATACTGTGACCGGTAAAGGAAGTAAGGAGACAAACAAAATTTCAAAACCTAATAATGTAACACTTCATTGAGGTTTCAACATCCATTCTGAATTTTCTGGTGTCACTAAGACTACTTCAGGGGACGAAGGCAGAGGAAGCAAGCAAGAGAAAGAAGCAAAATCTCAAGTAATGATTAGCTCTGCTACCTGACAGTTTCAGCATTAAAATGTTCAAAAATCATGAGTCAGGCCCCCAAAATCACAAGACCAGTTTAAAAATAAATTCATTTTTTAAAAAATAATTCATTTTTTATTTCTTTTCTTTAATTTCTGTTCTGTGACTCTTTGTGGATTACACTTGAATTATATTTTCCAGCTTTTCTCCGAAGACTATGTGGGCTAGAAACTTTCACTAAAAGAAAAAAAAAGGCAAGATTCTCATGAATCCAGGAGTTGGGACTTTAAGACAGACAAAAATATTATAACATTTGTGATAAAAGTCACAGGAGTTCACAACACTGCATTTTTAAATGAACAGAGGAGAAATCTAAAGAAAGAAAGAAAAGCAAAATAATGTTAAAAATGTAAGGCTGACAGCCTCTTGCTCTGTCAAACTCAACATAATTTATAGAGCCAACAATGTGGAGGTGTTAGCAAAGAAATGAGAAAATGTGTGTGTGAGTGTGTGTGTGCACACATGCCACAAATTACAAAGTGGGTGGGAAAAAAACCAACATGTGCCCTATGGATGTGAGAATTTTGCCAGGTCTTTGCCTTGCCAGTTCAAGGATCCCCAGGACATTTTATGAAGAGCAGTCAAATTAAGTGCCAACCACACACTAGAAGCTCAGTTCAAACACTGTCAGCATGCAACAGCGAGTGGGTGAGACACCGAAAATGTGAGTGAACTGATGCAGCACATGTGTAGCACTAATCAACCAGGTAAGGAAAAGGGGCATTCCCTTATATACTAAAAGGAAATGTAAGGAGAATTCTACATTCAATAACAGTAACAGAGTCATCTTCAGGAGGCAAAAATCCCCAAAATCTAATAAAAAAAATTAGGATCTTGGCTTCTTGCACAAGGAGTAGGATTTCTCAGATGAAAAAAATGCAGTGATGTAGAATTAAGCTTTTGGTGAGTTCAGTATATGCTGAAATAGCATTTTTTTCATTTCTTGCTTCTAGGTGTCATAAAAAAATTAAAGGTCTGTTGAAAGAAACCAAAATGTATTACCCTGAGCTATTCAGAAGGACATTAATTTCTTTTTCAAGGAGCCTCATTTTATAACCCAACCCAGTACAATGATGTCAGACCTACTGTTGACTGATCCTCAAATTAGCACAGTCCAAGTGACTTGCATTGCAACGATTAGCTATGCATTTACTCAGTGTAAGCAACCAGCGAACAAGCAGCACTCTTTCAAGAGACCTCTCAGTTTAAGAACTGAACCACAAATAAAAAGAAGTCAAGAGCTCAATTTGCTGCATGTGCATTCTTTGGAAGTCAATTGGAAATATTCTGGGGGCTGAATAATTTCATTCATACGTCTGTTTTAAAAAGACAATGTGTACAACGGTCTATTTTTTCCACATATAAACAAACAGTCTTGTTTTAAAAATCCTCAGCAATACAATAGGATAGGTTTAAAAAGGGATACACTGAAAAAAAGGAAAAATCCATATTTAATGTAACTGTTCACTGAATTGCACCTTGCAGAAATGATTGCTTGATGTATGCAGCAATCTATATAATAAAACGAGCTTTGGAAGGGTAGAAACAATATCAGATTAATTTTCACAAATTAGGGATAATCATTTTATATGTGAAGGGTGAGTGAAGCAAAGAACCAAACTAAACTAATGAAAGGTGTTTTTATTTGAGAACAGTCAAGACTTAATGGGGTGTCTTTATAATCCAGTTACTTTTTCCCTCACTGGAGGTTAGTCAAATGCTTAACCTCACTTCCTCTTTCTTTGCAAGGGGGCTAATGATGTAGGCAGAGTAATGCTTACTCTTCACAAATTAGGTAAATGGTAACCAGTTGAGGACTAATGGTTCCAGATTTGCCAGTGGCTACTTTTTGAGGTTATCGCTTTCAGACATCAGTCATGATACGTTCGTTCAAGGATGGTGTATAGTACAGTAATAGGGCTATTTTTGAAATATGTACTCTGTACTAAAAATAGACATAAAAAGATACACTTGTTAGAGGGCTTTCCCTTCACCCTCCCAGTTCCCTGATTCTCGTCACGCAGACAGCAAGCAGAAAAAGACCAGAAGTCCGAAGTGCAAAGAATGCAATGTTTAGTGGGGTTAGTTTCCAAGCAAGCATATTCCAAAGCCCTTCACACCAGTCGGGCTTATCTCTATACGCCGACAGAGCCCACTCCCCAGTGTTCCATTCCCAGCTCTGATGCCACAAACCATTTAGTCCATGTCCCCCTTCCCAGCGCTGACATGCAGAACATTTGCCCCGTGTCCCCCTTCCCCGCTCTGACACCGCAGAGCCTTGCCTGTGTCCCTGTTCCCTATTCCCGTTCCCCCCACCTGAGCAAGCATGATTCCAATTTCCCTTCCTCCCACTTCCTATTTGACCCCAGTTTATATAGTAATATTCTCAGCTATACCTTAACCAATCATTTTACTGAAATTTACCTAACCAATCCTAACATATTGTAACATAATTCTCTAACCAATTATATCCCACTACCCTAATTAATTTAGACCTAGCAAAATTAATTATACTGCAGACAGAAACAATTAGAGAACCACACAGATTAGCAATAGAAAAGTGGGGGCCATAAAGATAAAACAATACAGAAATAGGGTTTCACAACCACAACCGTTGATAAGTGATTTCTTGCCAGACAGGATGCTATCACTTAAGATCTGTTTCTTTATCTGGTGGTGATGGGCATTATCAGGACAGGATCGTCTTCCAAACAGCCCAATACCACCTTATTTCAATGTGACTGGTTTGGAATGTGAGGATGTGACAGAAGGCTGCCCCTGCTGCTTAGCCAAAGGCCTTAGCCTTAGAACTGTGAGACTATCCTAGTGAGAGGTTTCAGAGTAGCAGCCCTGTTAGTCTGGATCCGCAAAAAGAAAAGGAGGACTTGTGGCACCTTAGAGACTAACAAATTTATTTGAGCATAAGCTTTCGTGAGCTACAGCTCACTTCATTAGCATCAGTACACACATGCCTCACCTGCATTTCTGTAATTCAACAAAAACAGCATTGTTCCTGGGTTTCTTTTGATTGTACATTGCTACTTTTAAAGTACAGTTGGGCAAATAAAAGAAAGAGTTGAAGAGTTGGAACAAAATTAGATCGAGTCAAACAAAGTTTTGAAAAATCAGAATTATTTTTAAATCAAAAGTGGCATTTTACTTTCATGGACATTGAAATAATAAAGTCAGCATAAAAATGGGAAATGTTGTGCAAAAATACTACAAACAAGTTTTTGTTTCTCCCTGTAACATTGTTCAATACACACACACAGAGAGCCTCCTGGGGAGGCTCACTTATACTAGTTCAAACTGGATTCGCCAGAGACCAATAGACAAAGGAAGGCCTTCTGGACAAATAGTCTGAGTTTAAACTGACGGGGCCTTTTTTCTGAACCAACTAACGGACAGGACTTTCTGTCGAGCGGATTGGGGGGTGAGAAAGAATCCTTGCGGAAGGTTTAGAAGGACTGACACCTACCAGAGCCTAAGACTGTAGTAGAGATAACCTCTGGTAAGCTTTTTAGCGTGTGGGTAGGTTCTTTTCTCGTTTTTAATACATTTTCTCTGCAATGTTTTCATCTTAAAAAGTAAATGTGCTTGGTTGGAAGGAGCTGTGTGGCAGCTTGCAACTGCGGGCAATTATTGTGTTCATAGCCTCATGGCCCACTTAGGCAGTCTGGCTTGCTGAGAACATCACAGGGTAAATCAGGGAGCTGTGCTGCCTGAAAACTCCTGATCTAGCAGGAGAGAGACATGGATCTCTACCCAAGAGCAGTGACAGTTGGGAGCCAGGTAAGTGAGTGCCCATAGTGGACCACGGAGGGGGAATACAGGTGCAGTTACTAACAACTTCCTCAGTTTCAGAGTAACATTTATACTCAGCTAGCTATATTCTTTCTTCGTCCATGGCTATGCAATCCTGCTAATGCTCATTTTCCATCACTAACAATGGGGATAGGAGTTATAACTGGTTGCTATTACAGACTACTGTGACTTGTTCTTGGTTCAGTAAATGTTGAAGGTGACAATTTATACCTTTTTCTTTCATCTTAAAGTTTTAATTCATTATCTGAATATAATTTCTTCTCCCCTAGGTGCCCGTCACACAACCTTTAAAAATTCCCTGAGGAATCTGGCTGTAAAATAGAATTTCCAAATATATAGGTTGTGTGATAAAAATGAAATTCTGAAGCTCCTTGATGTTAGTAGTGCTGTGCTAAGGCAATTTAAATATCTTTTCTGCCAAAAAGGTTATGACGAAGCTCTTTTTCCCTCACTGTCTTCAAACAGATTTTCATCTTTTTGTACAATCCAAAAGCTGAAGCCCCTTAAAATGTGTGCCAAAGGCACTAGCAGAAGCTTGAAGAGGAAATAATATTCTCTTGTTGAAACTTACATGAAAAAAGTCTATTTGCTAACCTTTCTAAGAATACTTATTTAAAAGTGTCTGATTAGCTCATGAGATTGATAATAGAATATGAAGTCTTTCACCTCTGTTGACTGGTTTGAATCTGCCTAACCCCTAAGGTCAGCAGTACCTACAGTAGCCGTCATTTTATGGTTGTTTAGGTGACTTAGGGCTTGTCTACACTTACCAGGGGATCGACGTGCTGCAATGGATGCATCGGCAGTCGATTTAGTGGGTCTAGTGAAGACCCACTAAATCGACCGCCAATCTCTCTCATCAACTCCTGTACTCCACCTGAATGAGAAGCGCAAGGGAAGTCGATGGGAGAGCGTCTCCCGTCGACATAGCATAGTGTGGACCCTGCGGTAAGTAGATCTAAGTATGTTGACTTCAGCTATGTAATTCATGTAACTGAAGTTGCGTAACTTAGATTGATCTTCCCCCATAGTGTAGACAAGGGCTCACATAACACTAATTGGTTATCTCACGCCTTCAGTTCAGAGGCATACTTCAGATCAGATACAGCTGCAAATAGCACCCATACTGAGAGCCTATCAGAGAGTCCCAGGTTTAAATGGGCATGGAAAAGGAAATAGCCTTGACTTGTTAGGTCCATCTACACAGCAAAATGTTCTGGGTCAGGATATCATGCTAGTGACTTGAACTTGTTAATGTATGGTTTGGTCTTCACTGCGTGAATATATATAGGTTTTTTTAAATCCCTATTTCATTGCTCCAAAATGAGAGCTTCAGTGGCGTTAAAAATAGAACTGGGTAAACTTTTTTGAACAAAACTTTTTTCAGTGAAAAATGCCAATTTGGGAAAACCATAATGTTTTGAAAATTCATGTTGATTTTGTCAAACTGTTTGCTTAGGAAAAATTTTTAAAAACAAAACATTTTGATTTTTGGTTTGAAATTACTTTTTGTTTCAAAATTTCCTTAAATTTAAAAACATTTAAAAATGGCCAAAATCAAAACAAAACAATATCAGCAGTGCAATAAATGTTTGACCAGGATAGGAAAAATAGCCTTGTTAAAGGGTGTGTGGATTTGTTGGAGGAGTTGAAGGACAGCTATAGGTGAAGTTTACTTAAGTGTTTGCCTTACCGAATGGTGACAATCCTACTACCACATATGCACCACACTGACCGTATGTCTGAGGCCATGGGCCTAGGAAGAGGGAGAACCTAGTCAGTCCCCTACTTAATCATCTTCCTTGTTTGTCAAGTGACCTTTGAAAACTGCATGTGAACAGTGTGGAGCCAATGTGACTTAAGATAATCAGAAAAATGTACTCTTATTCCTGAATAGGAGTGTTCACATGGGGGATTATACCAAAATAACTATTCTGGAAAGCTTGTCTCTCTCACCAACAGAAGCTGGTTCAATAAAAGATATTACCTCACCTCCCTTGTCTCTCTATTCTGGTGAACTTCCAAGGGTAGATAAATCCTAAATTACCTTCCTTTAGTGTTTTAATTGGATAAATTTAAAAATTTCACATTTTAAGTTAAATTGCTTTTCTTAAGCAATTAGCTTTACTATTAATGGATCATCTTTCATTTTTGTTTTCTCCATTATTACAATGTCCATTTATTAAGAAAAATGCATCCCCTACAGAAACAGCCCACTAATGACATGCTGGATTTACTATCTGACAAAATCTGCTAAATGCTGATTCTGGCTATGCAATTTTCACTAATGTATATGCTATTATTGCAGGGGTTCTCAAACTGGGAGTCAGGACCTCTCAGGGGGTCATGAGATTATTACATGGCGGGGGGGTCCACAGGTTGCCTCCACCCCAAACCCTGTTTTGCCTCCAGCATTTATAATGGTGTTAAATATGCAAAAAAGTATGTTTAATGTATAAGGGGTGGTCGCACTCAGAGGCTTGCTATGTGAAAGGGGTCACCAGTACAAAAGTTTGAGAACCACTGTATTACTGGGGGAAGAACAAAAATATAAATCAAACCCTTGTTTCTTTCTTTGCTTTTTAATAATTATTGGGTAAAGTCCGAATGAGTCAGTACTGAAAATATTTATAGGACATCACTAAAGAAGACTATATCTATGAAAGTATGAAAGAGCATGTTTCACGCAGTATCTTACCTGAACTCTTTTGTGTAACAAGTACTAGGCCTTATTTTATGTCCAGAATGACCTTCACTAAATCCAACTTTTATAAAGAAATATGATAGGATATTTGAAATGTACAGCACCATAGAGTGTTTGACAAAGTAATTGCATGCCACACTACCATTCAGGACCCCAACCCTGCAATCATTTCCACACAGGTAGACAGTTGGTGCCAGGTGGAACCCCACTGACTTTAATGAGTCTCCATGCAGGTGCAGGGGCCTGCCGATGAGGATCTAACTTCAGATTAGGCCCTAAACAAAACTAATATTCATACTGCATGATTGTACTGAAGTCTTCAAAGCTGTGACATCTCCCAAATCCTGAACTTTTCTGCCCTAATTTTTCTAACCAATCAAGCTTCAGGAACTTCTGATTCCATTGATTTATTGGTAAACTACAGAAAGCATCTTAGAACTAATTTGCTGAAACAGATCATTTCCTAAAGACTGTAAACATGCTTGACCTGCATCCAGTGCACTCTGAGTGATGTATAGTTCCTAAAGTAGTTTTGTTTAATACAGTTTTCATTCTGACCTTACAGCTTTTCCCATTCCTGTTTTAGATCTGAATTGTTGTCACAGACTATTCCAACTTCACCATCACTCAGTCTGTAACAAGGAAAAATTTCACAATGAGAGTCTGATTATCTGTTTTTTTCCTTAAAGGAACAATTTACCAAAATCAAAAATTTTAATGATTTTGAGTGGTATTAGCCCACTAACTGTAAATGCTGAATTTAAAGCCTCAAGGTTTAGTAGTTTGAAATCGTAAGCAGCTCCTCATCATAACTGCAATGGTTCATCATTAAGGCCACTTGTATTTTTACTAAATTTAAAAACCATGACACTCCAACATGAGGTTTTCTACATCACCTCTAAGCAGTTTATGCAATAGCCACTCTAAAGCTATTGAGCACTTTGCTTTTTGTGTAATTATGCTTCCTTATCTTTTCAGATCTCATCAAAATACCATCTTTTCTTCTTAGTCCTGCTCTTGAGTGTAGAGTCTAGCTTATTCCCTTGGTGTAATGGCTGAGTGATAAAAATTCTGTTCTCTCCACAGTTTGGATTCTGAGTATTGTGGATCAGCATTTTAATATGCTATTTTTGAAAGGCTACCCAAAGTCCACATTTGTAGATATTCTTTTATTCCATGACAAGAATCCAGTTTCAGATTATAAAAGTTTTTTGCAATTATTTCCCATGTTTAATAGTTTTGATTTCAAAGAGTCCGAATCAGGATATGCAAGAACATGCATCTGTTTAAAAACGGAAATGGCCTACACGCAGGGAAAAAAAAAAAAAAAAAGAATGGTGAAACACCAAATCAGCACAGAAACTCTTAAAACAAATCTGTACTCCTTTTCTCTCTTTAGTAGGGCCAATAGCTAAAATTTCAGTATCATAGTGAGTTATCAACCATTGCAATAGAATACTTCGGAAAAAAACAAATACGCATTATAATATATTGTATCACTGAGCTCTGCAAACAAACAGATAATCACACTTTAAATTTCTTTTGTGAATTTGGTAAAATCCCATAACTCATTTTGGAGCACTCAGAGCCCCCCTGAGTGAGTTAAGCAACATGATTTCAAATGAAAGCAAATAAAAGCATTAGTTTTCTTTTTTAGCATGGAATATTAAGTAAGATTTTAAAATCTTTTTTATACTTTCTGCCTTCTTATCATATGATTGTCACCTGTAATTACAAGAGCTGAATAAAATCCTAAATGTGAGCATGCTAATAAATAATACTTTGACCTTATTTTGTACCTTCCATCCGAAAATTTTAAAAAGCTATACAAACAGTGAATTCTAGATTTAACAAAACTATGAACCAGAAAAGCATGGTTTCCCCCATTTTACAAATGAGTAGATTCAGTAACAACGAGATTGTGACTTGTCCAAAGTCACAAGAAAGTCTATGGCTCAGTCAGTAATATAACTCAGTGGCTCTCAATCTTTCCAGACTACTGTACCCCCCTTCAGAAGTCTGATTTGTCTTGCGTACCCCCAAGTTTCACTTAACTATTTGCTTACAAATCAGACATAAAAATACAAAATTGTCACAGTACACTATTACTGAAAAATTGCTTACTTTTTCATTTTTACCATATAATTATAAAATAAATCAAATGGAATATAAATATTGTACTTACATTTCAGTGTATAGTATAGAGAGCAGTATAAACAAGTCGTATGAAATTTTAGTTTGTACTAATTTCACCATTACATTTTATGCAGCCTGTTGTAAAACTAGGCAAATATCTAGATGAGTTGATGTACCCCTTGGAAGACATCTGTGTACCCCTGGTTGAGAACCAGTGATATATCTAATGGTTTATCACTCTGTTTTGTGCCTTCACAACAGACCATGTTGTAATGCTGCAGTCCTGTCATATTCAACATTGTGAAAATATACTGAGTCAAAATGTGCACACCTGGCTCCATCCTACTTAACTCAGAGTTATGTCTAGACACACTTATCCAAGAGCAGCGTTTAACCCATTTTATTTTGAGTTGCGATTAATATATTTGGAAATTCATTATCGTGATGATGGAACAAAAATATTTGTATAACTCTAAATGTATTAAGTCTTGATTAGCTATTGACTGACATGCTAGAGATACAATTTTTACATTCTGGTTTCATATGTAGTCATATACCGGGTTATTTTAATGAGGCTTTAAGTACACATTATCCTATACTCTTCAATCTAATTTTAGGTAAAGACCTCCAACCCTGAGGAGCCTTAGGAGAGTCATCAGAGACCCCCACAGTGAGCCAACTAGGCCTGTCAGACTCAGATAGTCAAAGTAAAGTCTTCTGACGGCTAACTAGTCTATCGAACTTCAGAGACAGTCAGGAATGGTCCCCAAGGACTGGCCATCTAAGGCTCAGAGATGGTGGAGAGTGTTCAGTGTGCGTATAAACTTGTGGGAATTGAGAGGGCATCCCAAAACTCACTGGAGATTCTCTGCTTCTGCAGACTTCAGGAAAAGGAGAATGACTCCCTCATCTCCTCTTCCCTAAGCCCCCTTCGCATCTACAACATGGAGGGGGAGGGGGGAAAGGGAGAGACAGAGAAACTTGTCTGGGAGAAAAGTCAACTTCTATTACATAAAGACAAAAGAAAAGAGAAACTAATGTTAGATAACAGTAAATATTCTTCAATGTGCCTTTTTAAAAATGCTGTCTCCTGAAAACTTTTGTTTACTAGGCTTGATAAGCACACCAGTTTCAAATTAATTTAGTTTTACAATGGTTTTACTCCCATTTAATTATCATTACTTTCCTCAGCTTTCTAATAAAGCTAAGACAGCAGTAGAGGCTAGTACAAATACAGGTGTCTTCAGAACTGTATTCTATCAAACACACCTTTCCTTCTTACACTAGCCAGTTTGCAACACTGACCGCACCACACCATAAGTGGAGTGGGGATGTTGTCCAGGCTTGCTGGAGGAAGGCAATAGTGCTTTACGATGAGATGAGGGGGAACAAGGTCAGCAACTGCTGCAAAAAGGTGGGTCAGCTTTACAGCACTGACTCACCCCTTGGAATGTAAGGGCAGAAAGCTTTAAAAGTGCAAGCTCTGGCATTGGACACCCCTTTCTCCAAGCAGCAGGCAAAGCAGGACCCGTTCTCCATCCCCCTGAGGTGTGATTCTCCGGTGGGGTTTGAACCTGCTGTGAGCATTGTGCTAGTCACTCCTTTTCAGAGGGGGGCTGGGAAGGAATTTTTACCTCACCAGCATATTGGCTTTGGTGGAGTGGGGGGTTTTCGCCTTCCCCACAGCGGGTGTTAGGGAAGACCTACTATGGTGTGGTAGGCTATATGTCGCAACTTATTTGGTAAGTGTGCGGCGGATGTTCAGTGCAGGTACTCCATAGGGAAGGCATCCAGTGACCAGATAAATGGCCTGGTAAAGGACTTAAAAAGGAGGTGCTGGTTAAAGGAATGGAATGGGGGTGGGCTGGTTCAGGGCTCCTATGATTGGTATGGCACGGAGCCAACCCTCCTTTCTTATAGCCCACCTTAACCCTCCTACAAGAGGGGGTGGATGGTAAGGTCCCAGCAATAGATGTGCTGGAGGGACGTGGATGGAAAAAGAGGGGGAGCTGGTGGAAGCCCCCCAGGTAATTATGGGATAAACATGGGGTTACCTGCACTGTACGCTTTTATCTGCCAGGTAGTCCCAGACATCTAATAATAAAGTTGCGGCCTGATTAAATCCATGTCAGGTGTCTCATCTCCTTCTTTTGGTATAGCCGGACAACAGCTATAAAACAGCTAACCAAAGACATGTCTCTGTTCATAATGGAGCAAGGAGGTCACGAAAGAACTCTTTAGTTGCCTATTCTATGTACTATATATGAATAGAGAAACGCACATAACAATGGTTCGTTTTTACTGCAGCTGAACTATATTGAACAAAATCTGATGTTCCTGAAGAATTAGAATTGATTTGTTTCTAGCCAACAGAAGCAGTTAGTTATTTTTACTGTCTTTTTTATTTAAATGAGTTCTTAAACTTCAACTCCCCTTTCAACTCTCCCCCCCCTCAGCCCACTATTATTCAGATGCCCATACCCAAAGAATTAAGCTTGTGAGATGGCAATAAAGATTTTGCATATGATCTAGGTTACGCACAAAGCTTAAAACCTCTACGAAGGGATGCCAGGTGTCCAGTTTTCAACCAGAATACCCAGTTGAAAAGGGACCCTGGTGGCTCCGCTCAGCACTGCTGACCAGGCCGTTAAAAGTCCAGTTGGTGGCACAGTGGGGCTGGCAGCTCCCTGCCCAGCTCCACACAGCTCCCAGGAAGCGGCCAACATGTCCCTTCAGCTCGGGGAACCAGAGCCAATGGGAGCTGCAGGGGCAGCCAGGGTTGGCATGTGGAGCCCCCTTGGCCACCACTCTGCCTCAGAGCTAGACATGCCAGCCACTTCCCGGGAGCCACCTGATTGTAAGCACCACCTGGAGCCCACACCCCGAACCCCACCCCATGTCCCAACCCTCACCCCAACCCTGAGTTCCCCCTGCACTCTGAACCCCCCAAGCCCAAGCCCCCTCCTATACCCCAAGCCCCTCATCTCTGGCCCCACCCGAGTCCCCTCCTGCACCCAAATTCCCTCCCAGAGCCTGTACCCCCTCCCACATCCCAACCCCCTTTGCCCCAGTCCAGAGCCCCCTCATGCACTCCAATCCCTCATCCCCACCCCCACCCCAGAGCCTTAACCCACACTGCAGCATGGTGAAAATGAGCGAGGGTGGAGGAGAACAAGTGACAGAGAGAGTGGGGATGGAGTGAGCGGGAGTGTGGGGAAGGGGCAGGGCCTTGGGGAGAGCAAGGGTGTTTGGTTTTCTGCAATTAGAAAGTTGGCAACCCTACCTTTACAGTCTGAGGAAGGCTGATGGCTGGCAAGGGGGCATAACAAATGCATTACATATAAATGAAGCTGGCTGAGCACTACAATTTTGTTATGATCAAATTTAACACTACCATTGGCCAGTGACAGACCTGGCACATTGTGATCCCTTTAAGGCCTGGTTATGTACCCTAGAAGCAATTCTGGATTTTATCTGCATAACAAGCTTTGAACATTTGCACAGCCAAAGTGGATTTTTTGCTAGTGTAGAGATCTTATTAAGAATACTAAATGTAATAACACCATGGTAAACTGTCCCAGATCTAAACAAAAAGAACAGTACTGTAACTTGCGTGAATGCAATCCCCCGTTTTCACAATCTTTTCGTTTCAGGATTTATTTACCTGTTTTATGTAATGTAGTGTTTCTGGCTGTACCATTGCCACATTGGTTTTCTGAGGCATGCTTCTATAATCTAGTTGTCCATCACAGTATTTCACTTTAGCAAATGTTTAACAGACTTTTTGCAACACAGGTATTGCTTTTTGAGACTGTTTTTGAAATCTCTTTAGTATTTTGTATTGGACTTTAGAGACTACAGCAAAAGTTTGTTATATTTTAACTGGATATTGGTATGAGACTCTTTTAAATGCAGTTTTTCATGTTCAGTCACATTTCTACAGCTTCTGATATATATTATCACCCAACAAACCTGTAATAAAAAGTACATGAAATATTAAAAAGAAGTATCCACATCTGACACTCTAATCTGTGACGGGTTTCAGAGCAGCAGCGGTGTTAGTCTGTACCCGCAAAAAGAAAAGGAGTACTTGTGGCATTTTAGAGACTAACCAATTTATTTGAGCATAAGCTTTCGTGAGCTACAGCTCACTTGTAGTGAGCTGTAGCTCACGAAAGCTTATGCTCAAATAAATCTATTAGTCTCTAAAATGCCACAAGTACTCCTTTTCTAATCTGTGACTTTCCCTCACCTCTCTCCATGCCTTGTCAGCTAATCACAGAATCATAAAATCATAGGACTGGAAGGGATCTCGAGAGGTCATCTAGTCCAGTCCCCTGCGCTCATGGCAGGACTAAGAATTATCTAGACCATCCATGACAGGTGTTTGTGTAATCTGCTCTTAAAAATCCGCAATGATGGAGTTTCCACAACCGCCCTAGGCAATTTATTCCAGTGCTTAACCACCCTGACAGTTAAAAAGTGTTTTTTAATGTCCAACCTAAACCTCCCTTAGTGCAATTTAAGCCCATTGCTTCTTGTCCTACCCTCAGCAGTTAAGAACAATTTCCCCCCTCCTCCTTGTAACAACCTTTTATGTACCTGAAAATTGTTATGTCCCCTCTCACTTTTCTCTTCTCTAGACTAAACAAACCTAATTTTTTCAATCTTCCCTCACAGGTTATGTTTTTTAGACCTTTAATCATTTTTGCTGCTCTTCTCTGGACTTTCTCCAATTTGTCCAAATCTTTCCTAAAATGCAGTGCCCAGAACTGTGTACAATACTCCAATTGAGTCCTAATCAGCGCAGAGTACAGCGGAAGAATTACTTCTCATGTCTTGCTTACAACACTCCTGCTAATACATCCCAGAATGATTGCTTTTTTGCAACAATGTTACACTGTTGACTCATACTTAGCTTGTGATCCACTATGACCTCCAGATCCCTTTCTGCAGTACTCCTTCCTAGGCAGTCATTTCCCATTTTGTATGTGTGCAACTGATTGTTCCTTTCTAAGTGGAATACTTTGCATTTGTCCTTATTGAATTTCATCCTATTTTCTTCAGACCATTTCTCCAGTTTGTCCAGATAATTTTGAATGTTAATCCTATCCTCTGAAGCACTTGCAACCCCTCAGAGCTTGGTGTCATCCGCAAACTTTATAAGTGTACTCTCTCTGCCATTATCTAAATCATTGATGAAGATATTGAACAGAAATGGACCCTGAACTAATCCCTGAGGGACCCCACTCGATATGCCCTTCCAGCATGACTCAACCACTGATAATTACTCTCTTGGAAAAATTTTCCAACCAGTTATGCACCCACCCTATCGTAGCTCCATATAGGATGTATTTCCCTAGTTTGTTTATGGGGTCATGCGAGACAGCATCAAAAGCCTTACTAAAATCAATATATACTACATCTACTGCTTCCCCCATTCACAAGGCATGTTACTCTGTCAAAGAAAGCTATTAGGTTGGTTTGACATGATTTGTTCTCGACAAATCCATGCTGACTGTTACTTATCTTATTATCTTCTAGGTTGTGATGTCTTTCAAAAAGACTTCATATCAGAATTAGTCTTGAAAAATGATGCTAATTATGCACAATATCCAATGTGAGATAAATTTGGAAGTAGAATGGCCAGATTTACTGCCTAGGTTTTAGCAGCAAAGTATTTCCCTGGAGAAAGGGATGGGGAAGCATAAGCTACCAGCATTTCATGCTCTGCATGGGAATCTAAGCAGGTAGGGCTGGGAAAGCAGAGGATGAGGCCCAGGCGTTTGAGTAATTTACTGACAGCATATTTGTAGAGGAGCCTGTACTGAGGGAGGGGATGGACTCCTATGATTTCAAGTTGCCCTTTCCTATACACTCTTTTTTTTTTTTTTTTTTTAGGGATGAACCCTACTCTGGCATTCCTTTGAACTATAAGAGTTGGTCCAATAAAAGATATTACCTCACCCACCCTGTCTCTCTAATATCCTGCAACCAACACGGCTACAACAATACTGAATATAAGTTAAATGGACACTGTCAACATCAAACCCAGCCTGGATATTCTTGGTACAGGGTTTTCACTGTTCTACCCAATCCTGACTAAGGAATGTGTCAGTAGGGAGTGACTTGATACATAGGCCAGACTGAATGACATCTGCAGGGCTTTTACCCACCTATTCCCTTAGGGCCTCTATTTTTTCCTCAGCTCCCCTGTCAGAGCTCATGTTTTTCCCACACTGCTGGACCATGTGGCAAGATACAGGAAAGCACTTCCTTCTGAAGATGCAATGCTTCCTTAAAGGAAATCATGTTGATGATGTATGCATCCTCCTCTAAATGCATTCCGCTTATACCAGCCAAGTTCAAACTGTTGTTAAAGATAAAGAGACCAGTCTACCCATCAAGCCTCTGATTCTGAACATACTTATGCTCATGTGTAACTTTACTCATGTTTAGGCTTAGAAAGCCAGTCAATTGACCAGTCCAATAATGTTAATTGACCACATATTATTTGACCACAGTCAAATATTGTCTAATATTCCAGCAAGAATGCCCCAATGTAGGTGGCCAGCTACTTTTTTTTCATTGCTTCATGGTTCTGTTAGTAAGCTGACTTAAATGTCTTGATCACTCAACTTTATTTCATGTTAATACCACCTGTTGGGACGAAGGTGAATTGTGATGTTTTTAATTTCTCTTTAATTTCATTTTTCTTTTCATTTGTGATTGTTTAATCTTGAATAAGGTTCACGTTTCAATGCCAATCTAACATTGATAAAAAAGGTAACAACAACAACTCTTTTGGTACATCATTTCATTGTGTTCTGCATTTTTATCAATTAAAATAATTCAGTTAAGTAATTTGTTTTTGTGATTAAGCATAAGTATCTAAGACTAACCCTATTGGAAAGTATTACTCATTTTTTGTTTTAATAAATTAATTTAATTAATTTATTTAAAATATCTGACCATTTTGACATTGTTTGACCAATATTTGACTAGTTAATTGACAGATTATTTTTGGACCAGTGAAATGCTGAACCTGACTCATGCTAACAGTCCATTAACTTCAATGGAACACTGACAAGAGTAGTGATTTGTAGGATTTGGCCAGCCACCAGAAGAGATATTAATATTACTAATAAAATTCCTTTAGTGCTTTATTTTAAAATAATTTTTGATGCAGAAGCATTTAAATGCAAAAAAAAAAAAAAGGTCAAAATACATAGCTATATGCTGCTTCATGTTAATTCTTCTCTATCCAGGTATATTAGCATTAGGAGTAATAAGAGACAGAAAATCAAATCCTATCAAAATAGAAAAAGATATCACAGCATTATGGTCCTCTAATAATTTTTAATACTATATATGTACTGTTCAGTGTTCTTTTTCAGTACTAGAACATTCACTTACCAGTGCACAGGTATTAGCATTCACCTATGCAGTACTGTCCCAGGGTATATAAGCTGCAGCCTGTGGACCAAATGTGGCTAAGAGTATTCTATTATACAGCCATGGACTGCCCTCATATGTAATAGGAATGTGTGGCCCACAGATGGCATAGATCTCAAAACACTTTACACATGGACCTATAACAGATGAAGTCCACCCATTTTATGTCAAGTATCTGTAGCAAATTCACACTGTGGTCCCCATTCAGGCAAAATTTGGATGTATGTTTGCTTTACAGTTGAGAAATAGCATGGAAATATTGTATAACTCCAGCTACTAGAAGAGAATCCAAAGTAATTATACTTAGGCTTGGCAGAATTTGATCTCTTAAAATATATAATTTTGATAGATAATATCAATGTTTATTTTGAAGCATTTTTTCAATTATCAATTCATTTTTTCACAACTGCAGGAAATTATGGGAGTCAGACAATTATTTAATGACAGGAGATATTGAGATTCAAAAGTTAAAGCTTTATAAACAGTTAAAGCACAAAAACTGTCAACATCACATAAAAATACACAAAGTAAATAACCTTAAAGCAAGTCAGCAGTCAGCAGTGTGCCCTTGTTGCCAAGAAGGCCAATGGCATTTTGGGATGTATAAGTAGGGGCATAGAGAGCAGATCGAGGGACGTGATCGTTCCCCTCTATTCGACATTGGTGAGGCCTCATATGGAGTACTCTGTCCAGTTTTGGGCCCCACACTACAAGAAGGATGTGGATAATTTGGAGAGAGTCCAGCGAAGGGCAACAAAAATGATTAGGGGTCTGGAACACATGACTTATGAGGAGAGGCTGAGGGAACTGGGATCGTTTAGTCTGCAGAAGAGAAGAATGAGGGGGGATTTGATAGCTGCTTTCAACTACCTGAGAGGTGGTTCCAGAGAGGATGGTTCTAGACTATTCTCAGTGGTAGAAGAGGACAGGACAAGGAGTAATAGTCTCAAGTTGCAGTGGGGGAGGTTTAGGTTGGATATTAGGAAAAACTTTTTCACTAGGAGGGTGGTGAAACACTGGAATGTTACACCTAGGGAGGTGGTAGAATCTCCTTCCTTGGAAGTTTTTAAGGTCAGGCTTGACAAAGCCTTGGCTGGGATGATTTGATTGGGGATTGGTCCTGCTTTGAGCAGGGGGTTGGACTAGATGACCTCCTGAGGTCCCTTCCAACCCTGATATTCTATGATTCTATGATTCAACAAATCATACCAGTTTTTACTATTCACTCAGTACTTCATTTGTAACAAACCTAATTCAAAAGTCAAAATCACTGGATTTTGACTCAAGCTCTCAAGCACCATTTTCCTTTCTTTGCCTCTGTAAATTTTGATTGTTATTGATGGAAATATCTTTTCCTCAGTTGGTGTTTGTATGGTGAAATCGATGTTTACCAGCATTTACCGATTATACTTGACATACTGAAATATTTTCTTGAATCTCATATTCATATTGAAAGGCAGATGTACTAAATCAGACCATAAAGACATCTATTTAATTTAATTAGCTATTATTTACTGAATCATGCATCTCCAAACAAAAAACATCTATAACAAAGGCACTTTCAACTGGACAGAAATACCACCTGGTGAATTAAATATATAAGGAACAATTACACAAGAAACTGAACCTGATACGCCAGATGTTTAACTTGTTACATGGAATTGTCTGAAGGGCACCTGTTATGTGACTGGTGTTTTATTTATTGCAGCATTAATTACACAAGGACTGAAGAGTAACATCTGTTTCTGAATTTAGTCACCTATTGGGCATGTAGTAAGCATCTGATTCTCTCATTTATCTTTCTAAAAGACAAAGCTTTATTAGGGACAGAAAGAAGCTCTGGGGCTTCCCTGTCACTAAAAAAATAAACCAGAAGTAAATACTATCCATGTGTATACACTGGCATGTTGTACCTTTTGTCATAGATTTTGATATTTCCTCATTTTACTAGAATTTTTTCACTCAGATGCTGTGGAATAATTCACTGAGTCAGGTGATGCATTTGCCTTTTGTGGCTATACTTATGATCCAAGAGGCAGTAACTTTAATTCATAAGAAGTTTTGATATCAGAAATGCATATTTTTTTTAAGTCAGTGCATTGATCCCTGAGAGTGGATCTTTTTTCCCCCACACAGATCTCCGCTGACTTCAGTGGGAGTCAACCTGCATGGATCCAAGTAGGCAAACTGTTTCCATGAGACAAACAATTCATGAGCTTTTCGTACGAACAACATCACATCCTCAATGTATTATTTATCTGCACTGATCCCAAAATCAAATCTGCACGATATTAATTTATGCTGAATTATATGATATTAAACCAACAAATATGCTTCAGTCATAATATATTGATTATACTGAAGCCAATATCTATACAATGAGTCAATATTAAGCCCAGTACTGGTTTATACAGATCACATCATCAGAAGACTCCTGCATCACTTCCCAAAGTCCTTACTTAGGCCAGACTATAAATCATTCTCAGAAAATAAGGGCCCAATCCTGCAACTGGTTTTGTGCAGGCAGAGTGTTTAGCCCAGGTGGAGCCATGCTGACAGTGAAGGCACTGCATTCCCTCCAGGTACACCAAATTGCAGGGTCAGGGTCTAAACTTCCTATGTGCGTTTAGCTTCACTACTTAAGGCCCTGATCCTGCAATTTGTTGCATGTGGGCAGACTGATGTGCCTATGTGGGGCTTCATCAAAGTCAAAACTGAAATTATTCTGCTGTTCCTTCATGTTGGGAGTAAGGAAAGAGTAGCTGAAGTGAAAATTCTCCTGGAATCCCTACTTGACATTTAGTGGATTACAGGCAGCTGATCTCAAGGTTGCAGCTGGGCAGAGAATTGGAGTATTAACAGACTAACAAAGCCCCGTTCTATTGTACTCAGTGGAATTTAGATGCAGCAGAGACTTTACTCTTCATATGCTATCTAATGGCTGGAAGTTGAAGCTAGACAAATTCACACTAGAAATAAGGTACACATTTTTAACAGTGAAGGCAATTAACCACTGGAACAACTTACCTGAGGATGTGTGGTAAATTCTCCATCACTTGCAGTCTAAGTCAAGACTGAATTTTTTTTAAAACAAAGATATATTATAGCTCGAAGATAAGCTATAGGTGTGATACAGAAATTATTTGGTCAGATTCTTTGGCCTGCGTTATGCATGTCAGATCAGAGAATCATAACGGTCCCCTCTGGGCTTAAAATTTATGAATTTATAAACAAGATCTAAAGCTCTGTTTTATAACATTCTTTTGCCTTTGGAAGTCTGAAGCAATTTCAAACCATTGAAAGGGAAAACTGAGTAGGTCCTTAAATTCACCTCGAATTTGGTAGATTACAGCTAGGCTAAAATATCTGGTTTGCAACACCAAACTGATAGAAAAAGTGAAGTAAGACACAAGATACTTTACAGTCTTTAAGTAAAGACTTCAGTCCTTTCTGAAACTCTTGCAATACACAAACTTGCCAGTTCTGTGGTACTCTAAGGCAGGGGTGGGCAAACTTTTTGGCCCGAGGGCCACATCTGGGTGTCGCAATTGTATGGCGAGCCGTGAACGCTCACGAAATTGAGGGTTGGGGTGAAGGTGGGGGGGGTGCGGGCTCTGGGGTGCAGCAGGGTGCTCTAGGCTGGGACCGAGGGGTTCGGAGGGCGGGACGGGGATCAGGGCTGGGGCAGAGGGTTGGGGCGTGGAAGGGGGTCAGGGGTGCAGGCTCCGGGTGGCGCTTACCTCAAGCAGCTCCTGGAAACAGTGGCATGTCCCCCCTCCGGCTCCTACGTGGAGGTGCAAGCAGGCAGCTCTGTGCGCTGCCCTGTCCATGGTTGCTGGCCAATGGGCGCTGCGGGGGTGGCACTTGGGGCAGGGGCAGCATGCGGAGACCCTGGCTACCTTTCCACATAGGACCCAGAGCGGGGACATGCTGCTGCTTCCAGGAGCCACACAGAGTGGGGCAAGCCCCCGACCCCAGTCCTCGGCTGGAGTAGGGTAAGCCCCAGACCTGCTCCCCGGCAAGAGCTCGAGGACCAGATTAAAACATCTGAAGGGCCAGATGCAGCCCCTGGGCCATAGTTTGCCCACCCCTGCTCTAAGGGATGCTATCTGGGAGCTGCTCTCACTCATTTTAGTAGTCATCTCTTCCAGAAACTCAAAATTCTTAGAGAATTAGGCACTTTTTGAGAAAGAGGGTTTGTTTTCAATAGGGTTCCATTTAAAATCTCTGCACTGCAGTCAGGATTATTAATGGTAGCTACAAGTCGCAATGCCCTTTAACTAGTTGGGACAATAATTTCCAAATTAGGATTGTTGCACAAAAACAGTTTGTCAGCTATTTACTATTTTTCATAAAAAGAAAGCAAATAACAAAACCTATTCATACAGAAAATACTAAAAGGAAAAACAATTTACTTGAAAATCTTTGGAAGGCTGCACTTTATTAGTTTTGTAGCAAGTCATGTCAATTTGAATGATTTAAAGCATTCAAAATGCAAAACACTGGATTTGTGTTTGTTTGTTCTTATGCATGTATAGCTCCAGAGAATTGCCTTTAAAATTTTAAACACATTTATGGATCGTTTTTAATAGAAAAAAAGATCTGCCTGAAAACAGCCCTCAAATAATCTGCATGGATATCCTGTGGAAACTGAAGAAGATTTTCCTTTAAGATGTTTGTCAGGAAGCCTAGATTTACCTTCTCATCCAGCCCAATAATTTTTCTCTACCAGTCTATAAAGTGTCCATGACAACTGTAGTTTTTAATACTATCAATCACCAATTATGCTGAGCTCAGCTAAAACCTACTGCAAACGATAACATTAACAGAGTTAAGTACAGAAATGCTACAAAACTGTCTCATCTGTCTAATTCAAGCCACCATATTGCTTATATTTATTCATGCAGATTTATTCACAGGGATATATAATTTAAACACTCCAGACTGTTCAAATGAGTAAAACAAGAAAATTCAGAGTAAAGGAGGAAATGCTGATTTAAATACACCGTTATTCCTGGATATTTGAGTTGATATGGGGACAGATTCCCCCAGCCACTCAAGGAGTGCAATGAGAGCAGGCACCACCTATATGTCCCTAGTTGGCACAGAATACTGGAAATATGTCCTTGAATTTAAGATTTTTGTTCAAACATCCTTAGTTTTTGATAGGGGAAAGAGCAAGTTATTTAAAAAGTTATTTTAAAAAAAATTCTGTCATGGAGATGTCAGCTGTGAGTGTCCTTCTCTGCTAAACAAGGATGAAATTCACTCATATGAAGGGGGCCAACAAAAGGTCCGTGCAATACTTCAGTTCCACTGAAGCCCTCCAAGTACAGTTTAAGTGGAATGTAAATAGTGCACAGGCTTTGTTTTTGCTCTTGGCACACAGGTGAATTTCACCCAAACCGCATAAACAGCTTTTCAAGAGCATAGTTTTATTTCTTTAAGGCCTTGATCCAGCCTTCTGCTGAAGTCAATGGAAGTTTCAAGGGGTGTTGTCCAAGCTATATGTAAATCTAGTGCTTATGAAAAGTTCTTGATTGACAACCCTTGAGAACTGGAGAATGTCTTCTATGTAGCCTCAACACAGAATTGGAAACCCAGTAGCAAACTTCCCCACATTGCTGCATCTAATGTGTTTGAACTTTGACTTCTAATTGTCAGTGGGTAGGAAGCAGTTCAGTTTTCATGTCCATTCAATCCGTTGCCTTCCTAGTTTCAGAGTAACAGCCGTGTTAGTCTGTATTCGTAAAAAGAAAAAAGAAAAGGAGTACTTGTGGCACCTTAGAGACTAACCAGTTTATTTGAGCATGAGCTTTCGTGAGCTACAGCTCACTTCATCGGATGCATAGCATATCGTGGAAACTGCAGAAGACATTATATACACACAGAGACCATGAAACAAAACTTCCTCCCACCCCACTGTCCTGCTGCTAACAGCTTATCTAAAGTGATCATCAAATGATCATCAAGGAAGGCCATTTCCAGCACAAATCAAGGTTTTCTCACTCTTCCCCCCCCCACACACACACACAGACACACATACAAACTCACTCTCCTGCTGGTAATAGTGACTCGTAACATAGCTGGCATTTATGGTTTTGGGTGATGTTATCACTTGTCTGGTTTGAGCTGGATTGAGATCTCCATACTCATTTCACATACACCAATGAAGAGCAATCAGATAGTCTACCAGCCTGGGCTTTATTCAAACTAATGACTGAAAGATGTATGGATTAGTAGAGGAAAACAATTCCATTAAACAGATCACTGCTCCTCCTTTTCCACACAGTACAATATATGCTCACAGTGCATACAGAAACCAATCTCTACAACATTTTGTTAATTTACACAACATTTTCTCATATTTTAATGCTGATCAAAACACAGCAACTCTTGAACTTACCATGGTTATGTAAATTTAGTTTTGACTATATCACTAAAATCTGTGTGCAGTGGTACTCTGAAGTGGACAATCTAAAGGAAGTATGATACAAATATGAAAATAACTAACAAGCAAAATTTACAGTTTAGAAAAATGCCATGCGGATGCACCCAATCTATTTCCCTCTGTGTTTGCATGCTATTAAAAGACACTGGCATTTATAACCATAAGCTGTCAGTATGTGATATACAGTATACTATAATGAATCTTCCATCAAGCTAAAAAAAGGAGAAATGAACTGTACACAATTTAGATGTACTTTTCTTTGCCTTGGTATGACTGTGCCAAGAGCATGTAATGGTTATACAAGACACAAAAGGTTTACATTAAAGACTACAATTTATGTTAAAAAAAATTACCTCAGTGGTACACAGTACATTATTACCGCTGACCATCTCAGAAATGCCTGAGTGCATTCACTCTTGAAATCAAAAACCCTGATTACCTGAGCTACCACCTATTCATGAAGGTTACGGCAGGGATCCTTCAGTGGTTACAGTATTAGGTGTGCCTGCCTATGCTATCAATTGAGATGCATTTCTACAGTGGATCTCCTTTTTTTATGTCAAATTCACAATCGCATTCATGATCTATTTCAAGTAGCTGATTTAAATATTGCCAGAGATCACTTTTCAATAAGGATTTCATTGACTGGAGGAACTAACATTCAGGGTCTCATAGGGTGAAACAGAGTATTAAGTAATTAGTCACTCTCTTCATTTTTAGTTGGAAAGAGTAGGATGCTGGATGTCATCTACTCTTCTGAACTGCCAACTTAGCTAAGGCCTGGTCTACACTAGGAATTTACACTGGTATAGCTACCCTTCTCTGGGATATGAAAAATACACCTTCCTGAAAGCCAGAGCTGTACTGATCTAGCCCCCAGTGTAGGCAGCACCAGGTGGACAGAAGAATTGTTCTGTCAACCTAAATACCGCCTTTTGGGGAGGTGGATTACCTACACCGATGGGAGAAACCATCTCATCAGCATGGGTAGTGTCTACACTGAAGCACTACAGTGGCACAGCTGCAACGGTATAGCTGTGCTGCTATAGCATTTTATGTGTAGACATACCCTAACTTAGAAATTTTGGGGGTGAGTGAAGGGGAAGGAGAGAGATAGGTAATAATCCTGTTAATGCAATCACGCCTGTCCACTTTCCTGATAACATTGTGCCCTTCCATGTACGAAATCAGACTGAGCTCGTCTGAAGATGCTCAGATCAAAGAGTAAAATATACATTTATAATAGTCTTCTGACACAGTTCTGCCCCACCCTCAACACATGATAGTACATCAAAAAGGTGCGGAGCTATGAGTGCTTATATTTCTGATTAATGATGTACCTGTTCCTCCTATAATGGCCGACTTACCTGCTCCGATTTCTTTTTCCCCCCTTGATCTCCTCCTGGTCTTTAATCAGGCCCACATTTCAAGTCTCCTACCTTCCTGAGCACGTTCTGTAGATCCATTCTAAATTTTCTCTTCTCCATCTCTCATCAAGTTACCTAATCACTCTTCAGTTTCATTCTCTCAGCTTCCAGCTTTGTAAAGCGTTTGTTTTCTGATGAAATATCCTTCCAGTTTTTCCTAATGGCTGCCTCTGATATCGGAAGCTCCTCATTTCCTGGTTTCATTCTCTTTTGACTAAATACTTCTGCTCTGACTTAGTAATTGTTGTTGCAATAGTGTCAGGAAATAATAAAGCCACAAAATACAGTTGGGCTGTAATCGTGCCAATATCCTTTCAGAGGTTGCTGTAAAACAGTGTTCTGCTTATAGTAGGTCCAGACATTATACAGATGTTCAGGCCACTTTCCAAGTCCAAGTAATTATTATACACAGAAGCAATAGGTTCAAAAGCTACATGACAGTTAAATGTCTGCTTCAAGTGTGGGACAGATCTTATCACTTCTGCACGTTGCTGAATCTTATTCAGAAACGTAGTGATATGTCTCTCTTGGAATCATAAGGATCCATGGGGCTAGAACCCAGGTCTGCCATGAAGAGCCACATTCAAGGAGCACTGTGGAGAATAGGTGCCGCAGAAAATACTGACCCAAGAAACCAGAATGACAGAACCTGTGGCCCTCTGATTGGCCCTTGTGAACTATTTAACACTGGAAGATGCTCCAGGAAGTTATCTGCAGCCAACACATGGATTTCTGGCCTGCTGCAACTCCAGACGGCACCTTGCTTTCTGATCTCCAGTCTCCAACCCCAGCCTGACTCTTGCACACCAATCCCAGTTCTAGTGATTATCCCGATGCCTGCTCACCGACTACTGCCTTGTGATCATCCTTGAGTTGTGGACACCAGCCCAGCTGTGACTGCTAAATCAGACCAGCCACACCCCAGTCCTTTACAGTTTGCCACTGTCAGCACTCTACATGGAAGACCCTTGGAAGGGGTGGGTCTACCACCACACACTAGACCACTGGGGTTTTGGATACACAGCAGCAGATCCCTCAACGCTGAACTGAGAGCGATCTGCTGCGGTCCCAAGTGGCGCAGCTCCTAGCAGAAACTAAGATGCACTGAGACCAGCTTGCATGATCCCAGGAGGAGAAGTCTGTGCTCCAGTCTCAGGTTGGGCCACTGCCCTCTGAACAGAGTCCTGCAGTACCACTACCCACACATTTTGATGGGAACCTCCAGAAGTCCTGTGGTTCCTGAACAAATGCCATCTCTTTTTCCTACTCTGTCCTAGAATGTATCCCATTGAACAGACCAGTGTGGGGTTAGCAATCAGTTTCCTAGCTGGAGAAGGACTGCACTGAGCCTCCCCCATGCTGGAGCAGGACAGCCCGGTGTTAAATCACCGGAATGACTTCCTGCGAGTGTTTTCCACAATTTTTGATAACCCTCATCATGCTCGCTCAGCGGAAGCCGTGCTATGAAGGCTCCAGCAAGGGTGAGGTCCAGCTGCTTCATGTGCGGCCCACTTCATGCAACTCACAGACAATGTTGAGTGGAACGAGGCAGCCCAACTGAACCAATTTTGGTTGGGACTTAGTGAGGTAACGGAGCCTCAAGACCGTGAGCTAGCATGCCTCAAGACCTTGAACAGCATGGATGCTTTTATTGACCTCTCTCTTTCCATATCAACAACAAGCTGTGTAAGCAAAAGGAGAAGTACCAACATGCCGCCACCTTGCCTACTCCCATGCTGAAAAACCCAGGACCCAACCATCAACCAATGCAGGTTGACCTGGGTCACCAATGCTTAATCCTGGAAGAAAAGGAACAGCAACCGTGCAGTAACGTATGCTTTTATTGCAGCGTGCTAGAACATGCCCTTGCCTTTTGCCCCTCATGGACCTCAACAGCAAGGAATCAGGAAACTAGTGAGCCCAGGCTATATTGCGGGGGGGGCACCCAGGGCACCACCATAGAATCATAGAATATCAGGGTTGGAAGGGACCTCAGGAGGACACTCCTGAGGACACTATGCTTTGGAACTAACCCCCAGAGCTTGAGGAAAACCTGATCTAGGACATGCAGATCCTCCCTATGCTTCCAAGTACACATGCAGTTATGTATCATAGATGGGGTCCAAGCTGATACCCCCCCCCAGTGGGCTGTGATCAGTTCTGGGACTACTAATAATTTCATAGATGCAGAAGCTGCTCAAGCACTACAAATCCTCCTCTGTTTAAAGCTACATCAGTTCTTGTAGAGACAATAGATGGATCACTCCTGTCCTCGGGGCCAGTGCCACAGGAATCAGTATCCCAGAAGCCATATTCCAGGGTCACTGGGAATTGCTACAATTCAATGTGATCCATTCTCCACACTTTCCCCTAATTCTCCATATCATCTGCCTGAAGCAAAACGACCTTGCATCTCCTGATGAGAGAAAAGGATCAGCTTCCCCTCTGAACACTGCTAAAGGGTCTGCCTGCATGCAGCCAGCCCCAATACTCCGGTCCTGAACTCCTGCAACCAATCCAATAGCCTGAGTCTCCCTGATAAGTTTTGGGAATATGCAGGCATTTTTGACTATAAAAATGCAGACATACTACCTGTGCACCAGGACAGTGACTGCCTTATAGATCTGCAACCCAGTGCAAAGATCCCTCACAAACAGATCTAGGCAATGTCTGAGCCAGAAGTGGCAGCCCTTCTCATGTACATCCAGGAAAACTTGGCCATGGGCTTAATCCAGCATTCCACCTCCCCAGCTAGGGCTCCAGTACTTTTTGTTAAGAAAAAGGATGGAATGCTATGTCTCTGCATAGATATCGAGCCCTAAACCAGGCGACAGTCTGAAACTGGTATCCCCTGCCCCTAATCATGGAGTTGCCAGATTGTGTCCAGTCCACCAGAATTTTCTCCAAAGAGGACTTCCGGGGGGCTCACAATCTAGTGTGTATTAGGATGGAAGACAAATGGAAGACATGCTATAGGAACTTAGTAATGCCATTTGGTCTGACCAAAGCTCCTGTGACCTTTCAACACTTCATGAATGACGTATTTAGAGACATCCTGGAACGTTCTGTATCAAATGATTTCTTTGCATCAAAGCCCAAAAATATGTATTAATTCCATCTAGCAGTACTCAAAACCTAGTTATAATAGCTGTAATATAGTAAAACTCCTCTTTCAGCAATTCAAAACTAACCATTTCTACTCCTCCATCTCATAATGGCTGGTACCTGTTGACTATCCCTAACACAAAGAAATTAAACTATTCATGTAAAGTCTTGCTCTGACCCAAAAGGAGCTTCACCAGATTATTCAGTGGCAAAACAAACAATATCAGGTGAGGAGGGTATCTGAAAGCTTTTCAAACAATAAAAATTTCTGACTGAAGTTTAGGCCTCGCACAGGATTACTGGCCGTTGAGGGTAATAAGATAGGATCAGTTCATCTGTGCCTGATCAGTACACTCTTCAAGGTGTGCCAGAGAGCAATGGCATTTGACTTGAGTACCACCTTCCTAGCAAAGGAGCTTAACTGTGATGATTAATCCCAGGTGTGGGGATAAAAGGACGATGAGAACTAGAAGCACAGTTAGGGAAGCGCAGACAAGCAAGGACACTCTTGTAGGAAGGGACCACAGGGAGCAGGCCACGCTCATGTGGGAAAGAGACCTTAGTACAGGCTAGAGAGAGACCCATGAGGGGCAAGAGACTAGGCTCCTGAGGGGGAAGCCCTGGAGTGAGGGTTAGGGAATTTTGTGCAGTTCTGTTGGTGGAAAGGGGCAGGCCTGTAAGTCTTATGAAAAATGGACCTGGAACAGTGGGCTGAGACAGGTGGATTTATTATTCACTAGATTTAGGGGCTGAGATGGCTGGACTTTGCATTTTTTATTTTAATGCCCAACAGATGATGCTTTATGATGCTGGGAAAGAACTGAGTTTGTCCCCATAAAAAGAGAGAAAAGGAATAGTATTTGAATTTGTTATGCATTAATAAAACTAGCCCCGAAAAAGGGAGTTTCCTTCATGATCCTAACCTCATGTGTATGTTTAGAATTGCTTCTGGGAGAACAGGCACCACAGGTTAGGTGACTCCAGAGCCAATACTGACCAGCATGGGGTACTCTGCACAGTTCTGGCCCCTGAAAAGGCCCCAGTCCTGCCATTTACAACACACTAGAGGATCCCTACATCTATAGGAGTCCCACTGACTTCAATGGAGGTCTGCCCACACACCATAATTTGCAAGGCTGGGCCCTTTGTATCTAATAAAACAGTCTTTATGCCTCAGGAAACACATGGATTACTCTAATTCCCTAATGCCTTTTTCCATTCAAGAAATATGGATATTTTAGATGGATTCTCCTTTATCTCTAGATTTCTTTAAAACAATATGTTTTCTTTAGTAGAACATAAGAAAAGTTCTTCATTTTTAAATCCATTTTTCCCTTTTATATCCACTTAAGGTAGTTTTATTTAACACAAAAAATTAAAATGCTGTTTTTGTCTATTTTAATTAAATTGGAATTTCCATACAAATAGAGCTTGACCCAAGTCACGAGTAAATAAAAAAATGCATCATTCACCATCTTCTAACATAATAAAAAAAATGAAGAAACTGAATAAATAAATGTATGTCTTCACTACCTGCCGGATCGGCAGGCAGTGATCGATCCAGCAGGGATCGATTTATCACGTCTAGTCTAGACACGATAAATCAATCCCTGAGCACTCTCCTCTCAACTCCTGTACTCCAGCTCCGCGAGAAGCGCAGGCAGAGTCGATGGGGGAGCAGCAGCAGTAGACTCACCATGGTGAAGACAACTTGGTAAGTCGATCTAAGAACATTGACTTCAGCTACGTGATTCACGTAGCTGAAGTTGCGTTACTTAGATCGATTACGCCTGTCCTCCCCCCCCCCCCCCCAGTGTAGACCAGGGCTAAGTTTCAGCTGTATAACCACTTAAAATAAATGTGTATATGTGTAATATATCATCTTGCTTAGCTAAAAGAAACACCAAATTTAGAACAAAATTTCTCTTAAAACTATTTTTGTAGCCATTATGTGTTTGCAGGTCAACATGGACAGCTGTGCATCCAGAGTCTTGAGAGTGAATGCACTGAGGTGTGTGTATTCTTTGTTTTTTTTTTTAGGAGACCTCATACTTGGTAAAGCAACCCCCATCCTTTCATGTATTTATACCTGCTCCTGTATTTTCACTCCATGCATCTGATGAAGTGGGTTCTAACCCACAAAAGCTTATGCCCAAATAAATTTGTTAGTCTCTAAGGTGCCACTCCTCGTTATTTTTGCTGATACAGACTAACACGGCTACCACTCTGAAATAAATTTTACCCAGTGTGGGTTTCCAACCAGTAAAGGTTCATTTAAATACCTATGTACACATGCACAGTACCTCTATTTTTAAGTGTGCTCCTGAAGTCTTAAGGGATTTTCTATTACATGTGTTCAGTATGCAATTTCAAAGTCTAATATCTCAGAACAAGCAAAAGCTACTTTTTTCAAAACAAGCAAAGATATTAGACCACAATGAGGATTATTTAACCCATGCAAAGTTTCAAATATTAGCCATTTTTGCAATAGCCATGTTTAAAATCTGTGGTTAAAATATGGTCTGGAGTTGAAATCAAACCTGGAAAATTTTAACCTCAAAAAAAAATTTCTTATTGAAAGTTAGAAAGCTATAAAACAGAGCATTGTACTAGAAACTGTTCTGCAATCTTAACTGGAATAACAACTATAATGCAATTCCACTGTCAGATTTCTTTCTTTATGGCTTTCTCAACTTAATTCAACTAAATGCAATTTATAAACATTTAAAGAGGTACTTTTTTGACAATGCGTAAGCCCATTAGGGCATGTCTATGCTGCAATTAAATAGCTGCAGGTGGCCTGTTTCAGCTGACTCAGGTTCACAGGGCTCAGGCTAAAAGGCTGTTGAACTGAGGTGTAGACATTTGGGCTCAAGCTGGAGCCTGGGCTCTAGGACCCTCCCCCGTCATGGGGTCCTAATTGTTAATGAGAATCTGGCTCTTTGTATTCATAAGTTTTTGGCTTATCTTTTCATCTTTGCTATAGTATTTACTTGCTTGATTTAGGAAAGATTCTTATTTTCCACTGTATAATTAACAGATCTGTCTGAATCACTGCTGTGGAAAGGAAACCTGCTTTCTAAACATGGTGATGGCATTTGATATTTGTTAAAGTTCACAAACTGGTAGATAGGGATAACAAATCTGAAGCATACAGTTAATCAATTTGAGGGTATGGAATCTCTGTGTATGTATAAATGCAGAAAGTATTAAACAATGCACCTGTTTTGGTCATCTGCAGGAAATGGACACAGGATCTATGGATCTAAAGCATGAGTCTCTATAATCTGAGATAACACACCATATATGGAGATATTAACATATTCATAAACCCCAGTATGCAATCCAACCACCAGAGGGGGACAATGACCCATACTGTGTTAGCATGCATTAGATAAGCAAATAAATTGGACCATTTTCCCTGAAAGGCAGTGGGCAGAGTAGATGAGACTTCGGTTCTATTCTAAACTCTACCTGCAGTACCTTTGACAAACCTCTCCATTATTTTACTTGTAAAATAGATAATTGTTTCCCCTGAGGTAAGGTATGTGGCCTTGGTTATGAGTGCACAGAAATATTAAGAACAGTCTATCTCTCTGTCTCATAGGTAACAAATGTGCATAACCAGCACTCCCTTCCTGGGGCTTGGTTTAATCAGTAACACTAAAACATAACATAAGCCACAGCCTGAACTTCCTACGCAAGCTTGATGGCTGCTCTTTGATTCTTTGTTGGTGTGATCATGGTGCTCATGAGCACAAAATAAGAATATTTTAACCAGCAGCATCCATTAAGGATGTGTCTGCATCTTGTACGTCCTTGTGCCCTCCTTACCCAGTTATCTGAGCGGAAAATGGTCAGAGCTGCCCAGGCCACCTCTCAGTTCCTCCACTAATTCAGAGTCCCAGCAGAGGTGGACTCCGAAAGAACAGGCATAAAGGGCACGTCATGGGATTTCCATGGACAAAATATCTTTAAGATCCACAGGTGCTGTAAGGTAACTAATTCTTCTTTCCTTGGGTTTCCCTCCAGGACGGTTAAAATTGCATCTAATGAAGAGAGACACTTCTTCCCTCCTTGCTGTCATGACTGAAGCTAACAGGACCTAACTGCTGATATGACACAGCAGTAATTACCCTCAATTTTAATGTAGAGTTGTGGCACTGTGATGCTGTGTATAAGAAAGGTGACTATTTATATCACTGTTGTTGCCACTGTTACACAATTTGCATAAATCTTATGCAAAGTGTATCATGTAAGGTGTCAATGGGAAAGTTACAATTTGCTATGAATGATTATCCTGTTTATATGCATGTATCTTTGTAACTGAAGTTATGCATATTGGCCATGGACTTGTATCTTACACATTTTGTATTCCTGGGTGACCCCCCCCCCAGATAGAATTTACATCAAGGCTAGACAGTTATGTGTTGATGGCCCATCAAGGACACACAGCTCTCACAATGGTCCATTAAAGTAACTCATCCCGTCTAGACAGCCCTTCCTGAGGATGCCTCAGAGAGCGAGGGGCCATTGGCCACCTCTTGTGGTTCAGCAAACCATGTAAGGACATGTGACCTGATCATGTGACCCTGGACTCCATCTTGGGCCAGCAATTTTCCACACACAGGTACTACGGGCTTTGTTTGGGGCAGTAAAATTCCAAGAACATGGTAGAGGATATAAAAGGCCCCTGAGACATCTCAATTTTGTCTTCATTTCCTGCTCCGTTTCTCCGGACTGGTTTTCTAACAAGGAATCTTTAAACAAGGACTGATGACCCCAATCTGCTTGGGTGATTTCAGAGAGATTTTTGCAACCAGCCGTTTATTCCATCTCTGCTACAAACCTGATATAAGGACTTTGCAATCACTTGTATTTATGTGATTCCTCAATCATGTATAACTTTCTTCTTATTAAATCTTTACTAAGGATTGAGTGACAGCATGATATTTGGGTAAGATCTGAGATTCATATTGACCTGGGGATACGTGTCTGGTCCTTTGGGATTAGAAAGCACCTCACGTTTGGTGAAATGGGTTTTCAGTGACCTCTTACTATATTAGATTGGGTTGCCTGGATGGGAGCCGAAGGCTGGAATGCCTAAAGGGGGCTGTGTTTGGCTTCTCGTTAACCAGTTTGGTACTGCAGAAAGCTCTTTTTTTGCTCACTTGGTGAATCTAATTATAGAGTAAACTACCAGCTTTGGGGATTGTCTGCCCTATTTCTTGCAGTCTGCCTGAGTGTGGCACTCAGTGTGACCCATCCCAGGGACCTGGTCACAAGCACCTAAGTCTATAATGTTTTGACAGAAGAATCCTGTAATGCTAAACAGGATATTAGTCTGCCACCCTGTTACAGAGTTCCCAAAACAGAATTAAAGCCAGTATATGGCAGAAATTGTAACTTAAAATCAGAATTCCCTGGCTCCCAACCTTGGGTTTACTTACATAGAAAATGTGTGTTCACCTCATTTTCCTCCTGCTTGAATGTAATTTAATAAGTGAGTACATGCTAGTTGAAAACTCCATAAAGTATAGATCTATGCCAGTAGGAACTCTGTATTGCACAGCTGCTTTGATGAGGAACATCACACCAGAGCAGCTGTACCATAAAAGCTTCTAAAGGCGTTTGGTTCTTGTACAGTTCAAGAATCTCATATCCAGCTGGTGTAGACTTCCTGGTTTGAGTAATTAAAACAAAGGTTTTTAAAGAAAATACTATGGCAAGAAGTGCCATATATCTTAATATTGCTCAGTGCAGCCATGTTCTGAGACAGTGAGTTTCAATAGTTCATTTCTTTAAGAATTAAAATTCTAGTCACAGTACTGAGGATTTTTTCTGTATATACAATGCAAACATAGTTTTATAGCATATTGTGATAAAATAAAATGAAGATAAGCCATCAGTTCATTCTCAAGGATCTGATCTTTCTCCCTCACACACACGGAAAAATTTTCAGAAGTGACTTAGAAACCTATGTGCTTGGGGAAGTTTACCTGGGGAAATTTACTGGCATAATTATACCACTCTAGTTATATCAATTTAACATCCTGTGTGTACATTCTTTAAAGTGTCTTTTTTCCAGTATAGCTTATGAGAGTGTCCACATGAAGAGTTAGGTCAATAGAATTATGCCAGAAAATTTCCATGTCTACATAAGCCCAAATCCCATTGACTTTCTATGGGACATAAGTAGGGTTTAAATTCAGCTGGAGTTGTCCAGAGTAGAGCTCCAGTAAATATTTTTAAACCCGCAGGCTTGGAGCCCCAAGCTCTGGCGCACCCCATGGAGCTGGAGCCCTGAGCCTCAGCATGCCCCTCCCAGGGGCTAAAGCCCCAAGACACTACCCCTACCCCACCCCCGGCCCCACAGCTGAAGCCCAGAGCTCCGAATGCCGGGGAGGTAGGGGACGGACCTCTCGGAAATATCGTATAAGAATTTAAGCCCGAACATACATATCATAGGGTATGTGTACACTGCAATTAAACATCCATGACTGACCTGGGGCTCGGGCTACGGGGCTGTTTAAACCAGAAGCTTTATATTTGTCATTCTAGGAAATTTAACAGATAGAACAAAAACAGTTAAGGATAGAGATAATGACCTACTACAACAAAAGGTAAAAGTTTCTCATAAAAATGTATTTGTGATATGGTGTTGATGCTATGCAACATCTTTCCTTTAACCAGAGCTAGAGCTAAGACCAACAATGAATCTTCAGCCGAGTTCTCTAGGAGTTTGAGTGAGTTAAACAGACAATTCTGAGTAGAATTAAACATCATTTCAATTTTACTAAGATGTGACTCAAAACAGGTGGATTAACGTTTAAAATACACAAACAGAAATATTCCCAAATGGAATTAAATGTGCCCAAAACAGAATGCTAGCAGCAGCTAATCTCAAGAGTACCAAGCTTTTGAACTCTGTTGAAGGTTGTTCACCTGATGAATTTCATTATGACTAATTAAAAAGTAGCATTTTTGCATATAAATTTTAAGATTATACACTTATGTGTAAAGTTACAGATCTGCATGGCTGTTGCCTGTTCCACTTTTCAACTGGAAAAGCCTATTTTAAGAAAATACAAGGAATTTGGGGGGGGGGGGGTTAAAATACATATTTGTCAAGCAATATTTTTCAAAGATTTACACACTAATTAAAAAGGAATAAAAAGTTATAAGTATGTAAAATTTGTTCTGAAGAATGTTGTAAGTCTAAGTTTACAATACGGAAAAAATGTCTTAAAACACCCCAAATCAACGTGAAAGACTTTGTCCAGGAGGACATCTTATGCAACAACTAAAGTGAAGACATAGCATTTAGCAGGAACATCAATCTTGCCAGACGCAAAAGAAAATGGGGTAGAAAAAAAATTCATCATCCAAAACAAGGTAACTACAAATGGGAGTTTAAGGAGAACATTTCTAGGCTTCATCTACACTTGGAGCGAGCAGTGTGACTCCCAATTGGTGCAGACATACCTGCGCTAGCACGGGCTGCACAAATAGTGGCAGAAGATAGCCACCCCAAGTATGTACTCACGGGTTCCAGGTCGGTTTGTACTTGGGGTGGCTAGCCCATGCCACTGGTCACTGCTGTCCATGCTACCATAGCTATGCTACTATGTTTAGCGGGCTAACTCAATGACATCTAGCACAAATATGTCCACACCACTATCTCCAGGTATAGAAGTATCACTAGAGTCCTGACTTCGGCAACACTCCCATTGATTGCCATGGGAGTGTTGCCCAAGCTAGGACTGCAGGATTTGGCTTAGGAACTGCACTGGTAAGGAATGGGAGTGGATTAGCTATAGACTAGGAGTTGCAGGATACCGCATTTGAGACCAGTAACTAGTCTGCCTACTGAAAGATGTGTTTAAATTTCACATCAGAGATACGCAGCTAGTAACATAAACCCTTTAAGAAGAAACCCAAAGAACCCACTGGGCTTGATTATGAAGACTCGTTACTGGAGTTACTCACAATTTACAGTACTGTAAGTAAAACAGAATCAATCCCCCTGACTTTAAACTTTGTTTTATAATCCATCCTTGTCAGAAAATGTTTGTTTTCAAGAGAGCAGTCAGAAATTGTTGAGTACTGTGGACACCCGCCAGTGGGGAGCTGGGAGGCCTCTGCACAGCGGAAAGTAAGTTGGAAAACAGGTGCAGAGGGGGAGCTGGAACTCGCATTTTTGTGCATGCACATTTTGTATGCATATACGGTTGCATTTTCAATCTGTAATTGTCTCTCACACAGAGAGTGGGGCTTGCCCAGGGAGATTTCAAAAACAAAAGGACAGACAAAACATAGGAACATTTCTTTTTTTTCTTTTTTTAAAAAACCCCTCATGATTTTAGGTCACTCATGATTCTTGGGTTCTGACTCATGATTTTTAAAAAATTCCTGGCACTGGCAATTCTGCTTCTTCCAACGTGGAGTCCCATGCAAATTCAGGGACCTCTGCCAAGGGGTAAAGTTCTATACCTGTGGTATCCTTTCTGAGATAGAGGCTTCATTTTGAAGTTGTGAAGAGTGCCATTTTAATTCTGGGTTTTATAGTTAAATAAATAAAATTGTGGTTTGCAATCTTTTTGCTTGAATCTCAAGACAGAAGCTACATACTGTATAAAGTCCACTACACATTTCAAATGGGAATCGAGGACAACATGCACCTTTGGCTGTAAGAAGCCTGAGTGTACAGAAATCCTGTTGTCACTTGGCTGAAGTAAAGCAGAGTTATCTGGTGTGATAGCAAGTGATTGATTTGACAGAACAAGGAGTAATGGTCTCAAGTTGCAGTGGGGGAGGTTTAGGTTGGATATTAGGAAAGACTTGTTCACAAGGAGGGTGGTGAAGCACTGGAATAGGTTACCTAGGGAGGTGGTGGAATCTCCTTCCTTTGAGGTTTTTAAGGTCAGGTTTGACAAAGCCCCGGCTGGGATGATTTAGTTGGGGATTGGTCCTGCTTTGAGCAGGGGGTTGGACTAGATGACCTCCTGAGGTCCCTTCCAACCCTGATATTCTATGATTGTGATTCAAAATTACATAGCACTTAAACTAAAAGGCAAATACTTTGTGTGTTTTTCTAACCAGTTGAGCTAACACAATATAAAAACTATACTTACTGGAATTAGCAATTCAGACCTGGCAAAGCCCAGCAGAGTTAAACTAACAGAATTAAGATGGTTTTATTAAGCCTGTGAATAAATCATTTTTATGGTTGTCTTGGAGGGCTGTTTCATATTTAGTAGTGTCATGGTACTGATGAGACCATTATGGGTGCCAAGGCCTCATTCTAAAATTCCCATAGCAATCTAAGGGCTCATCCACACTTAAACTGCTACAGTGGCGCAGCTTCAACTCCCTGAGAGGCGATATCTATGTTGAGGGAGAAGCCCGCCCATCAACACAGTGCTGTCTACACTGGGGGTTAGGTCGGTATAACTACTTCGCACAGGGGTGTGCGTTTTCCACACCTCTGAGTAACACAGGGTAGACCAAGCCTCCAAAATGTTTGAGTTGGCCTGAAAACGTTTAGTCTCAGGTTTGGTCTGCACTACAGATTCATGTCAGTATAACGACATCACTCAGAAGCTCTCCCATCGGCATAGGTAGCGTCTCCACTAAGTGCCACAGCAGCGCAGCTGCGCCACAAATATAGACAAGCCCAGTTAAGTTTTTCCTGATGTACAACCTGAACCTAAACATCCCTTGCTTCAGTTTAAGCCCATTGCTTCTTGTCCTATTCTCAGCAGTTAAGAAGAACAATTTCCCCCCCCCCCCATAACAACCTTTTATGTCCTTGAAAACTATTATGTTCCCTCTCATTTTTTTGGTTTCCAGACCAAACAAACCCAATTTTTTCCAATCGTCCCTCTTAGGTCATGTTTTCTAGACCTTTAATCATTTTTATTGCTCTTCTCTGGACTTTCTCCAGCTTGTCCACATCTTTCCTGAAATGTGGCACCCAGAAGTGGACACAATACTCCAGCTGAGGCCTAATCAGCACAGAGTAGAGCAGAAGAATTATTTCTCATGTCTTACTTACAACAGTTCTGCTAATACATCCCAGAATGATGTTCGCCTTTTTTGCAAAGTGTTACACTGTTGACTCGTATTTAGCTTGTGGTCCACTTCGACTCCCAGATCCCTTTCTGCAGTACTCCTTCTTAGGCAGTCATTTCCCATTTTGTATGCGTGCAACTGATTGTTCCTTCCTAAGTGGAGTACTTTGCATTTGTCCTTATTGAATTTCATCCTATTTACTTCAGACCATTTCTCCAGTTTGTTCAGATAATTTTGAATTATAATCCTATCCTCCAAAGCACTTACACCCCTCCCATCTTGGTATCGTCCACCAACTTTATAAAATGTACTCTCTATGCCATTATCTAAATCACTGATGAAGATATTGAACAGAACCGGACCCAGAACTGATCCCTGTGGGACCCCAATCGTTATGCCCTTCCAGCATGACTGTGAGCATTCATTTAATTTCAAGCCTGAACTTGTTGATGCCATTTATATCCATTTGTTCTTGTGTCAATATTGGAGCTTAACTTAAATAACTCCTCTCCATCCCAGGTATTTATTCTGCTGATGTATTTATAGAGAGCAATCATATCTCCCCTCGGCCTTCTTTTGGTTAGACTAAACAAGACAAGCTTTTTGAGTCTCCTCTCATAAGGTAGGTTTTCCATTCCTCTGATCATCCTGGTGGCCCTTCTCTGCACCTGTACCAGTTAGAATTATCTTTCTTACACATGGGAGACTAGAATTGCACACAGCATTCCAGATGAAGTCTCACTAGTGCCTTGTCTAATGGTACTAACACTTCCCTATCTCTACTGGAAATACCTCATTTGATGCATCCTAAGATTGCATTAGCCTTTTTTTCATGGCTGCATCACATTGGCCGCTTATAGTCATCCTGTGATCAACCAATACACCCAGGTCTTTCTCCTCCTTTGTTGCTTCTAACTGATAAGGCTCAAACTTAAAGCAAAAATTCTTCTCATTAGTCCCTAAATGTCTTGTACTTTGCACTATTAAATTTCATTCCATTTCTATTACTCCAGTTTACAAAGTCATCAAGATCTTCTTGTATGATATTCCAGTCCTCCTCTGTATTGGTAATACCTCCCAATTGTGTGTCATATGCAAATTTCATTAGCACATTCCCACTTTTTGTGCCAAGGTCATTAATAAAAATGTTAAATAAGACTGATCCCCAAACCGATCCCTGTGGAACTCCACTAGTAACCTCCCTCCAGCCTGACAGTTCACCCTTCAGTATGAGCCATTGTAGTCACTCCTTTAACCAGTTCCTTATACACCTTTCAATCCCCATTTTCTCCAATTTAACTAATAATCTCCCATATGGAACTGCATCAATTGCCTCACTGATATCCAAGTAGATTCGATCTACTGCATTTCCTTTGTCTAAAAAATCAGTTATCTTCCCAAAGAAAGAGATCAGGTTGTATTTTATCCCAGTTATCGTGTACCTCTATGTCCTACGCTACTTTCTCTTTCAAAATTTATTCCAAGACCTTGCATACAATTGAGATCAAACCAACATTTCCCAATCACTTTTCCCCCTCTCTTAAAAAGAGGTACTATATTAGCAATTCTCCAGTCATAGGATATGATCCCCAAGCTTAAGGATTCATTAAAAATCCTTGCAATTCGGTTTGCAATTTCACATGCCAGTTCCTTTAATATTCTTGAATGGAGATTGTCCAAGCCCCTAATGTGGTCCCATTAAACTGTCTGAGTTCGACAGCCAGCTTGGATGTGGTAATTTCTACTTCCATATCTTCTTTTCCATTACCACCCTGCCACTACCCTTAAGTTCCTCATTACCCTTATTAATTACCATGCCGAGAATTTCTTTAATCTCCACCCCCATCCTCAGTGCTTAGCGGTCCAACTTCTTTTTTCCTTGTTTTATTTTATTGATAAGGCTATAAAATCTTTTCCTATTGGGTTTAATTTCCTTTTCAAGGTCCAACTGTGCGTGGCTCTTGACAGTTCTCACTTTTTCCCTATACTTTCTCACCTTCAAGAAGCGGTTTTCATTGCTGATCCAATCCATCTTCCATTCCTTACAGGCTTTTTGCTTTCTCTTAATAACCTGTTTCAGATACTTGCTGATCCAGGTTGGTCTGCGAATTTTCCCTACGAATTTTCTCCCCTTGCTTGGGATGCAGGCTTCACATAGTTTCTGCAACTTTGATTAGTAATCACTGGGAGTAGTAATAATCACTATGCTCTTGAATGAACTCACAGAGGCAAATGATAAAAGACTAAAACACGCTATCACCTGTGTGTGAACATTCTTCACAAAGCAATCACTCTATATCTGACCTATCAGTTCTCATCTTCAAAGGCAACCTGTTCCACCTTGCATTTTGCTGTAACACAGAGTTCCTTTCCAAGACCTGAAGAAGAGCTCTGTGTGGCTCAAAATCTTCTCTCCCTCGCTAACAGAAGTTATTCCAATAAAAGATATTACCTTGTCTCTCTATTACAGGAGTGGGCAAACCTTTTGGCCTGAGGGCCACATCGGGGTGCAAAACTGTATGGAGGGCCAGGTAGGGAAAGCTGTGCCCCCCAAACAGCCTGACCCCCACCCCTATTCGTCCCCTGCCACTTCCCACCCCCTGACTGTCCCCCTCAGAACCCCAGACCCATCCAGCCCCCTCTGCTCCTTGTCCCCTAACTGCCCCCTTCTGGGAGCCCCATCCCAGACTGCCCCCTGGGACCCCACTCCCTATCCAATGGCTCCTGCTCCGTGTACCCTGACTGCCCCATCCTCTAGCTACACCCTCGCCCCCTGACAGGCCCCCCCCGGGACTCCCACGGCCTATCCAATCCCCCCTGTTCCCCGACTGCCCCAGAACCTCCGCCCCATCCAATCTCCCCTGCTCCCTGTTCCCCGACTTCCCCCCAGGACCCACCGCCCCTAACCGCCCCCCTGCTCCCTGTCCCCTGACTGCTCCCCAGAACCCCCTACCCAACCCTCCAACCACCGCCACCACCCCCTTACCATGCCGCTCAGGGGCGAGCCTCCCAGGCCAGTAGCTCAGGGGCCGCACAGGACGGTCCCACAGGCCGTAGTTTGCCCACCTCTGCTCTAATATCTTGGGGCCGATACAGCTACCACTACACTGCATCGTCTACATATAGACATTCATGAATCTGCTATTGCCTCTGAGCTAATGTACCTTCTTCTTTAGCTCAGAAAGTAGAAGTTCATACTTTTAGGTCCCCAAGTCCTGAGTTCAACCATGAATATGGCATTATCAGCACCACCTGTAAGGATACCCCTTGACGTAGCCCTGTGGAGATTAAGATCCAGAATTCTCAGTTCAAAGTATAAGCTTCTCCTGCCTAATCAAAAGAACAAGGTCCATTAGTTCAGAGGCAGTAGCAAACTCAAACCTCTGCATATGGACTAGTCACTAGAAAGAGTCCAAGATCCACACACTGTTAGCATGAGTTACACAGACATTTAGATATATGTGCATATGCTTTTATTTCAATATACAGATGTAGCTTTTCCTTAGGACTTTACAGACACACAGATAATACCCCTGAATAACTTTTGAATTTCCCCCACCTTCCTTCAAAACAACATCCAAAGCGGTAGCAAATCAGCTAGGCCCTGGTGTCTACTGTGCAATTACAAATGTAGCTGTGTTTCCTGATTGTCATCCCAACCCAGCCTCTAGCTAGCTCATGAGTATCAAGGAATGGAGGCTCCTTCGCAGTTTTCCTTATGTGACCGGCCTCTCTCTGCTAGAAGGCCCATGGCAGGGAGGGATAGGATCAAGGAAAAGGATGAGGTCACTCAATATGCGTACATTTCTAGACTGGAGATCATCAAGACAGGTTACAGAGTAGAACCAGGTTGAGGAGTAGCTCTGCATCTGCACTATCATGAACCTTCACCCCCCATGAAAAATCACCCCGAGCGCAGCAAGTCTGAATGCTTTAAAGTGCAAGTGTGGAGAGGCTCCCAGCGCTCGGAGCTAATCCCCATGTGGAGGTGGATGACCAGGAGCGCTGGGAGACCTCTCTCCCAGCGCTCATGCGCGACCACACTCGCACTTCAAAGCACTGCTGCGGGAGCGCTCCCGCGGCAGCGCTTTGAAGTTTCTAGTGTGGCCATGCCCTATACCATAAAGCAGAAAAACTTCCTAGAGTAAACAAGCTCAGGGCTGTTCTACATTACAGAGTTCAGTCCGTTTAACGACATCACTCAGGGCTGTGAAAAACGTCATGCCCTGTGTGATGCAGTTAAGCCAATCTAAGCCCTGATATAGACGCTGCTAGATGGATGGAAAAAATTTTCTGTCGACCTAGCTACTGCCCTTCGGAGAGGTAGATTTAGTACAGCGATGAAAGAACTCTTTCCGCCACTGTAGTAAGCGTTTACACCACAGGGGCAGAACCGCAGCTGTGCTGCTGTAGCACTTCTAGTGTACACACAGCCTCAGAGAAAGAGGTCCTCTTTGGTTTAAGCAGAGGGGCTTCCGCTGGATTATGGTGGGGAACCTGGAATGGACTCAGCCATGCTAATCTTGGTTAAAGACGGTGTTTTTAATTTCAGGCCATGAGAGATATTTGGCTGAATTTCTAGGTCTCGAATTTGAATGACAACTAAAAAGGAGCTCACAAGTCACACTCAATTGCGCCATATTAAATTATTAATTAAATCGTTAATAAAACAGATGGAGGAAGTTAATATACCCAAAAACCTTTCTAACATATTGTTAAGATTCCTATAGTGGTCTTAGAGGAGTTTACTTTTCAAGAAAAGCTATTTAATCACTGTTTTTAATAGTGTCAAAATTATGTATTAGAAGGAACCCTGCCTTTCTGTGTAATCAGAAAAATTATTTCCCACCTCCCAGGAAAATAAATTGCCTATGGAACTAATCTGCTCAGGTGTCAACTCTTTCTGGGATAAAAATAAACAAAGGAAAACCATAGCAAAATTCACGTTTTACTGATAGAAAGAAAGAGTCAGAGATTTGTTCTTTTATAGAAAACTCAACCTAAAGAAAGGCAGATATCATGAAACGAAACACACTTCTGTTCTTCAGAAGAACCTAATAATAAGATTAAAATTAACATAACTTGTTTTTCTGAAGTGAAGTTTTCTTCACCTCCTTTGATTTGGTGAAAACTTCTGAAACTGTAGTTATACAATACAGTTCAAGTAGTACTGCATGTGGTTCCTAAGATATTTTTAAAAGGCTGAAAATCTCTGTTCAGCAAGTTCTCTTAAGGAACATGGCTCTGATCACTAATTTCCATGCAGAAAGCAAAATTTCCTGTAATTAAATTCATAGTCTCCAAATCTGGAATTTAATAGTGAGTCGTGTTTACTTTAAATATATTAAGAGTGAACTGAAACTATACTTTTCAAATCAACAACTGAGGTAATAATGCCTAAGGGTAAGACTGTGTCTGGCCCTGCATGGAACCATGGAGTGAGAGAAGGCACAAGAAGGTTTCTATCCCCTTGAAGTCCTACGCTGGCACTGCCACAACATGGCCAGGGAGCAGAGCTACAGTTCCATATTAACACTTGGAAGCAGAGCTAGCCTATCAAAGGGGATAGTGTGACAGCATGGCAATGTAACCCCTCTGCAGTGGCCAGCAAATCTAGTCAGACACAGTGGGACGTACAGACTGCACCCTTGCACAGGACAGTAGTTCTGACATTACAAGAACTTTCCAAAAGTTCCAAGTAGAATTATTCACAATCCTGTTTTTGCATGCGCATTTTCAAAAACTACCTAAAAGCAAAGCTCAGTGGAAAGGAAGTTGATCTTTATCTGCAAATGAAGCAATCTGAAAGCAACACTTAGCCATGGTGTGGAAACGAAATCTCTTTGGTAATGATCATAAATCAATCTGCAGACTATACTAGTGGACCAAGTCTATTTGGTCAGACCTCCCCAGAAAAGTGATCTGAACAGAAGAACACCTGAACATGTTTTTGCAAAGAATTAAAAACCAGGATATTTTCTTCATAACTATTTGGGGTAGGTGGATACTTAAATCTTCACACCGTAGAGTTTATATAAATTCACAGATAAGTCATGAAGAAAATATCCTGATTATCAATTTTTTGTAAAAGTATGTCATATGTTAATTGGAGTCAGATCGTTTCTGACCCCTTTAATTCTTTTGAGGACAGAGCTGACAGCCTTACAGTAATGCCCAGTGCTCAATACTCGCTTCTAGAAATGAGCATTTATACTTACAAATTTATTATTTATTTGTATTATGGTAGCATATGCAGGCCCCAACTGAGATAAAGACCCCACTGTGCTAGGCACTATGCAAACATATTGCAACAAAACCCCCTAAAAAATTCTAAATAGACAAGGCAGACAAAGGGTGGGAGAGAAGAATTATCATCCCCACTTTACAAATGGGGAGCTAAGGCACAGTGATATTAAGGGCCAGATTTTTAAAGGGATTTAGGTGTCTAAAGGCAGATAGGTGCTCAGTGGGATTTTCAAAAGCGCCTAGGCGCTTAAACTCCCATTAAGGCACCTACACGCCTTTTAAAATCTGCCCTTAAGTGACTGAGGAGCCCAAGGTAACTCAGGAAGTCTGTGGCAGAGCCAGGAACTGAACCCAGATCTGAGTTGCTACTCCAGAATCCAAACAAGATCACCTTTCCCCTCAACTTCCTGGAAGGTGCCAGGGCTGAAAAACCAAACTCCTGAAAGGATTGACACACCAGTTATAAATTGAATAGTCCCAACAAAAGCTCTGCCTTGTTTAAAATATATATCTACAAAGGGCTAATTCTCAAGCATCCCTAAATTAAACACCACTAGCCATTACCAGTTGCATCCTACTGTGCTAACTTGTATGTCGTTTGCACTGCTGTTGTAGCTGGTTTGGTCCCAAGATACGAGAGAGACACAAGGTGGGTGAGGGAATATCTTTTATTGGACCAACTTCTGAGCTTCACAGAGCTCGAAAGATCTAAAGAAGAACTCTGTGAAGCTTCACTCTTCCACCAACAGAAGTTGGTCCAATAAAAGATATTACCTCACCCACCTTATCTCTCTACATTACATAATAAGTTTGGAATGTAAATTCTAACTATTTCAATTAATAATGCAACATTTGTACTAATTAGTTTTAGCTTTATTTCTTCAACTCTAATTCTAAAACAGACAAAATCCCAGACTTCTAATGTCTGCTTATGTGTTACACTAAAAGAATTAATGGAGATATATCTCTCTTTTACAAATCTAAAGTATACTTTTAATTTCAACAAAATATTGTAGTAGTTATTTAAACTGGTCTGTACTTTACTTTCCCATTTCATTTACATTCTCTGCTCAATATATGGCAACACTGTTCTCTCTCTCTCCTTAGTTATTTCTAAGATATATTGTTTGAGGGTTAACTTTTTTTTGTTTTAAACCACAGATGTTTCTCTCATGATGAATCTCTAAATGGACAATTAAAAAGAACATGTCTCCCTAAGTATGGCTTGTGTTCAGCAAGACTTGATTTTTATTTTCTGTCAAGACATTTAGAAGGATTTAAAGATAAAACAGTAATTAAAAAGAACAAAAATGTAGTGTAAAGTCCATCATTAACATTACATGACTACAGCTCACACCATCTCTCTCTCCCTTCATCTTCTTCACAAGGTTGTTTTTAATCTTTCAATCTATCAGTACTGTTCACAGGCTCATGCCACTTCACTCTTCTGGTCCCCAGGACAACCACTTGCCACTCATTCTGCTTCCTGCCCTGCCCCATCCAGAGCTCACTCCCTCTTCCCCTCAGCCACTGATCCAATGCTCCTCTAATTTCACCTTCAAACCTCTTTATACACTTTCCTGTAGTTTATGACTGTCTCTATATGTCTTTTTGAGAGCATGTACCATTAATGGTGTTCCAGTACAGTACTTTTCTATGAGAGAATTAATCATTTAATCTTTACTTGTAATTCCCTCCCACAATGTAGTGTACTTCATCTTTCCAAGATGGAAGGATATTGGATATATAGCAGCAATCTTTCCCATTCATGGAACTGTCTGCATTTGGAGACATTTTATGATATGAGCACAGCATTGATTTTGCTTGTCCGACAGGTTCATTATAGAATGGTACTGCAGTCAGATGAGACCCCCTGCTCTTCTAGCATAGGACAAGTGTTACTATCAGAACCACTATCAAGGCATAGCAGGAATAAGCAAATGTATTGGGAAAACTCAGTATAGAAGGGTGGGTGCAGTTTTAGAATTCCACCTTTTTTCTATCATGGGGAAGTGATAAGCACCCTCGATTAATAGAAAATCCAGATTGGACTAATTGGGGTAGCTCTATTCCACAGTAGTAGTTGAATAGCTTAATCACAGTTGTTCTCAGTTTGTGGGTTGCAACACCAAAGGTGGCCATCAGCAGTTATTTGTTAATGGGGATGACAAGCCTAGCTCAAAATCCTCTCTCCGATTTTGCGGAAACAGAATGAGTCATGCACATGTAACTGAACAGCCTGCAGCAGCAAAGATACTATTTCTGCTTGTGCCAACTGTACCAGTTGTGGCTGCATCTCCTGTGAAGAGCACACAGGATTCTGGAGTGCCTTTAAAGAGAGCTGTTGAGTGGTTGAACATGGGCTCCTGCAGAGAAAACTTGAGAACTCCCTGCTTTAGCTTACAGTTTCCATTAATATCCTTAAAACTTTGATGGAAAAAAAAATGGAGGAATTTAAAAAAAACGTGGGAACATGAACTGTTTCAGCCTGAGTTCAAATGAAGTTAGTCACAGTAGTTTTGTCACCAAAACCCTAACACAGAACTATATCTCCTGTACTGTTGCATATGTACTTTCCTTATAAATAATCTTAGGATAGACAATTTCAATCTCAACGTAAAAATCTGTTACACATTCCTTGTGACAGAAAAGCTACATATGAATCAATATCGTGTTATAAAATAGTATGTAATACAACTTTTCCAGACTGTATGCTGCTCTGGGGAAATTCACTATATTATACACCAGGGATCGGTAACCTGTGGCACGCGGCCCATCAGGGAAATCCGCTGGCGGCCGGGACAGTTTGTTTACCTGCAGCGTCCGCAGCTTCAGCCGATTGCAGCTGCCATTCGCCGCAGTTCGCCGTTCTAGGCCAATGGGGGCTGCGGGAAGCAGCACGGGCCGAGGGACGTGCTGGCCACCACTTCCCGCAGCCCCCATTGGCCTGCAATGGTGAACCACAGCCAGTGGGAGCTGCAATCGGCCGAACCTGCGGACGCTGCAGGTAAACAAACCATCCCAGCCCACCAGCAGATTTCCCTGATGGGCCTCATGCCAAAGGTTGCCGATCCCTGTTATATACACACACATATATACACACATATACATATATACACACACATATATATACACATATACACACACACACACACACACACACACACAGATTACAGCATTAGTGGTCTATTTAATAAAAATCTCAAACTGGCTAGCTAAATAGATCATAAAAATTAAAAATAAACAAATATAGCATTTCTATTCATTAGGCCAGTTACGGCATTTATCTGAGCAGACAATGTGTTTATATGATACTTTTACAGTATATTTCTGGAAATACAGATGTATCTATCTGACAGTCTATCTACTAATCGGATGCAAGTTTCAAGGGTTCATCAAGTATCAAGTATCTTGATACTAAAAAAAGCACATCATGATATTTACTTTAATGAAACTATAAATGCATTGTCCACATAGGAGTTCACAGTAACAACTTTTAATGAAACAAGGAGAAAAAACTCTAGTCTCCCTTCACATTTCAACCTTAATATTGTGCTATCAAATTCCAATTCAATGGCTAAGTCAGCTTTCATAAATCAGATGTCTCACTGAAATGCTTGTTTTAATTTGGAACAGCAAAATTGTTCAAACCAGGTGAATTATAGCATAACATTTTACAGAATAAATCCTTCAATGTGTGAAAAATGCAGAGTATCATAAAATAAAATGCAAGTATGTTTTATTTAAATCCATGAATACATACATGCCAAACACTAATGTAAACGTGGCCCAACAGCCAAATAAATAACAATAAAAGATGAAACAAGTGAGTCACGAAAAATTGGTATAATACCAAATAATAGTTTAAAATACACACTATACTAATTATCTGAAATACTGAACAGCAAAATAGCCACTGCATTATTAAATCATTGCTGTAGGATACATTCATTCCCCTTGTATAAACAGTACTTTAACTGATGGAATGTAACTGCAACCCTTTATCACTTGAACATTTTAAATCTTCATCTATAAAGATACTCACATGGAAATGTAGGCTGATTAGTATTTAGATGATCAATTCATTCAAATCCATAACCACAGCATAAAATCTTAAAGCATCCAACCAGTCTATTGATGTGTGTTCAAAATATTACAGACAGATGCATCTCCTTCACAGTTTTCATTCTCTGGCTGTTGGCTCTCATGCTTTCTCCTACCTTTCCTCCCTTTTTCAACAGTAACCAAAGTTTAGTAGATAAAATTCAGCAGCAGGAAATAAAGTGAAACAATCTCTTAATCTTCAATTGAACTAACTTAAAAAAAAAAAGACCCATCATTAACTGTGATTAAACAAAGTAAAGAAGAAATGAGGTCAATAATAAATGCAGTGTAGAAATTAATGTAGCTAGTTATATCAATACAACCTTATTGCTTGCAGACACAGTATAGAATCCCAGCTGTGTAATCAAAACCCTCCAGTATAATACAGGCTTGCAAAAAGAATCTTAGGGGAGCAATACTGGAATTACTCTCAACCTCCTGAGATTCAAAAGCACAAATCAGTAAACGGAAGCAACTTGAAGCAAGGTGATAAATGAATGACACAATATAAAAGTGGCACTATTCCTCTGAGTGCATAAACTTAGTTCCCACACCCCATACTTTTAAACAGTTATCTTTTTGCCAGGCGAATTTCATTTTCAGTTAACATAAGATTGCTTTAGAACTTTCACATTTCTTTACATTATTTTAATCTAGCAGGAACATATAAAATAGAACTATCACTTTAAAGCACACTTGGGCTATTAAATGTGTTACTGTTTTCAGAAATATCGTATAATTTCTTACCACCACAAAGTAAGGCATCAAATAATACAAATATGCAAAAGTAGGCATTGCTTCAGTTAGCACATCTCTTGTAATTACTTAAATGCATTTAAAACTTTTTTTTAATCTTATAGCGAATAGTTTGAAAAAAGAAAAAGTAAATCAGTTATCTAAGTAAATGACAAAAAACACCACACTCACTTTTTTGAATATGAAGATGCATCTAGAGTAAACTGCAAACTAGCAAAACTGCTCAAAATAAAACATAATAGTGTGGCTAAATTTTCCAATATTCAAATAAAGAAAACACAAATCCTACTTCCATATTTTAAATTAGGTACACATTTTTTTTAGTGAGGAGAGGAAGAGTTATTAATTATTTTTTTCACTGGGAATTTACTAAGGAATACATCTTCCTTTAAAGAGCATAACCAGAGAACAGAAGCACAGTAGTTTCTCTTGTCATTATTCAAGATATTTTCTATCTACAGCCTTGATCCCGTAAGCCTTCACACACATGAAAAGTAGCCCTTACTCTCAAGTACATCCATTAATTTCAATGGGACGACTCAAAGGATTCAGGACCCATAGCAGAATCTGTTATTCAGCTTTCAGCCTCGCACCTAACAGCTCTGTGAATGTAGTTAACTCTATATTTGTCATTTATGTCTGGCATTTTTTACAATTTATTTTTAACTGACCGACAGCGCAGCATTAGTTGCTTGTGAGTACCTTCCCAGAGGCTTTAGAAAAGTAGCAGCTCCAATTTATTTTTACTGATGAGGAATTTTGAAACAATAATCTAATAGTGCTGTAATCACAGACTAATAAACAACACTTGGCTGCAACGGAATTTGAGATCTCTGGTATTCCCAAAGGGTGCCATTATTTCCAGTGGTTGCCATGGTGATGCTGCAGTACAGCCGCTGTGCTTGTTCTGCCGCTTCCCATGGCGGTCCTATGAAAAACTTAAATCAAACCATTTGTTTCACCCAGTACAGTTTTTCTGAACAAATTGTATACACTACTATAATGTAAAACTTCATTAGTGAACTGCACAATTCTGCTGCATCGCTGAGCTTAACATTACAGTATACGAATACGTTATGTATAGTCCTTAAATCAGACATAGTAAAGGCCAGAGGCTATCATTCTACACACAAGACCATTTAACCACCTCACTGACCTTATGACCAACGTTAATTAGAAATGTATCTCCACAATTGCTGTGTGGTATATTAAAAACTACAGCTACAGAACTTTGCAAGGGCATCCCCGTTTGAACAGTGACACTAAATTAGATTCTTCTGTCTTTCAATTTCAAATCAGCAAGACAAGGCAGCCGTTTGCCCCAAACTGCTTTCTAACAGGGCTCATCTTGGCAGAACCATGTATCCTAGATATAATGCAACTGAATACACAGATATGTCCTATTTGAGTATGTCTTCTATTTATTTTAGCAGTCTCTATTGTAGAGTTTGTGGAGGAGGAGGGAGGAGAAAAACATTGGGTCTGCTGTGTTAAAACTAATTCAGTATTCTCCTTTTAAATGCTTTTAGCTTTGGGGCCCACACAGTTACTTACAGGCTGCAAGTAGGACTGCACACTCAAGCTCCTAAATTCAACAGAACTGAGTTACAAAGTCCTTTGCTAAAACACGCCCAACACAGACGTCCAAAGAACAGATTTTAAAAACTAACTTCTATATTTCTCTTCACTTCTAAAGGAATGAAAAAGCGTATTTCATTATTCTTGATGGACGAGAAATGAGTGGACATTAGTCTGATTTACTGACAAGTCTGTACACTTCTGAATGGGAATATTAGATGGGAAAAGCAAACTGCATCTTATAAATCACAGATGCAGCAGTATTTTCAGATCTCCATCAAAATAACTTTCTTCGCGTTCCAGGAAGTAAATTCTTTCCTCAGACTGTGGGAAGACACTAGTGCCTTTGCATTAACCCCTTCCCCAACACTCAAATTCTTTGGACATAAATCACCTCCCAGTGGCGTAGCCACATGGAGCGAACAGGGGGAGCGGACTATAAAAAGGTGCCACCCGCTTGTACTCACTTGGCGGCGCTCTGGGTCTTCGGCGGCACCACAGTGACAGGGTCCTTTACTCGCTCAGGGTCTTCGGCAGCACTTTAGTGCCGCCGAAGACCCAGAGCGAGTGAAGGACGCGCCGCCGGGTGAGTAAAAATTAAAAAGGCGCCAAACAATTAAAGAGACGCCACTTGTGCTAGGTGGGAGAGCAGCCGCTGCCCCGCTCCCCCCCAGCTATGCTACTCTGTGATCACCTCTGTGATCTTATTGTTTAACATAAGTCGTTAACACATCTGTTCCATCTTGTATTTAGCAGTTGCAACAATATTTAAGTCTTCTCAAACTTCCCCAGTGCTTGAAGACTTATTGAAAAATCAACATTAATGGTCTAGTGAGTTTCTCAGCCAGTTCTTTTAAAACTCTTGGATTAGAGATATCCAGACCTCCTGATTTCGAAGTGTCTTACTTTAATAGCATCCGTTTAACATCCTCCAGAGATACTAGTGGAATGGAAAGAGTGTTATCACCATATGATGAGACTATATCATCTGTTTTTCCCAAAAATATGGAACAGAAATATTTATTGAACATTTTTGCCTCTTCTGCATTATTATTGACAAAGTTACTATTTCCATCTAGTAATGGACCAATACCTTTGTCAGGATTCTTTCTGTTCCTAACATATTTAAAACACTCCTTTTTATTGTCCCTAATTCTACTGGCCATAGATTTCTCCTTGTGTCTCTTTGTTTCCTTTATCTGTTTTCTACAATTCATAACTTTTGGTTTATATTCATTGCTATCAACTTTACCTTTCTTCTATGTGATATATATATATATATAGATTCCATGGCTCTCTGCATAGTGCAGTCTCTGGGTGCCTTGAGCCATCAGCTGAAATCAGTCTGCTTGAGTTGAGGTTTTCAATAAAAATTTCTACCTACCTCCTCCACCCCACTACAAACCAGGTGTGAATACAAGTCACACCTTCTAAGTGGTATCAACAACTTTGCAATTGTCTGTTTTCAGAAAAAGAGAAGCATTTTCACCTAGTACATTAGAAAAGAAATTTTTGTCTTTGAAACACTAGATGAGAATGAGGTAAAGATTGTCTAAATTCCCCAAGTAAGTATATTGAATCATCTGTCCACTCAGGACCAGATTAACCCATCACTGGGCACAAGGGAAACATACACTTCTGGGCTCCTACTGCTACCTTCTGATATGAATACCAACAAACAGCTGATAAATGAAAAGAAGAAGCAAAAAACCACACACTTCTATGATGTTCCCTCCCATACATGCCACTGCAGTAAATTCCCACCACAGCTTGTTCGTTTACTGCTGTCGGAGAAGGAAGTGGGTTTTTTTAAACCAATCCCCTCTCCTCTCTCTTTGGTTCTGTTGGAAATGGCAAAGGAGTCTCAGCTGTGTGAGAAGACTATCTCTAGCCCCTCATGCTCTGGTGCAGATTTGCAAACGAACTGTTCTTTCAGGTCGTGCACAAATCCACATTGGTTTAAAAAAATCCACACACATACACAAAATACGAATTTGGGCTATAGGCACGTGCCTAGTTTGTCTGTGCATTAATCCAGCCGTGTTCGGTCCCCCAGGGTGGTGTACATACTAGCTTTCAATCTTTCCAGTGTAGATATGGGGGAACTTCAATGTGACTTATTTCAATTCATGTATTTATTTCATACTACTTTGGGTACAGTATTATGGCTTTACTTTTATGAAGCTATCTAAAATAAGATTCTTCCAGGTTACATACCTGTTCTTTCAAGATAAGCTGAATTTGTCCATAAAATGAAAAATGACAAAGAAAAATACACTGTCAATATAATAATCTCGAATATTACACCAATATCATCTCCAAGATGAAGCTACAATTCACACATTGTAGCATGTTTGCTGAAGCTTTGCCATGTTAAAAACCATACTCTGAATTAATTCACAATTGGATAGGAACTACAAGTCCTACAACTACAAGTCCAATTAGAAAAGTATTAGAATGAGGTTCGCCCTTCTAAGATCATTGAAATACACACTTTAAAAAAATAGTATCCTCCTGGTTACATGTCAATAAAATAAGTAATAAAAAGGCAAAACATTTGCATATCCTGCTGACATTTTAGCCATGTATTCAATACATATCGTATATACACCACAAGACGTTTCCAAAAGGAAGCAGAAGATGTGCAGAAAGATCTCAGTCAAACAAGCCTGTAAAGGAGTCTCCTAAGGCTTTCTTCCCAGATGATGGGAGAACCTGATCATGCCCAGTTACTTGCACTGGGTGGCTCCAGCAAAGTACCTTACTTCTTACCAGAGGCCCCTACCCCTTGCAGGTCTTCTCAAGACTCTTCTTGGGAGTTCACTGCCCTCCTCATAGGATCAGGGTAAAGATCTCCTGGATGGGAGTTCCCCTTGTGACTCCAGGAGTCACTCTAGCAGTTTCCTACTTAGGGCAGACTTGCTCCTCCCCCTGCAGCTTACCGCACTTTCCTCCCATCATACATGATTGAAAGACCATAATGGTGGGGCTATCCCTGCCCCCAATGCCTCTCTAGCACCTCCCTCATCAGTGTATGGCAAGGGTCGGCAACCTTCAGCATGCAGCCCACCAGGGTAATCCGTTGGCGGGCTGCGAGACATTTTGTTTACATTGACCGTTCACAGGCACAGCTCTCCACAGCCCACTGGCAGGGAATGGCAAACTGCGGCCACTGGGAGCTGCGGGGGGCCATGCCTGTGACGGTCAACGTAAACAAAATGTCTCGCGGCCCACCAGTGGATTACCCTGATGAGCCGTGTGCCAAAAGTTGCCGAACCCTGGTGTAGGGTATATACACCCCAGCACATACTCTCAAAAGTGACATTGGGAGACCTAGGATAGCACCACCCCAAGTGCCATCTCTGCATCTGTCTGAGGTATAAATTCCTTTGAGAAATCTCGGTTGATGAGCACTAGATCACAGCATAAAGCCTCCTTTGGCATTTTAAAGGCTGTATCATACTTGATTGAACACTGCACTTTTCTAGGTTTCCCATCTCTCATCAGGTCCATAAGGGGGCTACGATAGTGGCAAAGTTAGGCATGAAGCATCTGTTGTATCCAGCCAACCTCAGAAATTGTCTGACTTGTTTTTTGGCCGTGGGTATTGGGTAGCTAGTCAGGTCCTGTACCTTGTTCACAAATGGGCATATATGCCTGCCTCCCACTGTATATCCCAGTACATGGGTTTGCTATTTCCAAACCTACACTTAACTGGGATGGCAATCAGATCAGCTTTGGCGATCGATTGTAGCACCATGGTGACATGGCAGAGATGGCTGTCCCAGGCTGGATGACATAGGACTATGTTGTCCAGTTAAGCCATGGGATAGTGCCCATGTGGAACAAGCACTGATACATTAACCTTTGAAAAGTTGCCACAGCTCAAACGGCATGGTTAGGAAATGATATACTCCAAAAGGCATGGCAAACAGTCTTTTTCCTGGATTCTGGAGTCAAGGTGATCCACCAATAGCCTTTTGTAAGGTCTACAATAGACACTTACCTGGCTTCCCCAAACTGTTCCAGTACCTCGTCCACCAAGGTATAGGGTACACATCAAACTTGGAGAGCACATTAACCTTGCCGAAGTCAAAGCAAAACATCATTGTGCCATTGTGTTTCAGGGCAAGAATTATGGAGCTTTGCAATTCACTGCAAGACTTCTCCACTACACCCTGCTTGGAGTTTGGTCTTAACAGTGTCCCACATTTTCTTGGGCAGGGACCAAGGGTTCTCTCTCACCTTCTGCCCAGGGTCGGTCTCAATGTGATGGTATGTTTGATGCATACACCCAGGAAGGGGCCTTTTGTTCAATCCCTAGTATCTCCCCACAATTGGCAGTGTTATCCATCTGTGTCATCAGAATTTCAGGTCCTAGATCAGGGTCAGTGGCAAGGGGAGTGATAAGGAAGGCTTCTCTGTCCTGCTAGGCCTTTGCCAAGGTGATGTTGTACAGGGGTTCTCAAAACTGGGGGTCACAAGGTTATTACATGGGGGGGTCGCGAGCTGTCAGCCTCCACCCCCAATTCCCGCTTTGCCTCCAGCATTTATAAGTGTTAAATACAAAAAAATATTTTTAATCTATAAGGGGGGCCACACTCATAGGTTTGCTGTATGAAAGGGGTCACCAATACAAAAGTTTGAGAAACACTGGGGAGTCCTTTCTCTTCTCCTGGTGTTGTACCTTGTAATCGACAAGACCTATGCATCACAGCACCTTGAACGGCCCTGCCATCAGGCCAATAACTTACAGTCTGTGCTCTGCAACAGTAGTGGAACTCAATCCCCCAGCTTGAATACTCATAGCCATGCTCCTCCGTAATAGGCTGTTGCCTAGTGTCACTGGAACCCTGGTAGGTTCTTCCAGGCAAATGCCTACAACTTTTTAAGCCATTCACGTAGAGGACATACTGGATCAGGTTTCCTGCTCCTGGTCCATGGCTTTCCCAGGACTCCCCACAGAGCACAGACAACATTCTGTTGTTGCTCCTGTTGACACGTGGCTACTTCCCTTTTCATCTGCTGCTGCCCTTGTCCTTGGTGGCTTGTTGGTGATGATTTTCAGTGACCCATTTTAACAGCCATTCTAAATCAATCTCTTGTGAGGGTCCTTACAACTCCACAACCTCTTGTGGGTTTTTTTTTTCCTTCCCTTCCCAGCTCTCTGTATAGTGACCCCTCCCCCACACCCGGAAACCCCTCCACCCAGCCCCTCAAAACCCCACCCTGCTGAGCCTCACCCCATGCATCAAGAGCCCCCCACACCTGGACCCACACCCCACTGAGCTCCAACCAGCTGCACCCTGACTCCCCCCCCAAAACCCCACTCCCCCAGCCTACTCCCACACTGAGCCATAACCACCTTCACCTGGACTCCCCTGCAGAGTCCCATTCCCCCTGCACCCAGAACCCCGCACCGAGACCCTGTGCATCCAGATTTCTACCTGCATCCAGACCCCCAACATAGCTGCCTACACCCAGATTGAGCCACAGAGAACCCTGGTAATCTTGAGGGAATTCTGCACCAAAAAATTTAAAAAATTTAAATTCTGCAAAGTTCTGCATATTTTAATTGTCAAAATAACATGGAAACACAGCAACAATATAATTACACCATTTTCAATTTTTTTGATAATTTATCTCAAAATACTTGTGGATTTTAATTGAAATTGAAAATGGTGTGATTATATTGTGTTATTTTGACAAATAAAATATGCAGAATTTTAAAATATTGTGCATATAATATTTAATTTTTTGGCACAGAATTCTCTCAGGAGTAAAAAGCGCCAAATTTATTATATTGGACATACATGTCGCCATTCCTCCCATCTCTTTGCCTCTTCCCTGCTTGCAATTCTGGTGGTCATAAAAGTACTTGTAAATATCAATAACCTACCAAGGAATAGGAAAAAATAAGTGGGGACTGATGTAGTGCACTGTATGCAGTTATACCACACCCTGCCCCAGGGTTCTAGGTTTGTTGCAGGAGGGACGCTCAGCAGAGGAGTTGGGACATTTAAACAGTGTTGCAAAAATCTCATTTTTGAGAGATCAGTAGATTTATTTTTAGCTTCATCAGGAGCTTTGACATGAATCCCTCATTATATGCAAGGTTTTTTTCCCCCATTTATAAATATAAGCATGATTTCCTATTCCATCAACCTGCATTCTTTGCTCCTAGATGTATAACCTTGCATTTAGCTGTATTCAAAGTCATCTTGTTCAAGTGAGCCCAGCTTAAAGAAATCCAGACCAGCCTATGCAACTGACCAATCCTTTAGATTTTACATAAATTGTTTCACATTTAGGGTGGGGACAAAAATCAAACTGAATTATAACCTTGTATTCATTTTGGGGCCACACATTTTCAGGACAAATTTATTTTTTTCATTCATTAATAAAGGAAACTAGATTGAATGGGTTTTTCTTTAAAACTCCCATCAACATTTCCTTAAGGATATGACACATACATGTCTTATGTTTGGCAAGATCGATTTAAAATTTTACAAGATACAAAGTAACAGAAAGACTCCTTCAACCTCCATGCTTCATTTGAAACTCCTCCCCTTCATAATAATTACAAGTCATTCCACATTACCAGAGCCATGCTGAGAATAAAATATTAGATTTAAAATTATTAGATTTTTAATAAAGTGTCTATCATGTGCAGTTCCTTGCATCAATATGTCAATGACATCAATTTGCCAGACAACAAACTGCACGACTTAAATGTAGCATGCATACAAAGTGTAAGGTGTAACACACAGCCTGAAAATTGTTGAAGAAAGCTACCCATTTCCATCCAAAGTGCATTTTAAAAAACAGAGATCAAATCAATTTAGCTCAGGGTGACTGCAATTGTACATATAGGTTAGCCTCTGAATCCAGTCCTGTCAGAGTGAACTGAATACTAACCAAGCATGATCAGGCTGTTGCATGGAAATATTTCTACTCCTGCTGAGCTAACTAACTACTACTTACTGTAATGCAACCTTTAAAACTGTGTATGACATTCAAAATTATTAAAATAGTATGCTTCACAAAGAAGATAATATGGATGAACATTCATTATAGCATTATGTATGCTACAGAGAGGAGTTTAGTTGTTTATTTGTAGCAAAAGAAAAGGAACTAAACCCTAGTATGACGGGTCTTAGGTAGTGTTTAAGGGTTTGATGGCAATGAACACCCCAAAGCAACATATTACTTCTGCCTGATATGCAGCAAGAAAATTTCCTTGCATGGACTGTGAACTTCAAACTGTCCAAGGAGCCATCCAAAACCCATTGGGGAATGGCTACACTTTGCCTAGCTTCCTTCCACTCATATATCTTCCTCTGTCCCATGTGACAAAAACTGAAGGTTCACCGCAGGGAAGTGAGGTCCATACAACTGTCTCCCCCATTTGTTTCCATTTCCCAAACTGATATTTCTACTACATTTTAATGTCTATTCCATAAAAGAAAGAGTTATTTTAAAGGACAAGAACTCTGGGGAAAGAGATCAGAATTCCACCTGAGATTTATATGCACTCACCATGAATAAAAGATAAAAGGGGATAGTTTACAAAGGAAGCAAGTTAGTCAACCCTAGAAATCAATGTACAGACAACAGAATGGACTGTGCATACCAGTGGTGGGTTAGTATATTCTCTGTTATTGAATATAACCCCAAACACATACAATCTCAGGTCTAGTTGGCAAGCCTAGATAATGAGTTATTCATTCCCAAATGCTGAATTTTGACATTTTTCAAGACCATTTTCAGCATTTCTAGTACGGTGCCTTGCAATTGACATATATTTGCTTTTAGTCTGAGACCAGGCCTTTTCAAAATCACAGCCTCACACACTACAGGATTAGCGGAGATACAGATTCAATTGCTTACTGGGTGATGTAACAATTAAACAGTTGTCAGTGGCTTATTACAAACACAGCAGAGGCCCAAGCTCTTCCTTAAGGTAGGCACTGGAAGAGGTGAAGCAAAGAAAACAGCTGAGGGGGCACAGGTTCCAGAGGCTGGACTGGGGAAAGATAAGGGAAGATAAGTGGAGGGGAGCTTCATGGAACTGTCATCCTTCAGGGACAAACATCTCAAAATTGACCAGCTTCACAGCTGCACTACGCTCCTTGATAAGTTCCATCCTCCACTTTTTTTGGTTGTATTGCTCAGTTATGCTGTGTTCTTTCTGTAACGCGTGGTAGTTTCACGTAGGGATTAATAAATACACAACTCAGGCTTGCTCCTTTCTAGAACTCCATTGAAGTGTTTGTTTCAAAGCAACAGAATCAAAAATACATAAAGCTGTGCAGCTTATTTATGAGCTCCCAAGAGCATTATTTAACCCATGTTACTTAGTGACCCCTTTTGGAAATCCCTTATTCCTCAAGCTAACAAAACAAAAGCTACATGACAAATACTTGTTAGAAATTATGTTATTCCCCCCACCTTTTACAATGCATTCAGTTGAGATGACATTTTAATTTAGCATACTAATTCTACATCTATAGTAAATGACTCTCTCAATTAGCTAATAATACATTACAGTATGCATTCAGTGATTAAATGCAATTTAAAAAAAAATCCCACTGGCACTAGAAACACACAAACAAAATTTTTTTTCAGGGGGCCTGTCATAAATATAAAGGGAAGGATAAACACCTTTAAATCCCTCCTGGCCAGAGGAAAAACCCTTTCACCTGTAAAGGGTTAAGAAGCTAGGATAACCTCGTTGGCATCTGACCAAAATGACCAATGAGGAGACAAGATACTTTCAAAGCTGGGGGGGGGGGGGGGGAAGAAACAAAGGCTCTCTCTGTCTGTGTGTTGCTTTTGCAGGGATCAGAGCAGGAATGCAGGTCAGAACTCCTATAAAGGGTTAATAAGCAATCTAGTTAGATATGCGTTAGATTCTGTTTTGTTTAAATGGCTGATAAAATAAGTTGTGCTGAATGAAATGTATATTCCTGTTTTTGTGTCTTTTTGTAACTTAAGGTTTTGCCTAGAGGGATTCTCTATGTTTTGAATCTGATTACCCTGTAAGGTATTTACCATGCTGATTTTACAGAGGTGATTCTTTTACTTTTTCTTCAATTAAAATTCTTCTTTTAAGAATCTGATTGCTTTTTCATTGTTCTTAAGATCCAAGGGTTTGGGTCTGTGTTCACCTATGCAAATTGGTGAGGATTTTTATCAAGCCTTCCCCAGGAAAGGAGGTGTAGGGTTTGGGAGGATTTGGAGGGGAAAGACGTTTTCAAGCGGGCTCTTTCCCTGTTATATATTTGTTAGATGCTTCGTGGTGGCAGCAATAAAGTCCAAGGGCAAAAGGTAAAATAGTTTGTACCTTGGGGAAGTTTTCCCCTAAGCTTATTTTTACCAGCTTAGGTTGTCTTTCATGCAGGTCCCCACATCTGTACCCTAGAGTTCAGAGTGGGGAAGGAAACTTGACAGGGCCAGAAATGACTCAACAGGCAAGATGATCATTGCTGGACTTGGGAGACAGACATTTTACTTTTGGCACTTCTGTGTTTAACTTACATTGAGTAAAAGAAAGCAAATCAGTCAGGAGGCCAGTGATGAAGCAACATGCTCAGAAGTGGGGGAGAAGAGAGAACTGCAGGCAAGTTTAAAATCACAGATTAGGAATTCCCACTCCTTGCTTTCCATCCTTTTCCTGAGGTGGGGGTCAGAGGGCCATGGCCCCATTACTTTTCACCAGCTGTAAGGGGAGGGGGAGGAGCGGAACGAGCAGGATCTGGGTGGGGAAGAGGCAGTGGGGGAGCAGGGCCTCAGGGGACTAGGCAGTGCAAGGGTAGGGGCGGGGCCTCAGGGTGAAGGAGTGGGGCCATGGTTCCCCACTTTTAGGGAGCTTCTACAGCTCCTGATTTACCACTGTTATACAATTGCAACAAATCTTGTACAAAGTATGTCATGTAAGGTGTCAATGGAAAAGTTATGATTTGCTGAATATGATTATCCTGTTTATATGCATATATCATCTTTGTACCTAAAGTCTCTGAGGGACCAATGTCTGCCCCTGTGAGTCATCAAAGCATGTACGCACATGTGACATGCTTATGTGACCCTGAACTCCATCTTGGGACAGTAATTTTCCAGGTACCTGGTCTGCAGGCTTTGTTTGAGACAGTAAAATTCAATGCACATGGCAAGGGATATTAAAAAAGGCACATAAAACATCTCCATTTTGTCTTTATTTCCTGCTTCATTTCTCTGGACTGGCTTTCTAACAAGGAAGCTTTGAACAAAGACTGATGACCCCCCAGTATGTTTGAGTAATTGCAGGGAGAGGCTTTTGCAAGCTAGCAGTTTATTCTGTCACTGCTATGATCCTGATCTATGCACACTGAAACAATCTCATGTTTGTATATGATCTATTAACCATGTATAACTCTCTTCTTTTTAGTTACTAAAGGATTGGCAGTGGCGTGATTACTGGGTAAAATCTGATTTATATATTGACCTGGCAAAATGGCAGATCCCTTTGGATTAGAAAGACCCTATATTTGATTAAATTGGTTTTCAGTAACCACTCATCAGAGTCTAGTGTCCGGGTGGTGCGCCAAGGGCTGCAATACCTTAAGGAGACAGCATTTATGGCTTCTTATTAACCACTGTGGTGAGAGAGAAGTTCACTTTTGTTATTGGTTTGGTGTAATCTAATGAGAGAATAACCACCAGTTTGGGGTGAGTCTGCCCTATTTCACAGCAGTCTGTCCTGTATTTGGTATTCTCAGCTGTGACTCACTGAGGCACAGTGACAAAAGGTTTATAATTCATTATAAATTCTGGAATAGTCTACAATGTGCCGCTGCAAAAGGGCTGACTGACCCTGGCACTATCCGATTCAAACATAAACAGACCTGTTTCTTGAATGCACATATACAACTGGATTTGTAATTTCTGTACTATCCTTCCCTGACGAACCGAGGGACACACCCCACCCATGTACTTATTCTCTACACCAAATCCTGACTTGGACTCTTACTACATTCCATGGGTGGCGCACCTGAGCCCACTTATCCACTCACGTTTTAAAAATTCCCACGCCCCAATCTGGATCTATGCTGGTCATGTGATATGTATGTACCCTGTGAACCTTGTAACCGATATTTGCATTCCCCCATAACCCAAGCGTGACCCCAGATGTACAGTACCTTCCCTCTTAACTTGTGTAAATTTGATTTTAAACATTTACTTTGCAATCTTGTTTTACTTTGCCATGAAAATGAACATTATAATTAGGAAAGATTTGCCCAAACATACACTGATTTAAAGCAACCTCATCCACTGGTATGAGTATCATGGTGTTTGGCAAAGTACAGAGGATAACAAATATCTCATTTACTTTGTTTATTGTTTGGCTGATTGTGTGGAGTTTTGTTGTTTATCATTTTTCAATGCTTTACAAGGACAAGCTGGTGACAGCAAGGCTGAGTTTAGATTAATTTGTGCTACTTGTTCAGAGCAGCATGTGTGTTTCTAAACTTAGGATATTTAAAATCCCTAGTAGCAATGTGCACTACAAAAATCCACAATTCAGCTGGAGAGAGAGATCCACAGCTAAATACAAGGTAGTATAGATTGTTTAGCATAAGCAGTTAACCCATATTTCAAGGGACCATTCAAGGAGAAGTGGCCTGTTAACACTCCTTCAGTCACATGGGTGAAAGGAAAGGGGGAAAACAGCAGGAGGAGGGTTGTTAGTGAGTTATAGATTGGTGTAATAAGTCATAAATCCAATGTTTCTATTCAGTCCATTATTCTTAGTCTCCAGCAAAGTTATGAAATTAAGCTCTCAGGCTCATTGTGCAGGTTTCCTTTGAGGATAAAGACTGATAGGTCAGATGTAGAGTGATTACTTGGTGAAAAGTGTTCTCCCACAGGTGATGTGGTGTTTTTGTCTCTCATCATTTTCCTGCATGATTTCGTTCAAGAGCATTGTGACCGCATGGTTTCACCCACATAGTTATTGGGTACAGTGTACTGGAGGAGGGACACCACATGTTGTGATAGGTACATGTAAGATCCATGGATCTTGAAAGGTGTGTTATGGGGGGTGTTGATCATTGTAACAGTGGAGATATGTCTGCAGGTTTTGAATCATTACATTATACTTAGTGAATATCTTCCTGAAGGGAAATTAGAAAAATTGCATCTGATTAATAGATCTGTAGGAATATAGTAGAAACATGTGTTGGGGGAATCTTGGCCACAAGCAGGTTTAACTAGTCTTAAAAGCATATTCTATATGAAATCATTCACCAGCATACTTTTCCATAACCCATAGGAATTCAATTGTGTGAAGCTTCTAATAAATTAATTAATTTCCTTCTCTGAGCTCTGTCAAGTTGGGTTCCTAATTCAAAGAAAGCTTCCCTTTATATGGCGGGCAGGGGGCGGGGCGGGAGGGAGGGAAAGAGAGAGATTAGTTCCAATCTATTTCAGGCATTCCTTAATATTATTTAATTAGGCTTTTCTGTAAAATGTAGCACGAAGAGAATACATGATTCTCTAGTGTGGTGTCAAGGTTGATTGGCACCTGCTTCGGATGACCTGCATGACAAACTTTTAGCTTAGACATTCATGTAATGTAGCCAAACCTCTTCCCAAAAGAAAACAAAACAAACCCCTTACTTTGACACCATGTCTACCCATATTCTCTCTCTCTTGCCAAAATAAGTAGAATTTGCGGGGGTGGGGGTGAGGGGCTGCTGTGCACTACCAAGACAAGATAAGGAGAGTCATTTCTCATTGGCACTTCTTGCATTTTGGTGCATTTGTCATCCTATTTTACTTCTTATTTGCTCCCTTTCATACTTTGCCCCAATGAGGAGGAAAGGGACTTAATTCTTAACAGCAACCTCTCAGATATGTTCAGTATTTTACAGAGCATTGCATCTATACCAAGGACGAGGAAAAGAAAATCATCAGTACCAAGAACTTCATTTTTATCTTTCCACAATTAAAAACGTCATTACAAATATTTAACTGTTTAAAAAAAAAACACTTCTGCTGTAAGGGGAGAATTTATCTATCTGGTAAGTATATTTAGTGAAGAGCTGAGTACCATCCTGTGAAGAGCTGAATACCATCAAATACCACGAAAGTCATTTGGAGAGGAGGGCGCTTAGCACCTCATTGCCTTCTAGGACTGATTTCCCGTTTCCTGGTGGGGCAACTTACATTCAAACTACTTTTTAGATTTCCAGTTTGCTCTGTCTCAATGTGAATTATGGCACCAACTTACAAAGGAAGCTGACAAGAGATCTGTTTCTGCCAGAGCCATCTGTTTCTACTTACTAAGCAACACAGACAAGAAAAACCTGTCTGTGGGCCACAAAGCTCCCAATTTACAATGCAAAAATACACACTTCAGTGAATTTAAGACCTTGTCTACACTGAAGAGCTTTGTCGACAAAACAGTGAATGCATACACACGACGATGCAACTTTTGGCGGCAAAAATACCTTGTTTTGGCGACAAAATAAAACCACTCCAACAAGAGACATAAGGCTTTTTGCACAAAATTTTTGTCAACAAAGTGCCAGTGTTGGCACCACGCTTGATTTTATCGCTTTAATTGGCCTCCAAGAGGTGTCCCACAATGGCCATCCTGACCGCGCTGGTCAGCAGTTTGAACTCCATTGCCCTGCAGCCAAGGCCGTCCTTACCCATATGCAAAGTACACAGCTGCGTAGGGCACCAGGAAATTTCCTGGTGCCCTGCGCACTCCAGCCCCTGCTCTGGCTCTTCCCACCCCGCCCTTTCCCCGCCCCAGCCCCACCTCTTCCTGCCCCTCCTCCACCCCAGCCCCACCCCCACTCACCTGAGGTCTGCAGCAGTGCTGGGCCTGCACTCACCGGCCCCAGCCGCGCCGCTGGTGAGTGCTGGGGTGTGGTTCCCACCTTCCCCCCAAGCCAGCCCTCCTGCCCCCCACGGAGGCCTGGGAGCAGCCCCCCCCGCTCCCTCCCCACACAGGTCTGGGGCCCCACACACACACACCCCTGTGGGGGGGGGCTATATAGGGCCCCAGAATAGCTAGGGACGGCCCTGCCTGCAGCCAAGTAAACAACCAACCATCCCTCCCCTTTAAAAGCCTCGGGAAATTTTGAAATTCCATTTCCTCCTGGCTCAGCACGGACAGGTCTCATTGCCTTTTCCCAGGTGACCATGGCAGCTTATTGCAGCAAATGCTCTCCTGCTCGGAGCTGCTGGATCTGCTCAGTTTATGGGGAGAGGAGGCTGTGCAGTCCGAGCTGCGCTTGTGGCGTTGGAATTTTGATACCTTCGGGCAGATTTCACGAGGCTTGTGTAAAAAGGCTATGATTGGGACACACGGCAGTGCAGAGCATAGACAAAGGAGCTGAGGTAGGCGTACCATATGGCGAGGGAGGCAAACTGTTGCTCTGGTGCTGCACTTAAGACCTGCCGGTTCTATAAGGAGCTGGACGCTATCCTCGGTGACGATCCACCTCCACCGCCAAGAACCCCGTGGATACTTTGGCGAGCCTGGAGGCGGTGGAAAGAGGACCAAACCTGGAGGATGAAGCCATTGATGAAGAGGTGGAGTTAGACAATGATGTGGAACTCCCAGCGGGGTGGCCTGGTGGGGAAGGCAACCAGGAACAGTTCACCACTCCGGAGGTGTCTAGCCAGTCTCAGCAGTTGCTCTCTGGCAAGCAGAAGCAGGAGAGGAGATGCCTGGTAAGTGCCTGTGGTTTGTGTAGTGGGGAGGTGGCCTCAGGGTGTAGAAATGTACAAGGCTGGCTGTGTTTCTGTGAGTTAGACATTTCCCTGTGTAGCTAATCAGTATGATGGAACAGGGTGTTGATGCACGCCGAGATCTCACGGGAATCCTCCAGAGAAATCTCTAGGAAAGTTTCCTGGAGGTACTCGGCAATCCTCTGCAAAAGGTTCCTTGGCAGAGCTGCTTTGTTCCTTCCCCCATTGTAGGAAATTTTCCTGCACCATTTGGCAATCACTTGTGGCACACAGGCGAGCAGCATAGGGACCAGGACAGAAGCCACAAGCATGTAGTAGATGTAATCTCGCTTATCTTCTTCCCTTCAGCAGTGAGATATCAGCTACAATGATGCCCGCCCATGGAAAAGTGTGGGAGAATTTTAGAATTTTTTCCCCTAGTTGGCAGCACCGCAACACTTGTGGAGTGCTTTTTTCCCCGCATGTAGAGCGTTCCCCCTGCCCTAGGGTGACCAGATGTCCCGATTTTATAGGGACAGTCCCGATATTTATTATAGCGCTTTGAGTGTCGACATGACTTTAGTCGACAAAACTCTGTATAGACAAGGCCTAAGACAAGCTTATCGTCCAGATATTCAGTTATATTACATTTTGTTCACTTGTCATTTCATATTATGGATCAAGGGTGAAATTCATTCAGGTGTAGACGGCAACTGAAAGGCTCCTGATTACCACTTGAGTCTCACTGTCTGAGTATATGGGGGAGGGGAAAATGGACAAACCTGCTGTGCGGGGGAAGAGGGGAGGGCATCTGGGCCCAGTTAGTGCTAAGGGAAATGCGGAGAGACCACTGGATCCATGACCGCATGATTTCAGTGTCTGAGAATCCCACACACACTGCATGAAAGAGCTGAAGCTACTATTCCAATCCATAAATGCAGAGGATGTGTATTTCATGCCCACCTGCAGGTTTGAGGGGTCAGGGGACCACACACTGGGGCAGCGAGTTTTATCTTCAGCAGTTTTTAATGCAGCTCGCCATGCAAAACTGAATTTCTCTGGCTTTGTACAACCTAACTAGCAAAAAAACTGGAAAAAGATATATTCATTATTTTTCCTTTAATAGAAAGACTTAGCATGTATCACTATAGATTTTCACATATCAGAATGATTACATTTTCCTTTCACTTAGCCTGACATAACAAATGAGTCAGTAAGTATGAAGATCGAATTAAGCAGTAATTTTTTAAAGAAAAAATGTAAAAGCTTCAGTTGAGCAGAGCTCCCCTGAGTCTGTTCTTTAGAGGACCATAAGCACTTCCTTTTAGATTTTTTCAGGTTCAGCAAAGCACTGTGACTTACATGAAATGATATTTTAACTCCACTGCATGGGAAACTAAACAGTGATCAAACTTGCTATGTTTTCACAATCTTTTCTGATGAAACAGGTTAGCAATAGCATCACGGAGCATCTTCAATATGAAAGTAATGAATTTACATACGCATGGATAGTAAAACTGTACGTAGAAAAAAGTTTTTAACATTTCAATTTCTATTTCAAGCAGCAGGTTAGAGCAATACTTTGAACAACACAGCAGCAGCAATTCTCTAATACTGAGAATAATAATTAAAGCAATAAATATTTAAAGTACCTTTTCAGGTCTCTCTTTTCTTGTAGCATAAAATAAAACTACCTATTTTCTGTGAAATCCTAGGCCTTGATCCTACAAAGACTTATGCATATGATTAATAATAAGAAGGGCTGGTCCCATTAACTTCAAAGGGACTAGTCGTGTGCTTAAAATTATACGTGTGTTAACCTTCGCAGGATAGGGCCTTAGAGAACCACTCTCTTGGATTTAGGTAACAGTTCCTCAAATTCTGAGATTTCTCACCCTTCCCTTCTCAATAGAATAATTCAAAATTTTTAAATGACACATAATTCGTAGTTTTACGATGAGTCCCCATTTTATATCTTCTATTGAGATCATTTCAGGGCCGTAGAAATACCCGGCAGCTTAGTAAATCACAGCAGTTTACTAAAAACATACTTTGATGTAATTAAAAAAAAAGGAGGAAATAAGTTAGTTCTATTACATATTAGAGACATAACTGTATAAGTGTGTATGTGTGCACACGTATGTATGTGTATACATACACACTTAGCTAAGTTAAACAAACTAATGACTTCCTCTTCTCATTTATCTCTGCCATTCAGGGTAGCAGCGATTGAGAACCAATGCCGCAGCATAGGACTCATTTTTTTCTATCAGCTGAAAGTAGTTCTCTGCCAAAACTTATGTCAGAATACATTAGCCCAGTGCTGCGGAGCAATTTTATCGAAGAAACTCAGTGTCTTCCCACTCCCCACCACCCTGCAAGCTCAGGGAACGGGTGCTGCTCTACCATCTGTCTGATATTATTGAATACGTCCTCCCAGTGGAGCAAGCAGGATTTCGCCCAAAGGGGAACTGCTGTGACCAAGTAGCTTAGCTTACCAGCAACATTGAGGCAGGATTCCAACGTAAGCTGAAGACAGGAATCACCCTTGTTGATCTGTCCTCAGCATACAACACTGTCTGGAGACAGAGCCTCCTCCTCAAGGTCTCCCTCGTAATTCACTGTCGAAAAACGATCTGCCTCCTGGTGGCAGTGACTGGAGACCTCCACTTTAAGGTACACCTTAATGACGAGATCAGTAGACCAAGAACTCTGAACTCAGGCGTCCCTCAGGGCTCTGTCCTGGCCCCAATACTTTTTAATCTATACACCGTGGATATATCAGCAACGGAGTCAAGGAAATTCATGTATGCGGATGATATTGTCCTGGCTGTTCAGCATACAAGCCTCCATACCATCAGCTGCACCCTAACCCGAGATCTTAGCACAATGGCTGATTATTTCGAATGCTGGAAATTTAGGCCTAATCCAAAAAAAACCTCCATGGTAACTGCTTTCCATCTGAACAATAAAATGGCTAATACCAAACTTGATGTGCAGTTCTGCGGTGAGAGCATCAACCACGAAGCTAATCCAAAGTATCTTGGTGTAACACTGGACCGGAGTCTGACCTTTCGACAACACCCCTCGAGAACATCCATGATAAGGTCAGGTCTCATGTCACGCTTATCAGAAAATTGGCTGGAACATCATGGGGCTCCAGTCCACGGACTTTATGAACCGCAACAATTGCCTTGGTATATTTTGCAGCTGAATATTGTGCATCGGTATGGTCTCTTCGCACTCACACTAAACTCCTTGACACTCAACTCAATAATGCTATGCGCGTAGTGTCAGGGACGCTCAAATCTACTCCAGTTGCCTGGCTCCCAGTCCTATCGCATCTAGCCTCCAGGATTAGAAGAGCTGCTCAGATGGGCCTTTGGAAAGACATTCCTATCCAAGAGGTCTGAGACATTTCCTACAATTCACAAGCATGGAACTGAATTTCAAGGCTGATTCCCAATATAAGTATTCCTTATATAATTTAGGGTTGTCTACACTGTGATAAAAAACCCACGGCATGGAGTCTCAGAGCTGATTGTACCCATTCTGCTCGTAGGGTCTCAGAGCCTGGGCTCTAGCCCGAGCCCAAATGTCTACACTGCAATTTTATAGCCAGGAAGCCCACACCCTGTGAACCCAAGTTAGCCGACCTGGGCAAGCCACGGGCATGCCACCTCTTTTATCACAGTGTAGACGTACCCTCAGTAAAATATATAGGGGAAGGGGAGAGTATGTTTTATATTTGAAAAGTTCCAGAAAATTTGTAACATTGTGCTCACAGAGTGTTAAAAGCTTGCTTTTCTCTTCTGAACCTTCAGGAAAAATAAACCAGGAGCTCACCTCCAAGTTAGGGAGGTTACGATTCAATCAGGGGAAACGTATTTACTTGAAAGTGTCAGGATTGCCTTTGTAAACTGTTGCATATACTGAGAGAGTTAGAAGGCTCTCATACAGCGAGAAGACAAAATAAGCCAATCAGGTTTTAAGAGAGCACAGAGGCAACTTAGCCATCTTCTGAATCATAAGCATTCCAGGCTCTGAGGAGTTTGATATCTGGATTTTAATTTTGCATCTCAGGCTCATCAGTAATCCTGCTTCTTTGGAACTTTTTTGGAGTATTTATCATATGGTTTGCCTAATGAAGGAGGATTTCCACTCTGTTTTAAGAGAGAGACGCAACATCCCATAATGTCTCTGGGTGAAACTGAAGTCAGCACATTTAGGAAAGCAAGGAGCCGCTGAAAAGGTGAAATTCTGGCCCTATTGAAGCCAATGGCAAAACTCCCATTGACTTTGATGGGGCCATGAAGATTTGTTTACAAGATAGTATGTATATGCTGAAACAAACAAAAAAAACCAATAAATTGTGCCTCTCCACTGTATACGTAGGCCCGATTCTCAGAGATGCCGAGAACCTGTAGCTCCAACAGACTTCAAGAACACGCAGCACAGCAACATTCAGATAAAAAAACAAACAAACAATGACTTCAATGGGAGTTATAAGTGAAAAAAATCAGACCCTGCGTGTTTATAATGGACAGAGTTTTTTTCATTCTCTAAACCAGTTGAGTTTTCTTTATGAGTGAATTGCCTTTGTGGTTTCTGTCTGAAAGCATCTCTCTTTTTTTAATCCTGTGTGTCAGACAGTAGCTACCGTATCTGTCAAACTATGGTCAGTATATTTTGTATTTAAGATTTTTTTATGTGGTTAAAGTCATTCATCGAATGTTTAGTGAGAGTTATCTAGATACTTATATGGTCCTCATCACTATAGTTTCTGAGCAAATCAAGAGTTAAAGTAGTAACAAAAAGGGAAAAAAAACACCTTATTTCCCACCCACCCCCCTTCCATGCCTTTTATTCATACATTATTTAGACACGTCTAGTCCAGACACAACTGTGCTGATATTCTATCCATTATATTCATTTTACCACTGCTCACTAACTTTGCTATAACCGTAGGCCAGTCTCTCTTTCATTGTATAGAGATTTCTCAGGCTTTTCACAGATATCACTAGTCGAGTCTAGTTGAATGGAATAATTTCATACCAATATAAGTCATTTTTCTCGAGGTACTGGAAAAAAATTAATATATAATCTAACATTATTGTTTTAACAAACCCACAAAAGCAAGGCCAGTCAACTAAGAAACTAGAGTAATGGTTATGCATAGCCAGGTGCCAAACTATATGATTTTAGCTTTGTGTCTTTTCCAGACTATTAATGTAGTTTATGTTTACATGTGTTAATTCAATATTTCAAGTTTTATGAAAATACTGTATTCAAAAGCAATTTCCACATGGAACAATGCAAGGAACTCTTTCAGTGAAAATTCAGGGAACTTCATAGCCCATGTGCATTTGCACAAATCCATGTTTCTCAAATTCTTCCCAAACTCCAGTAAACAGGAATTTTGCATGACTCAATTCTCAGAACCCAACATGCATGGACCTTGATTGCTCAGTAACAATTCATTCATAAATAAAAAAAATACAAAAAACAACTTTTTGTGTTTGAGGTCAAATATGACTTTTTTACTTAGTAGAAGAATGCACAGATCCCTTTTAATGCTTACAAGTAGCCCTGAAAATCTTTCCAATGTAGTATATACAAAATCATTCCAGTTTCATATTAGTACTAGCAGATACAGAATAAACATGTCAAAGAACTGGGAGACATTCCCTCCATAGTGTTGCAATGCTGGCATTTGTGGCAGTTTATAGATTTCATTATTTTAAATATTTATCCATTCTTATTTTTAGAGAAAACATTTTCTCTATTTTTGTTCAATAAAATAATATAATTTGTTTCATGTCATAACAAAAGAGGCACGTTTTTAGCAGAACACTTCTCTTTTTAGAGTTAAGTATTATCATCATGATCATCATCAAGAACTACAATATTATGCTTGCTTATAATGCTAGAGTAAAAACAGTCTCCCTGTTAGTCGATATACTGCTTCTTATCAAGGAGGTACTTGAAGAAGCATACAACTGCAATTGTCTGTTATCAGGCTATCAAATTCTGTCAAACTCAGATCCTAAGACTGGTACTGGTAATGAAATGCAGTGTGACAAAGTTGCCTACCACAAGATTAAGACACAGCATGCAAGTGTGGTGGCAAAGGAGAGATTTAGGGATGGGAGTATAAATTTATTTGGGAGGGTGACTGTTTAATTCTGTCCACTTCCCTTGCACCCAAAGAAAGTTATCTGGCAAAGTAAATAAGACAAAAACTGGACTGCCAACTTGATTTCAGTCTACTTTTATTTCTTTGCCCACTTTGATTTATTTCATTGTCTTTTCAATTTTTGCTCTTCTTGTCCCAGAGCTGTAGTATATAGAGGCTAATCTCAATCAAAACCAACAAGCCATTGCAGGCTATCAGATAGTACCATAACAACAAGTATGATTAGATATACCAATAAGCATGTGGTAGCTCAGTGAAGTGGCTTATGTCACTCTTGAATACCTTATTTTCTTTATTTTTCATCACCGATCCTTTTGTTACTCATGAAACAATCAATCACATTACTGCACATATTCTGTTGTTTCTCTCACTCTCTCCTAGTTACAGAGTAGTAGCCGTGTTAGTCTGTATCAGCAAAAAGAACAAGGAGTACTTGTGGCACCTTAGAGACTAACAAATTTATTTGAGCATAAGCTTTCGGGAGCTAAAACCCACTTCATCGGATGCATGCAGTGGAAAATACAGTAGGAATTTTCTCTCCTAGCTAATGAACAACAGGATAATTTACTATGCCATTCCCCTCCTCATTTCAGGGATAAGGGTTGAAAAGGCAAACATTGGTGAGAATTTTTCTGGGGTGAGAAAAGTCTGCGAAGCAGGGTGGATAGATTTAAATCAAAGCAATTTAAGTCACCATTTTAAATAATGATTTATATCAGCAAGTAGAAAAAGTTAATTTAAATAATCATTTTAATTGGGTTTTGTATTTGTACTTTTCCTAAAGAAAAGTTATTTTCCTAAATAAAAGTTATTTTCCTAAATAAAGGTTGATTCTCATTGGTTGGTAACCATCAAAACCTGATGATTTACAACTAAAAGATAGCCTCCTTTTTTTGCCAACCAGGAGGATACTCTACATCAAAGCATATTTATTGAAGAAATTACATAATCTGAAAAAAATGTAAGTTAAGCTTTTACATTTTTATTATATTAGAAAATGGTGAATGATGCATTTTGTATTTAGATGGTTGATTTTTTTGTTTGCATTTTGTGTCAAGCTCTATTTGGATGGAAATTCAAATTCAATTCAGTACACAAAACAGCATTTTAAGGTTTATTTTATATTTATCATTACATAAAACGTTACCTTAAATGTGCTGGATACATAAGAAAAAAAGTTTATCAAAACATGTTTTGCATTAAAAACTAATTGATTAATTAAACAAAGGAAGTATTGATGGTAGCAGTGAATTGAATGGATTGTTTCTGGTCACCATGTCCTTCAAGATGTTAGAACTAGTAGATCTAGTCCTCTCACACCTAGTTTTCATTCATAGATGGGAAGAGGAAAACAAGCTTTCCTGCTTTTCAATTACCAATTAGTTTCTTAACTTTGAATGAACTGATCATTGAACAAAACTCTTTGAATAAACTGAAATAAGGAAAAAGTTCCCTCTGTACCTACAGAAGAGACTACTGCTGTCAAAAGCTGGTTTAGCATGTCAGCAAACTCTGGTGCCAGGTGCTTATCCAGTGACTTCCTCCAGTTCAGTGGTATGACTTTCTTTAAAACTTGGCAGCTAACGCATACTGTTTAATATTACTGTTTGTATTTAATATAAATGATTATAAGTTCAGGCCTTAACATAGGTTGTTAATTTCAAATTTAATTTTAAAAAAATAAACCTGTATTTAATTTAAATAAAATAATCCAATTTAAATTAAAACAGATTTTTTTTCTTAAATCATCTATTTTTATCCAGCTTGGTGAAAAGCTACACTTCCACCCTGTCCCCGATCCAAGGGGAGAAGAGAACAAACATTTGCAACATCCCCACTTACAATTAGTAAGAAAAGAGTAGGTTGGAGAAAAATGATGCCTATCGTGTTCAGACCATCTTTTCCAAGAGCCCACACAAAATATTAAAATGCAGACATAGAAGCATGATGAGAGAGATTGCAGACTCAATTTTATGGAAGTACTATAACCTGGCCAATAAGGGAACTGTGCAATCTCTCTCTCTCTCTCTCTCACACACACACTCTTTAATTTTGCACTTTCAAGTCCTTCAGAGAACAGGTCAGGAATGAACTGAAAATCTGTACAAGCTTGAAAGCTTGTCTCTCTCACCACAGAAGTTGATCCAATAAAAGATATTTCCACACCCACCTTGTCAATCAAAAACCAAGTCAGTTAAGATTAAAGGTCTCCTTTTCCTTAAGAATAAGACCATTTTTGCACAACACTTTATTATCAACTGACCCCCAACAGGAACACAATTAAAATGAAGGCAGCACTGTTTTGCTGATGTCAAGGTCTAGAATAGTTCATTTTCAGCAGTTTTCCCAACAGGAGATCAATTTTAAGAAGCAATTACCATTAATGCAATTATCTGAGTGTGCTCCCTAATGGGTTTCACATGTGTGTGACTGAGATAACACAATACCTTCTTTAAAGTGACTACAAGCCAATGAAAGTTGAACATGCTGAAGATATGTGCTGAACAATGCATTTGGTGAGTATTCAATAGTAGGCTCTAATATATAACTTAACAAAGAGTGTAACCCACATAGCAGAGTATAAAATTAAATACAACATGGTGGCAATATACCCTGGAAACACTGATTTCATCCACAAGATGAGTAATTTTTAATGCCAGCAGCATGTTACATGTGGTGTTCTCAGCCAGGTGTTGCAAGATTAAATAAAGGAAAATAGAGTACTCACCTGAAGAAAGAAGAAGCGATAGGCTGTAAGAAAAGAAAAAAGGGAGAGGTTAAAAAGTTGTCACTTGTTCTCCATTTTCAAAACTTTATTATTTTAAAATGACAGTAATGTAGAGCTAGAAAGTTGTCCAACACAAGGCTCTAACTCTGGTTTTAAAACTTTATGGCCCAAAACATCAGCTTATTAGTATTGTAGTAGAGCCAAGAAACAGCAATCAGAAATAGGGCCCCATTGTGCAGAGCAATGAACAAACATAGTAAAATACAGTCCCTGACCCACAGAGATTACAATATATATTAAAAAGACATAACAAGTGGGTGTAACAAACTGAGGGAATTGTAGGATGGAGGATGAGGATACCTGACCAGCTGTGTGTAAAAGGAGCAGAATCAATTCTTTTTATATATAAATAAGGAAAGAGATGAAAGGATATCAATAATACAACCTACTTCATGCAAAATGCCTATACTTAAAACATCTTTAGTTGCTAAAGAGCCAGTATCTGTCCTATGCATCCCCAGAGAAAACAAGCGTGAGCTGTTTGTACATGGAGAGGAAGCTTCCAAATCTATGCCTGTGAATTATTTAGGTTTCTACATTACATATTTATACAGAGCAGGAACAAGATTTTGCCTGTAAATGTTTGTGACTTTTGCATACACAAATTCAGGACGAACTGGTTGCAGTCTGATTTCTTTGTATGCCAAGTAGTAGTACCAGTGAAGATGCCAGAAACGTCCCTCTAGTAAGAGGATTACATCTCTTCTGACTGGCCCTTTTCTTCTTCTGAAGGAATGCTGAAAGGAGCAATTCATACAGCACCTGGCTCCAAGGTGTCTCAAACATACCCAGGGATCTCCTTTTTCATGTAACAGCAATACACAATCTAAAAGTTTTTCCTGTCTTCAATCAATTGAATACAGCTGGCACTGAACCCTCCTCTTCTTTGTAGCCTCTTTTAGTGCCTAGTCAAGGAGCTCTATGAAATACTTTTTGAACAGTAGAGAAATTTGCTGTCTCTAAGGTGCCACTAGTACTCCTTTTCTTTTTGCAAATACAGACTAACACGGCTGCTACTCTGAAATCTAGTTCACATTCCGCTAGAAAATAGAGCACAAAAAGGGGGCAGAAGGCAGATCAAAGAGGGAGATGAATCCAGAGCAACAGAAGTGTTTGCCAGTTTATCAGAGCTACACTTTATTTCAAGGGATCCAGAAGCAATTTATCCATTCCTGGTGGGTGAATTAGAAGGTGCACAAGTAGTCTGCAGAATACTACTTTATACAATCATTACTGCAGCTGATTTTGCTGCACATCAAAAAGAAATGGAAATAACTAATTCTATAATAATTCTGCATTATAAAGATTAACAGGCCACAAATCCTTCCAATAGCCCACTGAATTCTATAAACCTAATTATTTTTCCTGTACATTCTGCACAATACCATCCTGCCCTGTGCATTTGCTCTCCTTTCCTACTATGCTCTTAACTTCTGCCACCGCACGAAACCCTTCAGCCACTATCCTCCAATTTGTGAATGGGACCTACCAGCATAAATAAGTGGAGACAATTTTGCTCCCATAACTATTTGCACTCACAATTTAACCTAACAATATATATGGTCAAAATTTTTCAAATGAAATATTTGATTGAAATGTTGAAAATGGTATTTATTCAAAAGCAAAAAACTTTTCATTAAAGTTATGACTTTGCAAAAAAAAATTTTTGTGAATAAATTATCTCCTCCTCCCCCCAAAAAAAACCCTACTGAAATTTAACCAATTTTTTTTAAAAAAAGCTGCTTATTTTTTCCAATATTCCAAAATATTTCCGTAACCATTTCATACAAAAATTAAACAAAATTCTTCAAGAAATCTAAAAACAGTCCACTTTGAACTTAAGATGATTTCAAGTGTTTTTGCTAAAATTGTTTACTTTTCAATCGACTCTACCTCAATTGCACATGCAAACAGTTAAAGGTGCCAAACTACCCATCTTACTGCAATGAAGTGTTATGAGTGCTGAAGAAGTGATGAACGCTCTTTGAAATCCTCACAGTGTTATTGTATCCATGTTGGTCCCAGGATATTAGAGAGACAAGGCGGGTGAGGTAATCTGTTATATATTGGATCAAGAGACAGACTTTCAAGTTTACACAGCGCTCTACGGCAGGTCTCTGTAAGCTCAAAAGCTTGTGTCTCTCACCAACAGAAGTTGGTCGAATAAAAGAAATTACTAACACCACTTCTAACTACCTCAACTGTAATGATAGACAAGGTGGGTGAGGCAAAGTTTGACTGGGGCACACTCTGTGTAACAGCTAAGTATTAATTAGTTTCATACAGGAAGTGGGTTAAGGCAAGTAAGTGTTTAAGACCTGCAGCATGTGTTTGCAGGCCTATAATACATCATATTTAAACATTTAATAAAGAGAAGCAAATTGAGCGAAAATAGGCCACATACAGCATACTGTTTAGAAAAGACTGAATGCATCCAATGAAGTGAGCTGTAGCTCACGAAAGCTTATGCTCAAATAAATTTGTTCGTCTCTAAGGTGCCACAAGTACTCCTTTTCTTTTTGCGAATACAGACTAACACGGCTGCTACTCTGAAACCTGTTTAGAAAAGGGTTACTAAGTACATGAATATGAAAGTCATGGTCCCATATTCTTCCCTTCTCTAAAGCAAGTGGGGTAGGGGGGAGGGGAGGAGAGAGCATACCAGTAGCAACTACTCGGGAGAGCACAGGAGGAGCAGCAGCCTGGTTTCCATGTCTCATCTCTTCCAAAGAAGCCCCTCTGCCTACATCCCTGAAGTCACAGATTCTAAGGGGCACAGCACAGAACTTGAAGACCAGGGGCAGGGCTGGAACAAAAAGGTGTCCATAAGCCGTCTTTCCACCCTCCCAGTCCTGGGCTGCTCCTGGGACAGGAGAGCCCCAGTGTAACTTACACAACCCTAGGGTCCTGTCTAAATTACAGCAGCATCCTCAGGCTGCCTTTTGGGCCAGTGTTGCCGCCTTGTCTCATCTCCAAGGCCCCAACATCCCCCTGCACTCAAGCCCTGTTCCCAGCACTCTCTATGCCAAGGCTGGTGAGGAGGCAGTATCCAGCTGTTTCATGCAGTGCCTGAACTGAGGAAGTCTCCCCAGCTGGATACAGTGCATTTACAGGCTTCTTTGGTCCTTTTACACATTGTACCATAACTACGTCAATGGGCAGGAGAATCTCACCCACCAATCTGAAAACCATAAGGGCATGGGCGGCAGGTTGCATAGGCTGGGGGAGGCTTTGCCTCCCTAAACAGCCAGGCGTGACCCTGTCCTCTGCCGGGACCACTCCCTGCGGCAGCATGCGGCTCCACTGGGGCTGGGACCATGTGCCTTCCCCTGTTCAGGAGCTGGGGAGGATGCGGCCTCCGGCCACCCGCCTCCCCTGGGCTGGGAAGGCTGAAACTGCGCTGTCGCCTGCCTTCCTGGCGTTCTGGGACTGGGGAGGCCATGGCTGTCAGGCACTCCTTTGGGGCTGGGTGGCTAGCTGCAGGACTGGGCCAGTGGCCACGGTGTGGGGGAGAGGCAGCTCTGGGCTCCAGCAGGAGGGAAAGGGGGGCTCAGCTCCAGCGGGAGGGGTAGGGCTGGAGGCTAACCTTCCCCAGCTGGCGGTTCACGCGCTGCTCATGCACAAGGGACAATTATGACAATTCTGTCTGACCTCCTGCATAACTCAGGTAACAGAACTTAACCCAGTTATTACTATATCACCAGTCCTCCTCTACTTCCAGAGATCTCCCCCACCAAAGATAATACGAAACTTGTCCACATTATCTTCCACGGTTTCTTGCCGTCTATGGACATTCAAAGATCAGCAGTGAGTTTTCTAGATATGTAAGGACATTTGGAGGCTTAAAGACTCAGACTCCCCTCCACCCCCTCTTCCGAGCAGGGATTTCCCTACACCACCCCACCCACCCAAATTTCCCTCCCCCCATTACATGCAGGGTTGCCCATTTAGTCGGTTGGAAATTTGAATGGAAACTGAAACATTAATACACACTTTAAAAGCATATACAGTGTATGAGAAAATATTTTAACCTGAGAAAGCATAATGGGTTTGAAAATTATGAACAAAGACTAACTTCCTCATACAGCTGTTATTTATGACAATGTTGGTGCATTTGTTTCGACTATATTGGCCTACCTAATAAATTCTAATTATTATTTGTAAGCAAGGTCTGAATGACCTCTTCCCTGACAGCTAGTGATGAGCCAAGGGTGGGTGAAAAGGCTTCAGGACCAGACTGTATTTACATGAACACATCTACTCTGCCTAGGTATCCAACAGACAGAGCTATGATACCCAAGTGATCAATTTTGGCTGGTGTTGGGTTAAAAATCACTTGAGTATTAAATGTGGGGGTCATGAAATGTTGTTATCCTTATTGTAAGAGTAAAGGGCAACAGAACTATACTTAGCCTGACTGAATGAGGGGGTCTCCCTCAGTGCTTAATTTGTGCTAGGGCTTGCCAGGGCTGAGCCCCGGCAGCTCTAGGCTTGGCAGTTCATAGCCCTGGGACCTCTGGGCTTGCCACATCAGTTATGAAAATAACAAACTTGCTTGAGCCCCGGCACCTCTTTCATTACAAATTAAGCACTGGTCACCCTCAACTGAACTGCACTCCTTAAGCAGGAGATTTGGATGCCATATCCTAGTGGAGAGAGATAGAAAGAAAGAGGGTGGGGCACAGGTGTTTTGCTTGGTGGAGCAGGCTCTGCCTAAGAGTCACAGGCACTATTTGACCTGCGCCTCTCTCCTGTTTAGAGATAGAGCTGATTAGGCTCCATAGAGAGTCTTTTGGTTTGTTAAGTGACCTCTGGAGCTGAAATCACTGATAATCAGGTTTAAGTGCTTGGACCTGCTGTGGGACAGTGTTTCTGTGGAAGAGACAGCCCAGCCTGCATTAGCAGCAAGGTTCCCCCACTGACAGCTGAAACACCTGAGAGCTGGGTGGAACCTCGAGAGGCCAACTCACACAGGTCACAGTGGCAGCAGAAGGTGATGATGCAGGGCCATTGTGGACAGAGCAATGGAATGAATGGTGGCACAATGAACAGCAGCAGCCAGAGCATTTGTTTGTTGGACTATGTTTTAGTGACTTCGCTCCAGAATACTGGATTTTTGACTGGGAAACATAAATATACGTTTCCTAGTAGGCCAAGATTTTAAAAATGCATTATTTGCTACGGTCGTTGTCTCACATCATTGCTATCTCGAGAGGTCATTATCTTGGGGGGGTTTCTGTACTAAACTTTTTTATTATAATTAATTTTTATGTAAGAATGGCCATATTGGGTCAGAACAATTGTCCATCTACCCCGGTATCCTGTTGTCTGACAGTGGCCAATGCCAGGTGCTTCAGAGGGAATGAACAGAACGAAGAATCATCTAGTGATCCATCCCCTGTCGTTCACTTCCAGCTTCTGGCAAAAAGAGGCTAGGGTCACTCAGAGCATGGTGTTGCATCCCTACCCATCCTGGCTAATACCATTGATGGACCTAACCTCCATGAACTTATCCAGTTCTTTTTGAACCCTGTTATAAGTTTGGCCTTAACAGCATCCCTGGGGCAAGATGTTCCACAGGTGACTGTGCACTGTGTAAAGAAATACTTCCTTTGGTTTGTTTTAAACTTGCTGTCTATTAATTTAATTGGGTAATCCCTGGTTCTCGTGTTAAGCAAAGAGGTAAATAACACTTCCTTATTCATTTTCTTCACACCAGTCAAGATATTCTAGGCCTCTATCATATCCCCTTTTAATCGTCTCTTTTCCGAGCTGAAAAATCTCAGTCTTCTTAATTTCTCCTCACATGGAATCTATTCCACACCCCTAATCATTTTTGTTGCCCTTCATAGAATCATAGACTATCAGGGTTGGAAGGGACCTCAGGAGGTCATCTAGTCCAACCCCCTGCTCAAAGCAGGGCCAATCCCCAATCAAATCATCCCAGCCAGGGCTTTGTCAAGCCTGACCTTAAAAAACTTCCAAGGAAGGAGATTCTACCACCTCCCTAGGTAACGCATTCCAGTGTTTCACCACCCTCCTAGTGAAAAAGTTTTTCCTAATATCCAACCTAAACCTCCCCCACTGCAACTTGAGACCATTACTCCTTGTCCTGTCCTCTTCTACAACTGAGAATAATCTAGAACCATCCTCTCTGGAACCACCTCTCAGGTAGTTGAAAGCAGCTATCAAATCCCCCCTCATTCTTCTCTTCCGTAGACTAAACATTCCCAGTTCCCTCAGCATCTCCTCATAAGTCATGTGTTCCAGACCCCTAATCATTTTTGTTGCCCTTCGCTGGACTCTCTCCAATTTATCCACATCCTTCTTGTAGTGTGGGGCCCAAAACTGGAGACAGTACTCCAGATGAGGCCTCACCAATGTCGAATAGAGGGGAACGATCACGTCCCTCGATCTGCTCTCTATGCCCCTACTTATACATCCCAAAAAGCCATTGGCCTTCTTGGCAACAAGGGCACACTGCTGACTCATATCCAGCTTCTCGTCCACTGTAACCCCTAGGTCCTTTTCCGCAGAACTGCTGCCTAGCCATTCGGTCCCTAGTCTGTAGCGGTGCATTGGGTTCTTCCGTCTTAAGTGCAGGACCCTGCACTTATCCTTATTGAACCTCATCAGGTTTCTTTTGGCCCAATCCTCCAATTTGTCTAGGTCCCTCTGTATCCTATCCCTGCCCTCCAGCGTATCTACCACTCCTCCCAGTTTAGTATCATCCGCAAATTTGCTGAGAGTGCAATCCACACCATCCTCCAGATCATTTATGAAAATATTGAACAAAACCGGCCCCAGGACCGACCCCTGGGGCACTCCACTTGACACCGGCTGCCAACTAGATATGGAGCCATTGATCACTACCCGTTGAGCCCGACAATCTAGCCAACTTTCTACCCACCTTATAGTGCATTCATCCAGCCCATACTTCTTTAACTTGCTGACAAGAATACTGTGGGAGACCGTGTCAAAAGCTTTGCTAAAGTCAAGAAACAAACAAGGTACCCTTCTAGGTACCTTTGCCAATTAAAATATATCTTTTTGAGATGGGGTGACCAGACCTGCACGCAGTATTCAAGATGTGGGCATATCATGGATTTATATAATAAATGTGGAGGAGCTTGGTTTACCAGACTGATCAGCCAAGCCAATACTGACAACCTACATGAAAAGGCTGCAAAACACCATGCCTCTGGACTGCATCAACATGCAGAAAGGCTTAAACCAGTCACTGTCAAAGCCAATTTTAGAAGAACTTAATAAGGCTGTAAAGAATCCTGGAGACACAACTCAGTTTATGTGAACCAACATTGCTGTGCATCATACTTTCTATTTAAGCAAGAGATACCACACACTACAAACTGGAGGCCACTGTTAAGTGCATTGTCACTTGTTTATCCTGAAGTTGGACACTGGCTCCGAACAAAACTGGCAAGTGCTTGCTATCTTTTGGCAAAAAATTCAGCTGTCTAGAAGCATGCGATGCAAAGTGAAAGACTCAGCAGTTGAAAGAGTGAAGAACTCTCTCACCACATTCAAAAAATATGCATACATGGCTGATGAATACACCAATTCAAATAGGCATCAAGTATTAAGTCATTGTGTATGTTATCTTGATGTCCGTGGCAGGCCAGTAGATGCATTCTAAAAGTGAGGTTATAGAAGACACATCAGCTGCATTTGTGACATCTTAGAAGAGTTAAATGCTTGTAAATTGAACTGCAAACAGATGGCTGCTTGTGCATTTGATGGAGCTACAAACTTCTCTGGAAGACATAGTGGAGTACTAGCTTTGCTCATAGAAAAGTGTAACCCTAACCTCTCCTATACACACTACAGAGGCCATCTACTCCAGCTAGCACTAGTACAACCTGCAGAATCTTCAAGAGACATTAAAAAGCCATAAATTTAATTGCTTTGTTATACTCTTTTTTTCAGTAAGAGTCCAAAATGACTGAACGACTTGGAAACAATCAGAAGATACACTGGGACTGAAGTTCAAATTAATCTACCTTGGGAAAACGTGCTGGCTTTCTCATGAGCGATTCTTGGCTGTTTTAAAATTACTGGCTTTGGAAAGTATCTACCAGGATAGGACAGATCTAAGTAGAGAGGCTGGTGTATTACTTTTATTACTAAAGTTCAGAGAAGACTATCGCCATTTTCTGTCTTTTAAGTCTACTGTTGAAACCACTTGAGTCATTAAGCAGTGCCATCCAGGCATCTGCTACACCAATAGTATATCTTTGTCCATCAATAGAAGCTACCCTGGGATCAATCACAGAGCTATCCCTTGAAAACATACTGGAAGAAGCGAAGACTTCAGTCCAGAAGTTGACTAATGAAGGCACATATATGGACTCCTTAAGAGAAGAGGACAAGAAGTGTTTGTTAAACCAGCTGGAAAAATACACAGACTTGATTCTTACAAATCTACTATAGTGATTTCTGGATTCTACTCAACCTCTATGTAGGTTTTAGAGATGGCTGTGTTATAAAACACCTACAGTTGAGTGGAAGTGAGGCACAACCAGCAATAGGTCTGCTATGTGATCAGGATAGAATAGAGAATTTTGAACACAGAATGGAATATCATACGACGAACGAATGAAGATTTAACTTCAACTTCTTCTTTATCACTAGTGGTTCGACCCAATCTTTTTGCTATGTTTCCTGGGATGAAAGAAGTAGGAATTGTTACTCCCAGTCACAGCAGTTACAGTGAGCATTCTTTTTGCTCATTGAATAGAATTTTGTGTTCTGAAAGAAGTCACCTTCTGCCATGTGTCCTCATGAAGGACTGGAAGTAAAGGACACACAAGAAGACACCAAAGAGTTGTGCAAAATTACAACAAGAAACCAAGAAGGATGTACATGTAGTGCTTCAAAGTAGGCTTGAATAGCCAACTTTAATTTCTGTGAGGATTTTAAAACATGAGTTAAATCTAATAAAATGGTTGTGAAACATTTTTCAGTTTTTACTATGGTGCCATACAGCCCACCTGCGCCCTCACGGTCTCAACCCTCGTCAGCCCTCAGCCTCCCTGTATAGTCAAACTCCCTCACCCTCCCCCATTTTCAATTCCTGGGTAAAACACTGCTTCCCAGTCTACAGAGGTCAACATTTCACCCACTCAACAGAAAGATCTGAAGGAAACTATTAGAGTTTCCCGACTCCTACACAGGTGTTTCCTGCTTGGGGGATATGACATGACTTATGGTCAGTGAGATTACCATGCTTTATAAGGATTAAAGTTATTCTAGTGCAAAGGGCTAGAGGAGGCCCCATGCATCACTCCAATCCCAGTTAAGGATTTAAGTGAAATTTAAACCATACGCAAGTCGGTGTGGAGGCTCTACAGGGGTGGAATTTCATTTTTAGCATTATTTAAGTTCCAATAAGAGATTTAGTATTCAAAGAGATAAATATTACCACCCTTAATGTTTTAATCTGCAAATTCACAAACAAGACAGCTATTTTGTATTTTAAAATCCAAAAATGTTTAACAGGCAATTGCTAAAGATTAATACAAAAACTCTACTAACACACATTTCATTTTCTTCCCTAAAACATTTAACAAGAAACATTAATTTAATGTAGGATTAGAAATGATTGAAGACTTAATCTTCTTTATATTCTTACCATAAGACATTTTAAATTAATTAACACATTAATTACCATACATTTAAAAAAACTCAAAAAAAAAAAAAACAAAAAAAAACAGGTTTAGATATTCCCTAAGAGACAAACTGATCATCTTGGATTATACTCACCACCTCTTGCCAACTTTCACACTTCAAAACCGACCACTCGTTATACCAAAGCACTATTTGAGCTCCTGGTCCTACATATCATGGTTAGATTGGTTAGGCATGTTGCCAGTAGAATGCTTTTTAAACAAAAACTACGAAAATAAGAGTCAACTAGTTAAAAAAATATAATAATGAACATTTTGTGCCAGGCCAGTGGTCATTCACATATTTCATTCTGACCACTCAAATATGCACTAATTTTTCAATTTCTGAAAAAGTAAAAATTAGAAACTGTAATGATGATTTTGTGTGCAATGATCTATCACAAAATATGGCATTTAATCTAAATTTTTATATTCAGTCATTATTTTCCAACATTTCTAGAAAATTAGGACATCCTTATTTTTTCTAGCTGAAAATACGTCCTTAATTATTTTGTCATGTTTTCTTGTGATATATTCAATTACTGAAAATGGCAAACATCTTTCTGGAAGCAAATATATATACTGAGTTATGAGGCAAAAGAAAATGAAACAATTTTAAAAGTCAAGGCCATGCATGAAGGTTTGAATCCTCTACAGCTAAAATGAATGGCTAAGCAAAGCATATGAGGCATAACAGCTTTTTTGCTGGAGGAAAAACCAATTTATATCCCAGCTCACTGAACAATTTCTAGTAGAGTAAGTTTGCCTCAAAATGTTATTACATGATATAAAATTCATACATGCACAAAATATTATGTCTCTTTAAAATTATGAAATAGCACATATGTACTGGTTTCAGAGTAGCATATGTACTGTTAGCTAAAATGTAATACAAGTTTCTATTATTTATAAAAGTATTCTATCCTTACAAGCTCAGACGGTATGAGATTTTGAAGGATTTCATGAGAATAAAAACAAACAATTACAAAAGTATCAAAAAGCTATAACTTTCAGGGTTGTACCATAACTATAGTAACAGTGCATATTCAGCAATGCAGTCCATATTCACTATGTAATAAATTCTCCTCTCAGTGTCCCTATTGTTACACTCAGATGTTGATTCTCTTTGATAAATGATTCCAAGTATCACTACTTAGGTTTTTGTTTTTTTTCCTGAATTAACCACATCAAGTAGTATATACAAGTACAGTTTCCTGAAAAGTATTTTAGGTGAGCAGTAATACTGTATGGCTGAATCATCATCAAATGAGCAGAGAATGCAGAGCATTTCCCTGTTGTGTTAGGTCAAAATACAATGAGGAATAGATGTCATGCACCACTGATGTCACTGGTGACTGTTATAACACGATCAGCGGGCAATTCCATTTTAATTCTGGGCAGTTACAGAAATGATGAAAAAGAAATGTAATGAAACCATATTTCTGAATGATCTCTTGGGACACAGATCGTCTCGGATACATGCTGACCATGCCAAGTCTCACAGTTTCACTGTTTACCATCCAGGCACTGGCAAAGCTGTTATTGTCTGTTAAGTCTAATAATCCATGACAGGATAAAAGTATGTCATGACCAATCTGAAACAGGAAAGGAGTCACCCCTACCAAGGGCCCAAATCCACATTCCTTGTACAATACACACTCTCACCAGGCTCAGTGCGTGGTTTGGGGTGTGCAAAGAACACAACTGGGACCAAAACAACATCCAAGTCTGCCGCCACTTCCCTGGAAATCAGAAAAGAGAAATGCTCCAAGAGCCTCTGCCATGTTGGCAGGCCCCACTTGTTTCTTACCGTTTGACCATTTGCTACTGACTCACAAGAGAACAGATGCCAACAGCTTAGGTCAGATGCAGGCACATACCTGGTAATCAACACTGTGCCTGGAATTAGTTTTATGTGTTTGGGTACTGTTGACACTGCTTAACTCATTTACATATATCTTGACAACAGCTAATTTAAAGGTTTTGGGATTGATTTTTTTTAATATAGCCTAGAGACAATTTTGGCTCATCCAAGCTTACATTTGTCCTTCAAGGATACTGTCAAGCACTTTTTCCCCCACCAGAAAGTCTATGATTTACATCTGCAGAGAAGGAATCAACCCCCAGTGTAAAGATGAAAAGAAGCTGTTTGAAACCCTAAATATGCTTCAGACAAGTAATTATGGAGAATGAATTAGTTATCCACACAGTCATTAAGCAACCTCCACACTTGCATGAAAGAAATGAAATCATCTCGAGACAAAAAGGTCAGACTCCAAGGTCATAATAGAGGTAGTCGACTACCCTGTTAATTATCCTTAAACTATCCTCAGAAGTTGGTTGCAAGCATCAGGGGAAAGAGCTAGACCTCTGGAAATCCAACTCTCAATTTCTAGCTAAAAGAGAATGACTTGCAAAATGAGTCATCCTGATCAGAATCATTTGTTTCACAATATAGCACTGAAACTACATTCTAATTTATTTAGACTAACATCAAGGCAGAGTCACAAAGTGACTATTAAATTAGTAGAATTTACAAAGAGAAAAAAAACCCTCCACAATTTCAGAGGAAAAAACCTGATCAACCACTTCACATCTAGTGATTTCCAGGTACATTTCCCCCCATTCATGACTGTCACGTGTCTTCAAAGCATGATTGTAGCATCCTACCATCCAGATGACAAAGTACTCTTCTCCTTGGAAAAAAAGGAGAACATCTGTATGTGATGCAACCATCTTTCCACTTCCATTTTGCCACAACTTCAGGATTTGGCCATGTTACTACCATTTACTGGATTCAGGAGATTTCCTACCACACAGCAATGACCCAAAGCATGAATTTTCACTATACTGATGCACAATGCTGTCCTATCACATGGCACTATAAATCATTGTGTGTCATGCACAAACACAGAGAACGATAGCTGATGTTGGGCTAGCAAGCTGATTTAATTTGGTCTCTTTGGAATTGGTGCAAGAAGCAGCCATCTGAAACAACAATTTACACTGGCTTGTGAACGACCTGGATTTGGTCATTTTTCTAACTTCTGTGCCTGAATGACACATACTGGATGCAGTACCGATGGCTAGCAAAGTCATCTGCAATATATCGTTGGTGTGGTTCTCACTGCAGATCCATAAACTGGAACAGGAATTGTCATAACTAAGAAACTGCTCTCAGCATCCCTTCCTTTAGTTTTCTGGAACATCCTGCATAAAACAAAAATCTCAGTATAACATCTCATTCAGACTCTCAGAGTGTTCTCCGGGAATAGGTAACTTTTTGCTATAACCAATTTACAGAAGGATGGTTCTCAATACACATAAGAGGATTGCAACTAGCTGTTTGGCTCAATCAAATGTCAGATAGCAGTAGATTGTAAGGCAAGAGTATGTAAAAATAATAAAATAAAGGCTTTTTTGCTTTTAGGAATATAAAACCTTACATAGCATGGGTGGGGCAACAAACCAGATCTGATATTTGTGACCTTGTTAACAGAGAACATTCTTAGTACCTATTCAGGGAAGGCTTCAGCCAGGGTCCATGGAACCTCACACAAGGGCCCCAATTTATTTTTCCTAGGACCTAGAAAGTTTAGATCCATGAAGAATGCCCAACAATCAAAGGGCTGTGGTCATCATAAGAACTGGGAACCCCAAAAAACATAGCCAGGATAGGGATCCAGGAGAAATTGTGCACAGCTGCTTCTATGGTATACCACTGTCTCAAACCGTTTTCCTCCTCGCTGAATCTGGTGTCCTTTGCTTTTAGATGTCCAGCTACAGTAGCTCTCTATGAGGCTGACTGCCAGCATAGAGAAGAGAAAATATTTGTACTCCACCCCATATGCCCATCTATTCAGTTCTATTGGCCAGTCATGCTAGAAGAGGAAGGCGAGTTTCCCTGTGGTGGTAGGATTGGTACTCCTGCTCTGCATGAGGACTTCTGATGGTGCACAACATAGGGAGAAAGATTACAGTTTAATTGACCTTAACGGCACCCTGGAAGAGGAGGGGGGGAATGCTCTACTGTCTGACTCACAGGCCTCATGTTCCACTGAAGCTTGGGGTATCAGGGTACCATAAGAGATGTCTAGACCATAAATTGGCCTGAGCAGATGTTAAGAAGGAAAACTAGGCAGAGAGAGTTTGGAATTGAAGTGGAGGGTCATTCAGTCCTCATTAGATAACTGAGCCATTCACTAGCCCCATCTCCTCCCAAGCTGGACAGACTGCCTTGGCTGATGTCTGCCCCAAAATGCGAGCTGGACAAAAAGGTCCTGCCACAGATTACACCAGGCATGATTCATAGGAGCCACAGCACTTGGTGCACTCTCCTGGAAGTTTCTGCTGTAGCCCATGGTGAAGCTACACTTCACTCAAGAGCTCCCTGAGCCGTCATAAGGTAACTGCATGCTAGGGAGACAGTATGGGCTTCAGGGAAAAAAAATGGCAGCGCCGGGCATGAATTGCCTAGCAACAGGTAGGGACAGAGCCTACCATAGCAAAAGACAAAAGAAGCAGCAGACCAGTTTCAGGCTGAGGTATGATCCTCAGAGGAAGAACTATGAAAGGCAAGAGAGTTGTGGGAACTGTACTGTAAGGAAGCTAGCAGAAGCCAGTGTTGGCACAGGGAACTGAGGTCAGTCTATGAATGGTAGGCCAGGTCACTGAAACTGGCTGTGTCAGTCCATAAGAAGTTACGTCTAAACCTAGCCTATGGGATAACCATCTAAACCAACACTGTGAATAGCTTTTATTAGTTCTTATTTTAGTATTAAGACAGTGCCTAGTGGCCCCATTAGGGATCAAAGCCCCCATTAGGCTATGCAGTGCACAGGCACATAAAAAGATAGTCCCTGCCCTGAAGAATCTACAATCTAAGTATAAAACAACAGACGTATACAGACAGAAGGGAAAGCACTGGGATTATTATGAAGTATGCTCGGCTCATCAGCCATTCTCAGATTTTGAGGCATCACAGCAGAGGGGAGTGTTAAGAAGTACCTAATGGGGTGGATATATGAGCTGCTGCTGAGCTGTCAAGTCAGGCCTGCAGTGACACAGTTTGAGCACCAATTAAACTAAGTCAAAATAGGGCATCCTCATTAAAAATAAGAGTGTCTCCAAATCAGAAGGTGCGCCAATTTAATTCAACATGCAACCAATTTAGTTAAAATCAGCACTCAAACTGCATGTAGACGTACCCGCAGTTTCAGAGCAAGGGGGGGGGGGGCTGGGAAAAGGAAAAGGGGCAGATGGTTTCTGTAAATCCACGTTGGTGAGGATTTTTTCTTTGACAAACCAAAAAAAAAATGGCATTGGAATCCCACTGTAGTCCACCTCCCAACTCTGCTGGGGTTTGGATTTGTGTCCCCAGTTCTGCCATATTTACACTACAATCGCTATTCTTTCTTTAAAGCACCATTTTATATCTTGTACACTGGTATTGTTGGCAATTTAATACTATAAATTCTCATTAAAATTCAGATAAAAGGATATTTTAATGTCATACATGAGAGAAAATTCTCAGATAATTCCAACTTTTTCTCAAAGTCAACAAAATAATCCTATCTTCACTTGAACTGCTGAGCACAAGCACCTATTTTTCCCTCAAGTCACTGAGAAAGTTTGAGACTCATCATGAATACCTCCTCCACATAAATGAACACTGCTGTATTCATTTAGAAAACAAAAACAGTATTATAGGAAAATATGCTGCTCTCCATTCTGGTGCAATATCCTCTGGTGCAATATCTGGTGCAATAACAGTGTAATGTTAGAAATGGCATTCTGCTCAGCCTACCTAAAACAATCAGAAACTTCTTCCACTATAAAACAACAACTGTAATATGTTACTGTTTTGTTTTTTTCCTTTTACACTGCAACACTAAATTTTACAAGACAGGATATGCTGTGCTATAAAATGAAGATGTCTGAATAACTATTTTGTCTTTCTGTATTTTACTGTCCATTCCTTCACTGCCACGTACTAAAAATTTTATATATATATATACACACACACACACACACACACACACACACAACTGTATTTCAATAACAGAAAACGCCTACCCCAAACAAGCTGTAATTTCATTACATCAGCGTGCATTATAGCTTCAAATGAAAAAACTACATAAAGATTTCAATTTAGGAGTGTCTGAACAGATGAACGTGAAAGGAAAGTTCATCTCAGGTCAACTTGATAGTTCAGCAGTCAGTGCTTTATACTACCACAAAGAACTTTAAAGTCTGGGCATTGTAAATATGACTTTTCAGACTCCAGGAAGAGTCAGCATTCACTTTTCTTTTATCACCTTTTCCTGAATGTATGTCATGGAGGTCAGAAAGTCAACAAAGCACTGAAATGTGTTTGAATTCATTTTTATTCTGCAAAAATGCTTAAACAAATGTTTACAGTTCAGCACATGCTGACCTGGGTCTAGATGTGGAACTGAGACATTCATAAAACACCTTCTCCACTTTCTATAACCATACTTCTCAGTCCCTTCTTTGCGTTTGTATGAGAGAATAAATCAATCAGTGTCTGGGATCACTCACTGCAAAAACTGAAATAATGAAAATCCAGTTTACATTGATTTTAAAATGCTAAGCTGTTAGATGCTAGGCAAAATGATCACTGCTTGGTCTCCAACTAATCCTGAAAAATACACAGATGATTAACAGCATATCTACTGTAATTGACAGCCTCAGATGTGATGATAATACAGGAGCAATGGCAGAAATGGGGCCCAGGGAAGAATGAAAACCTATACCGAAGTAACAGATTCTTAGAGGCCAAAACCCTACAAAGTTTAATTTGGTCATGTAAGGCAGTTGATGAATATCACACACCATTTATTAGTACAAGGCTTCACTATGAACTGTCTGCAAACAGGATTTTTATAAAAGAAGGACTAACTTTCAAAACAGATGTTTTTACTCATTTATCTTAGCTCTTTCTCAATTTAAGACTGTTAAGAGGGTATTATTTTTACAAGCCTTACACGCTTCATTTAAAAAGATTTCCATTCTTATTTGGTCTCTCCTGCTCTGCTCCTCACTCTCAACATACAGTGGGGAAAAAACAGGGGGAAAAAATGTAGCAGAACTCTAACCTCTGAAGCATGGCTCAGGAAGCCTTAATCAAATATAAATGGCAGGGAAAGTAAGACTGGAGAAGAATAAAGGACCACAGAGACTTGGAGGCAGAAATGTATATGATAAAGGGGAAGGTGACAAAACTGTATCACCTAAAATTGCATAAATTAGACAAGGCTGGGCAAGATCAATACTTGACTGAGAGACTTCCAAGAAAGTCGCAATGCTGCTAGAAATGGAGCTGATAATTGAGTACATACCACCACATATTCAATATTGAATCAAATAGCCCAGAATGGTGGCAAGCGTGCACTATGTTGTCTTCCAGATGGGATGTAAAACTGAGCTATTTATGATACGTGGCTATTAAAAAATCCCATGGCACTGTTTGCAAGATTAGGGGGCTCTGCAACAAAATACAGTATTTTTCACCTTCTGTCAAGATGGCATAGTGTTGTAGTGTATTGTTAAAACATTTCAGTCCAGCAGTGGCTGCAGATTCTGAATTTTAATATATGTACATCCTGAAAGTTCACACATGTAGCATTCCCTATTCCTGATTTCCTTTCAAGTATAAATTTTACTGTAATGCTGATTATTAATGTATGTCATTAAACGTATAAGATGTGCAATATGGTAGAGCTTCAAGACCAATTTTAATGTTATTGGCCTTGATTTCTCAACCTCCACATTAAGTTATGGACAGCTTCTCTCTCCTCCACCCCCTTTTTTTTTGTTAATGAATGCTGTCACCTGTAGCATTTTGTCTTGTAAAATAGTTTCCATTTTAACACACTGTTTTCACATGCTCAGAACTTTTAAAAATAGTCACCTTTTGGCCTGAAATTTTCTATGAGTTCCTGCCTGAAGATGAATTTTTAAGTTTTAAGTTTTTTTCTTAAGTTCTTTCTGCTGTCAGCAAGAATACAAAAATACACTTCCATTTAAGATCTGATTTGCAAGCACAATCCTAGATTTAGTGCATGCCTAACTTTGAAAATCTGGACAAAAATCTGTGTGATGATAAAAGATTACTTTCAACACACATATGTAAGTAAGGTTGTTTAAAAATGCATTATATGGGACTTGTAAAATACTATGGGGTCACACTAGAATGTTCCAAAATATACACAAAAGTAGGCAAGAGTTGGGTTCATCCTTAACTTTCACATTTCCTGACTTAATTCTGAAACCTAAACATTGCATTAACATAGATTTTTGCATTACTTATATAATCAGACTGAGTTTGCAGAGTATCTTGGGAGTCTTCTGATGAAAGACTCTATATAAATGAGAATCATTATAATTAAAAGTGAGTTAAAAGGCCTGCTAATCTGAGAAACAGTAGTAAATCTAGAGGGACGTGTTCATTTTTAAATGTAGATCCTTGAAATTTCATCAGGAGTGGGGAAGGGTAGGAGGAATCTTCAATTATTACCTTTTTGCAATGGAAGGTCAGAATCCTAGGATTGTCAGGCTTATTATGAAAATTCAGTTCAGACACCATGTTCTAGTTTCTAAAAGGGGCCAGTGCTCTTTAATCAGGAAATACTATAGTTCAAATTAAACCCAATATGCTGGTCAGGAATATTTCTGTCTGAAAAAGCAATTTTCCTTTACATGTATTATTTTTCTGTTTCATCTCTTGAACTCTCCCATATGGGGGAAGGGAGACTAAATTCTTAACCTTGAAAAAAATCTTTAAAACTGAACAACAAAAGAGGGAGATGGGCAAAATGCCTGTAGAAACATTGCTTTGATTTTGACACATGGGAATAAAAGAAAAAAGGCAGCTAACTCTTTTTTAATCAAAACATCTTCCATCTCATGTGCAAATTGCAACAGCTGAGAAAGCATCCTACTCAATCTCCCAAAATTGGTGTCAGCATGCTTTATGTAAATATTGGTTTACAAGGGATGTGTGTATACAGTAATCATCTTGGGGCTCTACTGGATTTACCACTTGTGTCGCATGTTGGAGAAACAGCAATTCTGACGTACATGTGGGGGGGGGGTAGTATAAACAGGAATAGGTGACTGTAGCGAGGCGACGACTCACTGGTATGGCGCCTCCTGCTGGTCGTGTCGGGAATTAGCTCTCCAGCCTTCGGAGCACCTCCTCCTGGCCGGTGTCTTGCCTGCCACCGGCCCCGTGTCCCTCCCAGACCCCGGTGCCCTTTCCCTTAGGGTTCTGCCCCAGCAGTACCCCCACACTCTGGGTCTCCCCTCCCAGGGGAACCCTCAACCCTCTAAACCCACCTTGCTTCAGTGGCTACTGCCAGTCATCATCTAACCCCCGCTCACTGGGGAAGACTGCAGTGTAATGGCTACTCATCATTGGCAAGGGGTTTTAGGACCAGCTGCCTCTGCAGCCCCAGTACCTTTCTGGGCCTTTACCAAGGCCTGCAACCTGGGGGTTTACCAGGCTGGAGCTCCCCAGCTCCCTTTGCCCTTCCCCAGCACTGCTCCAGCTCTGGGTACCTTGCTCCCAGGCAGCTAGCCCTTCCCACTCCAGGGCTAGAGTGAGACTCCTCCAGCTTCTGGCCCACAGCCCTCTTATAAGGGCCAGCTGTGGCCTGACTGAGCATGGCCCCAGCTGTAGCTGCTTCCCCCAATCAGCCTAGCTGTTCCCAGCCATAGCCTCTCCAGGGCTACTTTAACCCCTTCAGGACCGGAGTGGAGTGACCACCCCGCTACAGTGACCTAGTCACCTGAGATAAAAGCCTTTCTATTTTTTTTTTTAAATAGACATCAGAGTGATACAATTGTCATTAATAACCCACGTTGTTCTCTGGGAGGGACAATATCTATTAAACAAGTTGACAGTGGAAGGTTTAATAGATGGCTCAATAAATTCTACATAAATTCTTATTGAATACACATCTGGAGAATAACCCTGATTGCTCAATGAATTTCTGAAATGTTTAGGGCAACATTCTACATTCATTCTGAAAGGATCACTGTCTAACAATTTTCCCCCAAGCAATCAGACCAGTTTTTACACCTAAAACTAAACAAACTAAAACAGCAAGATGTCTTTCAAAAATAAAGATGAGAAACGAAGAGAACATCATGTTGTACCAAAAACAAGGTTATCAGTGGGCAGCTATCAAATAATGTAGCTAAAGAAGCATGGATTAGGCAGTGCCACCATTCCATAAATTCTGTAAACACTGTCAGCTATGGTACCTTGATACAACATAGATGTGCCCTTTCCTGTGTGCTTAGAAAAACCACAAAAGCATAAATTTAGAACTCAAAACTGAGTTTCATGCTGAAATCCAATGCTCTGTTGTTATTATTCAATTCCTTTGGCTTACCTATGTGTTCGTCTTTCTTTTCAAATCAGTCTGCATGTTATCATTAAGAAAATATCTCCAATTCTGATCTGACAATCTGAACAAAACTGCATAAAGTTATGGTGAATTTATGATTTTCAAAATTTTAATAAAAAGGAACCACAGCCAAAGAAGACAGAAAAAGAAACCTTCATGCACGTAACAGGTTTTTTTAACGTAGGAGAAACTATGAAATGTATCACTCTGGGTGTTTATTACGGCTCTCTCTCTTTACAGGAGACCTGATCAGAAAAATTGTCCAGGAAATAGTAACAGGGAATTTTCTTCTTCCTTCCTTGGGGAATGGTAAATAATGAAGGACAAGTCATTGATACAGAGTGATCTGGATTGCTTGGTAAGCTCAGCACAAGCAAACAAGATGCATTTTAAAACAGTTAAATGTAGATGTGTGCATCTATGAACAAAGAGAGTAGGCCATTCTTACACAGATCAGTGTCTGGAAAACCAAAGAGACCCACCTTGGGTAAGAAAAGTGAGGCAGGGAGTCCCACAGTGCCACGCTCAGCCAGCTGTGGAGGGGATGCACCACGGAGCAGCTACACTCTTGTAATAGCATTGCTGTATGAAAGCACTGAACTGTTGCAACAGCTTCATGCAACTGATCCCCTTTCAACAGTATTATGGTCCAGTTTGGACAGAACCAAATAAGATTTTTTTCATTACCTAATTGTGGATGCTTTAAGTTACCTCCAAAATTAGGTAATCAAGGGAAATTTAAAATCAAGAGAAATCAGTGGTACAATTGGCTTAATGCTGACCTCCCACACAGATATTGACACTTATGATGCCCGAAAGCCTTTTGGCTTGTTGGCTATAAGACAAGAATGTATTCAGGATGCTCAAAGTAAGCAAGTAAGCTCGATAAACCAGAGGAAATGGACGTACTACTGAAGAAAGCCTACTAATATCAGCAGTTAACAGTGTGGGGCACAGACTGTTTCACAGAGAATTAAAACAAAATCTAGCAAGGCAGGAATGTGAAGGAAGATATGTTCCAGCATTATACTGACATACCATAAAAAAGACATAAGAAAATAAGATGATGAATAGTATTTCTTTGAAATATTCATAACAAACATATCATTTGACAGCACAAAAGGTGGAAAGAAGGCAGGTCTGCCTGACATGGAAGGAAAGCATGTTTGTGCATAACCCAAAGGACAGCCAATCAAGCACAGCTCATCCATGTAAAATTATGACCTCTTAATGTTGCCAAGGTCACTGAGATTGATACAAACTCAGGTTACTGAGACAGCTTTAATTGCACCCACAATTTAACAGGTAAAAGTAAAGAATTTCAATAAACTTGCTGATTTCAGTCAACACTTCCCGTTTATACAGTTTGTCTGCCTCATTTTCACCATGTGCAAATCCACTTTCATAGAGTTATTGTCACTGAAATGTGCCAATAAGTTACCTCACAGTGGCAGCTATTTCTTGTTCATATGACAAAGAAAATCTGAAGGTAACCATTGGCAAAATTTAAGCTTTTTAGTTAGAGTTACTGTACCTACATAAAAAAGTTTCTCTGAGACATATATATATTCTCCAAGACAGAAAATGTAACATCATTTGATTTGAGCGAGTGAGCAGAATAGTTTGGGGGTTTTGTTTTGCCTTTTAAAAAAAAATCATAGCTGGTTAAAATCTGGTACAAAAGGTACATATTGAGCTTTGTTTGGAAAGTACAAAAATATGTGAGAGAAAAAAAAATTGCAACAAAAAAGAGCCCCAAAAAGCACAGACCGTTACTCAGAAGGCAGGTGGCTACTGTCATCTTAAGCTCCACACTGTTTCCAATAAAACATAAATTTAGTACACATGACATGGTATATTTTGTCAAAACAGCAAGATATTAAATAAGGTCCCTTAATTCAGACAGGATTTTTGAAGAACCCCAGAATCTACAGGATTTTCGAAAGAATTACAGAATTAAATCTGAGCACCAAAAGAATAGTTCTGGAGGATTTTTGTTTGCTTGTTTTAAAGAACACTGGTAAATTAAGATCCTGGCACTGTACTGTGCATCACCGAGACTAATTAAAGTACATGTGGGGCAGGATGATTTAATAGGGGGATGTAGCAATTAAATAAATAAAGGTAAATGCAGGTCTAACATTGTATTCGAGAGGCTCAATTTCCTTTGGATGTTATGAATCCTTAATATATCCGCAGGAATTTGTACAGTCAGTCTTCAAAAGGGAACATCAGGTTAAATCATATTTTTAAATCTTACTTTCACTTTACCTTAGAGATGGACCAAATCATTCCCTTTCATACAAATCTGGAAGCGTGGGAGAAGGGAAGAGAGGAGAGAAATGTTCAGAATCGAATCACTGGATTAGAAACTGCTTTTATGGTTTTGGTTCTAGGTGAGATCCAAAACCAAGGGATCTATTCTCTATGACCAGTTCAACTGCAGCTGAAATGTGAAAACAGATATTCTTGTGAGATTTGGTTCTGGATAGCAGAAAGCTCATGAGACTTCTACCACTCAAGAGGGCCTCACAAGGTATGCCTATAATGCAGGTGAGAATATACCTCCCAGCTCAGGTAGATACACATGCATGCACTAGTTCTGCTTGAGCTAGCATACTAAAAATAGCCGTGCAGATGATGCAGCTCCAGCACTTAAGCTCGAACCCCACCGCCATGCTCCTGCCTGGTCTGAGCTCAGGTGGCTAACTGAAGTCTCTGCCAGAGCCATAACACCCACAGTACCATTTTTAGCATGCTAACCTGAGTCAGGCTTGCTCCCAGCTGCAGTGAAAACATACCCAAAGAGAAAAGGAGTACTTGTGGCACCTTAGAGACTAACCAATTTATTTGAGCGTAAACTTTCATGAGCTACAGCTCACTTCATTAGATGGATGCAGTGGAAAATACAGTGGAGAGATTTATATACACAGAGAACATGAAACAATGGGTGGTACCATACACACTGTAACAAGAGTGATCAGGTAAGGTGAGCTATTACAAGCAGGAGAACGGGGGGTGGGGGGAGCGGGGAACCTTTTGTAGTGATAGTCAAGGTGGGCCATTTCCAGCAGTTGACAAGAACGTGTGAGCAACAGTGCGGGGGGGGGGGGGGGAATAAACATGGGGAAATAGTTTTACTTTGTGTAATGACACATCCACTCCCAGTCTTTATTCAAGCCTAAGTTAATTGAATCCAGTTTGCAAATTAATTCCAATTCAGCAGTCTCTCGTTGGAGTCTGTTTTTGAAGTTTTTTTTATTGAAGAATTGCCACTTTTAGGTCTGTAATCGAGTGACCAAAGAGATTGTTATAATTCTTGACGTCTGATTTGTGTCCATTTATTCTTTTACGTAGAGATTGTCCAGTTTGACCAATGTACATGGCAGAGAGGCATTGCTGGCACATGATGGCATATATCACATTGGTAGATGTGCAGGAGAACGAGCCTCTGATAGCGTGGCTGATATGATTAGGCCCTATGATGGTGTCCCCTAAATAGGTACGTGGACACAGTTGGCAACGGGCCTTTGAGGAATTCCACCATGATTTCAACAATTTCCATCCCACCATCAACCTCAGCCTGGACCAGTCCACACAAAAGATCCACTTCCTTGACACTATGGTGCTAATAAGTGATGGTCACATACACTCCACCCTATACCGGAAACCTACTGACAGCTATGCCTACCTACATTCCTCCAGCTTTCATCCAGACCATACCACATGATCCATTGTCTACAGCCAAGCTCTTTTCCATGGGTCCAGATGATGAAGATGTCATCAATGTAGCGCAAGTAGAGTAGGGGCATTAGGGGACGAGAGCTGAGGAAGCGTTATTCTAAGTCAGCCATAAAAATGTTGGTATACTGTGGGGCCATGCGGGTACCCATAGCAATGCCGCTGATTTGAAGGTATACATTGTCCCTAAATGTGAAATAGTTATGGGTGAGGACAAAGTCACAAAGCTCAGCCACCAGGTTTGCCATGACGTTATCGGGGATACTGTTCCTGATGGCTTGTAGTCCATCTTTGTGTGGACACTATGGTGCTAATAAGCAATGGTCACCTAAACACCACCCTGTACTGGAAACCTACTGACCGCTATGCGGATACAGACTAACATGGGTGCTACTCCGATACCCAAAGATATCTCCAAATCCTCACCTAATCCTCATTCAGATTTGAACACTGCCTCTTCATGCCACCTCTTATTTACTTTCTCTAAATATGTTATTTGCTTGTTTTTGATTAACTTTCAGTTTGGACCATGACAATAGTCAAGTCAATGTCATTTGCATTTAGCTTCCATTTCTAGTAAACTTCATTTTCAGGTGCTCGTACGCCAGCACAATGATCCAATGTTTGCAAAATGCATGGTAAAAGCATGTGGTTTTGTCTGATTTAATTCAGGTAAACATTTCTACTCCGTTTAGGTTTTGTAAATGCGTGGCTTTACAAAACTCAACATTTGGGACAAATTTATATGTTGTTGTCAAAACAAAACAGTAAACAACAGATTAAGGCAATTAATGATAATAATACCTCACTTTTCATCAGTAGATCTCAGATCACTTTGCAAACCAGATCAGTATCACTATCCCCATTTTAGAGTTAGGGAAAGAGAGCCACAGAGAGGTGAAGTCACTTGCCCACGGTTACCAAGCAGGCCAGTGGCAGAAACAGAAACACAACCTATGCCTCCCGATTCCCAGTCCAGTGCTCAATCCACTAGACCATGCTGTTTAAACATACCTAAATAAATCTCCTGGTTGCTACAGTCTTGCTAGGATTCAGGATGATGCAAATTTTGCATTGACAACTAAAGATACTATAACTGACTGGGGTTTGTTATAAGCTTAATCCCTCTGCATCTGTGGGTGCCAGGAGACTGTCAAATGTGATATACATCAGGAGTTATTATTGCCCAATGTCTTGTCTTTTCTCTCCTGCTTCCCCTCCTCTTGTCAGTTGACCTCTGGTCATTTCAATTTACCTATCTCCATCCAGACTTTTTTTTAAGTGTTAAAAGGTATTTTACCAACTACCACTGTCTTTGATTTAATACCACGTTCTCAACTTAAAGCACCTGCCTTCTCGGGGTTAATAGGAGCCATCTGACTGCAATATAAACACATGGGCTAACAGCAAGACCAGTGTTCAGCTGGCAGAACAAGAAAACAGATTCCCACAAAAATTATGAACAGAATTTGTATTTCAAAGAGTCAGAAGGAAAATAATTTTCTAGTTGGAACTCTCTTGCATTCCTCAAGACTTCAGGTCACAAATATTAAAGGCTGCAACAAAAATACATAAATCTGTGACTGCAGTCCCAGAGGATCAATGAAATCCTTTCTTCATTGTCCTGACTTGTTTGTTTGAAAACAAAGAGCACAAATGACTCCAGCATCCAGGGTTTACCAACCATGTGAAAAAAAAAGTCTACCTTTCACAGTTCTTACTGTATGCAGACATTACCACTGTATAAATCCAATCAATCACCATTTGCGTGCCTTGAAAAACAACATAAAGGATACCATCACCCACTGCCAAAACAAATATACCAAATCCAAAAGGGATTTGGATGACACAGATTCATCCCAATTGCCAAAGAGTTCATAGAGCATTCCAGTATGAAGATTATTTTTATTTGTATTAGCACCAATAGCACCTACAGACCCGAAACAAGTTTGGGGAACTGTATAAATAGATAATCCTTGCCCAAAGAGTTTATAATCTAATTAGGCAAACACAAGAAACAAATCAAGAATATAAAAGGAAAAGGTGCTGCAATTTTTTTTAATAAAACAACTGCCTCCCCATCAACTGCCGTCCATGTGCCCCAGCAATGCGTTTCACCTTACCTACCACAATATGACCTCATCCAATCCTCCCCACAAAAACAGAAATGAGGAGAAACAAAAAACAAAGCATTTTAGTGCATCATCTTATGTCTGATTATGTTGGCCCCAGCTCTAGCCCTGGTTAAACACTTTTGCATATGTTGAAAACTAACAGCTTTAATTTTAAAAAAGTCCTTTTGAATCTTGTGGATTCAAAACTGAAGTTCTATTCAAAGAATGAACACATACTGCAAGTATTTACATATCACCATAGGGACCTAAAATCAATTTTAAAAAGCTTAAAAATAGTCAAAAAAAGTTAAGCTTTATGGGTTGCCATGGGAATTCTTAATTGACGAACTCCTTTTTCTCTTGCAAATGTCCTTGTTTTTCCTTTAACATTTAGATGTCTGAAATTAATGGATCCATTTGATACCTTCTGAAAATTAATTATCTAATTTTTGGGGTGATTATGAATCTATAGATTTCTGTAGATTCATTAGAAACAAATCCTAGCAAGACATCATCTCATAACAGAAATGTCATTCATACTAAAATGGAAATTCTGATGCGACCAAAATTATTTGGGGTTTATAACTCAATTGAATTCAGATCTTAAAACTGATTGAGAGGGTCTCTGTATGGAAGCATTTTGTTTAAGTAGTAATTAAAAATTGCCTTTTATTACACCGCAAATCAAACTGCTTTGTTGTTTTTAAAATATAACGTGTAATGCATTTTTCCGGTCATGTGAACTAAACACAGTATTTTATATCCACATGAAATTTCATTTTGGCCACCCCCATCCACTTTACAATTGTCACCCAGCTTTTTCTAGGGCTTGCCCACACACTTTAAATTTTTATATCATAGACTGGATGTTTATTTTAAAGATACGTTCAAGTTCAAATAGGAGTTATGTTGGGGAAGTTCTGTGGCCTATGTTATACAGGAGGTGAGATAAAGGCTATGTTTACACTGCGCACTTTACAACAGCGTGGCTGTACCACTGCAGCCGTGTCACTGTAAGGTAAGCAGTGTACCTGCTCTTTGTCACTGGGAGAGAGGTCTCCCGATAACCAAATAAAACTACCCCCAATGAGGAGTCGTGGCTTCATCGACGGGGAAAGTGGCTCCCACGGACAAAGCGCTGACCACACCGGCACTTCTCATCATTAAAACTTTTGTCATTCAGGAGGATGTTTTTTTCACTCCCCTTAGCAACAAAAGTTTTCACGACTTAAGTGCAGTGTAGACAAAGGCTAAATGATCACAATGGTCCCTTCCGGCCTTGGAATTTATCACACCCACTTTAAAAACAGAATGAAATGGCTAAGCAAGAAGGGGCTGTTATAGGAGTTAAAAGAAAGGCCATCCTCTACTGGCACATAATATGTAGCATTATTCATAAGTTGGTAGGTTCAGTAAATTAAAAAAATTAGATATCATCATTAGCTTGAATATAAGAACTGTATTTCTATGGCACTGAGTTTGATTCATCAGCATTGGCAGGGCCAAAACAACAATTAAATCATCTCATTTCAAAAAGTATAATACTACAAAGAACCTTGGAAAAAAAATACTTCCAGATCATACCCCCCTACACACAACTCATTTGTTTGTTAAAAACAAATCAATTTGCATGGAATCACAAATGAAGATAAAAAAGGACTGCAAAACCAGGCAGCTTGAGGGGCTTGTAACACCACCTGCTTTTTGTACAATAGAGGGTATCTCCCCACACCAGCCCTGCTGTGGACAAAAATGGAGCAAATTGACGCTGAACGGTCATTTTTCTTAACCTTTTGCTGCTTCTAACCGACGAGGCGAATTCTAGTTTCTATGCAAAGTTAAAGATTGTTGTCAGCCTCCTAAACCAGACAGTATGAATGGCTTCAGTGTTAAAGGCTATGTTAAGAGAAAGCTGCAGGGCCAGTAGTGCTGCATCAAACAATGGCTATTTGTCATTCCTGCTGTCAGAGCCTGAGCAGTTAGCAGCATCTACAAATGTGGTTTTAGCACCTGTGGTTTAAAAATATTGTCAAAATACAAATTCTCTTTTTCTATAAAACTTAATCAATCTAATTTTTGTTTTTAAAATATCTTTTATTAAGCCATCAGTTTACAATAATACAGCTATTCAATAGAACTACACTGATTGGGAGAATCTCAGGGCATGATACAGAAGAAAAGTCAATTATTTTTAAAATCATTTCACTCCAGCTTTACTTTTCTCTTCATTGATGTCATCTCATCTGCAGAGCAGTTTATAGCAACAGTAACACAACTACAATTTTGCTGGCATGCAAAGCAAGTTTGCACACATTGGTTCAGAGTATTATACGTTTATTTTCCATTGTTAGAAAGGAACATTATAAAAATGCACAAGGACCTCCCTTCAGCTACAAAGATGTTACCATGGTGTTTCTAGCATGCTTTTTTTGGGTGGCAAGTGGGTGGGTGTGTTTTTAATTGCAAAATTACATCTCAAAGCATCTTTCCTTATACAAGAATGTATATATTAAGTTCCCTTTATTAATTTGGATTGAATTAGAGTCCTGGATAAATAACAGCACCACTTCGGAAAAGAACAGAAAAGACTAATCCTTTCCCTCCTAACATCCAATTGTCTACTGCTCGGTTCTCAAAATGTTTTAATCTCCGAACTACTAGGAAGGTTTTATGAACTACAAGTGGTCCATAGACCACATTTTAAGAGCCACTGTCTTATAACAGGTTGTCCTCTCTTTGAGCTGTCATATTTAAAAAAAAAGAAAAGAAAGAAAGAAAGAAAAAAGGTTCTCTCTTTAAGTTATCAGTTGAGGACAGAAGTTCCTCCATATTTATCCCTTTGATACAATGAGATAGCCATAAGAGCTGGTTACCAGCTGATGCTTTTGAAATATTGTGTTTCTAAATTATAAAGCACCTGGGCCTACACTTCTGCCATCAAAATGCTCGTTTGACAGCCTTCTACTTTTATTCTAGGTTATGCTGTCAGCACTTAAATGCACACTTAACTTTCATCATGTGAGTAGTCCCACTGAAGACAAGCCCGTAAGTGCTCAAGCCAGGGTTCTCAGAGCTTCCAGGCTCCCTGCTGTAGAGCTGGGAGCTGAGCCACAATTAGAGCCAGGGATCCCAGGTCTTTCTGGCTCTCATCTTAACAGCAGGAAGCCTGAAACCCCTACAAGCCCTGGCATGGTGGGCTACCCCAGAGTATTGGGCCTGAAAGCCCAGGGACCACAGCCTTGGGGCAGTTTACATGGTGGAGCGCTCCATCAGAGCCTTGTCTTTGATTTGCCGATTGGTCATCGAACCCAAGATGTTATTGCAAAACATTTCAGGGTCTTTGAATAGGCATTTTCGCACATAACAGAGTTTCACTGGAAAATTTCCAACCAGCTGTAGTTGACTACTCAGCATTTTTAGGGCCAAATTCTGCCTGCAACCATAAGCATGTAAGCAGTTATGCAGGTGTACTATATTCTGGGGGAAGCAGCTGGGCTATTGTGTTGAAATAGGAAAACTCTCTACCACTACTTTTACCATGAAGCCCCATTAAATCAGCCTGATTTACTTTTACAATTATTTGTATTGAAACACCTGGTAAATTATGACCACAGTTGGACACTCTGATGATTTTCCACTGAAATATATTCATGGTAGGAGTGATTCCCTAAGGCTTTCTACAGGAAAGTATTCACTAACCTGTATTTGTTTTCAGGGTGGAAAATTTCTCTTCTGTAGTTATCTGCTGTATTCTGGGCCTCTACTACAGCAATGTATTAGCAGCTGTAACCTCTGTATCCTCATGGCTGGCTACATGCCTAATTCAGAAGCTGATCAACTGCTTAGCAGGAGTACCTGCAATCAGTGGTGAATTAGCCACTGGGCTTGTGCCCGGGGGCCCCTGGAATAATTGGTGCGCCCAACCAACCTCGGCACTCCTGCCAGAAAGCATGGCCGGGGCATGGCAGCATCCCCTGCTCCGCACTCCCGGTGCTCCAGCTGGTGAGTGGGTATTTCCCTCACTCCACCCGCCTGGCGCTCCAGCCTGGGAGCAGGGTCAGGGGCTTGCCCTGCCTGGCGCTCCAGCCTGGGAGCAGGGGAAGCCCCTGCGCCCCGACCCCGGTCCCCAGCAGGAGCACCGGGCAGGTGGGGCAGCGCAAGCCCCTGCACCCTGACCCCACTCCCCAACAGGAGCACTGGATGGGCGGGGGAAAAGGGGCAAGCCTGCTCTAAGGGGGGGGGGATGACTGCAGGCTTAAAGGGTGTGGAGGGGTCCCCACTTGCTCTGGCCCAAAGCCCCACAAACTCCTAATCCGTCTCTGTCTGCAATTGTATGTTCAAAGCACTTTTCAAACTCTGCTTTGAAAAAAATATAAATAAAAAAAACAAAAAACTGTCCACCTGCTGCTCACCACACCCGTTCTTCCACTCCTTCCACCCCCCCACCCCCGGCCCTTACTATCTCTGTATCACCCACACCATCTCTGAAAAGATCACAGCTCTCCATAACCCCTTCATATCTTGCTCCCTCCAGCTCTTTGCTCTCAGAGAAACCAAACTAAAATCTCTGATACCTCCTTGTGCATATCTAGCAGTCAGCTCAAGCTCATGGCAAAAACAGAGCTCTAAGTCTTCCCCCAAGCCATCCCCACTATCTCCTTTCTCAATCACTGTGGACAACACCACTATCCTGCCTACGTCACTCAGGCTCATAACCTAGGTGTCATCTTCAGCATGGACCACTCTCTAGGTCCTCACATCCGGGCTACGTCTACATCTTGCACATTCTTTCGGCATCACACCTCTCATATATGGCCTTTCTTATCCATCCACACAGCTAAAACTCACATCCAGGCTCTCACCATTTTGATTACTCCAACCCCCTTCTTGCTTGCCTTGACAAATGCTAGCTTGCCCCATTCGCATCCATTCAAGATGCTGCTGCATAGATTCTTATCCTAGTCCATCGCTTTGACCATGTCATCCTCTGTTTGCATCCCACCACTGGCTCCCGCTTCTCTATCACATCAAACATAGCTGCTTGTCTTCACTTTCGTGAATCTTCGTGGCCTCCCTCATTCACTATCAAGGGCTCCTGACTTTGACTGGCCCAAAATGCCAGCCTCTATTCACCCTCTTATGAAGTTTTCATACAAGCATCTTTGTGCTTTCTTCCATGCTGCCCCTGACTCTTGGGAGAAGCTCCCTAAAACATCTACAAAGCTACCTCGTTATCATCCTTAAAACTCTCCTTTTCCATGATGCCTACAAAAACAATTGTCAACAGCTGGGCTGCTGGAGTAGTGAGACCACTGACTATCAGGCTGACCAATACGATCTCATTGTTTCCTTGTATTCCACTGCCTGTCTGTATTCACCTGTTCCCTAGTCTTATTCTTGGATTGTAAGCTCTTTGGGGCAGGGCAGCTTTTTATTCTGTATTTTTTACAGCATTTAGCACAGTGGGGTCGTGCTCCAGGACCAGGGCTCCTAGGCTCTATGGAAACACAAATAAATACTACTGGCTGACCCAGAATCTCTCAAACAAAATGAAAGAACGTATATTTTTAAAAAGTTTAATGTTGAGGATTTGAAACTGGTGGATATCATATGTAACATGTGCAAGGATATCATATCATAGAATCATAGAATATCAGGGTTGGAAGGGACCTCAGGAGATCATCTAGTCCAACCCCCTGCTCAAAGCAGGACCAATTCCCAATTTTTGCCCCAAATGTAACATTTCCCCCCATTTCTTATGGAAAAGATTATCAAGACCTCTGAAAGAGGGGCTGCAATAGTCTTAAAGTAAGATATTTATTCTGCAATACCTAAATATAACCTTCCTGAAACTCCAATTCTAGATTCAGAACACTATTCTGGTTCCTTGAAGATATGTCTACACTGCAGTTAGACACCTGCAGCTAGCCCATGCCAGCGGACTCAGGCTCGTGGGGCTTGTGCTGCAGGGCTGTTTAATAGCAGTGTAGACTTCTAGTCCACACTGCAATTAAAAAGCCCCACAGCCCCAGCCCGAGTCAGCTGGCAGGGCCAGCCGTGGGTTTTTAGTTGCAGTGTAGACATACTCCTAGAGTCCCAAGTAAGCTGATCTTAGATCATAGAATATAAGAACACTTTACATTACACTAGAAAAAAGTATGAGGTATACTGTACCCATTTCATGTACCCATCCGTTGTCAGAACTGGCACAATATTTTAAACACATGAGAGTTGTGGTCTGATTTTCAGAGGTGCTGAACGACTGTGGGAGCTCAAGATGCACAGCATGTTGGAAATTTAAGCCAATGGTATGTAGCATCCAAAATCAACCTATGTGTTATACAGACACAAACAATAGGCTTCTGCCACAAAGAGCTTAATATATAAAGTAGTAGACAATCTGTACACCAATGAGTGGGAAAGGATACAACCCAAGTATATTTTCTTACAATTTTAGAACCTTTCCTAATTTTGTTCCTTATTTTTATTCACACATTTAACTTACTTGCCTATATTCTAATTCTGGTTTTTAATTTAGCTCTGCTTTTCCCTTCCATATAAATAAATAGCCCTTGCTTGTTGCCCCATATTTTCTTCTCTCCTGTCCTTTCTAATAATCTTTGTCAGCAATAGAAAGATGAATTGGTTGGAGAGAACCAGTTCAATAATTAATGGTTCCATTTGTCCACATTAGCCATGGTGATTCAGTTTGACAACAGCTGCAGTTTCACCTGCAACCACACTGGTGCTGTTTTAAATTGTTTCAGCTGCAATGCCCTCTCTCTGAGCACATATCCCATATTCCCCAGCAGAGGTCCAAGAAGCATGCATTAATCTCTCTCGTCCACTTATTTTAAATTACTATCACACTTATCTTTACCCTCCCTCCCCATGCCCCAGGCTGAATTCTGCGCACCATTGCTGTATCTTGTCACTATTTAGACTACCAGCTCTTTGGGGCAAGAACTGTTCTTATTTTATATCTATAATGCCTGTACAGTGAGGCCCCAATCTTGACTGGGGCCTTTGGACACAACTGCAATACAAATAATAGCAACATTAGAAGCCCACTGTGGAGAGCACTGGACTAGAACTGCAAATACCTGGGTTCTATTCCCATCTCTGCCACTAGCCTGCTGGCTGATCTGGCACAAGTCACTTTCCCTCTCCGTCTCAGTTTCCCCACTGTCAAATAGGGATAAGGATCCTTGCCTCCTTTGTAAAGGACTGAGATCTATGGATGAAAACAATTATGTAAGAAGTAGGTATCAGTACTAAGGACCCTGTAATAGGTCCCTGCTAGCCAAGCACATTGTATGTTTAACAAGTTTACTTTGAGATGCATACACTAAAAATAATACATTAAAAAACTATTTTGGCCCTTATTTCAGAACATTTGGTTATAAATCAGAACTGACATATTTAGATTGGAGGATAGTGGGAAAGGGAGGGGAGAGTAGAAGAATAAAAAATCACCAGAATAATCATTTGTAAGAGTTCCCTTAGTCATATAAAAGCTGCTTATAAAGGGCCTTACTCCAAAATAACTTATTCCTGTGAAGCTGGGAAACTCCAAGTCACTTAAATTACAGTAATATTAAGATAGCAATACATCCATGCTCCTTGGAACTGGCTTTAATCATGTGAGATTATTCATAGAGAATTTATTTTAGAGAAACAGAAATACAAGTGAATAAGTGAAATTAATACAGAAATATGTAATAATAAGCCATACACTTAAAGCTGATGAACCTGTAAACCAGAGTATACTACAGTCACTTACATAATATAGTCTGAAAATAACCCCATAATCAGTTTTCCATTCTGATTATGGCAAAAAAAAAAGCAGTTTGAATATGTATTTCATTTATATATTAATTCAGCAGTGTTGTGTAAGAATACCTGGTGAAACTGGGAATAGAAAAAGTTCTAGGATCTGAACCTGCTCCCACTGAAGTCAGCAGCAAAACTCCCCTTGATTTCACTAGGAGCCAGATCTGCCCCCAATGAGGAAAAGTAATATACTGATATATTAAGAACACAACACACACATTTCTCAGAAGAGATTGGTCATTTCAGCTGTTGTATTTCTCCCACATGCGCATGAGTGATTTCTTTGTTGCCCCACAGAGAGAAGCAGAATGGTCTGACTGCAGCGGTGGGAGCCAGGAATGTCTCAGTACCAATCCTGCTTCTAACACTTTCTCAGTGGATGGGGGACCTTTGAAACTGGCACTTTACCTCTTTGAGGCTCAATTTCTCTAGTTATTTAAATGGGGATATTTACCTAACAGTGTTAGTGGGGAATCACTAATCAGCAGCTGATCTTTGCAGGATCAGGCTCCTAACGTTTGTAAAACACTTTGAAAGCATAAACAGCTATGCAATTATTATTGGCATCAAGAATAATGGAGTACTAGCATTCTTTCAATGCTGCCAGGATAACATGCACCTCAATAGCAGTTTTAGTGATACACATCCATTCAAATATCAGGTCATGGCCAGATATTCTGCAACTAGCAGCAGACGTTTTTTGAACATACTCTAGTGCACCTGCTGTGTAGAGTAATTGAGGCTTTATTTAAAGACATAAACATGACTAAACAAAAACCCTTTGAACTACGTCAGGCCTCTACTTATCATCCTGTAACTATTGGTACAATGCTCCTTCCTCCATTTGTATCAGTCATGGGATCAGATCACCATCATCATGTATGAATCCATACATTTTACATGGAGAACTATTCATATATTTTATAATGAAACATGAAAGACTGCAAAACGAGGAACTGAGTCCCCAACTGATCAATATCAGGAAGAGTCCATACACCCTGGGAAATAGCCAATAGTAGGTCTGAATTACTAGCAGCTACAGAAAGACAGCTCAATAAAAGAATAAATAATGTCTAATATGGATGGATCCAATCACTGACAAATGTATCGTTAGCAAGCCAACAAAACCAAGTCATGTAAGTGGCTCTGCTAAATAAAAGACCTCAGGGAGGTTGTGAGACAGGTAGTCCCAAAACAGGAATATTAAGAATGTTAACCAAGGAGTTGAGCAAGCATGTAATACCAGTGTTTATTACAAACAAATAAAAATGGGTGAATATCAGTGCAAAAAGTTAACTTTGCAGCCTAGCTAAATATTGGGATTAATATTGAAGGGCGGGAGGACAGGAAAAAAAAAGCAACAAATAGAGTTTATGAAACCATTACCTCTTTAAACAAAGAGTTTATGAAACCATTACCTCTAATCCCCATTACAAAAATAAAACTTTTCTTTTTTAGAACAACTTCCTGTTGGTGTCTGATACTTCATGTAAAGGGCTTCAGTGTAAACAAGAAACAAAGCATAATCTCATCCTAAAATCACAATCTCTCCCGTCACAGAGGTGGGATGCAGGGGCTGAAAGCCAGGAGAGAGCAAGGGAAAACAGGGCAGAGGGGAGAGGTAGAGCTAGAGGGTGATGGGAGATGTGCAGGGGAGGGATATGAATGAACAGGAAATAATCCTGCTACTGATATCCAACACTGGTCCATCAGATCCTAGACATGGAGACATAGATCTGCCAGCAGCAACGGCCAGTACCTCCTCCCTGAGCATCTCACCTCTGCTCCCCAGGAATGCAGGGGGATGAGAGCAACCTGTTCCCAGCTCAGGAGCAGAAGTGCTGGGGTCAGGAGGAGACTCTGTCCAACAGAGGAAGTAGAGGGGGCTCTGTTGAAGGGCCCAGCTACTCACCGGAGCTATCATGAAGGGTAGTATTCTTAGGGGGCAGAAGGGAAATGAGGGGAGGGGCTGTCCAGTACTCACTACAACATAACAGTTGAGGAAGCCTTCCACTCTTCGTGGGCTTGTTGCTGCAGTGGTCAGGCAGCTTTGGCTATTAGGACCCAGCTCCCTGCTTGTCTCGTTCCCCCACTGTGGAGCATCAGTCCCAAACCAGAAGTTACCTTCTTGGCACAGATGCGCTGGCCATCAACGAGGACTCTGCAAGAGGGTACCCAGCTGCCATCTCTCCTTTCAGACCCGGGAGCCAGGTCCAGGGAGCTCTGGAACTTCCACAATTTGTGTGGAAGTTGGTAAAGCCTGAAAAATGGCTTTTTTCAAACCTGGGGATTTTTCAGGGGGGAAAAATGAAAATGAATGGCCTTAGTTATAGGGGGATCATCTATCATCTAAGAGGTTAAAAGGCTGTCTGAAGCAATGTCATACAGTTATAAATTCATAAACAGAAACAACTATTGGTATTAGTAACAGTACAGTGTACTCTTCATAGTAGAGGAAAGAATCTAAAAGCAGAAAGAAGTCTGGACAAGAACATACTCTCTAATAAGACAGGTTTCAGAGCAGCAGCCGTGTTAGTCTGTATCCGCAAAAAGAAAAGGAGTACTTGCTCAAATAAATTTGTTAGTCTCTAAGGTGTCACAAGTACTCCTTTTCTTTCTCTAATAAGAGACTCTGCAGTAGATGCCACAGACGCCTGCAAACATAAGTAAAGGAATAAGCAAACACTGATAACAGATCTCCCAAAAAGGATAAACAAACAGCTATGAATCCATACATTTCCACCAATACAGACCAAAGTTTTTTTTAATTTGTCAGTCCTAAAGGAAAAGTGGAGCCATACCTATATAAAGTCTAAAACAAGGAGAGCATTTGTCATGAGCTCTCTGTGAGTTAACACAAAAAGATACTGCAGACAAAAGGGACTCCCATTACACCTGTCACTTCAAGCCCCACCTCTGCAAACCACTGACCTGCAAGGCAAGATGAATTTTCCTTTACATACTCCAAGGAAAGGGCTTGATTAGGAGTTTGAGTAAAATCATGGGGTGATGTGATATTTAGTCACTGCCCTGCTTACAGGGTGATGGGACTGCTCACGGGGGGATTGAAGCCGTGGAGATACAATGACCCCTTCGGGTACTGCAGCATGCTTCTCTCCCAGCAGGAGAGGAAGTGGGATTATTACCTCATCTCCTCCCCTACCCTTTGGAGTGAGTTTTGCTCCCAAACACATACAGTGGCTCTTCATGCCTCGCCTTTATGCACAAGGGCCAAGAACAATCTGGCTCTTCATAAAGCAAAGCAAAGCAAAGCAAAGCAAAGCAAAGCAGGAGTGTCCATTCAAAGAAGATAGAAAGCCTTCTAGTACATTGTAGCAACGTCAGCTCTTCCAGCAACTTCTCCCAAATCATTCAGCAATCAAATTACCTTTGTTCTTTTAAGTAGGACAACCCAATTTGTTCAAACTGAATTGGCTAATCTAAACATTCTTCCTCTCGTGATTGCATTTCAAATCAACATTCCATAGGCAACTTACCTCTAAGTGAAAGTCTAATCAAACTTAAATGAAAGCACTCAGAGTAAAATATAGTTTGATAGAGCACCTTTCATACTGCAGGCATCTGAAAGTGCTTTCCATATTGTATTTATTATTTAAGCATTAGTACTGCAATGTATGCAGACAGAAGATGTTAAGCACCCAGCTACAGCTGACAGACAACACCTCATAGACAGAGAGAATGCTGACCAAGCCACCAGGGCTAGTATCAACTCTTTCTGAACATACCATATGGTCTTAACCTACATTGAGACAGCCACCAGAAAGGAACAGAAGAGATCTTAGATTAACATTTTATCCAAAGGATGACACTTCTGACAGTAAGAATCCCATCTACGTACTGCTCCACTGGAATGTCTAAATTAGGTATGAATTCAAGTCCCAGTTTGGGATTAGAGTTCACAACCTTCTTGACCCCGAGACTAGAAAGCTTTTGTCATAAATATAAAGGGAAGGGTAACCACCTTTCTGTCCCTAGTGCTATAAAATCCCTCCTGGCCAGAGGTAAAACCCTTTCACCTGTAAAGGGTTAAGAAGCAAAGACAACCTCGCTGGCACCTGACCAAAATAATCAATAAGGAGACAAGAATCTTTCAAATCTGGAGGGGGAGGGGAACAAAAGGTTCGTCTGTCTGTGTGATGCTTTTGCCGGGAACAGATCAGGAATGCAGCCTTACAACTGTTAGTTAGTAAGTAATCTAGCTAGAAATGCGTTAGATTTCTTTTTGTTTAATGGCTGGTAAAATAAGCTGTGCTGGATGGAATGTATATTCCTGTTTTTGTGTCTTTTGTAACTGAAGGTTTTGCCTAGAGGGATTCTCTATGTTTTGAAATCTGATTACCCTGTAAGGTATTTACCATCCTGATTTTACAGAGGTGATTCTTTTACCTTTTCTTTAATTAAAATTCTTCTTTTAAGAACCTGATTGCTTTTTCATTGTTCTTAAGATCCAAGGGTTTGGGTCTGTGTTCACCTGTACAAATTGGTGAGGATTCTTATTAAGCCTTCCGCAGGAAAGAGGGTGTAGGGCTTGGGGGGAAGACGTCTCCAAGGCTCTTTCCCTGGTCTTTGTGTAAGACGCTTGGTGGTGGCAGCATATGGTTCAAGGACAAGGCAGAGTCTGTACCTTGGGGAAGTTTTTAACCGAAGCTGATAAGAATAAGCTTAGGGGGTCTTTCATGCAGGTCCCCTAGACTTCAGAGTGGGGAAGGAACCTTGACAGCTTCAATTCAAGTAATTTGAAACTTAAACCCTGTCAAAATGTTTATTTCTACTAAAAAATAAACCTCATTTAGATAGCTGAAGTGGTTTTCAGAAAAGCATTTAATACTTTAATTATGTACAAGGCATAATGTTCACATGTGATTCTTTGATTCACATATTAGATTGGTAAACTATTTGTATACAGGGATCCATCTGAGAGACCTGTCAACAACCACCTCTCCCAAATGAAAACTGAAGAAGCCAGTTCATTTTTTCTACATTCTTTCATCATCTATAATTTGGAATACAAAGTTATTTTTCTGTAGTCTTTCTAGAACAAGTTTAACACCTTTGTATAATATCAGTGATGCATTTGCTCCTTTCATTTTTTATATTTCCCCATATGATTCAATAAAATTCTACCTGTAATGAGCCTTGAAGTCTTTTTTTTTTAATGGAATAAAGAGAACAATGTACTTGAGATCCTTGGGTATGGCCAAAAGAACAGAGTAATTCAGGGGATGGTGTGCACAGGTGGTGTAAATTCTCTCTTCCACTGCTCTGATCCTGATGTTGCTCTGGGTATGCCCTCCCTGCGCTGAGGTCAGCTCTAACTTGCACCAACCTGTAACAGCCACAAGGGCCAACAACATTGCTCTGTGTCAGCAACTATGATCCCAACTATATTGCCTTGTCTTTAACCAATCCTCCTCTCCACAATGCTAACTGCAGAGAGAAAGTGTAGCATACAGACTTCTGCCTCGGCTCTGCACCAGTGTGTGTTACGTATTACTGGAATTAAAAGCAGTACTTAAGTGTACTTGTAGTGCAAGAATAGTCAATGTTAACATCCTGTCCTAACATATTCTGAGGACATGGTTATGCACCGTTACATTAGATAGGATTTAAAAAATGCAGAGGGACATAAACCTTCATGCTTCAGGGTATAAACATTGCTTTCCCCATGGACAGATTGTTCCATAAATGTCCACTCCAAGTTTTCTTGCAACTTCCTCTGAAGCATCTGGTAATACAGGCTGGAGTGGATGGACCACTAATCTGATCTGACCCAGTATGGCAATTCCTATGTCTTATCAGTGCAATGGGGCCAAAATACTATGTATTCATGCACGTTATCTAAGCATGACCCAACTAGCCCTGAGTTTTCCTGCCCCAAACACTCAATGAAATAAAAGTGAGGCAGACTGAGGACTGAACAGGGGAGGCTGTGACGTTGCACTCCATAATGCTTTATAGAAATATGCTTATGAGTGTAAATATGACATAACTGGAATATATTTTATGCTAGATATGCCATGTAACATATCTTTACAAAGCATATGATCTACTGAACATATTCATCCTATTTGTATGCATGTGTCATTTTTATACCTGAAGTTATGAGCGTTGGCTCTATGCTTGTATTTAAAGTGTTTGCCATAGGGAACACATCAAGGTTTGGCCAACATGTTGTTAAGGGATTACTCAAGTAATTGGGAGTACTTAACTAACAATGGACTTTGGGAGACTCCAATCCACATCTGAGCTTTCCTGGGAATGTTCAAACTAACATGTAAACAATGGCAACGGCCTGCAAAAAGCTGAATCATTCATGGACATGTGACTTGCCCAGGTGGCTACAAACTCCATCTTGTTGCTGAAATTTTGCACAGAAGAAAAAAGGGGTTTCCACCCACAAGAGAGAATATAAAAGGCCCTGGAAGCCTCTCCATTTTGTCTTCAGTTGGCTCAAGAGATGGCCTCTCCACCCCAAAGAGATGCCTGAAAGAAACTGGAACAAAGGACTGTAACTACGGGGCTGTGAGTGATTGCCGGACCCAGCCATAAACTACGTTGGTCTGAAAAGGATTGGGCCAAGACTAGGAACGAGTCCAGTCTGTGAAAGAAGCTTATTGGAACATCTCTGAGGGCAGAGGTGAAAGTAAGCAGGTACGCCCTAGTACAGCGTACCGGTAAGTCACTCGACTTACTTTCACCCCTGTCTGAGGGTGAGATTTCACCTGTACTCAGTTTCTTAATGTATTAGGCTTAGACTTGCATGTTTTGTTTTATTTTGCTTGATAACTTACTTTGTTCTGTCTGTTATTACTTGAAACCATTTAAATCCTATTTTTTATATTTAATAAAATCACGTTTGTTTATTAATTAACCCAGAGTAAGTGATCAATACCTGGGGGAGCTGAGCATATCTTTCTATCAGTGTTATAGAGGGTGGACAATTTATGAGTGTACCCTGTATAACCTTTATACGGAATAAAATGGATATATTCAGGGTTTAGGCTCCCAGAAAGACTGAATACTCGGTTCTGGGAAAGTCCATGTTAACTGAGAAGCCCCTGGGCTAAGTGAACTGCAGAGGGGCGCGGCCCAACCTCTTGGTCTGTGCTGGAGCAGACTGGTGTGACCAGCTCAGCAAGATGGGAGTGGAGGGAAGCCTTTTCTGGCAGGGGGGTTTATTCTCGCTGGTATCCCAGCACATCTAGTGACAGTCTTGAGGGAGTTTCTGTAACCCAACCCGCCACAGAGGCTTCTTGCATATTACATCATTTGATGTCAAGGCAATCAGGATGAGAGGAGAGATAGGATGGAAAGAGCATGACAGTCTCCTTGAACATTAAAAATGTTATAAAAATCAGTCACATCAGTATCCAGCTTTGATAAAAGTTATATACTACTTCTTATAACTAAAAAATAAAAAACTTCATGTTAATGCAATGAAAGTAGGTCCTCTCCTGGAAAGCTGATTCAAATGTTAACCACAATAACCTGTCATTTATGCTGTTTCATCTTTGAATAAATTCTGAATTTAATGCTGAAGTTTAAAGTCATATCTACACTGTGATCTGTATTGGGATAAGCGATCCTGATTGCAACAAGTAAATGTCCTGACAGAGTTAAAACATGGTTTGTCTTCCAATCTAGAACCAGCCTCAACTATATTCCTGAACAATGTTATAGCAATGGACTGTCACAATGCTGTAGCACAATTCAGGAACACGGTTAAAAAACGGTACTGTAGGCGAGACTGCACATAACACGACCCAATCTAGTTCACCCAATACTATAGAAATTAGGGTAGCTACAGCACTTTAAATTAGTCACATACATGCTGCTTACAAATGTTGACAATGCATTTTTAAGCATTTGTATTTTATTTTTTGTAACTTAGATAAATTCGGCTGTTTAAAGAGGTTAATAGGCTCAGTCTCATTGCCAGCAGCATGCACACGTGCCTCGACTACTACTACTTTTGCAGCTACAGTATATTACTGAATACTTTGCATCCTAATCTTTTATGTTAGGAAGTTCCAGTATGAAAAAATATGAAGAATTGGCCCCATTAAATTATTTAAAAACTGCACCAGGAGGTATAAGACACACTTCTCTGAAAAGCATGGCAGAAAGCATGCATAGGTGCTAGAAAGCCCAAAAGCGGTTAGCAGGGATGAGGCAGAGCCACCACCACCCCCTTCTACACCAGCCTGGCCAGCAGGACTGGAGCCTCTTTCAAAGTATGTTAAGCTCCCACCTTTACACGCTCTCTTCCAGAGGTATTTTAAGTTACCAAGAATCCACACCCCAACACATCCTCTGGGGGGTTGGCCTGTAAGAGATAGATGAGTAGCTGTGGTCTTGAGATGTGCCCTAGTTCAAGTTTAATTTAGCTTTTCAAGACTGATCAGCACATGTGTAATTTAAAAGTGATTTGAAACAGAAAGCTAGGTAGTTTGACTTAAAATTAATGAGATTTTGACAATTGCAAACAAAATGGTAATGAAATCCATTTAAACTGATCCCTGATATCTAACAGGAAAAGCAAACCTAACTTTAGCATGGTTATACACAGTCTTTTCTTCTGCAGTATGAAAGCTGTTTTACCATAACCTTGCACTCGGTGACCATTCATAAACCTTGCTCAATTGTACAAGATTAGCAAAATGAAAGAGCATCAGAGAAATTCATGTTGCTCAGTAATAATTTAATATTTTAAGTGACAATATGCACTGTCATCACAAGAGCTAGACTCATTCTTTTGCTTTGTCCAAAAAGATGTTCAAAATGTAAATCTACAGAAACATTTTAAATTTGTCCAGATGCTTAGAATTTTGGACGCAGACAGTGCTCATTGCTTGCTCAAATCAGTAGTATTCTAATAGATGGAAAGAAGCTTGGCTTTGTAGCACAGGCAAATATATCAGATATATTATGGGAAGGGAGTAGGACTACAAAGGCAAAGAAAAACACAAGGATGAAGAGATAGATAATGAAGAAGAATATAGAATATAATGAAATTCAAACACTAGTAAAGAAATGAAAGGAAGCGAAGATGGGATTTATTAAAGGGGGAAATAGTTGGGTGGAAAAATAGCATGAGGCAGGGAATGATGGAACAATCAATGCAGATGAATTGCGTGGAAGAAGATTTTTAACGTTAAGGATTTTTTAAAAAACAGCTACAAGTTCTGAGAGTGAGTAATCTGGTTGAGAAAAAAAATAAGTGTAAATTGTGAATAATAAATAAATATGTAAAATGATAAAATGTGTTAGGAAAGTTAGTGATATCCAGAACAATGGATACTAGAGAAATTCAAACCTTTACTCCAAAATTTGTATAATAGAACAATGGAAACCTGAAGATTTCAACTCAAGAAATTTAGGAATACAACAAACCTCAGCATTTAGCTATAGCCTACAAATCAATATCATTTATTTTGAAACTATTTAAATCAATTACCTAGTCATTTACTGCAACGATGAAGGTTTTTTGTTTGTACTGAGTTTCTTTCTAAAATACAGCAATTTGTAACTACATCCCAGTATGAATGTCAAGGAAGGAAGGAATTAAAGTGTGCTCTACCCTTCCAAGAAACAGATTAAAATGCATCTGATGTAGTAAGAGAACTACACTGAAGCCAAGGAAATACATTTCTCTATACAAAGGCAAAAATGACAAGAAAATTATTAATTTATAACAACTGACTAGAAATAAAGTCTTCAATTATGAACTCTCAAAATGGTCCAGACACTAGTTGTGCAAGAAATTTTCAGTTGATACCTTTTTACTCGCTAGTATCTCTCAATCCTACTTCCACCTTAAATTTATCAGAGATGCTTCCCAAGTTAAGTCTTCAGCACTAAAAGTGCTAGGGACTTTCCTTCTCCTAGGCAAGACAGACTAGCAACTGGAACTTTTTATCTTAAGAATAATCTGATCAGGAAGTTACAGATGATGGTACCAGCATATTTCCAAGAATCAATCATTGCAAGATGTGTGAATTGGAGACTTAGAGCCTGATTCTGTGAGGTGCTGAAGTTCCTCAACCATATTAAGACCAAACAGTTGAAAACTCCGGCAGAACTGGGCCTCTCATCAATCACTTGTTGAAGTTAATGACAAATTTTAAATCTGTTTCAAGGTGCTTCCAATAACATGCAAATATTGGCCAGATCATCAGCTCGTATAAACTGGCATAGCTCCACTGAAGTTAAGGACCAGGCCCGCTGCATTTTTAAAAGTATTTAAAAAGTTTAATTTTACCTTTTTTTCCCCCCCTTACATTCACTTTCATACAATTATTGAAACTCCCCACAAAAATACTACTTACTGTTTTAATGGGAGCTACGCTACAGGTCCAAAAGCAGTATTAAGATTAGGACCCTACCAAATTCATGGTCCATTTTGGTAAATTTCATGGTCATAGTATTTAAAAAAAAATCTTAAATTTCACGGTTTCAGATATTTAAATCTGAAATTTCATATATAGTGTTGTAACTGTGGGGGTCCTGACCCAAAAAGGGGTTGTGGAAGGAGTCGCTAGGCTATTGTAGCGGGGGTCCCGGTATTGCCACCATTACTTCTGTGCTGCTGCTGGCAGCTGGAGAGTGGTGACCGCTGGCCGTGAAGCCCAGCTTACCATCAGCAGCAGTGGCAGAAGGTATTGCCACCCTTACGTCTCTGCCACTGCCGAAGGTGGGTCAGACCCAGCCCTGGGAAAGGCCCACATAGGGGAAAAGGAAGTCCCATCCCTCCATAGCCTAGCCGGGACTAGCAACTGGAGCCCGGCGCACAGGAGGTTAAAGGGGACTTGGGCTGGCTGTATGTGTGTGGCAGGTGGGGCAACCACAGTGCCCCCCGACTCCTGTATCCACCCATATGACTGACCCTGCCCCCCCAAAAAAGTGATGCCTCCCCATACCATGTCACCCCCACTTCTGCACTTCTGCTGGTGGCAGAGCTGGGTTCCTGTCCAGCAGCCACTGCTCTCTGGCCGTCCAGCTCTGAAGGCAGCGCAGAAGTCAGGGTGGCAATACCATGACCCTCCTACAATAGCCAGCTTTCCCAGGGGAGATCAGATTTCATGGTCCGCAAGTAGCTGAAAAACATTACTAGGCCAAATTTATCTCAGATTTTGGCTTTTCTTAATCTGCAAACATCTCTGAACATAAATACCTCATTTTGAGGTGGGGGACCAATAAATCTGTGGAACTAGGTCTGCATTGTGTTTGGACAGTGCCAGCTCAGTGGTGCTCTGATCTTGATTGAGACCTTTGGGGCTAGAGCAATGTAAATAGAACAATTATTCTATTCCGCATTTACTACCACACACACCCCCCCCAAATCAGAGATTGATTTTACACTTCTATACTAGGATAACCTAGTCCCACTCACAACTGTTAGTGGAGGGGGATAATCCATGTGCAGATGAGAGCCAGAGAAGGCATGGAAAGGGGGAATGCTGGCTCCTTGGCATACTTGCCAATGTCCTCCAGAAGCTCCCCAATAGAGAATCCTCAAAGATCCAGATCCGCAGGCTGAGACTCAGGGCTCAGGCAGGGTACAGTTAGTCTCTGTGACATGCTACCCTGCCCTGAAGCACAACATGCTGATGAACACTGATGGTGTTGCCCCGTCCAGCTGAGCGGCGAACAGCAGAGAGGCTAACAGAAGGAGTTTGCCTGGGAGCTGTGTGAGAGGAGGTATACCAAGTGCTGCATTAGGGGGGCTGTATTGGTGAGTGTCTGTTGCGGGGACAGTTTGTCAGTGTGCTTGATTGTTTGAACAACACCTGAGGAAGCTCTTAGAAGGAAGGTAATATGGATGGGGAGCATTCAGCTGTTGTGACCTGCACAGGATGTGCCATGTTTGTCTTTCCTTCCACGGGACAAAAGCGACTTTGTCTGTACAAAGTGGAAGCTGGTCTCCATATCGGAAGAGAAGGTTCACGGTCTGGAGAAACAAGTATTGACCTTGCATTGAGTAAGAGAAACTGAAGATTTCCTGGACAGACATCAGGATATGTTTCTACGGACACAACATTCTGAAGATTCAGAGCGGGGACAGAAGGACGGTGAAGAAATTTAGCAGCATGTGACCTCCAGAAGAAGAAAGGGGAACGTCCATGTACCAGCAACACAGATACAGGCGAGCAACCGTTTTCATGTTCTCTCCACAGGTACTAATGCAGAGAGTGGACCAGATGATACATCTGAGGGACGAGAGCAAAAGGAGACTCCACCGATTGGAAGGAATGAGATGCACTGTCCTAGGGATGGGAGTTCCATGACCACCGCTCCCAAGAGAAAGAGGCAGGTGGTGGTTGTCGGGGCTCCCTCCTCAGGGGGAATGAGTCATCTATCTGCCGCCCCGACCGGGAAAACCGAGAAGTCTGCTGCTTGCCAGGAACTAGGATTCACGATGTGACGGAGAGACTGCCAAGACTCATCAAGCCCTCGGATCACTACCCCTTCCTGCTTCTCCACATGGGCACCAATGATACTGCCAAGAATGACCTTGAGCAGATCACTGCAGACTACGTGGCTCTGGGAAGAAGGATAAAGGAGTTTGAGGCGCAAGTGGTGTTCTCGTCCATTCTCCCCGTGGAAGGAAAAGGCCTGGGTAGAGACCGTCGAATCGTGGAAGTCAACGAATGGCTATGCAGGTGATGTCGGAGAGAAGGCTTTGGATTCTTTGACCATGGGATGGTGTTCCAAGAAGGAGGAGTGCTAGGCAGAGACGGGCTCCACCTAACGAAGAGAGGGAAGAGCATCTTCGCAAGCAGGCTGGCTAACCTAGTGAGGAGGGCTTTAAACCAGGTTCACCGGGGGAAGGAGACCAAAGCCCTGAGGTAAGTGGGGAAGTGGGATACTGGGAGGAAGCACGAGCAGGAGCGCGTGAGAGGGGAGGGCTCCTGCCTCATACTGAGAAAGAGGGGTGATCAGCGGGTTATCTCAGGTGCCTATACACAAATGCAAGAAGCCTGGGAAACAAGCAGGGAGAACTGGAAGTCCTGGCACAGTCAAGGAATTTTGATGTGATTGGAACAACAGAGACTTGGTGGGATAACTCACATGACTGGAGTACTGTTATGGATAGATATAAACTGTTCAGGAAGGACAGGCAGGGCAGAAAAGGTGGGGGAGTTCCATTGTATGTAAGAGATCAGTATGACTGCTCAGAGCTCAAGTATGAAACTGCAGAAAAACCTGAGAGTCTCTGGATTAAGTTTAGAAGTGTGAGCAACAAGGGTGATGTTGTAGTGGGAGTCTGCTATAGACCACCGGACCAGGGGGATGAGGTGGACGAGGCTTTCTTCCGGCAACTAACGGAAGTTACTAGATCGCAGGCCCTGGTTCTCATGGAAGACTTCAATCACCCTGATATCTGCTGGGAGAGCAATACAGCGGTGCACAGACAATCCAGGAAGTTTTTGGAAAGCGTAGAGGACAATTTCCTGGTGCAAGTGCTGGAACAACCAAGTAGGGGCAGAGCTCTTCTTGACCTGCTGCTCACAAACCGGGAAGAATTAGTAGGGGAAGCAAAAGTGGATGGGAACCTGGGAGGCAGCGGCCATGAGATGGTCAAGTTCAGGATCCTGACACAAGGAAGAAAGGAGAGCAGCGGAATACGGACCCTGGACTTCAGAAAAGGAGACTTTGACTCCCTCAGGGAACTGATGGGCAGGATCCCCTGGGAGAACAACATGAGGGGGAAAAGAGTCCAGGAGAGCTGGCTGTATTTTAAAGAATCCTTATTGAGGTTACAGGGACAAACCATACCAATGTGTAGAAAGAATAGTAGATACGGCAGGCGACCAGCTTGGCTTAACAGTGAAATCCTTGCTGATCATAAACACAAAAAAGAAGCTTACAAGAAGTGGAAGATTGGACAAATGACCAGGGAGGAGTATAAAAAAAATTGCTCAGGCATGCAGGAGTGAAATCAGGAAGGCCAAATCACACTTGGAGTTGCAGACAGCAAGAGATGTTAAGAGTAACAAGAAAGGCTTCTTCAGGTATGTTACCAACAAGAAGAAAGTCAAGGAAAGTGTGGGCCCCTTACCGAATGAGGGAGGCAACCTAGTGACAGAGGATGTGGAAAAAGCTAATGTACTCGTGGAGAAAGAAGTGGTTCAGGACTATTTAGAAAAGCTGGACAAGCACAAGTCAATTGGGGCCGGATGCGCTGCATCCAAGAGTGCTAAAGGAGTTGGCGGATGTGATTGCAGAGCCATTGGCCATTATCTTTGAAAACTCATGGCAATTGGGGGAGGTCCCGGACGACTGGAAAAAGGCTAACGTAGTGCCCATCATTAAAAAAGGGAAGGAGGAGGATCCGGGGAACTACAGGCCAGTCAGCCTCACCTCAGTCCCTGGAAAAATCATGGAGCAGGTCCTCAAGGAATCAATTCTGAAGCATTTAGAGGAGAGGGAAGTGATCAGGAACAGTCAGCATGGATTCACCAAGGGCAAGTCATGCCTGACTAATCTGATTGCCTTCTACGACGACATAACTGGCTCTGTGGATGAGGGGAAAACAATGGATGTGTTATTCCTTGACTTTAGCAAAGCTTTTGATATGGTCTCCCACAGTATTCTTGCCAGCAAGTTAAAGAAGTATGGGTTGGATGAATGGACTATAAGGTGGATAGAAAGCTGGCTAGATTGTCGGGCTCAACGGGTAGTGATCAATGGCTCATGTCTAGTTGGCAGCCAGTATCAAGCGGAGTGCCCCAAGGGTTGGTCCTGGGGCTGGTTTTGTTCAATATCTTCATTAATGATCCAGAGGATGGTGTGAACTGCACCCTCAGCAAGTCTGCAGATGACACTAAACTGGGAGGAGTGGTAGATATGCTGGAGGGTAGCGATAGGATACAGAGGGACCTAGACAAATTAGAGGATTGGGCCAAAAGAAATCTGATGAGATTCAACAAGGACAAGTGCAGAGTCCTGCACTTAGGACGGAAGAATCCAATGCACTGCTACAGACTGGGAACCGAATGGCTAGGCAGCAGTTCTGCAGAAAAGGACCTAGGGGTGACAGTGGACGAGAAGCTGGATATGAGTCAACAGTGTGCCCTTGTTGCCAAGAAGGCTAATGGCATTTTGGGCTGTATAAGCAGGGGCATTGCCAGCAGATGGAGGGACATGATTGTTCCCCTCTATTCGACATTGGTGAGGCCCCATCTGGAGTACTGTGTCCACTTTTGGGCCCCACACTACAAGGAGGATGTGGAAAAATTGGAAAACATCCAGTGGAGGGCAACAAAAATTATTAGGGGACTGGAACACATGACTTATGAAGAGAGGCTGAGGGAACTGGGATTGTTTAGTCTGCAGAAGAGAAGAATGAGCAGGAATTTGATAGCTGCTTTCAACTACCTGAAAGGGGGTTCCAAAGAGGATTGCTCTAGACTGTTCTCAGTGGTAGCAGATGACGGAACAAGGAGTAATGGTCTCAAGTTGCAGTGGGGGAGGTTTAGGTTGGATATTAGGAAAAACTTTTTCACTAGGAGGGTGGTGAAGCACTGGAATGCGTGACCTAGGGAGGTGGTGGAATCTCCTTCCTTTGAGATTTTTAAGGTTAGGCTTGACAAAGCCCTGGCTGGGATGATTTAGTTGGGGATTGGTCCTGCTTTGAACAGGGGGTTGGACTAGATGACCTCCTGAGGTCCCTTCCAACCCTGGTATTCTATGATCCAGTGGAGTTCCGAGAGCAGCACCATGGCTGCCCTTGGCAATATGGCACCTGCAGGTATCATGCTCTCAAAGGCCCCGGACATTAGCAAGAGTGACTGGTATCAATAAAGCACATAGCGTCCACAGATGTCTAACACCTCTGACAGTTCCCCTGGAATTTTCAGTTAGGACACTTTCCTATCCCTTCTGTAGAAGACAGAGAAGGTAAACTCAGAGACAGAGAGACCCTTGCTTTTTTGCTCACAGTTGGTCAGTCCACCAGCCTTTTGTAGTCCATTATCAATGGACTTATTTATTTATTAAAAACAAAAAAGGATAAGAAAACTGCAATTGAAAGTCTGCAGCCAGTATCAACCTCCTCTATTCTGAAAAAAAAAAAAAAAAAAAAAAAAAAAAAATTCTCCAGAGACTCATTGTGCACCGAATACAAAATATTTCTGTAGGCCAGATGATATCAACAGTGAAATCATTACACCTTCAGAAAGTAAACTGAATTCAAAATAATATTGCATGTATATCTTTAAAATAGATTCCAATACTGCAATAATAACCAAATAACCAAAAGGAAAAATAAATCCTGTTAAAGCATAACTATTTTACAGTGGGTGAGCACACAATACTTCAGTAAATTGCCTCTGCCAGCGCTCTCCTAGCCCTCAGCCTGCACAGTATCATATTTTCACTCCGGTTTATACAAATATTCACATTTGTTACATATTCTCTAGGAGTATATGTATAATTTTTTATCAACCAATGCCAGAAATAAAAATAGCCATATTTTCAAACTATTGTTCCTTATTATACTATGGGGTACACAATATACTTTGTGAATCAGACTGCACAGGGAATCCACAGCAACACAGATTTCAGTAGGATTAGCATGCAGAAGGGCACAGGCAACAAGAGAGGGGGGAAAAGCGTAAAACAAGATTACATTTTTACAAAGTGTGCATGTAGCAAACTGGCCGCTACAGCCACATTTCAGTAAGCTTGAATTCTGCTGTGTCCAAGAGTAAATCAGTTAAAACAATATTTGAAGTATTATATAGGATGGCAAGTGATAGTTAGCAATTTGTAAAATTAGCATTCTATCAGTGATACCTATAGCTACACTCTCCACAAAATATGAGATACAGTACTTTGTAATAACATATCCATTCAATTTATGATGCCTTGGATTACAGGAAACCAAACTGTATTTGATTTTGTTTTCATTAGTGATGTTTCAAGAAATCGATAATAAAATGATTATCAAGAAACAAAGATGTGTTCACCACAAGCCAGTAAAGTGAAAGCCTACACATTTAGCTCCAATTGCCAATCAATCAAAAGATCCTCTGTACTCCAAGGCAATAACATGCAAGTGGATGCAATAGCCATATTCCCTGCAGGTCATATTTTACAATCTGTAGGGAGGCAATGTAGGCAAGCTGTATTGTACCAATATGCATTATATGTGGGCAGTAAATTAAAAAGTCTTCCAGCTTACATATGTTATATACCACGACTAAGGACAAAGGATATTGCTTGGTATTTTTTTTGCTATATTATTCATAAATTAATTTGAAATTATATGCAATATTGCTCAAATTTTAAAACCTAACACCACTTTAAAGAAACAATTCTGCTTATAAAGTACCACCCATTAAAAAAGCAGCAGGATCTCTTTGAGCAATTTGTGGGATCTCCTGTATCTCCTTATCCATCTTTAATAGGATACATATAGTACTCAATTTGCAAACTGGGCACCAGTAAATTAGGCTTGAATAAAGACTGGGAGTGGATGGGTCATTAAACAAAAGTATAACTATTTCCCCATGTTTATTTCCCCCCCTCCCCCAGTTCCTCACACCTTCTTGTCAACTGCTGGAAATGGCCCACCTTGATTTTCACTACAAAAGGTTTTTTTTTCCTCTCCTGCTGGTAATAGCTCACCTTACCTGATCACTCTCATTACAGCGTGTTTGGTAACACCCATTGTTTTATGTTCTCTGTGTATATAAAATCTCCCCACTGTATTTTCCACTGCATGCATCCGATGCAGTGAGCTGTAGCTCACGAAAGCTTATGCTCAAATAAATTTGTTAGTCTCTAAGGTGCCACAAGTCCTCCTTTTCTTTTTGCGGATACAGACTAACACGGCTGCTACTCTGAAACAGTATTCATGGTACTCCTGCAGATGTTCCTAGGACCTCCCCTCACATTTTAATGAATGCTACTCTCTAATCATATTTTCTGTGCATCTCTTACCTGTGTTCTTTCTTGCTAAAAGGATTTATATGAAAATTCCATCTTAGTTTCTCAAGTGTTCAGTTGCTCTTGCTGCTCACTCTTTCTTTGGAGTTGATCCTTGCCCTCTGATGAGAATTAACTAAGGGCTCTTCAGCCTGTCTATACTGATTGTCCAGGTGGAAGTGCACACTGTATGCCTACCTTGGGTGGAAAAAAGGTGGGGCTGGGGTGTGGAAGAGTCATCAGTGCCCTATGCTCAGGCCTATGCTCCCCTCTACCATTAAAATAATTTCATATCCAAGGCCATGAGCAGCATTTGATTGCAACCATATTCATTTTGTACAGTCATTTCACTGATAGCATCTGATTCATTTCTTTGTACAGCTTTTTTGGGATAGCATTTAAATAAAATTTAGGGTATCATCACTGTTTAAGTTTTAAAATAGTTGCTGAAAAACAGATTACAACCTCACAAAGGATAACAAAAGAAACAGAGGAGTACTTTTAAAACAAAGCTTCTGTTTTCAGGCAAAAGTGTAGTAGTAGTAACTACCCACAAACAAGAGGATAAAATATAAAATATTTAGTGCATATGTGTAATCAAGCATCTCCCATAAAAGTTACTATTCTGTTTTGTCCTTTATATTTAAAAACAGCCACTGTCTCTGGGATTTCCTAAAAAACTGTCCACCCTAATGCCGTGATAACAAGGTCCTAGGGTGGCCAGTTTCCTAGGAACACATATTGGCTATCAATGTAAAGGGGAAAATGGGCATCCAATAACATCTTTGAAGTAAAGCAAAATCAACTTTTTCTTTTTTAAATAGAAACCCCTTCCATAATAATAAACCCACAAATGGTAGCCAGTGTTCTAGAGGCCATTTCTGAAAAACAGAACTAAAGACACGAATCTGGTGCTGAAAGGAGCAGTGGACTAATGCGTAACTTAGCTTGTTACCTCTGAAAACTTGAGTTAAAGTTTTCCTTTGTTCACTTATCCTCAGTGACACTTTATTATACAGCTACAGTTAGATACACATATAAGGGCTTGTCCTCATGGGAAAGTTATACCAGTATAAGGTAGGATGTGAATTTAAACCACTATAATTTTATCCGTGTAACTCTCCCGTATGGATACTCTTAGCCCAGTGCAAGAGTGCCTCTTTTCAGTTTACCTTAGGTCACTTTGGAAGTGGTTTAAACTAAGCCAAAAAAAAAAAAAAAAAGCTATTTTCATTCTGGAGTAAGAGTGCCCAAATGGGGGAATTATACCCATAGTAGCTAAACTTCAAGTGTTATACCGGTATAATTACACTGTTGTAACTGAAAATGTTTCTAGTGTAGACAAGCCCTTTAAGATGCACCTATTGACAATCTCTACTACTACTGACAACAAAATATGTAATTAAAAAGAGTTACGCTTATGAGGATTTCAATCAAGTCAAATTAAAACATTCAAATACAATATTACTTTCTTTACAAAAAATCTAATGCTAATTTTTTTAAATGGGTAGAATACCTGGAAACTGAACGGTTCAGGGACCCAGCCTGTTCCTTACTATCACACAATCCATTGTTCACACTTAACATCCTAAAATTTGAAATAAGAAACAAAATAGACACAAAGGTCAAAATAAATTACTAGATTATGAAGTGTGTCCCTTCAAGAGAAAAATGAGGTTTGAGTAATTTGTTATTTCATGCCTGTGTATATTTTTGCAAATTTGAGAAGACAACACCAATTTGAGGAAGAGTAGTGCAGCAGGGAACAGGATGGATTTCTTAATTGTTCATTTCCAGACATTCTATCATTTGTTTTTTCAAGAGGATGTAAAATTTTTGTAAGTTGTTAGCTAGACTCCACTGAAACACATTTTCAACTTCTGCTTAACAATGAATTTTGTTTGTAAATCTGAGGACAGGAATCCCCTGTGATTGCATCCAGCCATTGAATTCCACGTGTCTCTAAACCCCTTTCGGTCTGGGAAGTGACTGATCAATATTCTGATCTCAGTTTTTCAAACACATTCCCAGGTATAGACCTCATGTCTGACACCCCTCTTGGGCAGTGGAGCCTTGCAGTCCAACCACCTAAACCCCGGAATCAGTACCTCAGCCCTCCCAATGCTTCAGCATGTCCCGCTCCCCGCAACAGCCCACCTGGCAGTGGTTTTCTAACTGCACCTTTTAGGAACCACATGACAGAGAAGTGAGGAAACATGTATAGCAAAAGAATCGCTTACACACACACACCCCTTTAGAAGTACAAGAGAGTTAACATCAATGCAATCCCCATCAGTCTGACCTCACCACCCTTGACCTCTGAGTTTGGTCCAACTCCTTAGGCCAGGCAGCCCTTCTAGCCTAACTGATTCTGGAAGGGAAATGGCCCTCCTCCGCACAGAGAGCATTCCTCTTTTTAAAACAGCTTCCGTCACCATTTCTGCCCATGGGCTTTTGCTGGGAAATTTTTCCAGACTCCAACCCCAACCCACCCTTCAGCTACTGGGTAGAGAATTGCTCAGGTCAATGCCCCTGCTGATAGAAAACCTACTGTTGCACTAAAGTAGAACTATTCAATACTGATGGCCCTTGATTGCCCTGTCACAGCTTCCCACACTCTCCCTCCACTAAATGTCAAGTCCCTGCTATACATTGGATTTTTTTAAGCCAAGGGTTCCCAAACTTTTTTTTATCTGAGGCCCACCTGTGCAGCTGCAATAGACACTGCAGCCCACTGTTAACACTTCTTGAGGAAAATAATTTTAATTACATATAAACTATAACACTGTAACTAAACAACGTACCTTTCCTTTTCATTTTAATGTAAACAACTGTAATGACAGAAATCCCTAGCAATATGCATTTAAAGAAATGCTTCAAGATCTTTGAAACTAAACGGTTACTGGAGAATGCAGTTGCGCTGACAGACCACCCACGACTGTTGCTGCCCACCTTTGGGCCCACAGTTTGGGAACCCCTGCTTTAAGCCACAATGAAGGTTACATTAAAAATAGAAGTTGAAATACAACATGGAGTTCACAAAACCAAAATGGAATTCATAATCTGACACAGACATATCCCTCACTACGTCATAATGTGATCACACGCCATCTTCCCCCCAGAGCCTCTGACTCCTTCAGTGCACAGGCTGGACTGGCCTCAGTGAATGAGGCTACTGTTAAATATTCCTTTTTATGTTCATTGTTCAATGCGTCTCATCTGCCGCACACCATTCTACCTCTGCGCTAAATAAGAATGGTTTTTCCCCCACCCTTGGCCTGACCCTGGTTCTCATCACTGTAGCATGCCCATCTCAAAAACCTGGATGAATTTATTCTCTCAGCACCCAGTCAGAGAGTACTATCAGCAGTAGTACAGATGTAGAACTAAGGAACAGAAAGACTACCAAGTCAAAGATCACACAAGAAGTCTGTGGCAGAGGCAGAAATAGAACCCAGATCTTCTAGGTACCAGACCTTTGCACTAACAACAGGACAATTCATCCTCCCCAGTAAATGCACAACTCATCTTCATCCACTGTTCACCATACAAGTTCTGTTGCAAATGAGAAAAGCTTACTATTGACACTAACATAATTTGACACTATATATCTAGTGCAGTGAATAAAGCAGATGGTTTAGGGTCCACATACCTAATTTGCTGAACAAACTTGGTTCATTCACGGATGAACATGTGCCTCATATGAGGCAGGGGTCCTAGACCACAGGGCCAGAGTTTTATAGTTCAAACTGTTCCCAATTAATATTCATCCTCCAACAGGAAAAAGAACAATAGCCACAAATCTCAGAATCCACACAAGCTGTTCCTCAGACACCTCTAGGCCTGATTCTGCAAGTAAATCTGCTTGAGTACAAGGGTTCACCTTAGGGGCATCTGACTGCAAGATTACAGTTTAGTCATCAATCTACTTCAACATAGAAATATGGACTCAATTCAGGCCACATTTAGTATGGAAGAAAGGGAAGCAATAAAGACTACCAAACCCCAGAGATTCCCTAAACAGAGTTGAGGTTTTTTTCCTCCTTCCAACAGCTTCAGCACCACTGCTGTATCTCTGCACAAGAAGTTTCACATTTGCAGCTGAGTCCATAATCTAAGCAAGTAGAGAAGAGGAGCAATAAAAAGGATACAAAGTAGGACAACTGCCAACTAAAATAGCAAGTAGGAAGATGAACAGGAGCTCAAGCAGTTTTAACTGAGATCATAGCTCAAGCCACATAGATGAAAACCTTGACTTAAAAAACAAAAACCACACACTCACTGAACATAAAAATAGCGATCATCATCTTGCACCTGCACTTCACATGTTCAAGATAAATTACTGTAGTTCACTCATCTTAAAATCATACTGAAGAAGATCTCTGTGTAGCTCAAAAGCTAGCTTCTCTCAGCAACAGAAGTTGTCCAATAAAAAGATATTACCTCACCCACCTTGTCTCTCTAATATCCTGGGACCCCCAACACACCTACAACAACACTGCAAACAACTGATATTTTAGGTATATAAGGATCTGTGGTTTTAAAGAAAGTGCCCAGCGCATAGAAAATTAGACAAAAAAAGAATATAATCTTTTTAATACATGAAGACCGTTTAAAAGAGGATATGAAGTATGTTCACGTACATGGGAGAACAACACTTTTACAGTTATAGAATATAATGGGATACAGAGCTCAAAAGTCAATGGGGACCACACACAAGTGTGAAGTTAAGCACTTAATTAACTCTGGACCCTAACCAGATAACATGACGATAAAAACAAAAGGAGATAAGAGGATACAGCAGAAATCTTTACCCCCTATTGCATTCCCCTCTCTTTTAATTTTGAAATCCTTTTCTATTTAACTCCCTCTCGCCCGTCTTTGTTTGGAACTCTCACATTTCCTTTCCCATTCTGAACCATCTTAGCTCTGACATCTCGCTACCCCCCCGCCGTGCTACTTCTTGACCTAACTCACCTGTCATTCTTCTCCTGGCCCAAATGCCATTATGCCACTGTATCATTACTCAGCAAAATGACAAAAACAACACTGGCTGCCCAGCGAGTCCTAAGAAAAATATCAACAGGAAAGATGACTGTCCCGCCCAGAATGGCCTTTCCCCTGGTCAGTCTTTTCCAGCCCCTCCACTAGCAGAGGGAGGGAACAGGGCTGCTGTGCCTGGGAAGAAGTATATACATGTCTTTCTTCACCCAACCTTAAAGTATCAGAACCTATAAGCTTTGATTTGTTATTCTTCCACCCACACGTTAGAGAGACTTAATCAGTCACTTGCCAAAGAGAGCTCCCATCTATGCACATAAAAATGTACTGTAAAATGGCATTTCAATCTTCCAGCTGAATGCAATTAAACTAGCATCAGAAGTGAAGATCAAGTTCCCCCATCTTAATTTTGAGAAGTCACTAATTACAGCGCATATGGAAACTAAGAGCTATTCAAATGATGTGGGGTTTTTTTATTACCCATTTTGTTCCCATTCTGTACTCCAGGTTTCCCCATAGCCTTTGAAATGATTTCTTAAAAATAGACTTGTCTCCTACATCACTGCCATTTATTTAAGATCAGAACCTACGTGAAATAAGTGTCCAGATCTGTGGATCAGACAAAACAGAGTCACAACCAAAGGTCAAACCTATGCATGATGAACCAATAATCTATACAGTAAAGGAGCCACACTTATTGGCATCTTTTCAAAAAGACACTTATCCAGATACATGACAAACAAAAATTACCATCCCATACTGGATTAGCTATCCGGTCTTGTCTAGTATCTTGTCTATTAAAGTCCCCAGAACTGGATAAAGTGTAAGAAACCCCACATTAGACATTATTAGACATGGTCAAAAATATTAGGTTTGGGGTAGGGGGATTTTGAACAAAAAAAATGTGCTTCTCTTGGAAACAAAAAAAAAAATGTGTTTTGAAATTTTCGTTCAACTTTTTTCAATTCAACAAAAGAGAAAACTGAAAACCAAAACCTGAAAAATTAGTTTTGTTTTTTTGTAAAACCTAAAAAACAAAAATCTAGAAAATGTCCACAAAAACATTAGGAAAAAACAACCTTAAGTTGTTCATTTCTCTCAGAATTTTTCATGGAACATACTACCCATTTTCCGATCAGTTCTAGAAATTACATGTGCCTCCATACCTTTAAGCATTTTAATTTCAACCGTTTTCATCAACTAAGCACAAACAGAGCTGACGAGTTCTGCAAAGGGATAAATCGTTAAAGAAAACCTCAATGCTGCAGGAGGTGGGTTTGACAGGAATTCCATGGTGATCCAGTCAACAGTGAACCACAATGTTCAGTATGGTGTCAGGAGACACCGTGGACTGCTGAAACTGGAATTTTGGAGATGAAGAGCACTGTGTTAATGTAACAGGCTGGCAGCCGTTGCCTGAAAACCACATCCTGCTAGCAGAGGATGACCCTGCTGGAAAATGTTGTGCCTTTTGCTGACTATCTGTTGCAGGAAGCTCCATTTACTCCAGCCACTTGTAAGGAGTGGAAGTGGCTCTCTTGAGAAAAAATGAGTTGGGGTGTAGGCCAAGCAGTTTTTAAAGAGGAACACTGGGAGCAGCCATGTCTGGGAAATGGCTTGAGTTGCATTTTGGGTAATTTCATTTGGCATAAAATGAAACTTCAGGAAGGGGTTAAATTTCGACCCACTACAAGTTGTGTGACCAAGATATGGTGCAGATTTGCGAAGCCACTTGCTTACAAGAAGTTGTTATGTTTTAAGCTTTGGAAGATTTCTTGAGCTCTGGATAAGCACAAGAAAAATCCAACTAAGTCAAATAAACATGAAAACAAAGCAAGAATGGGAACGTATGGAAGAGAAAGAGGAAATATGATTTTTTTTTAAATCCATGCTACCCCTATCCAAGAAAGAACAGAAATTCGTGTGCAGCAATTTTTGCCACACATGGTGGGCTCAATACACTGTTTAAAGACTGCATGTAACCATGTGAGAAATCCTTTTCGGCAAAACCCTCATAAAAGCACAAAGTAAATTAAAAATCCTCTTATCCTGTCTTTTCAAAGCAGAGACTTAGAAATGATCCCAAATAAAAGCCTCATACCTAGTCAACTCTAAACTTTGGGGGAAGTTGAAAACTGAATGTCAGTTTTGAAGCTCAGCTCTGTCACTACTGAAAAATACATATCAAAAGCTGGGGGTTACCATAAACCTATCTAACAGGAGCGTTGTGAGGCTTAAACAATGTACGTTTATTAAATGTTCTGAGATACTGGAAGGAAAGATCCTATGTTGTTCATTCCTTGTGTACCTTAGAAACTCAGCTTGGTTAACAGTCCCCAGAATTGTACATCTGGGGCAGAGCCAGTGCTAGGCGTAAGCAGACTAAGCAATTGCTTAGGGCCCCGAGCAGCTCAATGGGGCCCCCTATTTGCTTTTTATTATGTGTGTAGTGGGGGGGCGGGGGGGATATTCTTACTTAGGGCTCCCACCTCTTACCAGAGCAGAGCATTCCCAGTAATGACTCCAGATACCACAATATCAGCTGCATTAGACTAGATGGACAGACAGACTGTGGAATTTGCTGCCCCATTGGTCCAGCGATTGTTCATCTTCAGGACATGCTGCAAAGACTGTTGATTCAACCAGGCTTTTTCTGAGGGAGAGGCATCAAGGCTGGCCTTAGGGGCGGGCCCAGGGTGCCATGGTCAGGGGGCACCGTGCAGCAGCACAGGGGTGCACACTGCCGGCTGGCAGGGGAGCACCACAAACTTGTAAAGCTGATGCATGGGGTGGGGGAGCAGATTTCTCCCTGCTTCATCCCCACAGAAGAACGGTGGGGGGGGAGAGAATGGTGACACTTCTCCACCCTCCAACGATCCTCACCACCCCCATAGGGGGCTCTGATGGGGGAGCAAACAGCAACGCTAAGCACTCCATGCATCCAAGTCATTTTCCAAACCCGGGCTTTGCTGTGAGGCGAGCATCAGGAATTGCTGCCCTGCTGCCCTCCTCTTATGCAGCCCAGGGGTGCAAAAATACAATGGTGCCATTTTTCCTAAAGTTGGCCCTGCGAGGCATTGTGGAAGTTCAGGAAGCCCCTGATTTTCAACAGTCAGTACTTCAGTGGTATTTACTTCATTACAGATTTCAATCACACACACACACACCACCACCACACAGACTAAAGAGCACCGATCACGCCTACACCTTGAGTTTCTCAACTGAATTAGCAAGTGCATTATTGTTCACCTGTGCAGACCAACACTGGAAAACAACCACTGTAAAAACAGCAAACAACAAAATAATCTTATTTCATGAAGAGCTAAGGCAAGAAATATGGCCAGAATGTACCTTTCTGAACAGTAATTTTATGATAGATTTAAGTGTTGCTGAGAGCCAGATACATAAGCCTTAGGGCAGAAGTATCTGCATAAAAGATGCTCCTGATAAATATAAATCAAATCTATATTTCATTTTTAAAACAGGGAGAGTTATGTTAATCTCACTCAGTTAAAACTGACAGTGTGGTTCGTAAGTGCTTATCAAAGCACCAATATTGAGTGCAGAAGGGAGTATAACATGGGTTTTATAAGCGACAACACATTTGGTTCTTATTTAAATGCCTGAAAGGCACCCAAATCGGGCTAACCCTCATATTAGCCCCCCCACTGAACAATACACAGCACTCCCCACAAACACAAATATTATGCATTATCTTCACAAAAGCCAGACTGCTGCAAGAACAGGTAGAAAATACTACACCACAAAGCTGCCTTCCACACATCACACCTGTACACTTAAGCTAATGTCAGTGAAGTGCTTTTAAAGCAGAGCACCATTGTAATTGTTAAGTAAAATATTCACTATTTTACGTCAGAGCCAGCATCCATGCTCTAAAAACTTAGGGTGAAACCCTGGCTTAACTGAAGTCCAGGGGAGTTTTGCCATGGATGTAAGCGGAGCCAGGATTGGGGTTTTAAACCTCCTTGGCTGGAGCAGGAACTTAAAAGGGAAAATGAAATTTATTCTTAAGGTACAGTTGTTTGTCAGATGATGACTCTTTTCCAGCTCTGGCCTCAGAACTGCAGATGAGCCGTAATAACAATTTCCAATGAAAACAACCGAGGCCAGGCGCTCACTGGAGCACTCTGGACGCAGGAGAACACAGGGTTTCCGGCCACAGGCTGAAGCAGGGCGATAGGAACACCCGGCCGATTCCCTGGTTTCTGACAGCTCAAGCTGGTGTCAGAGTTTCTCAAGGTTGCTGCCAGGTAAGTGTCTCACTTCAGCTCACTGCCAGCATGTGCCTCTCTCACCTGCACGAGAATAACTGCGCTGGTCTCATTGGCTCCTTCACTGTGTGCCAGGGAACATGCAATCCGCCGCCGCTCCCTGCGGGCAGCTGCACAGAGCAAGCGGGCAGGGCACCGCCAGCGCACCCCGCTCTAGCACCGAGACCGTCCGCACAGAGCGGCTTCGCGGCTGGAGCTGCAGCCCCCTCCCGCCGGTGTCCCGGGCTGCCCTGGGCGGCGGGTTCAGTCCCTCTGCCCGTGCCCCGCCCCGGCTCCTGCGCATGTGGCTCCGGCTGGAGACATGCACCGGCGCTGGTTCTGCCGAGGGTTGCTGCAGCAGCAGCAGCAGCAGCCCCATGCCCAGCTGGATGGGTTCGCCTCGCCCGGCCCCACTGCCTTGGTACCCAGCTTCTCTTACCTCACGGGGACTCGCCCGGCTCGGCCCCGCCGCCGCCCGCAAGCAGAGGCAGCGGGCGCACGGCCGCCCCGGTCGGTGCAGCAGGCGGGGGACGCCCTAGCATTCACCCTGCCTGCCGGAGCAGCAAATCTTCGCCGCCTCCGCCGTGCGCTCCGAAGCGGCGGCGTCAGCCGGGGAGCCGCCTGCTGCTCACCCGAGGGATCGCAGCCCCGGCCGCCGGGTGCCGCCCGCTGGGGAATCCGGCCCTCGCGCTCCGGGAGAGGCTGTGCGGGGGCCCGCACCCGCGGGGACTGGAGCGGGGAGGGGGAAGGGAACAGCAGGGTAGCCTTTCCAGTAAGGAAGGAAGCCGCTGGGGGCAGAGATCGGAGTGGAGGACAGCGCCGCTGACGGGGGAGAGGGAGAAACTAAGAGCTGGCAGGTGAGAGGGACTTGGGGATGGGGAGGAGCTGCGGAAAGAGGTGAATTACAGAGTCAGAATGAAGGAGACAGAGAGCCGGGGTTTAAAGCTGGCCTTCCTACTTGTGGGCGGAGTTTTGAACTGTTTGCACGAATAGTAGTATTTAGGCACCTGGCTGCATCCACAATCCAAATAGCTACACCATTAGGGAGTTAGAATCAGGTTTAAAAAATTGTGTTCTAGTCTTGCCTCCTAAATTACCCTTGATTTGCTGTAGGGACAAACCCGTATACCTGTCTCCATTGGCCAGCCAGGAAGGTTGAGGCCTGATCCTACCATCACTTACAATAGGGTTGCCACTTCTGAGGCCTGGTCTACACTACAGGGTTAGGTTGAATTTAGCCGCGTTAGGTCCATTTAAAAATGAACGCGTCCACACAACCAACCCCATTCTGTCGACCTAAAGGGTTCTTAAAATCCACTTCTGTAGTCCTCCCCGATGAGGGGAATCGTGCTAAAATCAACCTTGCTGGGTTGAATTTGGGGTAGTGTGGACGCAAATTGACCGTATTGGCCTCCAGTAGCTATCCCAGAGTGCTCCCTTGTGACTGCTCTGGACAGCACTTTCAACTCCGATGCACTAGCCAGGTACACAGGAAAAGCCCTGGGAACTTTTGAATTTCATTTCTTGTTTGGTCAGCATGGCGAGCTCAGCAACACTGGTGACCATGCAGTCCTAGAATTGCAAATGAGCTCCAGCATGGACCGAAAGGGAGACATTGGATCTGATTGCTGGATGGGGAGAAGAATCTGTGCAGGCAGAACTCCAATCCAAAAGAAGAAATGCAAATATGTTTGCCAAAATCTCACAGGGCATGTTGGACAGAGGCTACACCAGGGACATACAGCAGTGCCGCGTGGCGTGAAAGTTAAGGAGCTCAGGCAAGCCTAAAGGACAATGGAGGCAAACGGTCTCTTCGGCTCAGAGCCCCATACATGCTGCTTCTATGAACAGCTGCATGCCATTCAAGGGGGGACCCTAGCACTATCCCACCCCTGTCTGTGGACACCTGCAAGGGGGGAGTCTCACGTCGCATGGAGGAGGATTTTGTGGATGAGGAAGAGGAGGAGGATGTAGAGGAGGAGAATGCATAGCAGGCAAGCGGTGAATCCATTCTCCCCAGCATCCAGGACCTTTTCTTCACCCTGGAGCCAATACCCTCCCAAGGCAGGATCCCTGACCCTGAAGCCGGAGAAGGCACCCATGGTGAGTGCACATTTGTAACTACAGTACAGGGTTTAAAACCAATAGTGTTCATGGTCACGTGGTTGAAATAGGGACATTTTTGTAAGGGAACAGTAAAAGGACCCCGTTCATGCTGGGCTGTTTACGGTTGGCTAAGAGGGATCATCCCAGAGAATAGCCACTCGGTGGGGTGGGGGTAGGTGTGTTCTGCACATCTACCCAAATACTGCAGGCCCTCCTTTTAAATATGAAACCCAACCCATTGCTTGCTCTGGGAAAGGGGGGTGCTGCAGTTTGAAAACATTCCCACATGTTATGAAGGCGTAAGAAGCCAACTCAATTTTATTCTCCCTTTTTATCTCCCCCCAGGTGCAAATGTTTCTACGCTCCCCCTATCATCTCTGTCCCTGACGTTATCGCAGATTAGAAGGTGAAAATAGTGCACTCGCAATGACATGTTTTCCGAGCTTATGCAGTCCTCCCTCACTGTTAGGGCACAGCTTAATGCATGGAGGCTTTCAGTGGCAGAGGCCAGAAAAGAATTAAGTGAGTGAAAAGAGCAGAGGCAGGACGCGATGCTGAAGCTAAGCGGGGAGCAAACGGACATGATGAAGCGTCTGTTGGGGGAGCAAACAGACATGATGAAGCATCTGTTGGAGCTGCAGGAAAGCCAACAAGAGCACAGACCCCCGCTGCATCCTCTGTATAACCGCCTACCCTCCTCCCCATGTTCCATAACCTCCTCACCCAGATGCCCAAGAATGCGGGTGGAGAGGCTCCAGGCACCCAGCCACTCCAGAGGATGGCCCAAGCAACAGAAGGCTGTCATTCAGTTTGATTTTTAATGTGGCTACAATAAATAATGTGGCCTTGTTCTTCCGTCCTCCCCCACCCACCCGGGCTACCTTGCTTGCTATCTCTTTTTTTTTCTTCTTCTTTTTTCTTTAAATTAATAAAGAAAGAATGCATGGTTTCAAAACAATAGTTACTTTATTTCGAAGGGGGGAGGGTGGTTGGCTTACAGGGAATTAAAATCAACAAAGGGGGCAGGTTTGCATAAAGAGGAAACACACACAACTGTCACAACGAAGCCTGGCCAGTCATGAAACTGGTTTTCAAGCCTCTCTGAGGCACCTTGCTGTGCTCTTCTAATCACCCTGGTGTCTGGCTGCTCAAAATCGGATGCCAGGCGATTTGCCTCAACCCCCCGCCTCGCCATAAATGTCTCCCCCTTACTCTCACAGATATTATGGCGCACACAGCAAGCAGCAATAACAATGGGAATGTTGGTTGCGCTGAGGTCTGACCTAGTCAGCAAACAGTGCCAGTGAGCTTTTAAACGTCCAAAGGCACATTCTACCACCATTCTGCACTTGCTAAGCCTATAATTGAACTGCTTCTTACTACTGTCCAGGTTGCCTGTGTAAGGTTTCATGAGCCATGGGAGCAAGGGGTCAGCTGGGTCCCCCAGTATAACTAGTGGAATTTCAACATCCCCAATGGTAATTTTCTGGTCTGGGAAGTAAGTCCCTTCTTGCAGCTGCTCGAATAGCCTGGAGTTCCTAAATATGCGAGCGTCATGCACCCTTCCTAGCCATCCCACATAGATGTCAGTGAAACATCCCTTGTGATCGACCAGTGTTTGCAGCATCATTGAGAAGTACCCCTTGCGGTTTATGTACTGGTTGGCAAGGTGGTCCGGTGCCAAGATGGGGATATGCGTTCCATCTATCGCCCCACCACAGTTAGGGAACCCCATCGCAGCAAAGCTATCCAGTATGACCTGCACATTTCCTAGAGTCACTACCCTTGATAACAGAACGTCAATAATTGCATTGCCTACTTGGATCACAGCAGCCCACACAGTAGACTTGCCCACTCCAAATTGATTCCCAACTGTCCGGTAGCAGTCAGGCATTTCAAGCTTCCACAGGGCTAATGCCACTCGCTTCTGACCTGTCAGGGCAGCTCTCGTCTTGGTAACCCTGTGCTTCAGGGTGGGGGAAAGCAACTCACAGAGTTCCAGGAAAGCGGCCTTACGCGTGAGAAACTTTCGCAGCCACTGGGAATCATCCCATACCTGCAACACTATGCGGTCCCACCAGTTTGTGCTTGTTTGCCGGGCCCAGAATCAGCGTTCCACTGTATCAACCAGCCCCACTGCCCCCATGATGTCCCAATTGCCACAGTCCGTGCTTTCAGGAACGTCTGTGTCCATGTCCTCATCAAAATCCTCCTCGTGCTGGCGTCTCTTAGCCCAGTTCTGCATATACTCCAGGATAACGCGCGAGGTGTATACAGTGCTCACAACAGCAGCGGTGCTGATGAGCTGAGTGGGCTCCATGCTTGCAGTGGTATGGCATCTGCAGGAAAGCAGGAGAGCAGAGTTGCAGTGGTGGATGATGACGGTTAGCAGCCCTACTGCACCATCTGCTGACAGCAGCACCCAGGACACAACTGCAGCAGTGATGCTGAGCTGAGCTGAGCTGGCTCCATGCTTGCCGTGGTATGGCGTCTGCATTGAAAAAAGGCACGAAACGATTGTCTGACTTTGCTTTCACGGAGGGAGGGGTGATTGACAATGTGTACCCAAAACCACCCACGACAATGCTTTTGCCCCATCAGGCATTGGGAGCTTAACCCAGAATTCCAATGGGCAGCGGAGACTGCGGGAACTGTGGGATAGCTACCCACAGTGCACCACTCCGTAAGTCAATGCTAGCCACAGTAGTGAGGACGCACTCCACCAACTTAATGTGCTTAGTGTGGACATACGCAATCGACTGTATAAAATCGATTTCTAAAAATCTACTTCTATAAGATCAACCTAATTTCATAGTGTAGACATATCCTGACTTAAAAAAAATAAAAACAGACATTGAGGACTGTGGTTAGCTGATAAAACTGGCCAACTGGCAGTGTGCAGGAGCCCCCTTACCCATTTCCCCGGGACAACTCTCTCAAGAAAGGAACAATCCTGCAAAGACCTAGACAGGTGGTAACCCTTGCACTTGTGAATTCTGTAGCTTAAAATCAAACCTTGAAAAATGGGCAGGTTTAGTTTATGACAAGGTGACAAGGGGTTGGGACGGAAAGTTCTTCACTCGAGCGGAGACGAACACACATTTCTCTGGTAAGTTGATATTTTTTTCTGTCTTTGAAACTGTTCAGGTGTGTGGGTTCTTAAAATAAGTCCTGGGCAGAGAAGGCAGGTGAGCTGACCAAAGATTCATTTATTATAACACATCTTCAAATATACGTGCCTAATTATGTTTCTAGTCACCTATAATTTTAGGCACCCATTTTATCCAGCTAGATAATTGAATCACTTAATTCACATAACTTCTGTTTTGGTGTTATCTGCTCCCACTCTTGTGCATGGCTATACACTCTTTAAAAGTACAGAATGTATCTTGGAACTACTGAGATATAGATGCAATTAAACAGATCACATGAGCAATACTTCTAACCCCAGTATTATGTTCTCTGATACCCTCCAGATGTACAGTTGAACTGGGGGAAAAAGCACTGAGGCAGCCCTGGGAGGCTGAATATTGATATCATGATGATTTAAAGAAGTGGCTACAGGGAAAAGCTAGAAAAAGAGTGATGAGGGACAGTGAGATACTGTCTGGTACAGCCAAGTTCTTTATCTGCTGAACTGGTAGTTGTCCAAAAAAGATTAGGAATCAGTGATACAGAGAATATGATGGAAACTTCCAGACGGACTTTTGAACTCTTGCAAGAGAAGTTCTAAAAAGCTTATATACCATACAGGGAGAAGGAGGAGAAAAAAGAAGAACTCTAGAGTCAGCAATCAGAAAACCTAGAGAGGACTACTAAATTAACTACTAAAGTATAGTAACATTCACAGCTTCTAGTCTGACATCCTACCAATGAAAGAAATCTTAGTTCTCGGGTAGAAGACTGTGAAAGAAATTTAGTTCTCCAGATCACGCTAATTTTCTTAATCATAAAATAAAGGCTGAAGAGATAAAACTAAAACACTGGATTACTGATACCACATCTGACAATATAAACTGAGAAGACTCCTTTTTACACTATGTGAGATGATGTTTATAAACGTATTGTACATGCATACATAAATGCATTCAAAACCAAATTAGCAAAAAGCTATCAGTATGATATTGTCCAATAAACTCAGAAAACTGAAAGGATGAAATGCTGTAGTAAAAATAAGATAAGCATCAATAGATGATAATATCATTAACCCAGTTCAGCACCAACATGCAGTCCATTTCACAGTCCACTGGACATCTGTCTTTTTCTATCTGTCCATCACAAATCAAATGGATTCTCAGAATGTTACCAAAGTGCTGACCTATCTTCTTCCAATTTGCTTGAGGAACTACAAGACCACTGACAGAATTCTGGCAGGAACTGATAGCTACATTTCTTGTTTCTCACTGTGGAAATAATAAGGAAGGAGAAGTGGTGGAAACTTTCCCATGAATAATTGCAGCCTCTGCTTAATCTTTGTGATGAAAAATACTCTTGATTCACTTTAAAATTATATAGAAACCTATAATAAGTAATAAAATGCAATGTTAAAGCACAGGTAAGTTATTTAAAACAATTCAGCATGATAATTTATCCTTTCACATCTTAACAGCTAAAGTAAGATAGAATCCTATTTTCTAACTGCTACACTGCCTGTTAGAACAAAAGAAAGTAATGCATGATTATAGCTTTGAGAAGAAAAGATTTTAAATAGGAGTGTCCATTGTCTCAATAGTGGACTTTAATAAGACTATCTATATAGCACCTTACACTCAGAGAAAGCTCTCAAAGTACTTTACAAAGTTTACATACTTTTTCTGTTTTACTTAGAAATTAATATAATGTGTGATTTATGAGGTGGCAGAAGTGTATGCGGCACTTTACCGACATATTAGAAAACAAGGTGTAAACCTCTTGACAAATTTACAAAATCAGAAATAGCACAACAGACATGATTTGTTTAATTATACATGTATCTCAGTAGTTCCAAGATACCTTCTGTATTTTTAAAGAGTATACAGTCAAACACAAGAGTGGGAGCAGATAACACCAACATGAAAGTAATGTGAAATAAGTGATTCAACTATATAGCTGGATGACAAATGGGTGCCTAAAATTATAGGTGACTAGAAACATAATAAGGCACCTACATATGAAGATGTGTTGAGACATGTCAGAAATTAATCTTTGGTCAGCTCATCTGCCCTTTCTCACCAGGGCATATTCTAACACCCCAAAACCCCTGAAGAGCTTCAAAGCCATAACAAAATCAACTGGTCAGAGAAATGTATGTCCTTCTCCCCTCAAGTGAAGAACTCTCCCTCCCTACCTCTTGTCACCTTGTCATAAACTAAACCTGACAATGTTTCAGGGCTAGCAAGATTTAATCCCTGGGCCAGTGCCAGCTTTCCTATACCTAAAAGTGCTGTAATTTTAATTTTTAAATGATATTTTGGGGTAGAGAAAAAGATACTTTAGGGCATTTTTAGAGATTTTTATGGCTTTCTTTAGGATCTGTATAGTTGCATGCTGGTAACCAAGGCTTTCAAGGCTAAGGGATCTGAAAAAAGTCCTAATATAATTTAAAAGTCAAAGGCATTCCCAAAATAGTGTTTCTAGTTAACTTATGTGGCACATACAGAATGCATGATGGTGTGGTTGTGCTGTAAAGATTTTAACAGCATTCTTATGGGATCACTTACATAAATCATTTGATATCATGCCAATAAAATCTTTGTAATCACACTAATGACATCTATATACTACACCATGTATTCTCTAAATCCAAAACCTATATATACATACGCACATATATGTACACATGCTGTAAGCAACCCAATTCTCTTCCTTCAGATCCCTCCTTAAACATATATATTCAGTCACTTCACCGGTCTCTGAAATGCAGCAATTTCAGAGCTACTACTGCTAAACTTTGCAGGTATTACAGCATCTTTAATGATGGCTGATGATTAGGATCTCTGCTTTAGGTCTCAATCTGCTTAAGTTGTGTCAAGACTAGAACTAAGGCTATGATTTTGGCATGGAAATTTTTAGTAAATTTCATGACAGAAGTGCAGGTAAAAACAATAAGTCAGAGAAAGGTCACCAAATAATATAGTTTTTGCTACATTGTTACGAATTATACCTAATAGGTCACACACACAAACTGTTATGAATTATACCTGACAGGTCACGCACAGGAACTGCTGCGAATTATACCTGATAGGTCACGCACAGTTCGAGTCTAGGCTGAGGCATATGAACAAAGTCCACAACTGCAGAGTTCCCAAAGATACTAAGTTTATTACGCTTGAGCGCGGTGCCCCCCTGCTAATCAGGAGGGGACCCCGAATGCAGGTTATACAGAGATTATATACCTTTTAGCAAAGCAAGTTGCCCTCGTGCATCGGAAACCTTAGCCAATAGACAAACCCTTCCCTTATCTACCACCTATCCCTGCTAGGTACATTCCCCGTGCTAAACCATTACTTCAACTACACAACATGGTCCTAAAGCAATGCACCAGTAGCCTTTCTTATCAGGATGGGAGGCTCACATCAAGGCCAGGAGGCAGGGAGTGAGGAACAGACAAAGAACAGAAACAGGGAGTTGAGACAGGCTGGAAACAAAGTGGGGGGGGGTTCCACAGGAATGCAGTATCTAAGGAACACTGCTCCTGGTGCATGATGTGCTTGCTTTTAGACAATGGTGGGCCCCAAACCAAAATGGAGTCACATATGCTAACTTTTCCTTAACATACATCAACATACACAAGAGTATAGTAAGGATGCTGAAAGGTGAGGCAGGCAGGGAGAGGGGCCTGAAGAGCAAGCCCACCCTGCAGTCACCCTTAGCAGTGGCTCTTGTCCTGTGGGGTTGAGCCCAGCTTTCTGCTCTGGGCTTTGCAACCTGGTGCATGGAGTCGCAGTGCTACTCAAGTATGGCCTGTCCACCCCCCTGGAGATGGAGATGGAGGAGCTGATAGGTGGGTCAAAACTGAATTGTGCTGTGACTCAGTGTGCCAGGTCATAATGCCACTCAGTTTGGGGGCCTAATCAAATGTGTTTTTACAGCCATTTCCAAGATTTCTCAGAGTTTATTCAAATTCACAATTTCTGTGATCACCATGACAAAATCATAGTCCTTACTAGAACATATCTCAAGATCAAACATTGTTGCAATACAACATGGGAGAATATCAGTTTCCGTCACAGGCTCTTTGAATGAGTTAACAGCAATATGTCTTCTGACTCTGCCAGTGGGCAGGTCATTCTGTTATTCTTTTTTAAACACCTGCCCATTTCAAAGTCTCGTTAATAATGAGCATAATGTGATTTCCTTTTAGAAGTATAGAGCTAAGTTGGCCAGTCAATTCCTTGTGGCAGACATATGATAGATGTGCTGCTTCTTGTCCCCATATTTTGAGTTCTCAGAACTGTTCAAAGGTAGAAAGCATGAGACGCTTAGACTATGGAGCTAGTTTGAAATCTGTCAGAATAAGACAGGATATGATGTGGGAACTAATAGCAGAAATTTTTGTTTCTCACCATGCAACTAATAAATCTTTTGAAGCACTCATTAATTTCACTGCTGCCTCCTGTGTCACCTGGTTATTGGAGTGAACAAGCATCAGGTTTTCTTTTTATCACAGTAGATAGCTTTCCCCCTTCCCTTCCTTGAATTACCTAGTGGTGTAAATACTGGGGCAAACTCATTCCTGGTATAACTCCATTAGATTCAATGGACCAGAAATGAATTTAGCCCTGATGACTCCCTGCTGGAGAGGTGAATCATCTAGCTACTGCCAATGACTTTATTGTGCTCACCACTTTTAAGTATGTGTTTCAGTATATTCCAATAATTACAATGGCCAGTAACAGAAGAAATATAATGTATTAAAATAATACACTGGTGTCAGCTCTCATTTGTAAGACAAGCATTGAAAAGAGTGGATTTAAGAAGCATATACATTAGAGTTTATATTTTGCACTATATGAATTTCATCCTCAGGCATTCTCTTGTAGCTTCAAAAATTTGAAAGTTTTTTTTTTACATGTACTATATCTGTTATAGCTCCTCCTAAAGAAATGATCCTCAGTCTGTGGCTCCTTGAGATCCTGCATATAGCTGTCATGGAGACAACATCTCACGCACAGGTCTGGTCTCAGGCAGACCAAGTGAAGATCACAAGGATGATCCCCATGTCTCAAACATAGGAGACAACACAGGCAGCCTTGAGCAAACAGGCAGAAGCTGCTTTGAGCCTTTCAAGTCCCCTCACACGGAAAAAAGAAACAAAAAAGATGAGAAACCTTGTTTTCCTCCCAGCAGTCAGGATGGGATTGGAAAATGGTATAAAATGGTGGTGTAGTGTAGTGTGTTGGCTTGAGGTTGCACTGTGATGATTGATCGGCATCAATATGATTAATTGCATCACCATGATGCAGGGTCACAAAGCAAATATTATAATGGTAGGTCAAGATTAGGGTTACCAACTTTCAAATCACACAAAACCAAACAGCCCTGCCACTCCATTCTCCGAGGCCCTGCCCCCACTCACTCCAATCCCCCCTCCCTCCGTTGCTCACTCTCCCCCACCATCACTTACTTTCACCAGGCTAGGGCAGGGGGTTGGAGTGTGGGAGGGGGGTGAGGGCTCCAGCTGGGAGTGCAGGCTGTGGTGAGGGGCCGGGGATGAGGGGTTTGGGGTGCAGGAGGGTGCTCAGGGCTTGGGCAGGTGTTAGGGGAGTGCAGGGTGCAGGCTCCGGAAGGGAGTTTCGGTGCGGGAGAGAACTCCAGACTGGGGCAGGGGTTGGGGTGCAGTAGGGGGTTCGAAGTATGTGGTCCCGGTGGTGCTTACCACAGCTCCTAGGAAGCAGCTGCCGGGTCCCTGCAGTGCATCGCCTTGGCGCATGGGTGGCCAAGGAGGCTCTGCGCGCTGCCCTCGCGCCCACAGGCGCTGCCCCTGCAGCTCCCATTCATCATGGTTCCCGGCCAATGGGAGCTGTGGAGCCAGCCCTAGGGGCAGGGGCAGCACACGGAGCCTCCCTGGCCACCCATGAGCCTAGGGGCCACAAGGATCTGGTGGCCGCGCGGAGCTAGGGGAGATAGGGAGCCTGCCTTAGCACCAGGCACCTGCTGCGCCACCGACTGGAGCCACCAGGGTCCCTTTTCAACCGGGCGTTCCGGTCAAAAACTGGATGCCTGGCAACCCTAGTCAGGATCTCACTTCACCACATTGTGGCTGTGTGTGACTCCAACCACTGACAAAGTGGCTCTACTGCCCTTTAAGGTCAAAGGTCAATATACTAGACCCCCTTCAGAATCCTTAGAGAGGAGACCAGTGTTGGAAAGCTTACCGAAAGAGGTAGGTATTAAAGAGAAAGAGGTCTCTTTGTGCATGGGGGAAAGGAGGCTGTTCAAAATTCAAAAAGTAAACAGGTAATAAAGGGAATTCAGAAGATATCACAAGTGACTGTCAAATCTGGGGCAGTGAGGGTCAAATCTGAGGCAATATCTTCTCAATTCGTTGCCCCTAAATATAGGACGCTATTAAGACTCATCTGAAGTATTATATAGGTGTTCAGGCTGTACAGCTCTTTGCTCATTATCTGGTAGTTTGCATTCTGCAATGTAAGATTCTGGAAGTACAACTCCTAATATCGCTGAATAACATCCTAACAGCACATTATGCACTCAACCTCTGGACCTGAAGACTCTCTTGTCGTCCTCCTCTATAATCTAAAATGTAGTAGTGTTATTAACACCTTAAGAGTCCCTAAAGGTCAAGCCATTTTATTTCAATCAATATGTACTAACACACACAGAACTCTTATAGGATGATAGCTTTATCGCAAGGTATATTTTGGATGAGGGTAGAGAATTCCTAATCATTTTCCAGTTTATTTTCCTCTGTCCCTACCCAACTTACTTTTCTTTGAAAATCTAATAAGCTCATAAAGCCTGTGATGCTGAGTGAGCACATGCAGAAAACACAAAAATTCACCCCTCCGGGGACAGCAGAGACATGAGAACCAATGTCCTCTAGCTGTTAAAAGCAAAGCACAAAGTCCTGAGTACCAGATCTCATTCTTCCCTTGAAAACCTGCTACCACATTCAGAAAGTTGAAGCCAGTATGAAACTAGATCAGTCACTGAAACAGAAACAGAGACACAGAAAGAAGTGATGCAGTATGAACACCAAACAGAACTTTCAAAGATTTATTTTTTAAAAGAATCAGGAAAAATGAAAGAAGAGATAGGAGAAGGGAAGCATTGTGTGAAATACAAGTCACAGTTTTGAGTGATTATTTTTTATGTCTCTCTGACAGAGGAATGAGGGATGGAATTGAAGAAGGGAAACCAATATCTGAGCTAAACAATTGATAGAAATATAGAAATGCACATTGGGTTCTGACTGAAAAGATTCAAGGATGTTCTCTTGAAAGAATTTCCATATAATATTTAAAATTATTTTTCTAATACTTGTTTGTGCTGTAAGAAAGATCAAAGCAATAGGAGGATAAAAATACCATAAATCCATTACATATCAGCATAGGCATGAAGCTCATTGCATTATCACTCTCATCATATACAACCAGAGGAATTTCATTGTGCTCATTTCAAATCCCTCTCATAATTCCATTCTACCCCTCTGAATAAGTTATTTCAGTAAATTTGAAGGTTTTACTGAGCTTAAAATTCTAATGTAATCTCCCAATTTGATACAGAATTTACCAGCTTTTCTTTATCCCCACCCCCATTCTTAGTATTTCTACCTTAGCCACAGACAGTCACTTCCTCTAAGTGTATGTTTTAGAATGAGTATGATGCTATGTCACTAATCCTGATCCTTCAAGATTGCAATTACATCCAGCAAGGTGCTGAGCCAACTCAGCTCCTATGGAAGTCAATTGGAGTTCACAGTTCTAGGCAATGTCACAGCCTGAATGATTAAATCATATGTATCCACCCAGAATAGATAAGAATTTCAGGAAGTCTTGCATTTGAAAATGAAAGAGCACAGAGGCCTTGAACCTGATGTACAGTACCTCAAGAATAGCAAATAAAGAAAACAGCAATACTCAGCTAAACAACCTAGCAACCAGAATGCTGAATCCTGTCAAACCTGTCTCAATAATGAAATGTTTTGAAATAGTTTTTAACTAAAATTGGCATTTCTGAAACTGCTAGCGTCACAGTTAGTCAACACTAAAAAACCCTGTTCTTCCGATTGTTAAAATAATATTACAACAGGCAGGAATTGTTTTACAGTCACTTGGTCTTGGGTTTATCCTCTCTTGGGAGTTCACGTTGCTGATAAACACAGATGATGTCATTTGTCTGGAAGACAGCCTTTACCAATGTCATGATGCCTTGTGTGATATGGAGTGGAGTGGTAAATAAGTCCTCTGTACTCTGGGTGCGACACACAGCATTTTTTATAGAGAGGAGAGGAAAATAAAACAGTAAATAGAGCAACAAATATACATGAAATGTTCTCAGACATAAAATGATCTTTGGATAAGCTAAAGAAAGAAGCCTAGAGTCGTCCTAACCCTTTCAGTTCCATCTTTGGCACGCGTGCCATAGGTTGCCTACCCCTGCTCTATAACCTACATCAAAATAAAACAGAGAAAAAAGGATATCCTTGTTAATATTAACTGTTACAACTCTGGGTCTATCAGGGTGTCTGAAAGTCTTTTGGATATGGACATAGGAGAACTATATTTCAAGATTAGTTACCAGTCTTACCTGCTTCTCCTCCTGTACCAACTCAGAATGCTTTCTGGGTTGAATACAAATCTTCAAGAAAGCACTAATTTAAGATTTCTTTGATCTCTTCATGAGCTACAATATTTTACAGCCAGTATTTTTTAAGCTCTAGAAGATATCTAAGGAAATCTGATTTGAAAGACTAACGCTTGATTTGGTTTCATTTCACTTGGCAAAACACAGCCAATAGGAAATCATTTGATGAAGAGACATTGTAGTGGCAGATTCCTACTGTCCTTTGTTAGACTAGTATGGTTGTAACTATGGCAACATCTTTTCTCCAGACCAAAGTTCAGTTATTTTACAACTTTATTACCACTGCTGTTAGTTCAAAGTTTTACTGGCATAATTTTCTACCAGTACAAAACTAGGTCTATAATCTCTAACAGCAGGGAACAGTCTCTTTCAGCTTGGAGCTCTCATTAACAAGACTAAGGAAAGAAGAAAACTATAACCTGCACCACAAGAAAACACATCTCTCTGATAAAATGCCATCCAGAAAAAAAACATTGATGTTTGCATCTGCCTGTTTTACCAGTATTTGGTCTTTTGTGATAGTCTGCATCGTTCTTGCAAACAAAAACTGGGTCTCAAGTAATGTTAACTTTACCGAAGGAAATTCAAGTGCTATTATAACCGTCACATATGGGGTTTTTGAAGGTGTGTGTTCAAAGAAGGTGATCGGTGGACTTGAAACGCCAGCCAAAAATTTCCAAGGTAACTACTATAGTGAATATAAATGGATACTGTTGTGTTGTCTTACCTTGATAATTTCATTTTAGCAGATACTATGAAGAGCAGTTCATGTCTTTTATTTGTTTATACATATATTTTTATTGAAGACTAGAGTATTTACATACTAACATTATGGGATTTAGGAGAGTTGTAAAAATAAGAGAACAAATAGTACAGCACATAATAGCAGCAACACAATTGCAAACAGCAACCCTTTCACATTATCCAGGATCTTATTAGTTCATAGCTTTGTCAGTGGAAAGTATCAGGGTAAAAGGGAAACAGTTGTATTAAAAACAGCAAGTCTAAGTTTGCAGAAGCTTTCAGTCAATAGCAGAAAAATAGTTACTGCTCATTTTATTATCGTTTTTATTACAAGTTATTTCAAAAAGATAATACAGTTCCTGCTGATTTGGAATGACATGCATACAGAGCTCTGACCAAAATGCTAGGTTTTAGACAGTAATTTTATTCTAAAACATGATTGTCACAAGTTTCATGTTAGGCTGTAAAACATTTAAACAATTTAACAATGCCAATACAAATATTTTGGCAAAATTTGTATAAATTGATTGTCATTTTAGTTAGGTATTGGGTAATATTCATTTTTAGCCTTTTCTTTTAAGGCTCCTTCATTTTAACTTGTAAATAATGAAGCCAGTCAGCTCAACATATAAACTAGTATTTTTAAAATCTTTTATGTTTGCATGTTACTGTAGCTATATAATACTAGCAATTCCTTTTTGACTAACATGACAGTATGGAATGTACCTTGCAGCGTGAGCTTGACATACACCTGTTATAGGGATGTTTCTCCATGAGACTACCAAAGGGTGCCTTTCAACATTCCACTTTGATAAACCATGACATGAGATTTCCAACACAACTCAGGGAATTAGAATAAGTTGTGTTTTTCCACCCAAACGCATCTTAGACTTCACAACATCTGAAAATGTCCAATAGATTGGGTCAAAGCTGAACTCTACACTTACAGAAAAATCAGACATATATATCTTCAGTTCTTCATATTTCCTCTTACTAGTAAATTTACCATAGGACAGAAGGACGACAGGCAAAAAACAAAGAAGAGAAAGTGAGAGGTGGGGGGGAGGGAGAGGAGAGAGAATATAGATAGGCTTGGCAGAATTCAATTTTTATATTGTTATAATTTTGTTGGATAATATGGATGTTTATTTTTAATAATTTTTTCAATTTTTGTCTATTAACATTTTCACAGCTGTGGAAAATTATGGGGCATGTCAGACAATAATTAATTACAGTAGATGTTGAAATTAAAAAAGTTAAAGCTTTATACTATTAGAACACATATTGTCGACATCACATGTCAAAATATACAAAGTAAATACCCTGAAATCAACCTCTAGCAAGTTCCTAACCAGTATTTTCTTACTCTGCCTATATATATATATATTTAAGTTATCATCAGTGGAAATATTTTTTCATCGCTTTGTGTATGTTTGGTGAAATTGACGATTACTAAACTTACTGATAAAAAATCTCATCCTTCCAAGCCTAGATATAGACAAGACGAGGGGAAAATGAGGAAAGAGAGAGGGAAAAACAATGAAAGATGAAGTTTTACCTAGGGGAACCTTGAACAAAGATGCTATAGATATAAGACAAGCAAATATTAGAAAAAATATATTAGAAAAAGCAAAATGGAACTAGTAAAAGCTAGGCATGTACATAAGTGTTTGCAAGGATCAGGGCCTTACACTGGATTTTACACCAGTGTGACTCCATTGGCTTCAAAGAAACTATTCTGATATACTCCTTTGAACGAGAGAAAAGAAGCAAGCCACAAAACCTATTGAGAAAGTCGGGGAAGAATGGTTTAAAATAATTAGCAGACAAGATGTATATTTTATAGATTATTTTATATATGATACTTTTGACAAAGACCATGATGCCACAAACAAATGAACAGAACAGAACTGACCCAGACAGGACCCCATCCTAGTCTAGGAAATAGTAATCAGGGTAATTTATTTTTACATACTTAACATAATCTTTTCTGAGTTTAGTAAGGAGACTCTACCTGCACCCAATGACAAAACATTACCAAGACCACAACAATATGTAACATTGACAAGAGACTTTCTGTATAGTGTAACTGCACTGAAGTCACCTTTGGCTGATTATCTATGATAACAGCATATTATCAAAATTATGAGGATGGCAACGTTATTTCAATGCAAGTTATAAGGACCACATTACAATGGGGAAAAAAACAGTTGCGAGTGTTAGTAGTAGAATATCTTAAATAGTTTAAAAATGAAAATAGTGACACAGTTTGGTATCAGTCCATTGAAACAATTTCAATTAGAACAAAGGTACTGGGGACAGATCAGCCCTATATTTGTCTAGTTAAAATATTATTTTAATTTCAAATTTTGTATATAAAAAAGGTTGTTTACCTTTGACTGTATCCCTCTCACACCAACGGACGTAGGTCCTCATCCTAGCTCCATGCAGACGGACCTTCATTGACTTCAGTGGCCACAGCAGTCTACCCACACAGAGCTCATTGCAGAATCAGGGCCTTAGATTGGAAGCAGTTCAGGGTATGCACCTCGTTTTTGTGTTTTTACAGCAGCTAGCACAATGGAGCCCCAGTTCTGATTATGGCCTCTAGGTGCTATTATAAAATGAAAATCAGTCACAGAATATTTGTATGGGTAGGGCAAGTAGGCTTTGACCAAGCAGAGAGAGATTTGTGACCCTGTTTTGTTCTTCTCAAATTAAAGTAGAAGTGAGATTTAAAATACGACATTACTAAATCATTAGCTACCACAATAGCTATTTATAGTTATTGAAAAATAAGAATGCCTGAGATATTTAAATTTGAAAAGACCCAGAGTTTATTCTGGCCATGAAAGCTACTTTAAGGGAGATTTTTATTATATAGACAAAGATATGTTTAAAGAATAGTCTAAATATAGTTTTCTTTAAGTTAAAAAGTCTCTCAAATAAATTCCTCTAGGAATAAAGTCAGTGTAGAGTGCACTTGTTGTAAAGTAATTCTTAGGATCTGTATTGTACATTATTATTTATTTGTTAAAGTCTATTGTATATGATTCTACAAATTTTTAAACATACATACACTTCTGTGAAAGATTATTTTCTTCATTTTTTAACTTCATCTGTTAAAATGATCATCAAAAAAGTTAGGCCACAAAAGTCAGAACATTCCAATACTGTACAGTGTCCTCCATCCAAGGGTCTTGAGGAATAGTCATACCTTTAGGTTAATGTGATATCGGATGGTGAAGAGAGCTCTTCTGCCATATTCACAAAGGCTGCATTCCATGACCACCTCCCCATCAGTGAAAAGGAAGAGGCTCTCAAAAGGCCACATTTATGTGAGAAAATAGAATTGACAGTACAAGTTAAGCACCTTTAATTGAAAGGAAAAAAAAAGTAACCTCAAGAGCAGTGATATCTTTTATTGAACCAGCTTCTCTTGGTGGAAAGGATGAGTTTTTGAGCTTGACAAAGTTCTTCAGGTATGGGGAAGCTAACCAGAGTGTCTGAGCTAAATACAAGTTGGGACAGATTGTTAAGCATAAGGGTCCCCACGTGCTATTGGAGACCACTTAAAAAGAAGTGAGCAATTAAGGGTTAGCATGCAGTTGGGTGTGACAAATTTTAATAAGCCATAAAACCATTGTCTGTATTAAGTCCATGGTGTTTAGCATCTAGCAGAGTTATGAATTTCAATTCCCAGGCTCATTTCTTGAAGGTGTTGTGCAGATTTCCTTTGAGAATGAGGACTGAGAGGCTACATATGGAGTGATCACTTTGTGAAAATTGTTCACATATGGGTGATATTTTTTTGGTCTTATTTTTCTGTTAGTTCATTTGAGAGTATAACAATTGTCTGGTTTCACCCACACCACATAGTTGTCGAAGGCGCATTTGATGCGCTGGATGAGATACACCGCATGTGTAGAACCCATGGATCTTGAAAGGTGTGTTGCAGGGGGAGGGAGGAGAATACTGATGATTGTAGCAGTGGAGATAGGTCTGCAAGTTTTGCATCCGTTGTTCTGGCAAGATCTGGTGCCCTTTGGGGTCTATGGAGAGCTTAATTCTAATGATAAAGAGTTTGGGGAGATTGTACTGTTGTTTGAAGGCCAGAAGAGATGGTTTGGGAAAGATTTCCTTTCAAGATGTGGTCCCCATCAAGTATGGACTGTAATTGCTTGATTATACCCCATATGGGTTCCAGTGTAGGGTAGCAGGTGAAGTTGTGGTGAAAAAAAAAATCTATGAGGGAAGCGAGGTTGTCTGTCCAGAGGGGGAAAAAAATATCATTGATGTATCTCAGCTATATGGTTGATTTCATAGTACATTTTTTCAGAAATTCTTCCTCAAGGTGATACAGGAAGAGACATTGGCATATTGAGGAACCATTTTACTATCCAGGGCCATTCCCATGGTTTGGACAAAGTGTTTATTGTTAAATGTGAAGTTGTTGTGGGTGAAGATGAAATGGATGAGTTTGACAATGTGTTTGGGGTGGATTTCTGAATGTTGTAAATTATCTTGTAGGTATTTGAGGCAGGCAGCGATTCCATCATGGTGAGGGATGTTGGTACATAAGAAAGTAACATCCATAGAGGCAAGGGTGGTGTTCTGGGGGAGGTTGTTAATGGTGCAGAGTTTCTGGAGGAAGTCAGTACTATTTCAATGGAGGCTGGCCCTTTGGGTGGTGAGTGGTTTGAGGATGAAGGAAGGTAATCAATGTGCAAAGTAGTGCACATTGGAAAACATAATCCCAATTATTCCTACAAAACAATGAGGTCTAAATTAGCTATTACTACCCAAGAAAGAGATCTTGGAGTTATTTTAGATAGTTCTCTGAAAACATCTGCTCAATGTGCAGCCGTAGTCAAAAAAGCTAACAGAATGTTAGGAACCATTAGGAAAGGAGTAGATAAGACAAAAAAGATTATAAAGCCACTGTGTAAATCCATGGTATGCCTACATTGGGAATACTGAATGCAGTGCTGGTCACTCCATCTGAAAAAAAGATACATTAGAATGTACAAGTTACAGAGAAGGGTAACGAAAATGATTAAGGGTATAGAACAGCTTCCATACGAGGAGAGATTTAAAAAACTGAGACTATTCAGCGTGGAAAAGAGAAGACTAAGGGATAGGGGGCATGATAGAAATCTATGAAATCATGAATGGTGTGGAGACAATAAGGAAGTGTTATTTACCCCTTCACAAAACACAAGAACCAGGGGTCACCCAATGAAATCAATAGGCCGTAGGTTTAAACAAACAAAAGGAAGAACTTCGTCACACAGTGGAGTCAACCTGTGGAACTTGTTGCCAGGGGATGTTGTGAAGGCCAAAACTATAAGTGGATTAAAAAAAGGTTGTTTTTTTAACCAACTGGTTGAGGGGTTGTAGTTGGTTCCACTTTTTGTCTGTGTGTGGAATGGCAGTCATCGGGGGTTTTATTTGATAGTTTTGGGTTTCCTCCATGATCTCCAGGTAGGTTTACTGATTTTTTTCTTCCAGCATGTGGGAGCATGCAATGATTTCTTGTCTGAGGTGGTGTAGCGATGCGAGACTCACCCCTGCAGCACCTCCTGCTGGTCATCCAGGGAATTAGCGTTCCAGCCTCCAGAGCACCCTCTGCAGGCTGATGTCCCACTGCCACTGGGTCCCAAGTCCCTCCCAGACCCCAGTGCCCCCTTTCACACCAAGGTGCTGCCACCTGCGGTACCCTACACAGATTTGGGTCTCCCCTCCCAACCCTCACCTCAGTCTATGGCCACTGCTAGTCCTCACCTCACCCCCGTTCCCTGGGGCCAACTGTAGTGTAAGTGCCATTCATCATAGGCAAGGGGGACCTGCTGCCTCTGCCTACCCATGGGCTGCCCTCTGCAACCCCAGTACCTCTGTGGCCTTACTCTAGACCTGCAGCCTGGAGAATTTCCAGGCTGGAGCTCCCCAGCTCCTCTGGCCTTCCCCCAGCCCTGCTCTACCACAGGTACTCTCTCAGCTTCCCAACAGTCAGGCCCCTCTCCCTCAACAAGCTAGAGGAAGAGTTCTTCTGCTCCTGGCTTCACTGGCTTTTATAGGGCCAGCTGGGTCTGTTTGGGGCATGGCCACAGCTGAGGCTGCCTCCCAATCAGCCTAGCTTTTCCCCTGCCCCAGCCCTCTCCCAGGGCTGTTTTAAGCCCTTCCAGGCAGGAGTGGGTGACTGCCCTGCTACAGGTGGTCATTTGTGGAGTATATAAGGTGCAGGAGATGGTTCCTCCGTTTTTCTAATATCCTTCTGATGAGCAGTTCAGCATCTTTGGGGAAATAGATGTTGTTCAACTTGGCTTCCTTCTTCTTCATGTTGTGAAGTTTCTATTTTAAATGTCAGAATTTGAAATCTTCCATAGTAGTTTGCATTGTTGTTGTGTTGAATTTTCAGCAACCATTTTTAATCTTTCCAAGCAAAGATTCCAACAACTTTAACATGTCATTCATTCATTTTATTATGTGCATCTTTATATTATGAGACTACCAATTTGCTTCACAGCAATTTAAAAACTAAAAGGATTTTAAAATGCACAAACTATTTGTCATCATTTAGCTACCAGGTAAAAGTGGAAATATGTCTAGCTTCAGAATCATGAAAGATCATATTTTTTCAGAATATAAAAAGGATGATAATACAAACGTGCACAAAGAAAATGTGAAGGGAGAGGTATGCTTTTTCTTCAATAAGTTTTATACAATATTTATTAGGAAGAGTTATGAACATACTTTTAAATATACAGCACATCCTCTCACTAATAGCAAGCATCTCGTGCACTATGGATCTCTATGACATATTCTGCGCTGGTTTCTCTTGCGGAACTCCCATTATGCTCAGTGCATGGTGTGTGTGAGAAATGGAATGGGAAACGTGCTATAAAGATCTGCAGCGTGAAATAAAAAGGAGAATTTTGCCCTTGTAAGACTGTTCTTGGGATCTAAGGAATTTGCTGGCAACAGCACTGTGGTTGTTTTTAAAGGGTTAGTTAATTAGTAGCCTTACAAACAGACTAACAAAGACCTTTACAATGACAGACCTCCCTATTTATTTACTCCACTGAAAGATATATTGGATTTCCTGTTGTACATTTTGGAAGTTAAAGTACAGAACACAAAAAACTTGACCAAGGTAACAGCAGCCTACTAACAAGCTGCTAATGATTTATATGGGGTAATTCAAGTACTTTATACTTTCATGAGCTGGGCAGAATGAGCTGGCAAAAATTCAGAAGCTGTTAGTCACCTCAGAACATTTGTGTACCTACCAAAGTATAAGCAGAGTTTGTGTTTTAATTATTTACCTATGGCGGGCACATCAGAAAAGTTTTATTCAGCTAATACCGGGTGGGAAGTGTTTTGTCAGTGGCTTGGCTTGTTTTCAATCTGAAAGCAAACTTAGGCCATTTTTAGGGCCATTTATTTTGTGAAGAAGTGGCAGGGTGAGGTGTGCCTACATGCCAGTCTTGAACTAACTTTATTAAGAAACAGGAAGTGACATCATTAGAGGAAGTTTTATTATTTTTTCAGTACCTTACAGAAACTCTTGACAAACACTTGAAAAGTACTGACGCTAGAATTGACTTAATTGATCATCAATTTTCATGCAGACAGGTGTTCTGTGATGCCTCATGGGGATGTATCAAGTTGGGTTGGATTATATTGTACTTTAAAAAATTATAGTATGTAATGTAAATTTTTAAATGAATGTAGAACTAGTGAAAGGTATCAAACTGGTAGCACTGGAGATTGAAGACACCAAGGGCAGTAGCCTAAACTTGTTCCCATTGAAATCAATGAGAGTTTGAGCATTTAATAGGGTCCTAAAGCCAATACATTGTCACAGTCCTAAATATAGTCCAAAACCTGACCTATCCTGTGGTAAAAATAAAATAAGCAAATAGATGTAGGAAAGGCCAGGTAGGGTTGTGGGAGAATTCCACAGGTGGGGGCAAATGTCCACAGCCTTCGTACGTGGAGTGTTTTGCACTGTAAATGCACAGAGGGTTTTATTTAAATGTAGATTCATACCGATTATTTTCAATAAAATCTGCTTTTGCAGATTCCTTTTGCTGGTTCCAGCTGTGAAGTATGGGATTTTATTCTAGCATCCAACAAAATATTACAAACACTAGAAAGGCAACCTATAACATATGACCTAAAAACCTTTTTTTAAAAATATCCTATGCTGGATGGGACATGCTACTTAATGTGCCTCTAAATACACTGCACCAGTGTGCAGATATATTGTATCTGCTAACTTGGGATTGCAATGTGTCTGCATAAGATCAATTACTCGTGGTCAGGGAGTAGAGTGGGTCCAAACTCATGATTAGGCTCTCTCATGATTAGTTAAACTTGAGTGAACAGGTTAAAGTAAGTTTAGCAGAGAAGAATGGACTGATCCTATCCATACAGACCCAGACTTATTTTGTGAAATAGACAAAAATTAGTAATAAGACTATATGCATAATAAAGCTGAGGTAGCACTTGCTTCACTTCAGCTTTGTGAAATGTCCACCTCCTGAGTCACCATCTTTTCCTGTTTATTTCAAGGAGAATTACTGACATTTGTATATAGTTTACATAACAGAGCCTCATCTGGTGTTACATAGAACAAAGTTTCCAGAAATTGGCTTATGGTATCAAGTATCCTCAGATCCCAGGAGTAACATGTAAAACAAGAGACAGCAGTTTCCTTTCCTGTTTATTTTCAATGACCTATTTTAAAAGAAACACAGTGGAGGCCTGATTACTGTTACGATTTCTCTAGTTATAGACAGTAAACTCTACAATAATCTGTTGTATCCAAAGGAGGGGTGGAAATGAGTTTTTTCTGTGGATGCTGACTGGCACAGTTCCTGTTTGAATGATTGTTCTAATGTGGTTGGGATTTTGTTGCCATACTAATTACATGTAAAGGCACCTAGAGCCTTGTATAGGTATCTTTTTAATATTATTTAAATCAAAATAAGTAAATACATAAAATATCCAGGTACAATGGTACCCTATTCTCAGCACAGACCTACTGTGACTGCACCTGGAATATTGTGTTCAGATCTGGGCATTTTATTACCAGAACAATATTGACAAATTAGAAGGATTTTATGGAAGACAGAAAAATAATAGACACAGCAATCTACACATATAAAGTAATAACGAAGGCCCAGATCCTCAAATGTATCAAGGCCCAACTGCCCTAGGCTCAAGGCCCAACTGTACCCCAGGTTCCCATTCACAAACAGATCTCTGAGACTTAGGTGGCTATAAGTATATGCTCACAATCAGTTTTGTATTTTCAGCAAAACTTGACTTTTATTAATATCAAATATTGGATCTGGTATTAACGCTGAGCTATCATATTTCAGTGACAGCGTTGGGAAAGACAGAAATGAAAAGTTTGAACGTTGTGATTATCTTGCTCCTAGTTCTCAGTTTGCTTAGCTCCCTTATGAGTTCTGGATTTACATGCTGCAACACCGTTTCCAATCCCTACCAGACATTTCTGGGACCCATTGGAGTCTATACATGGAATTCCCTAAGTGGTAAGTATGTAATGCATGCTATTCTAAAGGAATTATATAATATACTGCATAGAGAATGCCTGATTGTCATGTACATTAAGGCCCCTTTACACCACTCTGGTAAAGCAAAGAAGGGGGGGAGTATGTGAGTGAGTGAGTGAGTGAGTGAGAGAGAGAGAGAGAGAGAATGTGCATGCATACATCAATTATAGGACTTGATTCTCATTTACACATGCATGCATACACACCAACCCATTTCTAAATTATATATTATATAAATTATATATATAGGGTAGACTTCTAATCTCTAGCAAGAGCTCTGGCACTTATCAGGAGTGACAGCAAGTCAGCATTATCTTCTCACTAGTAAGATTTAAGGATTGCGTGTCTATGAATTTAATGGTTATGGGAGGACTATGAAAATATCACAAACCAGCAACATTTGAAAGAGAATTCTATTTTATTCAGGTTTTATGCTATCCCTGTCACCATGGTATCTGAGCACCTTGTTCCTTCAGACAGCAATTAAATTGTAATGGTTATTTTAAATGAATCCATCATTCAGTAAGTTTCTGGGTGCATTGATTGCAATAATAAAAATGAAAAAACAGAGATAGCTATTTACAACATAATTTAATGCAATTAAATGCATGCACATCATAGTAGAGATCTGAAGCTGACCCTTCTCAAACTACAGAAATCAAGGCAGACATGCAGGAAAATGCAGGTATTGGAAGTGACTAAGGACTAAATTTGCAAAGGTATTTAGGCACCTATGTGCTTTTGAAAATCCCACTAGGTACCTATCTACATCTTTATGCACTAGATACCTTTAAAAATCTGGACCCTTGTGTCCAGTTCCGTCCAGCACTGAGCCTCATTAATTTCACTCATTTCTGAAGAAAAGTCAAACCTATCTTAAGAGAGCTTCAGCCCATTGTTTATGCACATGCGAGCATGTAGGGCCACTCAGAGCAAGTTTAGCAAGGTCAGAGGAGATAGAAATGCAGAAGTAGTAATTAGGAAAGTACTCATTCTCAAGGACAAAATGATATATTTTATATTTATGTTGTAGGGCAGTTTTTAAACTAAGGGCTGGGGGAAAGGTGCGGAGGAGCACGTGGTTCGGACATCCCTGAAGGGAGATTCTATTAATAGAGAATCTCTATGTCTTAATGAGGACGAGAGGATGGAAAATGATAAAATACAGGCTGGTCTGATCAGAAACAGTCAAATAAAAAAAAAAGTCCCATTCAGTTACATTGTGTAATGGCAGACAGCTAAAAGGAGACAAGTTTTTAAAGTGCTTATATACCAATGCTAGAAGTCTAAATAATAAAATGCGTGAACTAGAGTGCCTCGTATTAAATGAGGATATTGATATAATAGGCATCACAGAGACTTGGTGGAATGAGGATAATCAATGTGATACAGTAATACCAGGATACAAAATATATCTGAAGGACAGAACAGGTCGTGCTTTTGGGGGAGTGACATTATATGTGAAAGAAAGCAGAGAATCAAATGAAGTAAAAATCATAAATGAATCCAACTGTACCATAGAATCTCTATGGATAGAAATTCCATGTTCTTATAACAAGAATATAGCTGTAGGGATATATTACCGATCACCTGACCAGGATGGTGATAGTGACTGTGAAATGCTCAAGCAGATTAGAGAGGCTATTAAAATAAAAAACTCAATGATAAAAATGGGGGATTTCAATTATCCCCATATTGACTGGGTACATGTCACCTCAGGATGGGATGCAGAGATAAAGTTTCTTGACACCTTAAATGAGTGCTTCTTGGAGCAGCTGGTCCTGGAACCCACCAGAGGAGAGGCAATTCTTGATCTAGTCCTAAATGGAACACAGGATCTGGTCCAAGAGGTGAATATAGCTGGACCGATTGGTAATAGTGACCATAATATAATTAAATTTAATATCCCTGTGGCAGGAAAAACACCACAGTGGTCCAACACTGTAGCATTTAATTTCAGAAAGGGGAACTACACAAAAATGAGGAGGTTAGTTAAACAGAAATTAAGGGGTACAGCACCAAAAGTGAAATCTCTGCAAACTGCACGGAAACTTTTTAAAAACACCATAATAGAGGCTTAACTGAAATGTATATCCCAAATTAAAAAACATGGTAAGAGAACCAAAAAAGAGCCACCATGGCTAAACAACAAAGTAAAAGAAGCAGTGAGAGGCAAAAAGGCATCCTTTAAAAAGTGGAAGTTAAATCCTAGTGAGGAAAATAGAAAGGAGCACAAACACTGGCAAATGAACTGTAAAAATACAATTAGGAAGGCCAAAAAAAGAATTTGAGGAACAGTTAGCCAAAGACTCAAAAAGTAGTAGCAATTTTTTTTTAAGTACATCAGAAGTAGGAAGCCTGCCAAACAACCAGTGGGGCCACTGAATGATCGAGGTGCTAAAGGAGCACTCAAGGATGATAAGGCCATTGCAGTGAAACTAAATGAATTCTTTGCATTGGTCTTCACGGCTGAGGATGTGAGGGAGATTCCCAAACCTGAGCCACTCTTTTTAGGTGACAGATCTGAGGAACTGTCCCAGATTAAGATATCATTAGAGGAGGTTTTGAAACAAATTGATAAATTAAACACCAGGTCACCAGGACCAGATGGTATTCACCCAAAACTTCTGAAGGAACTCAAGTGTGAAATTGCAGAACTACTAACTGTAGTCTGTAAGCTATCATTTAAATCAGCTTCGGTATCAGATGACTGTAGGATAGCTAATGAGATGCCAATTTTTAAAAAGGGCTCCAAGGTGATCCCGGCAATTACAGGCCTGTAAGCCTGACTTCAGTACTGGGCAAACTGGTTGAAACTATAATAAAGAACAAAATTGTAAGACACATACATGAACATAATTTGTTGAGGACGAGTCAACATGGTTTTAGTAAAGGGAAATCATGCCTCACCAATCTACTAGAATTCTTTGAGGGGGTCAACAAGCATGTGGACCAAGGGGATCCCGTGGATATAGTGTACTTAGATTTTCAGAAAGCTTTTGACAAGGTCCCTCACCAAAGGCTCTTAAGCAAAGTAAACTGCCATGGGGTAAGAGGGAAGGTGCTCTCATGGACTGGTAGCTGGTTAAAAGATAGGAAACAAAGGGTAGGTATAAATGGTCAGTTTTCAGAATGGAGAGAGGTAAATAGTGGCGTTCCCCCGGGGGCTGTTCTGGGACCAGTCCTATTCAACATATCCATAAATGATCTGGAACAAGAGGTAAACAGTGAGGTGGCAAAATTTGCAGATAATACAAAATTACTAAAAATAGTGAAGACCCAGGCAGACTGCAAAGAGCTACAAAAGGATCTCTCAAAACTGGGGGTGACTGGACAACAAAATGCCAGATGAAATTTAATATTGATAAATGCAACGTAATGCACATTGGAAAGCATAATCCCAACTATACATATAAAATGATGGGGTCTAAATTAGCTGTTACCACTCAAGAAAGAGAGCTTGGAGTGATTGTGGATAGTTCTCTGAAAACATCCAGCCAATGTGCAGCGGTAGTCAAAAAAGTGAACAGAATGCTGGGGATAATTAAGAAAGGGATAGAAAATAGGACAGAAAATATCATATTGCCTCTATATAAATCCATGGTATGCCCACATCTTGAATACTGTGTGCAGATGTGGTCACCCCATCTCAAAAAAGATATATTGGAATTGGAAAAGGTTCAGAAAAGGGTAACAAAAATTATTAGGAGTATGGAACGTCTTCCATATGGGGAGAGATTAATAAGACTTGGACTTTTCAGCTTGGAAAAGAGACGGTTAAGAGGAGATATGATTGAGGTCTATAAAATTATGTCTGGGGTAGACAAAGTAGATAAGGAAGTGTTGTTTACTACTTCTCATAACACAAAAACTGGGGTCACCAAATGAAACTAGTAGGCAGCAGGTTTAAAACAAATAAAAGGAAGTATTTCTTCACACAATGCACAGTCAACCTATGGAACTCCTTGCCAGAGGATGTTGTGAAGGCCAAGACCATAACAGGGTTAAATAAAGAACTAGATAACTTCATAGGTCCATCAATGGGTATTAGCCAGGATGGGCAGAGATGGTGTTCCTAGCCTCTGTTTGCCAGAAGCTGGGAATGAGCGACAGGGGATGGATCACTTTATGATTACCTGTTCTGTTCATTCCCTCTGGTGCACCAGGCACTGGCCACTGTCAGAAGACAGGACATTGGGCTAGATGGACCTTTGGTTTGACCCAGTAGGGCCATTCTTATGTTCTTATATACTGCAATTTAGACTAAAGAAATAGAATCCCACTGTCTACTTTATTCCTAGAACTTCTAACCAAAAACAAGGATTCTTCTTCAGTCATATTAATACAGGCAACACATTTATGCTCTAGCACCATTTAGGTAACTTCTAAAGTGACTTACATCTCTACATATCTTCTAAAGTTTGTGGGGAAATGTGGCTCTTGGATCTGCAGTTCAGCTCTCTTATCTTTGGTAAGATCTCTATTATGTATAACATGCAAATGCCTATTGGTGTCAATAGGATTCCTGTATATGGGTCAAGTGGATAATATACTATGCATATCTCTGCTGTGGGTCCAACAGCAAGACTTCCCCCTTAGATGGCTTTACTCCCACTGAAGTCAAGAGGAATCCTTCCTTTGGCTTTAATAGGAGTTGAGTTGGACTCAGAGGTAGGTACACGAAACATTGCACATCAGTTGTCAGACAGGGCACAGTAAATTCTTTAGATAACTCCCCAGAATATTTTATTTATAGGAAACTCCAGATTTTTCTTCCAATTGGTTGAAATGCCTAGAATGAAATAGATATTAGAACTGTTATAGTTGCATAAGTGTACCCATATAATATCCCAGTGCTATTTGTAACATTGTATTCCTATTTTCTAGGCATCTTCATTCTTCTAATCATGATATTGTTTGCAGTGAACGTAGAGGCAAACAAACTGTCTGTAGAGTTGGCTTCAAACTGTGTGTTTTCTTCAAGTGAATATAAAAACTCCAGAAACAATTATGAATATTCATATTGGCTCATGCTTCTTATCTTTCTTTTGAATGTTGCAACTATCATCATCATCGTCTTCTATCACCATGCAAGGTATTCCAGGAGGAAGGAACAGGAGAGACCCATTGAAAATGCACCAAAAGATGGTATTTTATTTTAGTGATACCAGTTCTTTCATTTAAAGGTAATGTGGAAGAAAATTGCAAGTCAATGTGGACAATCGTGGCTGATAATTTAAATTCCAAATGTATTTTGTTGTTCACTTCAGTTGTTCATTGTGCTGTCCGCCTGTCTTTAGTACTGACTGAATTAATCTTCATAATTTTAGATCTATTTTGCCATAAATGTTTACAAATTATTTATTGATAAGGGCATCAGTTAAATGAAGTTGTATAATGATCCCTATGTGCACCATTTGTCTGTGGGCCCTTTAAGAATGAGCTTTGCGTAGCTCACCTTCCTGACTCCTCCCCTGGGGGAGTCCCTATGTGAAGGTAAGATTCTGGAAGGAACAAAGCAGCAGCTACAGCACAGTGAAGACCAGGACCTCTCAATGGGTGGAACACAATCCAGAATTGAGTTTTTAGGGGATCCCCACTGCACTGCTACTGCCTGAGTGGGCAACAGCAAAGTGTAAAGGGCATTAGGACACAGAGATTTGGAAAGTGAATGCAAGGAAACATTCCATCTTCGTGCTGCTGCTCCTTCAGTCCTACCCCATTCTGCATCCAAGCAAATCCTATTGCAGCCCTTCTCTCCCCATCCATGCATCATTCAGCATAGCCAGTTTCCACCTCTTGCATTCTGGCTTTTCTTGGCTGCAGAATGGCCTCTAGGGGCTGTTTAACTTGCAGTGAGGGCTGAACCAGCCCCAGGACCAGGGTGGCCTAAAAATACAAAGACCCTTTACTCTGCCCTTTGAAGTCTGAGCTCAATCAGATGCAAGGACAGGACCATTATTTTGATTATGGACATAATTCCTGATTGGAAAGCGGTAGACTAATCCAGAAAACATAAGAAATCTTGAAGATTATAGGACAAAGTCACTGGGGTCTCAGTGCTTCGCCCTCCACTGCAATCAGTTGCCATCCCCCCCCCCATTTTTTTTCATCTTTCACTTTCTCTTTGAGCCCCACAGTAAATGATCCCGTCCACACTTAGAATTCACTGCTGCTCTTTGCCTCACCAGTCCTCCTCGGTTACTTTATTCTGGAGTATGAACTCACTTCTTCTAGTGACTACACTCACAAAAGGCCATGCAGAGTAGCAAACAATATGAACACCAATGCAAAATCAATGCTATTGCTGGAGTCTTGTTCCTGTCTGGAGTGGCTAAATACAGACATTGTGGTTTACATGGTGACCGTGTGCTAGAGGGACATTATGTAGTCATAAATAGGGAAGGAGATGGTCTGTTCGGTTAAGAGTGAAATGGTGGGTATCTACAAGTCAATTATTAACTGCTTGTTCACATTTGCAAACGTTTTTTAGGACCCCTGTTTTAGACTATATAAAGACTTTTTTTTTTATTAACACAGCTAGTGGAATGATAAAGCTGCACTTTGTACAGGTGTGGTCCTCCTGTTTCCTGAAAATAAAATCATACTGCCCTTTTGCACTGACACAGATAGTGAATATTTACAGGACAATGTAAATGCCATGGCCGAAGCTCTTATTCATTACATGGAGCTGAATAATTAAAGTATAATGCTTCTAACTAACGGAACAAAAAAAAAGTATTCTGTAGTCTTTAAAGGCAGTTTTATTCTCTAGCTTTCTAACTTCCTGCAGCTAGGCTGAGCTGACTCCTTCTCTTTAGGTGCTGCTAATTTTCACCTACTGTATTCACATCTTCCTCTGGGCAGGAAGGCAGACCCCATGGCATCCTGTAAGCTTACGCTCAATGCTCATGTTGCAGGGATGGGTGTTTACAGAGTGAAGTGATCAGCACCTTGCACTCTCTTGCCCCTCACCCCCAACTGCTGAGAGACCTTTCCCAATGGTTTAACTGTATCACACAGTCTCCCTTTACCATACCTTATCAAGCCTGATTTACAGATGCATTCATTACATGGGAGGTATATCATGGAATACCACAGCGGCTCCAAAAAAGAACACTTGAATGGATACAGGAGTTTTGCAAGAATGTAACTTCTCAGAAGGTTGACTCAAGCAAATAAAACCTCTTCTGGAGCTGTTGGTTACGTCAACATAATTTTCAAGATTAAAGTATAAAATCTCCAGTGTATTGTGCCAGATGAAGTATAACCCGCTGCAGAAATCCTACCTTAGAGCAGTTTATATGGAGCAGATCAGTACAAAGTTAGGGTGGTATTCTGGAAAAAAGCTTGGGTCTTTTATCTTTGAGAGATTGAATAGGTGCATCAAACAAGAGACCTTTCCAGTTTTCACTTTATGATAAAACCCTTGCATAGAACCACTTTTCATCACTGCAAACATTTCAGCTGAAATGTCAGATACTTTGCACACACACAAGCTAAACTGGCACAGAGCCAAACATTTGCCAGTTTTGCTTCAGCTGCAAAATTTTTCACACAGCTTCAGTGAGCAATTGTTACAGCTTTGCTAAGCCAACCTCCATCACGCAACATGACTAATCCTGCATCTGTCATTAGGTAGGATAGAAACAAAGTCATTGTAATAGAGCATTATTAGAGGACTTATGTCTCCTCCTTTGAAAGTAAGAGGGTCAGCATTGTTTCAGTATTTGTAGAGCAGCAACAGATCATTTTCAATAATGGACAAACTGCAGAAGATTCAACAGTTTGCTTCTAATAAGCAGCCTCAGTTCTGGGTCCTTATCTGAACCTCATGGGTCTGTAAAAATCAGTCTGAAAATCTCACAAGATCTCATGCTTTTCTTGTGAGATTTACATGTTTTACTCCATTGATAATCTTTTTGATATACTGTGTAGACTGGCACCGGAACAGAAGCAAAAGTGTGGGTCACGGCAAAGTCAGTGGTTTGTCTACATTCACTATGTTTACAGGACCAGTAACCTAAGGCTAGATCCTGCAACTGGCTTCACATGGGCAGACTCCAGCATGAAGCCTCACTACAGTTAATAGGGCTCCATTTAGGCCCAAGAGCCTGTCTGCATGGAGTCTCAGGCAGGATTGGGGCCTTAGAGACTATGGGCCAGTGGCAGTTTTGCCATTGACTTCATGTGAATGAGTATTTGGCCTTAGACCTGAACTTTAATCATGGTACTTATTTATTCACCTGGATGAAATGTAGATCAAAATTATAATGTTGCAGAAATCCAAATTTTAGCAGCAGACAGTTAGGATTTTCCATACAAAGGCAGATCATTTACTTTTTGTCTGAATGTTCTTAGATTATGGGACACAAGAAAACAAGCATGAAAGAAAAGTAAAGTTCCCCTTAGAGAGCACAGAGCTGGGGGGAAATGGAAAACTGTTTGCATAAATTGTTGTGCCCCATTTTCCACTGAAAACGTATTGATTGTAATTTTCCTGCCACTTCTAGTTGTAAGTTACATAGCTACATACCACTGCAGACTAGGAAAATGCGTCTGTTGGTAACAAAGAATTTACATGAAACAACATTGATGTTAGTTACCAGGTAGCTCTCATGGTTTCAAATGCAACTGCTGTGAGTTTACCACATTATTTCCATAGAATATAGTGCAGAGGTGTTTTGTGGCAATAGTGAAATTAAACTTACATCACAATGCTGAACCAAACAAGCCAGGAAACTATTCAGGACAGGGACCTTGCCTTTCTCTTTGATACTAAAGATGTGCTTAGTAAACCATTGGGTGCTATAAAATAATCCATCATCATCAGACAGTATTACACATACATGCCCATAAAAGAGCTTAATAAAAGGAATTTATCATTCTGCAATAACGTCTATTTCTACTACAGCAGTAAAGAGTCTGCCACAGGATGACCTTGCATTTAGCCTTTAGGATAGCAAAAAGAAATTGTTTTGGCTGTTGCCAACCAGCCAACCCTAAAAATGAATACAGCTGTATTCGGTACATTTATCCTCTTAATGAGAACAGATTCTGGCAGTTTTGCCTTAGGTGAAAAGGAAAAAGCTTGCTCTGTCAGCTTGACATGCTATTGAAATAAAATCAAGTGTCCATCTTATCTGAAGACCAGAGTGAGTAATTTTGTAAATAAAGGAGCTGCACATTTATCACTTGCCAACAGTTCAACGTAGCTTTCCACAATTAGCAATGTTTGGTCAGGTCCAAAGAGGGATCCAGTCTTGAGCTAGCCTCAAGATGAATTCCCTTGTAACTTTATTTGGCTGATGTTTGTCACAGTGAGATCAGGAAGCATGCAAAGCATTGTTTGCACTGTAGCTTATCTTTGGAGAAAGCCCTATGTATTATGCGGGAAGCTGACCTAGATTCTTCCGTCAAAGCTCGTGGTTTCTTTTATAATCTGGCACTGAATTCTGAAGTACACTGGGAATGCTGCAACAGAGTCAGGTAAAGTCAGACCTTCTGCACCAGTTAAGCCTGTATCATAGCTGTGCTGGGCTATCACAGGTAGAACGGATCTCCTTTACAGGCTAGCAGGGAAAGATGTGATAGGTGCAGGCAAGGGGAGGGCTGATGGGATCCATGTTTAAGTGTATCCACTGGCCATAACTCCCTGCACAACTGGGGTGGAAGGGCTGCAGATTCCAACACATCCACCACCACAACCCCTTGGCACTCCACCTATGTAGAGCATGACTACCATAGGCTTTATGTGGGTGAAGTGGGTTTCACACACACCAGAGGGATGTTTTTGTTGAATTACACATAAAAATGAATAATGATCAGTTTTCCTTGGGTTATTTACTCATACTAAACGGAATTTTTGCCTGCCAAACATTTTCAGTTTGCAGCTTGCTGTGGAATCAACAATGCATAGAATCATAGGACTGGAGGGGACCTCAAGAGGTCTTCTGGTTACTCCTGAGGGCATTCTGCACCAGAAAATTAAAAGTTCTGCACTAGAAAATTAAAAATTCTGCACACAATATTTTAAAATTCTGCAAAATGTATTTGTCAAATAAAAGTAGAGGCTCCAGCTGCCATTGGGGAGCACAGGCCAGTAGCTGCACAGAGGTAGGAGATCACTGTGCAGCTCCATACCTGGGACACAGACTCAGCGGTGAGGCTGCATCCAACCCTGACACAGCGCAAGGACCAGGCCTGCCCCAGAAACACCCAAAGGGCCCTGCCCCTCTGTGTCAGGTGCTCCAGGTGTGCAAAGGCAGGCTCCAAGTGTGGAAGGGCTTAGTGTGGGGGGATCCAGGTGTGAGCTGAGAAGGTTCTGTGTCGGGCAATCTGGGTGCAGGCGGCTCAGTGCGGGATTTGGTTTCAGGGGGGATCTGGATGCACAGGGCCTTGTTGGGGGGTTCTGGGTGCAACGGTAATGGGACTCTGCAGGGGGGTCCAGGTGAAGGTGGTTGGGGCTCAGTGGGGCAGGGAATGGGGTGTCTGGATGTGGGGTCCACATGCTGGGGGGATTGGTGCTCAGTGTGGTGGGGATCAGGGCTCAGTGCAGTGGGGATCCAGGTGCAGCTGGCTGAGGCTCGGTGGGTTGGGGATCCAGGTGCGGGTGGCTCATCAGGGTGGTCCAGGTACAGGGGGAGTGAGGCTCATTGAGGGGTTCTGAGTGCAGGTGGGGGGGTGAGGCTCACAGGAGGGTCTGGGTATGAGGGGGTCTCAATGCACAGGGGTTGGGCAGATGGGGGAGCAGTTCCCTGTACTGGGATCCCTCCCCCTGCAGTTGAGGAGCAATGAATACAGGAAGTGGAGGGGAGGGGGGTTTGCAGAGCTTCCTGCAGCTGGGGTAGAAATCTGGGGGTGGGTCCTCCCCAGCCCAGCTGGGACTAGCAACTGAGCCCGGTGCAGGGTAAGAGCCACCAGCCGGGTCTTCCCCAGTCCCACCTCCTTCCCCACAATAATTTACCTCTCTGCCGGCTGCCCTGGGCACCCGAAACATACGGCTGGAAAGGGTCACATGACCACTATTGTGGCTTCCATTTGCTTCCCTATCAGAAAGTCATTTTTCTGTGGGGAAGTAAAGAAATCTGCAGGAAACACAAATTACGTGCATGCAGTCCCCTGCACTCAAGGCAGGACTAAGTATTATCTAGGCCATCCCTGAGAGGTATTTGTGTAACCTGCTCTTAAAAAACTCCAATGACAGAGATTCTACAACATCCTTAGGCAATTTACTCCAGTGCTTAACCACCCTGACAGTTAGAAAGTTTTTCCCAATGTCCAACCTAAACTGTCCTTGCTGCAATTTAAGGCCATTGCTTCTTGTCCTATCCTCAGAGGTTAAAGATAACAATTTTTCCTCTCTCCTCTTTATAACAACCTTTTATGTATTTGAAAACTGTTATGTCCCCTCTCAGTCTTCTTTAGCCAGACTAAACAAACCCAATTTTTTCAATCTTCCCTCATAGGTCATGTTTTCTAGACAGTAACAGTATTGCATAATGGATGTTGTCAGGGCCAGCTTGAGAGGACAAGTTTGTGGGTTTGGCACCCAGGAAACTTTCTCCACTGGGAACAGATGCCTCTCTTCTTTCTGAGCTAAGTCAGAGTGACTTGAACTGTTGAGGGGCAGAGACTGGAACTCCTAGTATCCTGCTCTTGACATCAACCACCAACCACCCTCTTTCTCCTGCCTAATATCCACCTCTGTATCCAAAACAGATGGATAAACAAGTCAGCAGGATGTTTCTACTAAAATGACCAGCATTGAAATAGTTAACAATACACATTAAAATTGACGTAATTGGCTTTCAGATTCATCACTACACAGTAATAAATGGGGCAGCTCCAACCCCTCAGCACTATTGCTTCATGTTTTGTGCAGACTCAAGAAGGCAGCAGGGCTTCACCATTTGTCACACATTTGGAAATTTTTATTCACAACCATGAGGATTTGTGACAGGCTTTACAAACCCCACACTAAGGCAGAGACAGAGGAAGGGCTGGCGCAGTACTGGGCCAAGGAGGCTTCGTCTCTCAGCCACCGCTGAGCATGCTTCTGGGAGAAGACCAGAATCAATGGAGCTTCTGCAGCCCTGGGTGGGAGAGAAGAAAGAGTCCATTTCCTGGAGGAGAACTGCTCTGCAGCAACAGGAGAGGAAGCTTGTACTGCGGGGACTTGACTGAGTCTCCCCTCCCCCACAGATGCTCCCCAAGAGGGACGGAGGGAGAACCAGCAAAGGCTTGAAGACTGCAAGCATCAGCCTAGGCTGTGGAGGTCTGGAAGTAAAGACTAAGTCCACTGTGACCACACCCCAAACTGAGATGCAGTTGTGGTAGGAAATGGCTCAGGGGAAGTGAGCAAGTGGGCCAGCCTAACGTAAGTCAGTACACACAGTTTCACATTCAGGTCCTGAACTGGGACCTGGGGGAGGGGAAGGACCAGGGTCCCCTTTTACCCAGCCCTAAAGAGGGTAGGGCTAGGGGTTACGTCAAGGAGGCCAGTCCAACTAAAACTACATCCAGAGGGTGAACTAACAGAAAGGTTGGAGTTAAAGGCTCAGACCAATAGGCCTGTTGACTGCCAAAACCACCCCGCTACAGGGCTATGAATATTTTGTTAAAATGAATTATTATAATCTTCTAAACAGTTCTGTGAGCCTGGGTGGATTGTGCGGAAAATGCTATGACTGCAGAATCCGTATCTACGGAGACAAAGAAGATTTCCATAATTTAGATGCCTCATGAAACTTTCAGTTCTCTTAAGCATTAACAACTATAAAATGTATAAATATAAAAACACTCCAATAGGGAACAACAACTTTTAATATAGGGACATCGACTTCACAGCATAACAAGGTCTCATTAATCTTATAATTACAGGGAAAGGATTCTACCATAGCTTTGCTGTTTTCCAGAGACAGAGTGAGACTCAGTAGTATTTAGTCAATAAAACGAATTCCTATTACCCAAGGACAACCACGCTAAAGAATGAGCCAGCCTTCACTACCTAAAATTCTCTGCTGCTTGGAAAACGGCCAGGTATAATAATCAATTCTCAAAATAAACACAGTTTCACTAACATGATGGCTGTTTATGAACCATTTTAAAAGTGAAATAAATTCTTATAAATAGTAATAGTGCTAGCATGCTACAGGTTTTAGAAGCTGTAGAGCTGGAAGAAAGAGATCCCATACAGCGGGGGTGGCCAACCTATAGCTCCGGAGCCACATGCGGCTCTTCAGAAGTTAATATGTGGCTCCTTGTACAGACACTGACTCCGGGGCTGGAGTTACAGGTGCCAACTTTCCAATGTGCCGGGGTGGTGCTCACTGCTCAACCCCTGGCTCTGTCACAGGCTCTGCCCCCACTCCATCCGTTCCCACCCCCTCCCCTGAGCCTGCCATGCCCTGGCTCCTCCCCTCTTCCCTCCAGAGCCTCCTGCACACCACAAAACAGCTGATCGGGCGGTGCAGGGAGGGACAGGGAGGCGCTGATCAGCAGAGCTGCCGGTGGGTGGGAGGCATTGGGAGCAGAGTGGGGGAGCTGATGTGAGGCTACTGACGTATTACTGTGGCTCTTTGGCAATGTACATTCGTAAATTCTGGCTCCTCCTCAGGCTCAGGTTGGCCACCCCTGCCACACAGCATAGTACACGAGGGCTGGAGGCAAGGCTGTCTCACTTGCAGCACTGTAAAGAAAGAAAAGTACACAACAGTTTTCTCAATGGTGAAGAAACAGCAGGGCAGCTTTGTATGCAATGTGGAGACTTTAGGGAGATAGTTTAGTCATTTGCTAATGACAAGATCAGCTGGTGTACTGTTGATCAGAGGCAAAGTGAGTAATTTAAAACCCTTTCTCTAAATGTCCCTTTACATTGTGAAATCACTTGGATAGCCCCTTAAATATAGATCAGCCTAAAGAACTTCTATGCAAAGATCTACAGCAATGCCTTCACCTACTACTGCAGCAAGCTGTTTGCTCTTTTAATAAATTATGGTGACCCATATTTGCTAACTTATGGTCTTTTATTTAGCAATGTCACTTTTCACCAGTCTCCTCTTGTGACTCGCTTTTGAACAAGACAGACAATTAATCAGATCCATCAAAACGTCACTGTCCCTTAAATTGAGTAAGCTTGCAATCTTATTGCAGTTACCTTTGCCATTCATCATCCCACATCTCATCTCCTCCCTAATGTTTATCACTCATGTTTAAAATTGCATGTCATGTTTAAAGTTGAGCTTGTAAGTTCTGGTGAAAACATATGCTCATGCAAACAAAAAGACATAATATGCCAGGGGTTAACATTAACAGATCACTTTTAAATTACTTTATGTAATTTTCATTGTGAACAGCTTTAAAAAAAAAAACACACACCCCAAGACTCTCATACAAGACTGTTACAATCTGATGCTGCAGGAATACTAGTATTCCTCGAGATGAGATACTCTACCAAGCTGACTGATATAATAGTGATGGACAACCCTGAAAGGGATCTCTCAGCTTATGGTACCTGCTATCCTGGGCAACACCAGGGACCTCCAGTGCTAGATTCATGAGTTGCTCCAGCTTGAGCTAAAGAGCCAGGTTCTCAAGCTGAAAGCTGTCACTAGATAAGGCATGGAGGGGGATGTGTAATGTGCACTGACCTGTAGGTTACATACTTCCTCTGGATAGACAAATCTCATCTTAAGCAGCTGAGGCCCTAAAAGTCCAAATCCCAGATGAGGCCCCCATCTATGTAAAATACCATGATCTGTAAGTTATGCAAGCAAGTTTCTTTGGCGCAATAAGCCTCTTAAAGCAACTCCTTCAACCACTCTCCCCATGGCACTTCTCTTATGAGGAGGCTTCTCCATTGGTTCTGATGGCAACAGTGCTCTGTGGCGACATCGTGACAATCCCACCCTTGCTGTCAAAGTTGCTGCATCTGCCACATGCCTTATGGCATCACTGGGATGCGTTTTGGTGAAAACACTCCCAAGGAATGCTTTCCAAAGAGTCAGACCGACTGTTAAGTCTGCAGTCTTCAGCCTGAAAGTCACAACATTTGAGGTGTTGCCTTCAGATTGGAAGTGAATTGAGAGAGGAATATGCTGGCACTTGGGAAGCTTTATTGCCATAACAAAAACTCTCACACTAATTTATCCTAGTCCATACAACTTCCCTGGGCAAGGTTCTTGTCTCTATACAAAACTCTTGCTAATTTTGATTTGCCCTGAACCCCATTGGATTGGCTTGCCCAGACTAACAGTTTTCCAAATAAAGGGGAAAAGCACCCAGTTATCTCGTTAGCCCTCATGTTTTCACCATTCACTCTCGTACTTCCCAGAACAGTATTAATGGTGAACAGCTTCCTGCAGTGTTCCAGCTTGGAACTATATCTTGCATTTTAATGTTTTTTTCTTCAAGAAAACACCGGAGGTGCCCTCTACCAACACTTGCGTCCTGCTCTGACACCAGCATCACCCTTGTGCAGAGCAGTAACAAATAGCCAAAGCCTTGCAGGCTGGCTTTCCAGGGGAGGAGAAATCTGTGAAGGGGAGTTGTCATGGGGTTCACTCACCACTAGTGGCACCTCCTCCTGGAAGTCCTGGAGATGAGCTCTGCCAGGTGTTGCGCCCTCCCCCGGCAGCCTCTCTGGTCATCTTCTCACTGTGTGGCCCCCCCTTATTCCAGGAACCACAGATTCATTCTTATGATTCGACCCTCCAGCCAGGTCACCATACATGTTCCCCCTTTCCAGGGTAGATATAACAAAGTCTTTCCAGGACTCCCAAGCAGTCTGCTGTCCTCTGCCACATCCCCAGTGGCTGGTAGAGGAACCTGGGTCTGCCCTATAGTCTGGGTTCCAGCTTAGGGGCCCGCCAGTCAGCAGCCAAGGTCTGTACTCCTATTCCTTGCTGCTATACCTGAGCCTTCTCCTACCTTCCTGGCTTCCCCCCTCTCTGGATTTGCCAGCCTCCAAACTCCCTCCACTCAGGGAGTGACTGCAGCCTACTTCCCTGAAGCCCTCTTCTGTTGCCAGCTGCCTGACTTTTTGCAGGCCCCAACTGTTCCTGTCCAGCTGATCGTGCATCCAAATAGTTCCCTGCTCCCTGACTCCTCCTTCAGGTGTACCCTCTGGAGTTAATTGGCTTGCCTGGCCATCTTAACCCCTTCCAATCCTATGTAGGGTGGACACCCCATCACAGGAGTCAAGTGCGTTCTAAATGTAACTTGCTTTATTTACATATATGCTCCTGTCCTGGAACAAAGGTGATCAAACAGCATGCAGGCAATCCCTTTTTCTAGGAATATCACCCCAATGCCTGATTGCCAGGGAGAAACTCTGCCTCAAAAATTGACTTCAGAAGCCAGAGCAGAAAGCAGACTCTCCACCTCCTTGCCCAGTTCCCTTTCCTGGGGCCACTGCCTTTACACATAACCTTGCATAATAAATACTACCTAAAAACAACACAGCAGATATTCTCAAGACTAAACATTTTCTCACATGCTTAAACACCCTTGGAAAACTTTGTGCAACAGTGCCACCTTGTGATTCCACAACAGTCAATTTGACATTGCCATTTGTCATTTAACACTGAAGTCAAGGGAACTACTAATGTGCTTAACGTTACAGGCATGCTTAAGACTTTACTGTATGACAGCCTTAGAGACTAGACTTCATTGACACCTTTGAATGTTCCATCTGTATGTTCTTGAACTTTTAGATACACCTAGGAATTTACTTTTGTGAGCAGAAGGACTTAGGTCATAGTGACAAATATTCATGTAAATGTTGTAATTTCACTTAATTGTCTTGGAAAAGAATTCTGGCCACTAGTGAGCTCTCTCTCTACTAGCTGGTTAGATAGTGTGACTCCTGCCCCCATTCATTCCTTTAGGCCCTACTTTCTAACTCTCTTGTATACAGATGGCTAGTTGTTTAGCAACCATTCACTTGTATTTGTCAGGCACTACTGCTTGCCCTTTAATTCTGTACATCTTAAAGAACAGCTAGAACCAGAAATTTTCCATTCTGACTAAAGAATGCAATGATCTTCAGTGTACCACAGTAACTCTCATCACTGAGTAGATTCTAAAGCACCAAAGAGACAAATATTTGAGAAATTTTCGTGGAGGTGCATATGTACATTCAAACACACATTAATAACAGGAGTTAAAAATGTCACAGAGCTCAATACAAACAAGACATACTGTGTTTATTCTCTTTCCTATCCACATTCCATTTACTAGAGACATGCATCTTATCTATAGTAGGTTGGAAGCTGGTGATGTTGATATCCTTTACTTGTACTTTTCAAGATGGCCCTTCATGTAGATCAGTGTCACTGAACACTTCTCTGTGAATCCAAATTGGAGAGTGACCTACTGTCTTGAATACAACATAGTATACTAACAGGAGGTCAGTGATATTAAATAGCATGATGGAATCATCTGTGGTGTATTGCTATGACAATTTCTTATACAGGACCATAAATGTACACCACACTGAACAATTACGTCTTTCTCTCCTAAACATCTTACATTTAACAGACACGAGTTGGTGCATTACAATATATCAAAATTCAGAACAGATTTTGGTTCTGTTAATATTATTTATTAATCCTTTCAAGCCTCAGCAATATGTTCAAATCTCCAGATCTGCTGGAGCCCAGAAGAATAAGACAAATAACTGTTCTAAGTCTCATATGTGGAGTATATTGCATTTAAGGTATTTGCAAACATCAAAATGTATTTTTAAGGAGGAAAGGTGATTAAAATAAGAAAAATAAAATCCATTAAAACAGCTTATTTGAATGAATCTAAGGCATTTAGAATTATTTTTATTGTAAAATCATTATGGTCACAATTTAATATTATCTTTTATTAGACTTACATTCTCTAGAAAGATAAACTGAACTCTTGATGTCTTCTTAAACAACTTCCTAGTTGTTGTTTGCATTGAAAACCATAAGAGGGCAGCATAATCCTTTTCGTCTTAACCATCTCTTTAGGAAAACTGCTTTGATCTGTATAAACTACAGATATTAAGATAAGATATTAAACAGGCTGCTGTACTGTCCATTCACCATTTATAGTAAACTTTCTTTCTCTGAATAAAGGAAAACAAATGAAGGAGCCTTTTGGCTTTATAACTCTACTTGCATTAGATCATCATAGGCAGAGACTCAGAGGTATTGCAGGAGCACCAGGATAGATTATTTATACACACCCTATGGAAATGGGTTTTTTTTCAGTTCCTAATATAGAAAATATGATTACAAAACAACCAAGAAGCTGATGTACACAAAAATGAGGGGGGGGGGAATAAAAAGAGTACAGAGCCACTTAATGGAAGTTCATGATGTGATTATGTGATTATGGTGTGATTAACTTTATTGATAGCTTGGAACTGAACCATTAAAATGTAAAGTTATCTCATTTTCAGTCCCAATTTTCAGTGTATGGGAAGACTATAAGGCCAGTAGGATAGCAGGTTTTAATTGTATGCCACATAAACTGCTTGATTCATGAAGTAACAACAAGGATTCTACAAACAGTAGAAACTTTCCATAAGAGATAACATTTTCCAAATGTTGTTTCTTCTCACCTCCTGGGGCCATGCTATATGCAGAATGTGGGAAGGAGAGGAGATACATCCATACCCATGTCTTGGGTTGTTGCACCAACCCACAGAATTTTAAAGTACATATGATTTTCATGTTGAAAGGCCATACCCAGACAAGGCTCACTACTGGGTCAGAGTCCAGTTTCAACGAAGCAGAGTATCTGTTACTCTCTACTACCTCTTACAATGGTTAAGACTGTGTCAAAGAGTCCTTAAGTTTGTTGTGGATTTTTTTTCCTGATCAGTTCTAGTGGTTACCTAAACAAATATTGGCTTTTATTATTTTCCTTAATTTAACAATGATTTAATCATTCTATTCTTATTTGAGTGGTTGCAGCACTAAGGGCCAAATTTACTCACCTTATGTAGAACCTTAGGCTATGTCTGCACTAAAGACCTTACAGCTATGCGGCTGTAAGGTTTCCCAAGTAGCCACTCTATGCCGACAGAACTCTCCCATTGGCATAATTAAACCAGCCCCAACAAGCGGTGGTAGCTATGTCAGCAGGAGTGCATCTTCCACAGACATAGCGCTGTCCACACTGGTGCTTCTGTTGGTGCAATTTATGTCGGTCAGTGGTGTGTTTTTAGTCACACCTCTGATCAACAAAAGTTTTACTGACAAAAGTGCTAGTATAGACCTAGCCTTACTCCTTGATTAGGAGTAATATCAATAAATCAAGAGGTCTACTTTCAGAATAATACACTGCTAATTTCAGTAAGACTATCAAAAACAGGCCCAATCTATTTAAGGGAAGTGGTCAAACCGATGTTTAACTGACCAGAGCATTTTAACACTGCAGTTTCCCTTAAAAATAATAGAATACTTTCTTACAAAAATCTTTGAAAGTCCTTGCTTTCCCATGAGTTCAAGGGGGTATTGAATTATCTCAGTCTGACTCTGCATCATCAGAATAGAGCTGCTGCTGGAAAATGTCTGTACAATGACAGCTTCCACTCAAGACCATTCCCAGTGTGCTGGAGATAGTGACATACATCATGTCTAAAAAGTGTTCATCTCAGTGGGACTACCTGAGGAATAAGGCACTACTCAGTGTGAGTAATGGTGTCAGGATCTGGCTCTAGGTATTATATCTTACATAGTTTTACTGAACTATGTAAGATATAATAATCAGTCACTCCAATAATTATTCGGTGTCCAAGTGATGGGAAAAGCTTAAGAGCTGCGTAGAACAGGACAACACGTCAGTGGAAAGCAGTGATGTTTGGTTTGCGTATAGCCCCAAAGTAATTTTTTGTGTTAATGAGACCACCGAAGGATGCTGACATGTTTAGATAATATCCTAATTATAGCAGGTTCAAAGAATATCTTCCAATGCATATAATATAAATGCAAACATTAGTTTATTAAGGGCTTTGGGGTTCATTTTAGACAAAGACAAATATAGTCAAGTCTACAGTTCCTGGTCTCTATAGAGAATTCCAATATATTATAGTAAAGATTCTATGGCAAAAAGAAAGAGAGAGAGAGAAAACATTACATTAAATGCGCCAGGAAATCAAGGTTTCAGGTTCAGACACCCAAAGAGAATTAGCAAATCTAGTGAGATCCCTAGATGCTCTGTTGCCAAATGCTTCAATGGAAACACTATATTAACAGAGGGTTTGTGAATATATCCGCTGGACACAAGAAAGTCTCAAAAAGATTGGGTAAAAAGGGTAAAGCTGTTGAGGAAAGCTTGGCAAGATCTAACATAAAGGTTAGCTTTAATAAGGCATCAGTCTCAGCACAAACAAGCTGGAAGAGACTTCAGCCTGGAGAGCATCAGTGACAGCCTGTGAAAGGAAGAGAGATTCTTTCAGTGCTAACAGGCCACAAGATAGTTAGGGCTGGACAAAATTTCTCAACTGAAGCTTCCTCCCCCCCCCCCCCCCCCAAAAAAAATGCAGCTTCGGGTTAACTGAAACACATTCTGAATTGGTGTCAAATTTAACAAATTGTTTCAGTTGGGGGGGGGGGAATACTAAAAGACATTCCAAAAAATCCAGATGTTTCATTTTTACATCCAAATTTTTCATCCAAAATGACTTTTTTGTTTCAGAATTTACTTCAATTTTTTTTAATTAAAAAAAAATCTCAAAAATGAAATATTTCATTGTGGGCTGAACAAAACATTTTGTTTGACCCAAAACAATTTTATTTATTTTTCTCATTTTTCAGAATGGCCAGCGAGCTGAAAAATCAGCTTTTCACACAGCTCTAAAGACAGTGGTGTCATATGACAAATGCAAGAGGAGTCTGGTCAGAGTTGACAAATATACTCACGGGCAATAGGGTGCTGAAAGTGAATCATTACAAGAAAGAAAAGGAGGACTTGTGGCACCTTAGAGACTAACAAATTTATTTGAGCATAAGCTTTCGAGAGCTTATGCTCAAATAAATTTGTCAGTCTCTAAGGTGCCACAAGTCCTCCTTTTCTTTTTGCGGGTACAGACTAACATGGCTGCTACTCTGAAACCTGTCATTATGTATTACAAGAAAGGTATCTAAACATCAAATGCACTTGCTGAGCAGGGGTGCTAAAACAATTTTTATAGTGTGGGGTGTTGAAAGCCACTGAACCAAACTGTAAAGCCTGTATATAACAGAAACCACTTCAAATCAGGGGGTTCTGCAGCACTCCCTGCACTCCTAGTTCCAGCACCTATGTTTCTGAGTGCAATTTGCCATTCAGCCACTCTTTTCAGAATTTGGAACTTTCCCTTGACATAGATTTTCATCAGTTAAACACCAGGAGGAGCTAGATTAAGCCATTTAGCCACAGCCCTGAGTAAGGTGCAGAGTGGAGTCACACTGCCTCAGGAGAAGTTTGGAGAGCAAGGTGACCTAAAAAAATCTTAGGCCCTGTTTTCATTAATGTACTTGTGTCACTGTACAAAGTGGAGCTTATACTGCTAGAGACACACTGAAGTAAGCTATGTAAATCCTATTTTGCAAGTCTGCAGCACATCTATATTAGGGGTTTGCAAAAAAATATAGATTAAAAAATGGTCTTTTTTGAACCCAGCAAAGTGAAAGCAACTCTGAAATTCAGGTAATTTTCAAAAAAATCATTTTCCTGCATGTCTACCAGCTCTGATAATACCATTGAAGAGCCCTTAGATGAGGAGGTGGAAAGCATAAATCTTCTTGTAACAACAATTTGACCTAGAATCTCTCTCAAAAATCATTTATTCTAGTGTCAAAAAATACTTGCTGCAATTGAATGTTTTAATTTATAATAGTTTCCCCCTGCCCACCAAAAATGCACACGAGTACGTGAAATATTTGGATATGATTTCTCCATTATCAGCCAACTGATAAGCAGTAAAATTTGAATTAGCTTTTAATGTAAGATGCACTCCATTAATGATCTATTCCCCTTTGAAAGGACTTACATATATTTCAGTTGCAAATTCCATGCCACTTAATCATGCAAATCATTGTGCTCAGATCGCCTCAGAGAGGATTTAGCTTTCATCTATTTTCCTGCACTGTTTGCTGTTAGAGATATTGTAACTGAACTTTGTGAAAAGCTATGAATTTAGAGACCAGGCACTCTGACCTAGAAAGGCCTAGCTACTAGCCAGGCTATGGGACCCACAAAGCTTGCGGTTGTGAGCCCCCTGATTTTGGGACCCAAATAATTTCACTTAAATTTAGAACAAAAATGTAAGGGCCTGATTCTTGGATAGGATAAGTTGTTCTCTGTGTAGGAACAAACAGGGTGAGGGCACAGGTGGCTTTAGGCCACCTTTGTTTTCCCCTGAACCTTGGGGCACACGGGGGGCCAGTTTAACCTGTCATGGCACCTAACTGGGGATTGCCAGAGCACAGTGGCACACTGGTCACACACCTTTTTTGCCTGGCTATGCCCCGTATGCTACGATGGGGTGGCATGGAACTGGTTTAAGAGAAAAACCTCAGGAGACCAGTTTGCCAGCTCTACAGACTTTTTCAACTCCTGGAACAGTGGACAGGGGCCATAACAGAGCAGAGAATCTAACTAAAATCTCCAGCCATTTTCATTATGGAGGTAGTTTTCACTGATTTAATTGCCACTTATTTTTCCTGAAATTCATGTGATCCCCTTTTTGGCCCAGGAAATACAAAGGGACAGGTAGAAAAGCACCATTGCCACCACAGTGCTGCGTACAAATTAGATTAGCTAGCCTTTAACAACTTCTGCCTGCTTCTCTCCATGGGATTCATGGGCCAAAAGAGGATAACATCTATCTCACAGTCCTTGCTGAACCTTGTAAATGTCTTCTAATGAGCAAGACAATGGCCAGCAGTCGTACTGCACTGTCTGCTGCCAGCAAGATGTATAAAGATAGATGAAGTGGATCAAAACAAGAAATAGGCCAGATTTGTTTTGTATTCATTTTCTCCTCCCTTCCTCCCTCCCTCCGCGAAATCAACAGCCTGCTAAACCCAGGGTTTTGAGTTCTATCCTTGAGGGGGCCATTCTGTTTCTCCTTGATGCAAAGCCACCCCCTTTGTTGATTTTAATTCCCTGTAAGCCAACCCTGTAAGCCATGTTGTCAGTCACCCCTCCCTCCGTCAGAGCAACGGCAGACAATCGTTTTGCGCCTTTTTTCAGCGCAGACGCCATAGCACTGGGAACATGGAGCCCACTCAGGTCACCGCGGCAATTATGAGCACTATAAACACCGTGCATGTTATCCAGCAGGATATGCAGAACCATAATCCACAAGAAAAGCGAAACCAGGTGAGGAGGTGGCAACTGCAGCGCAGTGACAAGAGTGATGAGGACATGGACATAGACTTCTGACAAAGTACGGGCCCCTGCAATGTGCACATCATAGTGTCAATTGGGCAGGTTCATGGAATGAAATGCCGATTCTGGGCCTGGGAAACAAGCACAGAGTGGTGGGACCGCATAGTGTTGCGGGTCTGGGATGATTCCCAGTGGCTGCAAAACTTTCGCATGCGTAAGGGCATTTTCATGGAACTTTGTGACTTGCTTTCCCCTGCCCTGAAGTGCAAGAATACCAAGATGAGAGCAACCCTCACAGTTGAGAAGCGAGTGGCGATAGCCCTGTGGAAGCTTGCAACGTCAGACAGCTACCGGTCAGTCGGGAATCAATTTGGAGTGGGCAAATTTACCGTGGGGGCTGCTGTGATGCAAGTAGCCAACGCTATCACTGAGCTGCTGATATCAAGGGTAGTGACTCTGGGAAATGTGCAGGTCATAGTGGACAGCTTTGCTGCTATGGGATTCCCTAACTGTGGTGGGGCGATAGACGGAACCCATATCCCTATCTTGGCACCAGAGCACCAAGGCAGCGAGTACATAAACCGAAAGGGGTACTTTTCAATGGTGCTGCAAGCACTGGTGAATCACAAGGGACATTTCACCAACATCAACGTGGGATGGCCAGGAAAGATACATGACGCTCGCATCTTCAGGAACTCTGGTCTGTTTCAACAGCTGCAGGAAGGGACTTACTTTCCAGACCAGAAAATAACCGTTGGGGATGTTGAAATGCCTACAGTTATCCTTGGGGACACAGCCTACCCCTTAATGCCATGGCTCATGAAGCCATACACAGGCACCCTGGACAGTAGTCAGGAGCTGTTCAACTATAGGCTGAGCAAGTGCAGAATGGTGGTAGAATGTACATTTGGGCGTTTAAAAGCGCGCTGGCGCAGTTTACTGACTCGGTTAGACCTCAGCGAAACCAATATTCCCATTGTTATTACTGCTTGCTGTGCGCTCCACAATATCTGTGAGAGTAAGGGGGAGACGTTTATGGCGGGGTGGGAGGTTGAGGCAAATCGCCTGGCCGCTGATTACGCGCAGCCAGACACCAGGGTGGTTAGAAGAGTACAGGAGGGCGCGGTGCGCATCAGAGAAGCTTTGAAAACCAGTTTCAAGAATGGCTAGGCTATGGTGTGAAAGTTCTGTTTGTTTCTCCTTGATGGAAACAATGCCCCCATCCCGGTTTCACTCTACTTTCCTGTAAGCTAAGCCCCCTCCACTCCCTCCTTTGATCACTGCTTGCAGAGGCAATAAAGTCATTGTTGCTTCACATTCATGCATTCTTTATATATTCATCACACAAATAGGGGGATAACCACCAAGGTAGCCCGGGATGGGTGGAGGAGGGAAGCACCGGTTGGGTGGTGGAGGAGGGAAGGACAAGGCCACACAGCACTTTGAAACTTATTGAATGCCAGCCTTCTGTTGCTTGAGCAGTCCTCTGGGGTGGAGTGGCTGGAGGCCCCCCCACCGTGTTCTTGGGCGTCTGGGTGAGGAGGCTATGGGACTTGGGGAGGAGGGCGGTTGGTTACACAGGGGCTGTAGCGGTGCTCTGTGCTCCTGCTGCCTTTCCTGCAGCTCAGCCATACACTGGTGCATATGAGTTTGATCCTCCAGCAGCCTGAGCATTGACTGCTGCCTTCTTTCAGCAAGCTGACACCACCTATCATCTTCAGCCCACCACCTCTCCTCGCGGTCATATTGTGTTTTCCTGCACTCTGAGATTGTCTGCCTCCACGTATTTTGCTGTGCTCTGTCAGTGTGGGAGGACAGCATGGGGTCAGAGAACATTTCATCACGAGTGCGTTTTTTTCATCTTCTAATCTTCGCTAGCCTCTGGGAAGGAGAAACATATGCAGCTGGTGGAGGAAAAAAAAAGGGAGAGTGGTAGTTAAAAACACACATTTTATAGAACAATGGGTACACTCTTTCATGGTAAACCTTGCTGTTAACATTACATAGCACATGTGCTTTCATTACAAGGTCGCATTTTGCCTCTTATTGAGGGTATGCCGGTTTGGTGTGAGAGATCACACACGCAGGGCTGGGCAGCAGAATTTGGCTTGCAGGCAGCCATGGTAAGCCACAGTCTTTTGGCTTCTTTAACCTTCATAACATGTGCGAATGGTTTCAAACAGCAGCGCCCTCATTTCCCATACAAAGTAGCCATTGGGTTGGCCATTAAAAATGGGTTGGCAATTTAAAAGGAGGGGCTGCGGTTTCCGTGTTCATGTGCAGCAGAAACCCAACTAACCCTCCCCCTCCCCCCACAACACCCAATTCTCTGGGATGATGGCTTCACCCCTCCCTGCACCGCGTGGCTAACAGCAGGGAAGATTTCTGTTCAGGCACAGGCAAACAGCCCAGCAGGAACAGCCACCTCTGAATGTCCGCTTACTAAAACCACCCTATTTCAACCAGGTGACCATGAATGAGATCACTCTCCTGAGGGTAATAAAGAGAGATAGAGAACGGATGTTGTTTGAATGCCAGCAAACACCGGGACCATACACTGCAAAGCTTTGTTCCGCAATGATTCCCGACTACGTGCTACTGGCCTGGCATGGTAAAGTGTCCTACCATGGAGGACAGAATAAGGCTGCCCTCCCCAGAAACCTTTTGCAAAGGCTTTGGGAGTACATCCAGGAGAGCTTTATGGAGATGTCCCTAGAGGATTTCCGCTCCATCCCCAGACACGTTAACAGACTTTTCCAGTAGCTGTACTGGCCGCGAATGCCAGGGCAAATTAATCATTAAATACGGTTGCTTTTTAACCATGTATAATATTTACAAAGGTACACTCACCAGAGGTCCCTTCTCTGCCTTCAGGGTCCGGGAGCCTGCCTTGGGTGGGTTCGGGGGGTACTGGCTCCAGGTCCAGGGTGATAAACAGATCCTGGCTGTTGGGGAAACCAGTTTCTCCGCTTCCTTGCTGTGAGCTATCATCTTCCTCACTCCCAAAACCCGCTTCCCTGTTGCCTCCCACTCCTTGGACAGAGTCAAAGCACAGGGTTGGGGTAGTGGTGGCTGCACCCCCTAGAATGGCATGCAGCTCATCATAGAAGCGGCATGTCTGGGGCTCTGAACCAGAGCGGCCGTTTGCCTCTCTGGTTTTTTGGTAGGCTTGCCTGAGCTCCTTAATTTTCATGCAGCACTGCTGCGGATCCCTGTTATAGCCTCTGTCCTTCATGCCATTGGAGATTTTTTCCAAATATTTTGGCATTTCGTCTTTTTGAACTGAGTTCTGCCAGCATGGATTCATCTCCCCATACAGCAATCAGATCCCATACCTCCCGTTCTGTCCATACTGGAGCTCTTCGGTGATTCTGGGACTGCATGGTCTCCTGTGGTGATGAGCTCTGCATGGTGACCTGTGCAGGTGAGCTCGCCACGCTGGCCAAACAGGAAATGAGATTCAAAAGTTCACGGGCCTTTTCCTGTATACCTGGCCAGAGCATCTGAGTTGAGAGCGCTGTACAGAGTGGTCACAACTGAGCACTCTGGGATGACTCCCAGAGGCCAATACCATCGAATTGCATCCACAATACCCCAAATTCGACCCAGCAAGGCCAATTTCAGTGCTAATCCCCTCGTCGGGGGTGGAGTAAAGACATAGATTTTAAGAGCCCTTTAAGTCAAAGAAAAGGGCTTTGTCGTGTGGACGGGTGCAGGGTTAAATCGAGATAACGCTGCTAAATTTGACCTAAACGCATAGTGTAGACCAGGCCCAAGAACAGACAGCATAGAAGGGGATAATGAAGAAAAAGTATACATTGGTGATAGTAAAGGATACAGCTGTGGCTGGATCACTGCAGAGGGAGAGTCTACCCATGCTACAATCACTCTTTCATTTGCTCTGTAGACATACCTTTTATGTGAAGAACTGGGCTAACCTTTATTTTCTGAGCCTTTTGTTTTTGCACCAATTGCTTCACCCACAAGATCAGAATCAATGACATGGTCCACAATGTTTCTAGTGAGGCTCTGGGGGAAGAACTGAATTATCCTCTGACAGCATCCCAGGCCGATTGCTACAAAGTTCACAACACTTTTCCCTTTGGATGCAGGGAGAGCACTAAGCTGACCCCTTAATGAGATCAGAACAATTCTGAACTCTTAAAAAAAAGTAGGGCCTGATTCTCCACAGCCTTGAACTTTGGCTAATCATTGACACCTGTGAGAACTGGGAGAAAAGTGCTTGCAAAATTCTACTACACTAATTTGGTGGCGTTTTACACTCACATTGCCAACAAGTAAATGGCTGCACAAAGGTGCAAAGTAACAGAAAATCAGAACCGAAGTATTCAGCTATGACATACTGGAAGGAAATACGATAAACAGAAGAATGCATCAGCATCATGGAGGACAATTTTAGAAGGATGAGCAACTTGCTTGCATTGGCTTCATAGAATCGTCACAGAATCATAGAATATCAGGGTTCGAAGGGACCTCAGGAGGTCATCTAGTCCAACCCGCTAGTTATCTCAGAATAACTGAGTGGATGGTGTGTTGTTGTAGCCTTGCCCGACCCAGGATATTAGAGAGACAAAGTGGGTGAGGTAATATCTTGTATTGGACCAACTTCTGATGGGGAGAGACACAAACATTCAAGCTTACACAGAGCTCTTTTTCAGGTCTGGGAAGCTTAATCAGAGGGCATGGCTACACTGGAAACTTCAAAGTGCTCCCGTGGGAGTGCTCCCATGGCAGCGCTTTGAAGTGCGAGTGTGGTCGCGTGCGAGCGCTGGGAGACAGCTCTCCCAGCGCTCCCGGTAATCCACCTCCACGAGGGGATTAGCTCCAAGCGCCGAGAGCACAACTCCCAGCACTCGGAGCCTGTTTACACTAGCACTTTAAAATGCTCTGGGGGGTGATTTTTCACACCCCTGAACCAGCAAGTTAGAGCACTATAAAATGTAAGTATAGCCAAGCCCTGAGTGTCACAGCTAAATACAAGGTGGAACAAATTAACACATATTTCAAGGGACCATTCAAGATGAAGTGCGTCATTAACATCCCTCCAGTCACATGAAGGAAAGAAAGGGGGGAGGGGGAACGAGAGATTGTAATAAACCATAAATCTGGTGTCTCTATTCAGTCCATGATTTTTAGTGTCTAGCAAAGTTATGAATTTAACCGCTCAGGCTCATCTTTTGAAAGTGTTGTGCTGGTTTCCTTTGAGGCTGAGGATTGATAGGTCAGACATAAAGTGGTCTCTTTGTGAAAAGTGAGTGGATGGCTACATTCTAGAAGGTGAGGAACTGGAATAATTCTACTTCCAGAAGAACAAGGCCAAGACAGGAAAATAAATGTAAAAGCGATCACAATTCAAAGACTGAATAAAAAACAAGCCTAACTATAAAAATAAAGGGCCAGTTCCTCAACTGGTATAAATCAGCTTCACTCCTTTGACTTCAGTGAAGCCATGCCCATTTACACCAAAGTAAATTAACTTGACTGAGGTATTCCCAGAATTCCCTAAGCCAATCCTTCCTTGCAGATCAAAGGACAGATCTGCTGCCCACTGTCCAAATCAAATAGCTGATCTGGGTGCTGGGACAATTGGGGGGAGGAATTCTTTCCCACCTACCCCAGTCCATGGAGCAGCTGAATGGCTGCTCAGCAGTGGCCACTGAAGCCCTCTGTAATGCAAAACCTTACTAAGGCAGTTCAGCAACTAGTGAATGCGGGGCTTTTCACAGAGAAATTCAGTATTGTATTACATAAGGCATAGATATGTACAGAGTTAAAAAAAATTTTTTTACTCTACTCAAATTTTCTTTCTTTGTCCATCATCATCATCTTCTGTGGGGGATGGAGGTGGGGAATGAAACTCCTGTTTGCCTTCTCAGGGCATTGGAAAGTTGTGGGGGGGAAATGTAACCCATTGCAACTGATTTTTCTTTCAATATCTTCACCAAATAGCCTGTACAGTTGCCATTAAGGCAGGAAAAGTTGCTTCATGGATGGTATGACAAAACCCTTGATAGCTGTGAGGTATCCCTGCTTGCCTCCACAATGCGGCTGGTTCATTTTTTGTTGACAGGTTCTGACAGAACTCTGCTTTCCCATTCAACAAAGTAAACACTAGCGCACACAAAGAAAACCCAACACACAGATTTCCTAAGTATGCTCTAACGCTTGACCTGTTTTGACTAATAGAGAAGGGAGTTGATTAAAGAAATGGATTGTTTTTAAATACAGTAGATATTGGGACAATTTCTGGCTTGGGCCTATGCATACGTTATGTGCCCCAAAAGCTACAGCCAGCCAGTTGCAGGGCCCAGCTGTTGCGGCCCTATCACTTATATGCGACAGTGCACATAGTTGACCTTCTAGTCTTCCATGAGGCGAGGTCCAAGTCCCCTGGTTTTAGCAGGAACTCAACCATTTCCAATCCACCTGCAGTCTTTATGCACCCAACCATACTTGAATTACAACTAGCAGGAGTTATCTGGTTGTGGTAATTGTGGAAGAACCCAGGGTACAACAGAATATACATAAAAACAGCATTGTGGAAACAACATTAATTTGTGTGTATATATATAAATATACACACATATTGCTATATATATATATTGCTCCACATGACTATTTACAGGAAAAATCAGGCATCTTAGCTGGGTTGATTGAAGTACAGTTAATCTGGGAAGTGAATTTCAAATTTGAAATCACACGTATGAGAAACTGGATTCTATGAGTTACATCCATCCAATCAAGGAACAGAAACTTCCCAAACAGAAATAGATGTTTAATCCAAAAAGCTCAAATTCTGAATACTTACAGTGGACTGCTACATAGAATCATAGAATCATAGAATATCAGGGTTGGAAGGGACCCCAGAAGGTCATCTAGTCCAACCCCCTGCTCGAAGCAGGACCAATTCCCAGTTAAATCATCCCAGCCAGGGCTTTGTCAAGCCTGACCTTAAAAACCTCTAAGGAAGGAGATTCTACCACCTCCCTAGGTAACGCATCCCAGTGTTTCACCACCCTCTTAGTGAAAAAGTTTTTCCTAATATCCAATCTAAACCTCCCCCATTGCAACTTGAGACCATTACTCCTCGTTCTGTCATCTGCTACCATTGAGAACAGTCTAGAGCCATCCTCTTTGGAACCCCCTTTCAGGTAGTTGAAAGCAGCTATCAAATCCCCCCTCATTCTTCTCTTCTGCAGACTAAACAATCCCAGCTCCCTCAGCCTCTCCTCATAAGTCATGTGCTCTAGACCCCTAATCATTTTTGTTGCCCTTCGCTGGACTCTCTCCAATTTATCCACATCCTTCTTGTAGTGTGGGGCCCAAAACTGGACACAGTACTCCAGATGAGGCCTCACCAGTGTGGAATAGAGGGGAACGATCACGTCCCTCGATCTGCTCGCTATGCCCCTACTTATACATCCCAAAATGCCATTGGCCTTCTTGGCAACAAGGGCACACTGCTGACTCATATCCAGCTTCTCGTCCACTGTCACCCCTAGGTCCTTTTCCGCAGAACTGCTGCCTAGCCATTCGGTCCCTAGTCTGTAGCGGTGCATTGGATTCTTCCATCCTAAGTGTAGGACCCTGCACTTATCCTTATTGAACCTCGTCAGATTTCTTTTGGCCCAATCCTCCAATTTGTCTAGGTCCTTCTGTATCCTATCCCTCCCCTCCAGCGTATCTACCACTCCTCCCAGTTTAGTATCATCCGCAAATTTGCTGAGAGTGCAATCCACACCATCCTCCAGATCATTTATGAAGATATTGAACAAAATCTTGTATTGAACAGCATAAGCTATGGACCAAGAATTATTCAGTGAATAATTTTAAATAATGAATACAGTTGAGAAACTTCTGAACAGTTAGCTGATAATTCAGGAATAGGAATATCGGTGGAATGCCTCAAGTGAATTAGTAGTTACAAGCTAGTCATCCAGCTGTAGTTAAATAAAGGGTGGGTTGTGAACTGGAATAACTCTACACATGAAGACAGTTTATAGCCCTGAATTTGCAAGTTCATTGCCATGGGCAGCTCAAACCCTTCCCCGCATCCCAAAAGATCTAGTCGCATTTATGAGCTTGCAGGATTGTGCCTAAAAAAAAATTAGAGGTAGGCCACGCTGGAAAATTTGGATCTGTGAATTCAGCCCATCTCAAGCAAGCATATCATGCATAATGATTAGCTCCCCATCCTCACTAGTTTTTTTTTTTTTAAAAAGTCCACACATAACATTGGAAAGTATTTTTTCCCCAATTGTTTGATGTTATTATGTATCAAGACACTAATTTCTAGAGCAAGAGAGTTTATTTAGGCCCAGATTTTTAAAGGTATTTAGGCACTTCTGCATTCAGCATTGCAATACCAAGCGATTTGCATTTTATAAGAGATTTAGGCACTTATGTGCCAAAATTCCATTTACAGTCAGTAGGATTTAAGTTTCAAAGTGCCTAAATCACTTTTTAAAATGAGGCAGATTCCTAAATTAGTTAGGTGTGCAGTTATTGAGAAAATAATCACTCTGTATAGTCTAAAGATGATATTCCATTACATATACACCTTTAATTAGAACCCGACAGACAAATTTCTGTATATTTTCATTCTGTTTCAACATATAATTCTGTTACAAAAGTTAATGCAAGAGGTTGTTAGAACAAGGAGGCTTTGCTGCTCTTGTACACACTACTACTATGTCCATGAAACAGTCTACCGAAAAGTTAGCCATTTCTAAAGAAATGATCCTCCAGAGACCAGAGTAACAGCAGTTGCAGGAACAAATTTCCTTTTCTCTCAGTGGTAGGATTAAACACAATCAAGTAGCTAACTTAAAAACACACACACACACGCACACGCACACACACACAGCAGCTTCTTTCCATCAGTTCTATAGTCCCAGGAACAGCACTATGCATCCGATGAAGTGAGCTGTAGCTCACGAAAGCTCATGCTCAAATAAACTGGTTAGTCTCTAAGGTGCCACAAGTACTCCTTTTCTTTTTTCTTTTTACGAATCCAGACTAACACGGCTGTTACTCAGGAACAGCACTGTTACCCTGGCACAGATGGAAGGAAGGAGGAATTTAAAAAAATAGGAGACAGTTTTTAAACATTTCCCTGAAATACACTGTCAATTTTTCTTCATAAGAGTTGCTTTAAAACTTCCAGTATGAGAGGGCTTCCAAATGAGAGAGACCTGATGCATCCACGCTACAAACTGCATGAAATAAATAGAGCCTCTTTGAACATATAGAAAATGCTCTTACTGTATCTAATAATGATACCAGAGTAGCTGATAGATGACAATATGTTGCCTCAGCATTAATTCATAGCACGTGCACAGTGGAAATTACCACAAAGAGCAAATAAGCATGAGAAGGCCAGGTTTTCAAAATAAGACACACGGTTATGAGTTCATACCTAATTACGCAGGGAAGTGACTGGTGTGCGTACATTAACGTAATTGTCCGATGTGTCTGAACATTGGGTATATGCATGCATAGGTACGGTACACGTCAATAATTGCATGCTCGTACACAGTACCCTCTAAGCCACAATATAATGAACAGCTATCTAGGAGCTCAGATTTCTACCCAGTTTGTTATTGCAGCAACTTCTAGCTGCTTTTCTGAGTGTTTTTCCCAAGACTCAATGAATTTCTAAAATATTACCACCTGTCAGCATTTCTAACAGAGAAGGTAAAAAGATAATTAATGAACATCCTATCTTTCTTCACAGATTAGCTTCAATACCTTCCTGAGTTGAGGAAAAGAACTGCTGACTGATCCAAAACCATTGAAGAAAAAGGGAAAACCCTCATAGACTTGCATGGGCTTTGGGGATCAGGCTCTTAATGAATTAACATGACAATGATGGGAATCTCTTCTTGTTTACCCTGTAAGCAAAAACTGAAGGGGATCAAAATATCTCACTAATCTCTTCTTCCTTTCCTCACCTTCATTTAAACAGAAGATAACATGGATTAGAGGGACCTGAAAGGTATTTTTGTTTTGTCCGTGAAGTTCTCTAGCACATTTTGCATCTCTTTGGGGACAAAAGGGGAGGGGGGGAGGGAGGAATAATCTACCAGTGCTTAACTAAACCTGGAACCTTAGTGTATACAACATCATCATCTAGATTGTAACATTTGACAGTTAGGTTAATCCTGTGAAGTGAAATAGATATTTAAAACAATGATTGTTTAATTCCCAGCTAATTGTACCATACTGCTACATTGCTAGCAAACAATGTAAAAAGAATGCCAAATTAATTAATGAAACATTTAATCAAAATCTATTCATATAGTTGCCTATCCATTTTTGAAGCTAAATAAATATTACATTTTAATTGCCTCAGTACTGGCTAAAACAATACTGGATTTGTTTATAGAGATCATTAAACAGAGATGGCAGAGGTACAAAGAGATTAGGTATGTGTGTTTGGATCTGGATCTAAGTATCGTCAAAGTTACAACTCAATGACCAGCTCCTCAGCAGAACATTCATGGCTGTTGGGCTTCAAATTTGAATTTGGCAGCTGAATCAAAAGTCTTCTGAGAACAACTGTTTCTGTAACATTTCTGCTGCCTGCCCCTAGAGCCCCCAGAGATCCTAGCCTTGCCCAGTAGTCAATAGGTCATCTGAATAACCAAGATGTATCTAAGCTTAACCTGAGGATCTGTAACTCTTGCCCCACGCCTTCCGGGTGGATGTGATAATTAACTTGTCTGTCCAATCCATTGTTGTGATTGTAAGGTATTTCTATGAAGTACCTACCACAATAGTGGGCAATATTAATACATAAATAAAAACCTTTGATGGAGGCAAAAAGGGGTAGGGATTTCAATCCTCCACGTGCTCCTTTTTCGTGGAGCTCCTGGGGGAGTTTCTGGCTATCCTCTCCCAACCACCTTTTGAGGTCTGCTAGGTCAGACTATTGCCACATAAATCCTATGCAGTTTCTGAAGAATAGTAATCGTCACACAACACCACTCACATGGCAACAGGGAACCTTTACTGCCAGCTACAATACAAAAGCCCTTTGCAGTTTCCTACCACAGCTGGGAGGTGGTATCGCTAACAAGGAGAGGGCTCAGAGCCTGTGCGGAGAAGGGACGCAAGAGAGACCAGTGTGGTAAGGGAAGAATGCACATGGGACAGCTTCCAAATGTGGAAGATTGAATCTAACCCACAGGTTTGGATGTTGAATCCTAACTCATGAAATCTAGTCCTGAATATCTCCCAATTTCAGAATCTTGATTTGGGCCCATCTCTGAATGAGATGCATAGATACAGAAACATATATTCCAGACAAAGGATTCTCAGATTTTTGCACAATGTGGACCATATCTTCATGAAAAGGACTACCCTCTTCCCCATTCTTGATTGTGTGGGCCACCTCTCTCTCATCTGTGCCTTCTGGCAATCACAGCAATTGCTTCCATGGAAAAGTAGCATTAGGGAAATATTTAGTGTACTTTTAGCTTCTTTTAATATAATTTAGCAGATGGAAACAATGAGGCGAGCCAGGATCATGTGACCAAGCAACTCTCCACAGACCATTGGCGGATTCGCCATCACTTGAAGTCTTTATATCAAATTGGGATACCTTCCTGATACAGATGCTCTAGCTCGACCAGAAGTTATGATCTTGATGTAGGAATTACTTGGTGAAATTCTATAACCTCTGTTAAAATCTATGAATTCAAAACAACACTTTTGGAACTTCTATGTTAGGCATGCCTTCGATATAATTGAAAAGAGCAGGAGGAGGCAGCCAAATTTATTAAGAGCAGCCTCACTTCCACATGCAGGTAGATAGTAGGAAAATCGTAGCCATCTTGCTGGCTTCAGCCCCATTGACAGTATTAAGAGATGGTGGCCATTTTGAATAAGGGAAATTTATGAGTAAGCATCCTTTCAACATGTTTTCATCACAGTCACTGGTGTTGTGATAAAATTGCAAGACTTGGCAATACAGGACTTGTCCCCTTGTCCACAAACTGCAAAGTCATGGTCATCATTTTAGTTAACATAACTCCTTAAAGTTATTTTCTAACTCACTTATTTCCTAGTATAGACAAGCCTTTAGACTCCACCCTGATGCATTCAGAACAGTTATACCAGGCTTTAGAGCACTGGTGTGCCCATGGCCTGACAGCGAGACAGTGTTTACATTGACCATCCGCAGGCACGGCTGTCCACAGCTCCGAGTGACTGCGGCTCACCATTCTCAGCCAATGGGAGCTGCGGGAAGCGGCATGAGCTGGCTATCACTTCCCGCAGCTCCCACTGGCCAGCAAGGGCGAACTGCGGCCTCTGGGAGCTGCAGGTGGCCGTGCCTGCGGATGGTCAATGTAAACACTGTCTCGCGGCCCGCCAGCGGATTACCGTGATGGTCCATGTGTAGCTCTCGGGCCGCAGGTTGCCCACCACTGCTTTAGAGAGAACACAGTCTATTGCTCCCTTAGCTAAATGTAATATTGATGTAACACAAGCTCAAGAGGTAGAGGTGAGTAAACAGGGAGCTCAGTGAATCTCTCCCATCTAGATAATGTATTACCCTAATTTTCTTTATAATTTCAGTTTATTATCACAACACAGTTAGGGAGAGAATATAGTAGCAACATATTTCCCAGTGCATCCAGTTTCCTACGTCTCAATTGTTTAGAGCGAATCTCTTTGGGATGCGAGTCTCTTCCTAGTCCATCTATTGTACAGCATCAAGTACATTGTCATCACTAAGTAAATACTGAACAGTGTCAGCGAGTTCTTGCTGTCTTTATGTTATTGTACATTATCTCAAACGCAAACATGTTAACAGTTTTCATCTAGTGCAATGTAACCAATACGTGGCTGAACTAAACATTTTATCACTCAGACACCAAATTGTCTTTTTTTTTTTTAATGGTTGTAATCACAGGGAAAAAAAACAATACCTCAAGCCAAAATTTCATCTGACCTCTTGCATCTTCTTTGAAGGATTTGGAGCACATTCACAACAGTTATAGAAAAGAGATGGATGTGTTGCTCCTGGAGTAGCAAGAGACTGACGGACTGTTTTAAAATAAATACAATTCAGGGCATGGTAAGCAAAGCCAAAACTTGCCTAAATACTTTTCTTCCCTGTGCTTTCCTAGACATGCAGACACCGCCTTGCAGTTTCTAGATATGGAGTTACAGCACTATTGCAGTGCACAGGATGGCAGGTAGCAAATAAAGCAGAAAACATTTCCATAAATATGTGCAAGCCACAGAAAATATCTTGCAATTTCACTTAAACTCACCGCATTTGAGCTTTCCTGTGCTAAAACTGCAGTAAGCATTATTCAGAACATTGGAGTTACCATCTTTAAGGTTTTAAACCAGAGCATCAAGAAACTTAGTTTCTAGTATAATGATGTAGCTCCCCAAATACTAAACAAATGGCTGATATATACCGATCAATTCCTTTGTATTTTAGGTTCCATATAGTACAGGATTAATTCAGAATTTTCTCCTCTAACCACCATCCTGTAAGGAACATATGGAGTTCTCCACTTCGCCGGTGGGTAAATATATACTGATGAGATGCATTTTTTAAAACACATCATCTTCTCTCAGATGCTGTGCCAAATTCTGATATTGGTGACATAGGCCAAATTCCTCCAGACTACTCACACGCACAGAGCTATATGAAAAATCCAAATGATTTTTGCCTATGCTCCAAATGAATTAATTCATCAAAATCAAATACAATAATTGTTGCCCTTGTTTATACTTAACAATATCATTAAATGAGGTCTTCTAGCACCCTGTAGTCACATCAAAAGTTGCCTTATACAGCGTTATATCAGGTTACCCTATGGTAAATTGCTGTACCAAAGCATACACTGGTTGCTGGCACTTAAGACATACAGTTTGCAGGCAGCCTCCTGTGGGTCATTTTAATCTCGTAGTTACATGACACTCTGTTGACCAGATGACATTTACAATCTAATTTAGAGTCAAAGAATCATAGAAGATTAGGGTTGGAAAAGACCTCAGGAGGTCATCTAGTCCAACCCCCTGCTCAAAGCAGGACCAACACCAACTAAATCATCCCATCCAGGGCTTTGTCAAGCCGGGCCTTAAAAACCTCTAAGGATGGAGATTCCACCACCTCCCTAGATAACATGGTCCAACACCCTCATAGTAAAATAGTTTTTTTCTAATATTCAATCTAGACCTCCCACACTCCTTGTTCTGTCATCTGCCATCACTGAGAACAGCCGAGCTCCATCCTGTTTGGAACCCCCCTTCAGGTAGTTGAAGGCTGCTATCAAATCCCCCTTTACTCTTCTCTTCTGCAGACTAAATAAGCCCAGTTCCCTCAGTCTCTCCTCGTAAGTCATGTGCCCCAGCCCCCTGATCATTTACCTATGAGTCTCCTCATCAAGAATGTTTACTGACAGTGAAGTTGTTTCAGAAAAGTAATGAAAGAATAAAAGCAGTCAGCATGTGAGATGCAAATGAATTCAGTATAAATATATTTTCAATTAAGTTATGCTGCCTTACTTTTAGAAATGGTATCAGAAGAGAGAGAAATCTAAATATTTATTAAAGAAACAATGGCTCTTAAAGTGCACCTATCGTAACAGTCTTTAAAGAGCCAGGGAAAGAAAGAGTTCTTTAAAGTATGAGTGAGCAATGTTTAACTATTATGACTCTTAATCATGGCCTTAGTATATTTACTAAAAAAGAAAAGGAGTACTTGTGGCAACTTAGAGACTAACAAAGTCTCTAAAGTGCCACAAGTACGCCTTTTCTTTTTGCGAATACAGACTAACACGGCTGCTACTCTGAAACCTGTCAGTATATTTACTGTACACTCAAAGGTATTTTTTTCTTTTCTGAAAATATTTTTCTTGTTTTGAAGAATTTTTTAGTCCAGTTTGCTTTTTTCTCTAAGCGATTTTCTCTAAGCCTATTTCCTTTTTTAATGGGGAATCTCAACTTGTCCCAGAGAATATTTAGAAACATTGACTTTAGCTAGCTCTCAGAGGACAATGTATATATTATGATACATACAGTTTGAACTTTGTAGGAAGCAGCTTTCGTTTCTTTTCTGTTCTATTCTATAAAGGTTCTTTTACCACCTTTACTCCCGTAGTACCTGAGCATCTTCTAAGGTGATCAGATGTCCCGATTTTATAGGGTCAGTCCCGATATTTGGGGCTTTGTCTTATATAGACGCCTATCGCCCCTTGTCCCGATTTTTCACACTCACTGGCTGGTCACCCTAGCATCTTCCAGCAACACATTAAACAATGTACTTAACATTGTCACATGTGGTTTGTTCTCTCTCTCAGAGCATGTCTACACTACAGCCCTACGTCGGCCTCACTGTGTAGTGTAGACCTGGCCTCAGTCTCTCTAGGGGATGAATTGCATGTGTAGTGTGGTATTTGTTTTGGTAAGGTTTTTTTGTTTTGCTTTTTAGCTTTTTTGTCCCGACACATTTTCTAGAGCCCACATACTAGGATATGCCATTTTTTTAAAAAGGCATTTGATATTTTTATCCCTATGATCCTGTTGCTTCTGCCCCTTATGCAGGCATAAAGTAGCAGAGGCAGATAGTAGTGGACCAGGTAGGGCACACAGTGGGGAGCAGCTGCTATATAGCATATCCTCTACTCTGCATTTCAGAGTAACAGCCATGTTAGTCTGTATTCGCAAAAAGAAAAGGAGTACTTGTGGCACCTTAGAGACTAACCAATTTATTTGAGCATAAGCTTTCGTGAGCTTCAGCTCACTTCATCGGATGCATACTGTGGAAAGTACAGAAGATCTTTTTATACACACAAACCATGAAAAAATGGGTGTTTACCACTACAAAAGGTTTTCTCTCCCCCCACCCCACTTCTCCTGCTGGTAATAGCTTATCTAAAGTGATCACTCTCCTTACAATGTGTATGGTAATCAAGGTGGGCCATTTCCAGCACAAATCCAGGTTTTCTCCTCCACCCCCCGCTTTTTTTTTTCCCCCCACACACAAACCCACTCTCCTGTTGGTAATAGCTTATCTAAAGTGATCACTCTCCTTATAATGCACATGATAATCAAGGTGGGCCATTTCCAGCACAAATCCAGGGTTTAACAAGAACGTCTGGGAGGGGTAGGAAAAAACAAGGGGAAATAGGTTACGTTGCATAATGACTTAGCCACTCCCAGTCTCTATTCAAGCCTAAGTTAATAGTATCCAATTTGCAAATGAATTCCAATTCAACAGTCTCTCGCTGGAGTCTGGTTTTGAAGTTTTTCTGTTGTAATATCGCAACTTTCATGTCTGTAATCATGTGACCAGAGAGATTGAAGTGTTCTCCGACTGGTTTATGAATGTTATAATTCTTGACATCTGATTTGTGTCCATTTATTCTTTTACGTAGAGACTGTCCAGTTTGACCAATGTACATGGCAGAGGGGCATTGCAGGCACATGATGGCATATATCACATTGGTGGATGTGCAGGTGAACGAGCCTCTGATAGTGTGGCTGATGTTATTAGGCCCTGTGATGGTGTCCCCTGAATAGATATGTGGGCACAGTTGGCAACGGGCTTTGTTGCAAGGATAGGTTCCTGGGTTAGTGGTTCTGTTGTGTGGTATGTGGTTGCTGGTGAATATTTGCTTCAGGTTGGGGGGCTGTCTGTAGGCAAGGACTGGCCTGTCTCCCAAGATTTGTGAGAGTGTTGGGTCATCCTTCAGGATAGGTTGTAGATCCTTAATAATGTGTTGGAGGGGTTTTAGTTGGGGGCTGAAGGTGACGGCTAGTGGCGTTCCGTTATTTTCTTTGTTAGGCCAGTCCTGTAGTAGGTGACTTCTGGGAACTCTTCTGGCTCTGTCAATCTGTTTCTTTACTTCCGCAGGTGGGTATTGTAGTTGTAAGAATGCTTGATAGAGATCTTGTAGGTGTTTGTCTCTGTCTGAGGGGTTGGAGCAAATGCGGTTGTATCGCAGAGCTTGGCTGTAGACAATGGATCGTGTGGTGTGGTCAGGGTGAAAGCTGGAGGCATGTAGGTAGGAATAGTGGTCAGTAGGTTTCCGGTATAGGGTGGTGTTTATGATGGTTATGATTATGCAAGGTAACCTATTTCCCCTTGTTTTTTCCTACCCTCCCCCCGCCCCCCCCCAGACGTTCTTGTTAAACCCTGGATTTGTGCTGGAAATGGCCCACCTTGATTATCATGTGCATTGTAAGGAGAGTGATCACTTTAGATAAGCTATTACCAGCAGGAGAGTGGGGTGGGGGGAGAGAAAACCTTTTGTAGTGGTAAACACCCATTTTTTCATGCTTTCTGTGTATAAAAAGATCTTCTGTACTTTCCACAGTACGCATCCGATGAAGTGAGCTGTAGCTCACAAAAGCTTATGCTCAAATAAATTGGTTAGTCTCTAAGGTGCCACAAGCACTCCTTTTCTTTTTACTCTGCATTGATTGGCAGAAGTCCCCTTAAAACACATTAAGCTATTGTAGAGTAAAACAAAAGAAACATCAAAGTGAATTTATTAGTTTGTAAGATTTCCACAATCTGTTCATGGACATTCAGCAAACAGAAAAAGAAGCTAAATTCATTGGGTCATATTATGTGCTATAATTATTTGCTCTATTCTGAGCACTGATATGTATACGCCTTCATTGTGAAATCTACAAATGGAGGGGAGGAGGGGGAATAAAATAAATTACATTTAAAAACCATGCATGTTAATAATCTGGTGCCTGCTGTTTTTAGATGCATTGATTGTGAGGATGTGTATAATGTTAAATCAGCTAAGTAAGCAAATGTCTTAAATTACGAAATATTGTATACTTCATAGATCATTAATTACTGATGCATTATGATTTACGTGGCATGCCCCATTAACAACCATATAGTCATTCCTTAAATCAACTTGAGGACAAGAAACCCAACAACCCACCCTCATCCATCTTAATTTGTCTTTCACAAATGTAGGAGATGGGAGCAATAATTAGGGCTGCCATTTCACCATTCTAATAATAATGTGGTTAAAATCTTCATAGTTACACCCTTTGTCTCTTTATCTGGTTTCCCTGAATTCTGAAAGCTGTACCATTTTGGTCCTGTGACGTTAGACTTGAAATAAAGACGCTTGCATCTTGAAACAATTTTTAATAATACAATCTGCTGGAGAAGGAATGTGGTCTTCCAAAAGTAATTATAGACCAAAGCAGTTACATCAGAAAAACATCAAATGGAAGAGGGAGTGATGCAATGGAAAGAATACAACAGAGTGGACAGCATTAAAAATTAATATTTACCAGCTACACTAGCTAAATTTGTTATGTTATTTGCAGTCCTTTCCATTGTAAATCTACAGGTGCTCCTATAAACCCAAAATAATGTGGCACTGTAAATGATGATTTTTAATAGCATCTTTTGTACTAAGTACAAAATTGTGGGAGAAATATAATATTAATTGTCAAATATCCATAATTGCTTATTATGCAACATGATTTATATCACTTAAGTAAAGGCCAAGTTTTCAAATGGGTCTCTAAAATTATTCACTGAAAAATTGGCTGGTGCACCAGTCTGGACTCTGAACCCGCTACATTTGTACATGCAAATTGGATAATTATGCAGCTAATGAACCTTTTGTATGTGCAAATCTGTTTTGCATGTGTAGAAAGTTTCACAACAAGGTGTATTATGAGGGTTAATTTGTCTGTAGAGTGTTTTGAGAATGTTAGATGAAGAATGCCATATAGACTAAATTTTTCTTATAGTGATAATATTTTGTAATTGGTAGCTACTATTTAATATTAAATTAAATAATCTCCCTTCCCTTGGTCTCATCTATATACAAGATGATGTGCAAGGGTGACTTTATTTCACCAGGATGATGGTGATCATTTTGCCAAACTGTTGCCATGCAACGGATATAAACAAACTTTGGGGATCCACTTCAGTCCAACAAGCAGGTTTTCTTCAGCCCCCGAGGTGGCCTTGCCAGGTCCCAACAGTCATAGAATATCAGGGTTGGAAGGGACCTCAGGAGGTCATCTAGTCCAACCCCCTGCTCAAAGCAGGACCAAGCCCTAATTTTTGCTCCAGATCCTTAAATGGCCCCTCAAGGATTGAACTCATAACCCCGGGTTTAGCAGGCCAATGCTCAAACCACTGAGCTATCACATAGATGCTTTTCAAACCAATGATGGAGAATTTGCCTGAAGGGATCTTGCTTCCTCTAAATTCTTTTTGGAGGAAAGCATAGACTTTTATGCATTCCATCATAGAAACGGCAGGCAAGTTCTATTTTGAAAATCCAACAAATCCAACAACTTAATTTGTCAGTGTCAGGGCAGGGCAGTGGTCTGTCTTCATCTAGCAATAAGAACCCTTCCAGCTCTTAATGGAAAAGAATATTAAAACCGTGCGTGCAGGAAATATTCTCTTTTAAATTAAAATAAGACCAGTCTTCTAGAAAGTGGTATTTTTAATGATAGTGTATCACAAAATTATTATATATAATGTGCCTTATGCAGCATTGCTGTAGTTGTACTGGCTCCAGGATATTAGAGAGACAAGGTGGCTGAGGTCATTTCTTTTATTGGACCAACTTCTGCTGGTGAAAGAGTGAAGCTTTCAAGCTTACACAGAGCTCTTCTTCAGGTCACCTTGTCTCTGTAATGTGCTTTAGGCAGTTTAAATAGCAATTTATACAACAATTTTATGATCTAATAAATTGTGTGGGACATCTATATATTTTCCCTTACGGGAAATTTGTTCACAATTCCAGGCAGTTAGAGATTGGCTTATGCCCTGAAGCATGTGGGTTTATATCCCTTACAATTTTTTCATCTTATCTAATGTAACTTATCAAATATCTACCCATTATCCATATAAATATCTAGTTCCTCACTGAATCCTACTAAGCTGTTGGTCTCAATCTCTTGAGGCAAGGAGTTCAACGGGTTAATTATGGGTTTGTGTTTAAAAAAAGGGGGGGGGGCGGCGAGGGAGTGTTAAGTAAGCAAAGGCTGAGAGTTGGGTCCTAGAAACCTGACCTCTACTCAGAATTTCAGTGTTTTTCAGGCCACTTGGATTCCTAGAATGATCCTTGGGAGACCTGTAACTTTGGCCTTTAAAATGGTGCTCTAGTAACAAAGCAACAACATCAGGACCATACCCAAGAAGTATGTGACTCATAGAGTCCATATCCTTAAGTGAAGTAATCCTGGAGAAGAAAATACCAAAGGAGGACCCAGTCTGACAGGAACTGCTCAAGTCAATGGTACTTGCAATCTTGCTGAAAGAAGAGACTATAAACAGCAAGTTGCCAACCCTAGTTGTAAAAAGAAAAGGAGTACTAGTGGCACCTTAGAGACTAACCAATTTATTTGAGCATAAGCTTTCGTGAGCTACAGCTCACTTCATCGGTGCATCTGATGAAGTGAGCTGTAGCTCACGAAAGCTTATGCTCAAATAAATTGGTTAGTCTCTAAGGTGCCACTAATGGATCATATTAAAGAAGTTCTGTATTAAAATCACAAATGAGTTTGATTCCCCATAGTTTAAATTCCAGGGTATTACTAATTAAGAGGTCTCTTGGTTTTTGGTACTGTTTCTCTCCCTCTGTGTGTGAAACTTGCAAGCTGCTAATTGTGTTAGTACATTCTAAGACAGAGTCTGTTCTCAAAGCAATTCACAGAGAGAGAGACTCAAAGCAATACTCTAACAACAGAAACAGCACCCAGAAACTCCCCGCCCTTTTGTTGTATTAACAATTGTGATTAAAATAGAGATAGAGGATGTATGTGGATGGATGCCTGGTGTGGATAATAACTAAATGATCAGGGAGGTGCCAGCCTAAGAATCCAGTGTCCATCGGCTGAAGAAGGCGTCAAGTGGAAATAACCAGAGGACCCCCGGAGGGCAGACTGGAATCCACCCAACAGCCTCAAGAATAGGAGAACCAAAGAACAAGATAACATCTAGCAGTACGGAGCCGTCAGGAATGTGCTATCTGCTGATTGATTCAGCAACAGCATGATGAAGCAATTCCCATAGACTGGCATAGGAAGAAATTCCTATAAAAATAGACTCTAAAAAGTGAGAACTTTGGGGTCTAATTCTGCAAAGCAACTTCCAGGAGCATCAGATGAGCATCTGAAAAGGCCCTGCTCCCTCCTCATGTCCAGGCCACCTGGCCAGTGGCTTGGCATGAGCAACTCTAAAGCTGGTAACTATGATAACAACCTTGCAGAAACTCTGTGTGTGTGAATGTGTGTGTGTGTGTATGAATGAATGTGTGAATAAATATGAGATTGAATGGAATGTTATAGCTATAACTAACTGCTTACTATGATAACAACCTTGCAGAACCTGTCTGTGTGTGTGTGTGTATATAAATATGAGATTGAATGGAATGTTATAGCTGTAACTAACTGCTTACTATGATTCTTTCTGTATTCACAATAAATGTGGTATTTTGCCTTTTCCTCTTTAATAAGATCCTGCTGGTTTTTATTTTATTGGTATAACACTAGTACTCCTTTTCTTTTTGTGAATACAGACAACACGGCGGCTACTCTGAACCCTAGTTGTAGTTCTGACCAAAACAGTGTTATTTTGAACTTAATCTTATAATTAAGCAGACACCAGTTCTTCCCCTCATTGAATAGCACCGATAGATAAATCAGGAATAAAGTCCACGAGTTACTGTATTTGAAAAATAGCTAAAGATAATTAGTAAAATCATGTTCACAATTCAAGTAAGATATTAACTGAGATGGGAAAGACCTGTAAGCTGGTTGCTAAGGAAAAGATTTTTAAATATATTAAGTTGTCTAAAGATCAGATCAGTCTATGCTTTTCTCTCCAAATCCCCATCTCTGGTAGGATTTTCAAAACTCCTTGGGAGTTGGGATTTTCAAAAGTGGCTAGGCATTTAACTCCCTGCCTGCATTTTTAGGTGCACACATGCCTTTAAAATCTAGCCTCAAAGATTTAATTAGTTTATACATTATCTTTCAAAGTCTTGACCTATCCCATAATAATTATAATGCTAGGATCCAGTGGACCTGGGTTTTGTCAGTTGATATAATTCTGTGGATCACTGGCCTAAGACTCCTGGTTCATTAAAGGCATTTGCACAATTTTCACAAGTAGAGTTTTTGTTATGCTAGAAGACCCCTTTACAAAAAAGGTGCACATGTATGATTATGAGCCCTATACTCCACCGCTGAATCACTGAAGATACCAGTGGGCATAGTGTGCCCCAAGAAGCTTAAAACTGGAAGGGTTAATTCAGGACAGAGAGTGAAGATGTTTTTACCTCAAAGGCTAAGTTTTAACCAGTGGGCATATAGCGTTGATGCATCCAGTATAGAGGGTGAAAGAGAAAAAAAAAATACTGAGGTCAATGGGGTCTGGGGAAGAGAAGAAAGGGCAAAGGAAATTACAGAAGGGACCAGCAGCAAGGAAAAAATGTCATAAGGTCAAGATTCAAGAGTCATTGCAAGACATTTTTAATGATGAAGTACTGTCTGCAAATTATGAATGAAGCATTTTAGCTATGTGTGCCAGCAGGCTGCAGCAGGAATTCCAAGCTTTGTAAATGTGTGCACATTTTTTGCTTTGGTTTAACAAACTCTCTCTCCCCCCAAATTCTATCCAATGAGCTGTATCCAAGAGGAAAAAGCAGCAAAATTTTAGTCTAGAGGAAACTGCAAAAGACTCACAGATATGACGATCTCATGTTTTCCACATCAATATTGGGAAAGTAAGCCTCTAAGTTTTGCATGGGCAGTTCTAGCTCTGGTTTGAATCTTAGCGGAGATGCAGGGTGCATGTTGCACACACCATTAATTCAGCCAATGGAAGAGGGTCTCTGTTACATGACAAAGTCTACTTGAAAATTGCAGCCACTGGCTGGCAGTCACAAAGGCCAGAGAGCTCACAGGCAGAAAAACACTTTCATTCTCATTTCTTTTCAGATGAAACTTTCTGTAAAAACAATTCACCACACATAGGTTTGGATTTTTTTTGTATGTAATGCTCCTATTCATAACTTGAGTTAATTACTTGCAAAGCAGATTTGATCAATCAAAGCTAGTTCCATAACTATATGTTTCTTAAGGGATCGCTAGGTAGGTCTCCAGTACTTTTGCCAACAAGCATATTACAGTGATCATCTTCTGATTACGCTAACAAATTATTTGAAATCCGCTGCACATGATTGCCCATCAGAAAACTTCTCCATGCTCCTATGACTGATCACAGGGTTATCTGCCCTTATTCTGTTTCTCTCCCATACCAATCGAGAAGCAACGTATGTTCTGTAGGCCCTCCACAACAAGAGCCAACAGGGTTGTGCCCGGGAGTTGGTCTGCATATATATGTTCATACACCCTCTCCAACCATGATCTAGCAGTAGTTCTTACGCAAATAATGTATAGCCATATTCTCAGCTGATATAACTCCCTCTGCCAGAAGGGGATTTAGTCATGTGTTCCTGGCAGAAATGGCCTGCATGTGTGCATAGTTGAAAGTTGTTGCAGTGCAGGGAGTTATTCGTGGGGATGCTGCTAGACAGAATATGGATGCACATTATTTTCAAAATTGTTAGAGGAAATTTGTTTTTCACAAACTATCTTCTTATTGAAAACCCAGTTTCAGTAAATAATTTAAAAATGATTTCAAAAAAAGTTAGTGAAAAACAGAGACTGGGTCCATTTCAAACTCTGCAAAATGGAAGCAACTTTGAAATTTTGCGCTACATCATAAACCTGTTTTTTTAAGATCACTAAATATTTGTTAGATGAAATCAAATACAGTTCACTATCCTGAAGAGACCAATTTGCATTTTAAAAATGGTTTGCTGCCCTGCAAAGCATTTATTTCAAGGTTGTAGCCTGAAGAATGCAACGTTCATTAGCTGATCATATTGCTGCAGAAAAATCAAATAGGTTATATGACCCTAATGTAGGAAGCCATGTCACTCAAAAATTTGAAAGATCTCAAGTCTATCACAATTCAGTGTAAATTGCTGCTATTTGGCAACTAATCCACTTGGGCTTCTGTCAAGACATAAAAAAATTGGCAAGATTCAGTATGTTGGAATTTAATTAGTAACTCAATGTAAACAAACTCTGGATGCACATTTTGAATGGGTGAATCCATTTTTATAATCAATTTTTTAACAGACAGACAGACAATACAATTTAATTACCACTCTGATCAGCACTGTATCATAGCATATAAATAGCTTGACTTTGGAAATGACTCTGAAGCAATTTGTTAGTCAAGTGCATTAATTATGAAGGCATGCTTTTTAATCATCTTTCCAACCTCTTTCATATTTAATCAGTCATTTTCCACTTTTAAAAGAAAAAAAAATCACACATTTCTGGAGGAGATGGAAATCCAAATGCACAAAAAAAACCCCAAAACAAAACATCAACTAATAGTCACACCCAGTGCCTGAATGGCTCTCAGCTGTCCACTCATTGAAAGAGATGTTTGATTTTTCCAGGATCACCACTGTAAACAGGTCAGACACAGCTCACATTAGAAACTGTAAAAGACCAAGACAGGACTGAAAGCATGCAAGATCTATTGCAGAAAAGAATAATGATGAAAGCTAATGGAATTCTAAATAGATCCGGTTATCCCCTTGACCTGTAGTGACCCTACCGAAGTACTAATTTCTGGAGTGCTACACCCTTAACATCTATCATTGTTTGTTAATTACAGTCTGGTACAGGATTACATGCCAGGGCAGGATGAAGGTACAAAAAGAAATACACTTTAGTCCTTTTGTTTAGTCCATCAGCCAAGCAAATTTGATTTAATAACCTCATATTAATAAACTCCCAAAAACCTTTCATTGCAGTTATTACAAAGTTATGGAGTAACAGCAGTGACATCCTGTTTCTCCAGTTAAGGCTCCAAAACCCATTTAATTCTAAATCTTATTTTTAAGATCTCTTTTCTGCAAGGACTTAGAAATTATATTGTTTTGGGCCAAGGATTGTGCAGAGCAGTCTCCATCCAAATATAATTTATTTTTGAACAATTACAAGACAATAACAAAAAAAACGAGGAGTGGCACCTCAGAGACTAACAAATCTATTTGGGCATAAGCGTTACAGTTGGCATGGCAACACCCATTTTTTCATGTTCTCTGTGTGTGTGTGTATATATATATATATCTCTTCCTTCTGTATTTTCCACTGTATGCATCCGATGAAGTGGGTTTTAGCCCACAATAACTTATGCCCAAATAAATTTGTTAGTCTCTGAGGTGCCACAATTACTCCTCGTTTTTTTTGCTGATACAGACTAACAAGGCTACCATTCTGAAGACAACACCACATTTTGGTGCTGACATTAAAAAGGGCTTAAATTTTTTGCTTTTGCATGACTCAAAACCAACTTACTTTTAGAAGTTCAAATGTGGCACACACAGTTAATAAGCATGTGTATGTTGCATGTTTGAAAATATTTGGTTTAGAAAGTTGCTCTTAATGTTCAAATTGCTATTATTAGTTACTCAGTGCTTAAAATGTACTCGGTGTTATATAATAGAGTAAGGAAGATTTGGGGTGAACTTCTGGCCCCACTGAAGTCGATGGGAATTTTGCCATTGACTTCACTGAAGCCAGGATTTCACCCAGGGATTCTACCCCAGCCACCTACAATCAACACTGAAGTCAATGGAAAAAATTCCATTGATTTCCCTCAGATCTGGATTGAACTCGATTATACAAACCAGATGCAGTTACGTAAAATATGATCCCTGTCTCAACATTTTGTAGGTTTAAAAACATTGTATCCTTCTTCGGATTATTGTTGAAAAACTTTGTAGCGAGAAGTGTGGATTTGAACAAGAGAGTCTGGCTAGTTAGTGTACTTTCTAAGTTTATGGGTTCAGCATAGAAGACACACAGAAGACAGAGGACAGTGAGAGAAGGGTACATTTGGAGAGGTGACAAAGGCAGTATGAAAGGAGAGGGAAGGATGGGCTGTAGAGATGTTGTACAGGAAGAACATACACGACTGCCTGCCTAAATGTGAGTGAGAAGCAGAAATGGGTAGGGGAGGACAACACTAAGGTTACAGGGAGAAGAGTGAAATAATCAACCATGACTGAGAAAAGAAAAAGAAGGGGGAAGATTCCATGACAAAAGATGAGTAATTCTTTGTTTTTGCTCTATGGAGTTTCAGCTTGAACATCCAGAATGAAAAAATAAGACACACTCAGCCCCACTTCATACTTAAAGATAAGCAGATGGTGGTGAGTCCCATTATCAATCAATGGGACTACTCGGGAGTTAAAGTTACAGCATGGTTGAATCAAGGCCTCAGAAGATGGGAGCTGGAACAGATATGCTGGAGATGTCACTGGAAAGGTCCAGGTAGTGCATGTTACTTATCAGAACCAAACATACAACTGTTTAGTTTTTTCAGTAATTGCTTCCCCTTGCCTCAGAATTTTTTTCTTTGTGAGGTGATCTTTCACTTCCTAGCTCTGCTGGTAGTCATTTTGCCTCTCTCCAACTGGATAAAACAAGCAATATTGCATGGGGGAGGTGGAGAGATCAGGTGAAAGAATCTCCTTACCCCTATTTTTTCTAAATTTGGGCCCATTGTACTGAGGAATTAAGAATTTACAGATTGCTCAATAACTCTCAAATATATCTCTTTTCTTCTCTATTTGTTTCATTGTGGCAGCGCAGTAGTATGTAGTGTTAAGACCGCCTTAAAAGTTCCACATTAATACATATTGTTAGAAATCCCTGGCCAAGTAGGGGCATCATAATTGCTATTACTCTGCACATCTTGGCCATGAGATGTTAAGAGTGTAAGGAGTGAAATTTCAGATCCTGTTGCTCCAAAAGTACAGGGACCTATCACTTGAGCTATAGAAGAATCTCCATTAACTTTGAGCAACACAAGGCCTATGACACACCGTTGTCCAATAGATAGTAGTGGTATTCATACACTTATGGTTGCAGAGGGCTGCATTTGATCCAGTGCTCCATGTGGGTGAGCTTAACAGTTGGGGGGGTACTATTGTCAACAACTTTGTGGCTTGGAATTGTTTCAAATCTGCAGATGATTCCCTATTTTCCAAGAAGCGGTTTTGTTCTGATGGTTGTATGGGAGATATCTTCCTTCATTTCTGCAAGGTCTGCTTGGCTATTACTACAGGTGGTGAAGTAAGTGCAAAGCAGCCAGAAAGAAAAGGAGTAGAAATCAGGAAAATCAAGGAGAGAAGGGGGGGGGGGGCCACGGGAGGGCATGGTCAGCAGAGAGCAAAATCTTGTTTTAAAAACAAAATTTTGTAAAGCTACATTTTAATGATTTATAGCCTACCTGAAGCTAAGATTATTTTCTCTGTTTCTCCATGTGTGTCTGAAAATTTTCTTATCCTCTGGTGCCAGGTATAAAATTGTGTTGTCTGTACAGAAACTGGTATTTCAAATCATGTGGGAAACATTGGGACAAATGTATTTCCTAACTGAAAAGAAAACATTTTAAGACCTGCAAGAATTTTGCCTCAGGAACTTTGCTCTTAATCTTCACGACAACACCTCTCTCAGATACTTTTGAGCACTTTAAGCCCTACAAGAGGCCAAAGTGACTATTCCCAAGGTATTTAGTTTCTGCTCACAGATTTTTCCAATGATTATGTGACTTCAGAATGAAAAAGCTGCTCCTGTTGTTGTTAGACCAACAGACAATTGAAAGAGTGTACAAGAGATTGAACAAAGACATCACCTTCTGGACCAACCTCTTCCCCCACCCCCCACCCCCGTTCACCCTCCCCCAACACATACACACAAAAAGACTGACAAAAACCCAGTATCTGTAAACCTAGTGACACCATCAGCCAAATCTTTGCTTAATTTTTTTTAAATAAATTCAATGGTCTCCAGATTTATTCTGTATTGAGATATGCAGGAAAGTACATTTTCAAGCAGCATGTGACAGTAAGCGTATTAACAAAGCTGAGGTGTACTTAGACAAATAAGCATTCTGGTCCATGACATGCAGCCTACAGCTACTCCCAAGTGCACTGAGCATCACAGCTGTTGTGATGGCATCTTCGTCTACTGCTACTCAACTCCTCTTTAGAATAGGTGGAGTACATGAATTCTCTATGCAGTTGGATACTGGAGATCAATATCAGAGAAAAGTAATTCAGTGTAATTAATTGTGAAATGTACTGGGGCCCGACTGTGAATCCCATAATCCCATCAGTGAGCAGTAGTTATCCACACAACTAGGCCCACTGAAGTAAATGGGACTTTTCATATGATCAGCTCATCAGTAGAAGAAACAGTTTCAGAATCTGTCCTGAGTAAATATTTTTTCCAAAGAACCTCAACTTTATTTCTAATAAAGTTCCTGTCACGTACTGGCTGCAGAGTGCAAATGCATTGGGACACAGGACAGTAATATAAATGCACTAGAGGCAGATAGAATAGGGAGATGTAATGGTCCAAAACAAACAAATACATTTGGTACACTGGCAGACCAGGTGCCAGCTTGTGCCAAGGTCCCCATGTCTCAAAGGAACACTGACAAATGCATGTAGTTGGCTGTTCTAGTGTCTGAGGGGGATTATACTTGTTAATTTGTTGGTGAAGTATAAAACTTCCAGCCAATTTGGGGTGTGTTCCCTGCTTTTTAAACAGTCTGCCCTGTGGTTGGTACTCATGCTATTGAGTCACTGCAGGCAGCTTTTCCTTCCAAAGAGCTTCAAAAACTCAAGCCCTAAACACAATTGTTAGCCAGGAAGCCAAGAGGGGGCACGCTGGACAGAGAGAGAAGACGACAGAAATGAAGCTGAAGTAGCACCAATGCTCTGCTGCCAAAATCAAAGGTATAATCTGTTTAGGATCACATCCTGACCACTGTCTCTGCCCTTGCCTCCCTTAGACCTCAGGGAGGTAGGTCAACAACTTGAATGTGGCAGCATGGGGTGAAAGCTAATTTGCATGACATCTGCACTTCCCTGTCAGAGTTGAAACAGGTACTGAATAGTTGGCTGGAACTGGCCATGCTCATTGGCTGGCACTGTCTTCAGCTGGTTTACATAATCATATGGAACATCTGACAATGATCAAGAATCACAGAAAGAGTTGCTTTCCTCTAACACTGAACAAGGAATTTTTATTAGAATAAGAACACCACTTATCTCTAATGCTACTTTGGGATTGTCTACACAGTGGGGTAAGCAAGCTACAGCAGTGTGATTTTTATAACGCACTATCCCGATGAACGTTATTTGGTCCATGTAGACTATGCTGGTGCACACTAATGATCCCTTACTGTGCTTTAACATAGTACAAGCCAGTCAGTGTGTTTTAGAACTCATACAGCTGTAGGCCACATTACCCCGCTATGTAGCCAAGGACTGTTATTCTCTGCTTCACTATATAGTTTCTGCCTGCAAACTTCTCCAGCCACATCCTGCCTGGATTTCTGCTACAAATTTAGAAGAAACACATATCGGTAAAGTGCCTTTTACCGATGTGTGAACTGGTCAGACAGTATAGCCTCAAATGAATAATCATAACTTAAGTTAATAGAATGGGTCCGATTCACCACTGTGCTATTCCATGCTTGTGCCAGCATATTTAATTGACTTCAATAAAGTGACACCATGGTGATTGAGGCCTAGGCTATTTAATCTCAAAACACTTCATAAACTATACCCAGGGATCATTTCATCCATAGCTGGAATGAAACGTAGTGACTGTTTAACAGTGCACAGCAACAGTTCAGCACAGTTTAGGACAGGAAGTGGAGAATCCACATCTAATTGAAACTGCTGAGGGAAGTCAGGTAGGCAGAAAATAAGTTACCTGAGTTGAAATTTGACTAGGACATGATGGCTAAACCCCCACCACCACTCTTACAAAAAGTCCCATGGGATCTTTAAGCAACTCAATGCACTGGTTCAGCACCAACTCACAGGGAAAAACATCCTTATTTTCTATGGCATTTAGGTGTTCCTTGGTGGCCTCCCATCTAAGATCTTGTAACAGCTGATAGAAACCCTGGGTAAGGTGAGCTAGGAGCATGCATGTTACTATTTCCTTTCTTTCTTAATAAAAATAATTTAAAACAGATACCTGCAGTGATATTCTGGCCCCACTGAAGTCAATGGGAGTTTTGCTATTGACTTTAAAGGGACCAGGATTTCACCTCCGTATATTATTTATTATTTCTATTGCGTTAGCACCTAGCAGCCCCAGCCATAGACCAGGATCCCATTATACTACATGTTGTAGAAACACAGAACAAAAAGACTGTCCCTGCCCCATTTTGATGCATGGGCGTGTGTGTAATTTTAGGAACATAAAACACCCTGTCAATGTCAGTAAGTGGCCCTTGGAATTAAGGATAGTTACTTGGCAAGTCTACATGCAATGAGTGAAAGATATATACCATGGGAGAAATCCTGGCCCAACTGAAGCCAGTGACAAAAATCCCATTGACTTCAACAGGGCCAGGATTTCACCTTATAGATTCTGAATTATATTTCACTAGTTTATAAGCAAAAAATTGATGACATTTACCACTTTAAAATATTGGATGGGAAAAATTTCTTATGTCACACAAATGTTTTAAAACAATTAAAAAACATGAGAGAGTGCTTAATAGGTAAAATACTTGGATATATGAACACGATCTCCAACTGAAGTCAGCTGCGGCTTCATGTGTGTGCCTGAGATCATAATTTGGACAATGGAGTCATGGCCAAATAAAAATGATTAAGAAAAAAGAAATATTGGTTTATTCATCCAGTAGGAGTTCAGTGAGTAAAACAGTTCAAATTAACTAGGAAAAAATCACAAACTGCAGCTTATTTTAATAAAAATCAATATAAATCTACAATTTTATTCTGCAGATTAAGGCCCTGATTAAGGAAAATGCAGACCTTTAAGCATGTGAATAATTTCACTAAAGTAAGTAGGGCTGAATCAGGGCCTATATTATTTATATTACCATAGAATGGCATTGGTGCAAAATGCTACATTATGCAAAGGAAAGAAAAAGTGTGCTTTCACGACTCTCCCCGATATATTTACAAACATCACTGGAAGCTGCCAGCAGAGGTCACAATCAGAGATTTCCCTATATCCCCCCTGAACTCCCCCATTCTCCCCCCACCCCCATGGTCAATTTAGTCATTTTCCAACAACCCTGCCCCCATAAATTCAAACACCCTGAGTCACAATTCCATTCCTAGTAGTCCTAATCTTTTCAGTGGTCTTCTGCAGTTTCCACAGTATGCATCCAATGAAGTGAGCTGTAGCTCACGAAAGCTTATGCTCAAATAAACTGGTTAGTCTCTAAGGTGCCACAAGTACTCCTAATCTTTTCAGTGTTAGTATTGAGAAAAATAGCACTGGTACTTGCCTGCTGTAAATTTCTTGTTATATGAAAAGCGATACCATAATGGTGCAATAAAACTGAAGAGATATGTGAAAGGCTCAGGGTGACATAAACCTGCCAGTCATGACAACATTACACACACTGAGGAAGAAAACAAAAATAAAAGTGCACGTTTCAATGTGTTGGTTTTCAGTAGAGGTCCCAGTGAGATCAGTGGGAATGTTGCTCAGCCAGGTTTATTCTTGAGAGCTATAGCTGCAAAGCAGCTCCTATGAACCCCTTCAAACATGCCAGGGGGCTCCCAGAGGAGAATCCAGACCTTAGCTTATAGTGCAAATGCAGGGCCACTGACCTTATTCAAGCTCCTAAATTGTCTCTTTTATAAATTAAGTTCAGAAACTTTTAATAACTACTTAGGGAGTAATTTTTAAACGTAGGCTGCTTCTGCCATGCGCTGGAGATTTTTTCCCCCTCAGCAACAGCTGGCCAGCATAAAGGCCTTATTATATGATAATTAGCTGTAAATTGGTTTTCAAAACAGTGAGATGGAGCTTCCATAGATGGAATAGCCAATGGCCTAGTTATGTAGTTGTTATGCGACATTCCAATTAAAAAGTATTTCCTAAACTCTAAAGGCATTTGAAAAAATATTTTGAAATAAAGGCTATTTGATGCTCTTAAACTAGGAGGCATGATACATTTGCCATAATGCAAACATTGCTCTAGTCAGAACATAAGAATGGCCATACTCGGTCAGACCAAAGGTCCATCAAGCCCAATATCCTGTCCTTTGACAATGGCCAATGGCAGGTGCCCCAAAGGGAACGAACAGACAGATCATCATCAAGTGACCCATGTCCTGTCACCCAATCCCAGCTTCTGGCAAACAGAGGCTAGGGACACCATTCCTACCCATCCTGGCTAATAGCCATTGATGGACCTATCTTTCATGAATCTATCTAGCTCCCTTTTGAACCCCGTTATAGTATTGGCCTTCACAACACACTCTGGCAAGGAGTTCCAGAGGTTGGCAGTGCGTTGCGTGAAAAAATACTTTCTTGTGTTTGTTTTAAACCTGCTACCTATTAATGTGGTGCAAAACTGCTTCCCTCTCCCTAATTTCTCCAGTAGCACATGCTTGAATTCTTCAGAAGGACTAAAAGGTATACGGTAAAAAGAGTATAAATTTTGATGGCATACTTCCTTAGCCATGGAATAGCTCCATTACACATACTTGCTTTAAGAATCAGAGCCGGTGCTAGCCCATTGGGAGCCCTAAACAGGAATAGTCTCCCCGCTCCCAGCATACTAAAATAGGCAAGTTCTTTACTCCCGAGGGAATTGTGCACCAAAAAATTAAAAATTATGCAAATGTTATTTGTCAATAAATAAATGTGGCTCCAGCATGGCAGTTGGGAACACAGGCCACTGTACTGAGGTGGGAGATCACCCTGAAGCCCGCACCTCCCCCAGTACCGGGACTTGGCAGTGAGGCTGCACCTGACCCTGATAGTGCAAGGGCTGCTCCAGAAACACCCCGGGGCCCTGCCCCGGTGTGTCTGACACACCAGGTGTGGGTAGGCAGGCTCAGCCCAGCAGGATCCAAGTGTGGAGGGGCTTAGTGTGGGGGGATCCAGGTGTGAGGTGAGAGATTTCTCTGTGGGGCAATCTGGGTGCAGGCAGCTCAGTGTGTGTGTGGGGTCTCTGTATGGAGGGATCAGGATGCACAGGGGCTCGTTGGGGGGTTCCGGGTGCAGGGGCAATCAGACTCTGCAGGGGATCCAGGTGATGGTGGTTGGATGGGGGGGGTGGAAAGATGGATGTGCGGAGATGGGGCTTGGTTGGGTGGGGGTCTGGGTGCTGGGGGAGTGGGGCTTGATGGGGTGCGGGTCCAGGTGCGGCTGGTTGGTGCTCAGTGAGTGGGGATCTGGGTGTGGGGGTGCTTGTCGGAGGAATCCAGGTGTAGGGGGGCAGCACTTGTCAGGGTGAGGGTTCGATGGGCCTGCTTAATGGGGGAGCCCCAGCTGCTGCATGCCAGGATCCCGCTTCCCCCCATGATTCCCCACTCCCCTTTTTTCTCCATCCCTCCCTCCTCACTCCCACATTCCCCTCCCCCTGCCCTATTCCACCCTTCCTTCCCCCCGCTGAGCCAGCCCCACCGCGGGCACTCACTGTTGCACAGAAAACAAGCGGGCTCCCAGCACGCAGACCGGGAGCCCCACTGGCACGAGGACCCAGGAGGCTGCGTTCAGCTGCAGAGTCCGCGGAGCCCGAGGGGAGACGCAGCTGGGCAGCTCTGCGTTTGCAGAAATGAGGAGGGCGGAGAGCAGTGGCACGTAACCCCGTGTGCCCCCCCTCATACCTCGCCTCTGTTTTAGGGGGGCAATCCCCCCCCCAAAAAAACTGCACACACGGTCGCCCCCCACCGGCTTCCCGGCCGTTTTCTGCAGGGAAAAGCATGAAATGTGCGCGGCGGGGGGGCGCTTTCTGCTCCGGGCGCGCAGTCCCTCACAATCCCCCGAGGAGTAAGTCACTGGCAGGCGCGTACACTCAGCCCTCCCGCGGCGGTGATCACGCAGGCCCAGGCCCCCCGCCCCTGTCTCTGAGGCTGCTCCAGGCCCGCTGCCCGGGCTGGATGCTGGGCGGGCCACATGAATTCTGCACCCCCACATGGGCGCAGAATCCCCCCGGGAGTTGTTTTTATAATAAGATACAAAGAGGGGCCCCTTGAGCTGCTGGGGACCCTGAGGAATTGCTTAGTCTGCTTACACCCAGCATCCTGTCCCCTGTAAATTCAGACTGAACTATTAGGGCTTCTCGGGGCTGGCTCAGTGTTTAAAGAAATAAAGTGCCTGCAGTTCACTGCTGACGATATTGTACCAGCATGACACAGAGGAGTACAAGGTGTTCATTGTCTGACAGACAGAGGGGAATAAAATTAACTGCTGTGATGTCTTTCACTATCCCTCAGTGGGAGCCTTCACAGTAAAGTACAAGTTACCTCGCAGCTCCAGCATTCATGCTGCAGTTACAACTTCAATCATGAGGTAGTGCACAAAAGCGGGTCAATACCTTACTCTTCAGGACACCATACCCAACTGACAACATATAGGTAAATTATGGGATTGATTTAAACGCCAGTAAATCTTCATTTCAATGCAGAAAGATTACACACATGATTTACGTTACATTAAAAAAATCCATACATGTCAAGATAGAGGTATAGCCCTTAGCAACAAGTTTAATGTTAGTGGTACAAATTCATACTACATCCATAAATCCTACCATACTTCCCACTTAGACCATAACAGTGATTTTCTCTGTCCCTCCCAGCTTCCAGGTAATTTTTTCTATCTGTTCTTGATTTAGATAACCTTTATCTATTTTCTAAAGTCATTCTTTCTCTCTCCCCTGTAGCTTGAAACAGTTTTGCACATCTCGGACATAGTGCTATACATGGGCCTGGCAGCTTGGCATATTGTTAATTGCTTTTTTAATATAATTTTTATAATCCGTGTGCAGGCTGAAAACCAGATACGGTTATGCAGCTGTAGAATTGTACCACCAGCATAGGGCACATGTCATTCCATCAGAGTCTAATGAATCTTTCACAGGCAGCATACATCAGCTAAGTTTTGCTGCCCTGAAACAGTTCTGGGTCAATGCCGTAGTTATAGTTTAGGGCTAAAGGACAGTTTTGCATTGTCCATGACCTTAGTTTTACAATACTTTAACCGAGCAATGTTTGTGTTTTCTCATTTCTTTCATTTGCATAAGTAAATCCAGCTGAGGAAAAAAGAAGGTTATTTCATCTCTAATGCATTTGAAATCCTCAACCTGATGCCTGCTGGAAGCCATGTTTTTCAGACCAAGTAATGTGGAATATGGGAGCTGGAAATTCCGGGCGCAGACTAATACGCTTCAATTCATGCTGTGTCTATTATGAACAGCATTAGTCTGAGTGACAAAGCAAGGCAACTTATAGCACTTTTGAGACATCAGCATTTAAATTAAATTATCTTGTTCATATAAAAGGCAGAATTTTGCAATAGAGGGGAAATAGAGGGAAAGTTTGGATGCAGACTTTTAAATAAAGTCTAACTTCAACTCATACAGTCTCTCGTCATTTTGTTTTAAATGTTACTCAGTACATGAATGAATGGTAAGACTGGGTCGCTAAATTTGTACAAAAAGGTCATATTGGTATATGCAAAGTAAACACTGCCATATCAGTTTACATATGCAGATTAGTCCCAGAAACAAAATTCTCAATTTTCAGTCTGGAAAATAACACAGTGGTAATTAGACATTCTCTGGACAAATTGGCCCCCAAAATGTTTTTAAAAGTAATCCTAAAAAGGTTTCCACAATTAGTTAAAAAAATTCTTATGAAAATAGTTTTTAAAGCACTGTATTATATTTACAATCTGCTTGGATATTGATTTACTGGAAAATTCAAACAAACGAGATTATAGTTTGCAGAGTAAGGAAAGTTATTTATTTTAGAAACAAATAGATTCATCCATTTATAAGCGGCTTGTAATTTCTGATATATGCAGCATAATTTTAGGGTGACCAGGTGTCCCAATTTTATAGAGACAGTCCAGATATTTGGGCCTTTTTCTTACATAGGTGCCTATTACCCCCCCACCCTCTGTCCCGATTTTTCACACTTGCTATCTGGTCACCCTAATTAATTTACATATTCTTGATCAGTGGAACTTGATAGTACATCATACAACATGCAGGCTGTGG